>NC_058080.1:13713641-14381869 GCF_014858855.1 Bufo gargarizans
CTGTGTCACGGCCAGCTCCTCTGAGGGCAGGGTTAGCATGGCAGAGATGTGGAAACTTTTGTCAACACGCCACAGCTAACTGCACCACCACCTGATACGCAACGTGTTAGCAGAGGCAACATTTCACTAACATGGTGGAACAGTACGTGTGCACACCCCTCCACGTACTGACTGATGGTTCGGCCCCATTCAACTTCTGGGTCTCTAAATTGTCCACGTGGCCAGAGCTAGCCTTTTATGCCTTGGAGGTGCTGGCCTGCCCGGCAGCCAGCGTTTTGTCTGAACGTGTATTCAGCACGGCAGGGGGCGTCATTACAGACAAACGCAGCCGCCTGTCTACAGCCAATGTGGACAAGCTGACGTTCATAAAAATGAACCAGGCATGGATCCCACAGGACCTGTCCGTCCCTTGTCCAGATTAGACATTAACTACCTCCCCATAACCATATATTATTGGACTCCAGGGCACTTCCTCATTCAATCCTATTTTTATTTTCATTTTACCATTATATTGCGAGGCTACCCAAAGTTGAATGAACCTCTCCTCTGCCTGTGTGCTAGGCCTAAATATATGCCAATGGACTGTTGCAGTGGTGGGTGACGTGAAGCCTGATTCTCTGCTATGATATGAAGACTGATTCTCTGCTGACATGAAGCCAGATTGTCTGTTACGGGACCTTTCTCCTCTGCCTGGGTTCTGGGCCTAAATTTATGAAAATTGACTCTTACAGTGGTGGGTGACGTGAAGCCTGATTCTCTGCTATGATATGAAGACTGATTCTCTGCTGACATGAAGCCAGATTCTCTGTTACGGGACCTCTCTCCTCTGCCTGGGTGCTGGGCCTAAATTTATGACATGGACTGTTGCAGTGGTGGCTGACGTGAAGCCTGATTCTCTGCTATGACATGCAGACTGATTCTCTGCTGTCATGAAGCCAGATTGTCTGTTACGGGACCTCTCTGCTCTGCCTGTGTGCTAGGCCTAAATATATGCCAATGGACTGTTGCAGTGGTGGCTGACGTGAAGCCTCATTCTCTGCTATGACATGCAGACTGATTCTCTGCTGTCATGAAGCCAGATTGTCTGTTACGGGACCTCTCTGCTCTGCCTGTGTGCTAGGCCTAAATATATGCCAATGGACTGTTGCAGTGGTGGGTGACGTGAAGCCTCATTCTCTGCTATGACATGCAGACTGATTCTCTGCTGACATGAAGCCAGATTGTCTGTTACGGGACCTCTCTGCTCTGCCTGTGTGCTAGGCCTAAATATATGCCAATGGACTGTTGCAGTGGTGGGTGACGTGAAGCCTCATTCTCTGCTATGACATGCAGACTGATTCTCTGCTGACATGAAGCCAGATTGTCTGTTACGGGACCTCTCTGCTCTGCCTGTGTGCTAGGCCTAAATATATGCCAATGGACTGTTGCAGTGGTGGGTGACGTGAAGCCTCATTCTCTGCTATGACATGCAGACTGATTCTCTGCTGACATGAAGCCAGATTGTCTGTTACGGGACCTCTCTGCTCTGCCTGTGTGCTAGGCCTAAATATATGCCAATGGACTGTTGCAGTGGTGGGTGACGTGAAGCCTCATTCTCTGCTATGACATGCAGACTGATTCTCTGCTGACATGAAGCCAGATTGTCTGTTACGGGACCTCTCTGCTCTGCCTGTGTGCTAGGCCTAAATATATGCCAATGGACTGTTGCAGTGGTGGGTGACGTGAAGCCTCATTCTCTGCTATGACATGCAGACTGATTCTCTGCTGACATGAAGCCAGATTGTCTGTTACGGGAGCTCTCTCCTCTGCCTGGGTGCTGGGGCCTAAATTTATGACAATTGACTGTTGCAGTGGTGGCTGACGTGAAGCCTGATTCTCTGCTATGACATGCAGACTGATTCTCTGCTGACATGAAGCCAGATTGTCTGTTACGGGACCTCTCTCCTCTGCCTGGGTGCTGGGTAGTGTTGAGCGCGAATATTCGAAAAGCAAATTTTTTTCGCGAATATCGCAACTTCGCGATTTCGCGAATATTTCGAATATAGTGCTATATATTCGTAAAAACGAATATTCGTTTTTTGTTTCCCCCCCCCCCCCCCACAAAATTACAGTACACATATAATTGATTGTTTCCCAAAGGTCCAACAGCTCAGATCTTACTCACATTGCCTAGAAAGTGATTGAGGCGCGAATCTTCGTAAGGCGATTTTATTAGCGCACATGCGAATATCGGCACGTCCCAGAACAGAGGCAAAGGGCTTTGCATTCATACATTAGTGAATTGAGTTGCGAATCTTCGTAAGGCGATTTTATTAGCGCACATGCGAATATCTACACTTGTCCCAGAACAGAGGCAAAGGGCTTTGCATTCATACATTAGTGATTGAATTGAGCTGCGAATCTTCGTAAGGCGATTTTATTAACGCAAATGCAAATATCTACACTTGTCCCCAGAACAGAGAGGCAAAGGCCTGTGCATTCATATAGTATAGCACCATATTCGCGAATACGTAGAACTTCGTAAAAGTCGATTTACGAATATTCGTATTTTTTATTTTACTTTCCACCTTACAGATTACATTGATCTGTACTCTGTCAACTACTGTCATCACCCCCCACTGTATCTCGATTGATTCCCAAAAGTCTCACATTCCCTAGAAAGTGATTGAGGTGCGAATCTTCGTAAGGCGATTTTATTAGCGCACATGCGAATATCTACACTTGTCCCAGAACAGAGGCAAAGGGCATTGCATTCATACATTAGTGATTGAATTGAGTTGCGAATCTTCGTAAGGCGATTTCATTAGCGCACATGTGAATTTTGCATAGCATATGTATTATGCGATAATTCGAATTATCGCATATGCGAAATAATAACGAATTTGAATAATCGCGAATATTTTACGAATATTCTTTCGAATATTCACAAAATTTCGCGAATTCGAATATGGGACATGCCGCTCAACACTAGTGCTGGGCCTAAATTTATGACAATGGACTGTTGCAGTGGTGGGTGACGTGAAGCCTGATTCTCTGCTATGACATGCAGACTGATTCTCTGCTGACATGAAGCCAGATTGTCTGTTACGGGACCTCTCTCCTCTGCCTGGGTGCTGGGCCTAAATATATGCCAATGGACTGTTGCAGTGGTGGCTGACGTGAAGCCTCATTCTCTGCTATGACATGCAGACTAATTCTCTGCTGACATGAAGACAGATTCTCTGTTACGGGACCTCTCTCCTCTGCCTGGGTGCCGGGGCCTAAATATCTGAGAATGGACTGTTCCAGTGGTGGCTGACGTGAAGCCTCATTCTCTGCTATGACATGCAGACTAATTCTCTGCTGACATGAAGACAGATTCTCTGTTACGGGACCTCCCTCCTCTGCCTGGGTGCTGGGCCTAAATATATGCCAATGGACTGTTGCAGTGGTGGCTGACGTGAAGCCTCATTCTCTGCTATGACATGCAGACTAATTCTCTGCTGACATGAAGACAGATTCTCTGTTACGGGACCTCCCTCCTCTGCCTGGGTGCTGGGCCTAAATATATGCCAATGGACTGTTGCAGTGGTGGCTGACGTGAAGCCTCATTCTCTGCTATGACATGCAGACTGATTCTCTGCTGACATGAAGCCAGATTCTCTGTTACGGGACCTCTCTCCTCTGCCTGTGTGTGTGCTGGGCCTAAATATATGCCAATGGACTGTTGCAGTGGTGGCTGACGTGAAGCCTCATTCTCTGCTATGACATGCAGACTAATTCTCTGCTGACATGAAGACAGATTCTCTGTTACGGGACCTCCCTCCTCTGCCTGGGTGCTGGGCCTAAATATATGCCAATGGACTGTTGCAGTGGTGGCTGACGTGAAGCCTCATTCTCTGCTATGACATGCAGACTGATTCTCTGCTGACATGAAGCCAGATTCTCTGTTACGGGACCTCTCTCCTCTGCCTGTGTGTGTGCTGGGCCTAAATATATGCCAATGGACTGTTGCAGTGGTGGCTGACGTGAAGCCTCATTCTCTGCTATGACATGCAGACTGATTCTCTGCTGACATGAAGCCAGATTCTCTGTTACGGGACCTCTCTCCTCTGCCTGTGTGTGTGCTGGGCCTAAATATATGCCAATGGACTGTTGCAGTGGTGGCTGACGTGAAGCCTCATTCTCTGCTATGACATGCAGACTAATTCTCTGCTGACATGAAGACAGATTCTCTGTTACGGGACCTCCCTCCTCTGCCTGGGTGCTGGGCCTAAATATATGCCAATGGACTGTTGCAGTGGTGGCTGACGTGAAGCCTCATTCTCTGCTATGACATGCAGACTAATTCTCTGCTGACATGAAGACAGATTCTCTGTTACGGGACCTCTCTCCTCTGCCTGGGTGCCGGGGCCTAAATATCTGAGAATGGACTGTTCCAGTGGTGGGTGACGGGAAGCCAGATTCTCTGCTATGGAACCTCTCTCCAATTGATTTTGGTTAATTTTTATTTATTTAATTTTTATTTTAATTCATTTCCCTATCCACATTTGTTTGCAGGGGATTTACCTACATGTTGCTGCCTTTTGCAGCCCTCTAGCTCTTTCCTGGGCTGTTTTACAGCCTTTTTAGTGCCGAAAAGTTCGGGTCCCCATTGACTTCAATGGGGTTCGGGTTCGGGACGAAGTTCGGATCGGGTTCGGATCCCGAACCCGAACATTTCCGGGATGTTCGGCCGAACTTCTCGAACCCGAACATCCAGGTGTTCGCTCAACTCTACCTCTGACCCCATGCTGGGTATAATTACCAGATGTTGATTCAGTTACATATTTATTCCCAGAGAATTCTTGTACAGTCACTCAGAATTGAGAAAGCTCGTTGGAAGAACGAGTGCAACGTTTTCAAGAAATCTACAGTACGTCCAGTTGCCTTGATTTATTCTTTACAGATATACAGTATACCATGACCTGGATAAATGAGAACCTTCACAGAATCAATGCTTAAGGAACTTTCAGGGTTTGAAATGTGGAAGCAGATCTATGGGTCATGCCTAGCACTTATGTTTTTAATAGATTTCAAATAAACTTGGTTTTAACATCCTTTTCAATAGAGCTGGAATAAAATCTGTTTTATACACTGATATATTTTTCACATAGTCTTTCTTTGAATTATTTTTACTGTTCCTACCAATTCCCCTGCACAATCTCTGGATGTAAATCAGTCCCATGTAATGAATATAAGCAGCTCCTGACTGTCATCTCTCCTCTGTGCTGAGGGTCTGTGGAGCTGTTAGTGACCAGACTGCAGGAGAAGATCAAATCTCATGGGTCATGGATTGGTCTCCCACGTACTCCTTGTCTTATATGTGCATTATCTTTCTACCTGTTACAGTTTCTGGGCAGCGATCCCCATCATGTAGCCTGACTAACCTGAGAGTTGAATTTGAATACAAATATTATCAGAAAGGAGACATCATAATCGGAGGGCTGATTTCTGCTCATCTGGACACTATGAATCTTCCTGTATTTTATAAAAATCTTTGTTTATTCCTTTACTGCACAGAGTGAGTAGATTTTATTACTTCACACATGTATTTGTTCTCACCACACTGTATATATTGTAAATTATTGCATTGCTCCTAGGGAAATATCCAGTGCCTCACATAGACATCATTCACATAGAGTGCATATCAGACCTTCATCCAGACCTATAGAGATTCTCTGTGTGCAGGGTCTGCGGATGGAGGGTCTTAGAACCAGAAGTTATGTAGATTTAGGTTTTGTGGTAACAATTGTGCATTAGTATTTTTAAGCCCAACCCAGGAGTGGTTCCCAAAGAAGAAAGACATGCACTGCAGACCTTTCTATCTTTCAATTACTATGTTTCAGTGTTCATGTTTTAAAATTTGTGTGATTCTGGCCTTAGGTTAACAAACCTTTTGTTACATTTTCATGCCCTCAAGTCTGGCTTATTTAGGAATCATTGAATCAAAGCTGTAAATGGAATGTAAATAATTCTTTGTAGATTGTGTTAATGTTGTATCTCATTTCATTGATGATATTGTACATATTTCAGAGTTGAAGTTGATCCATATAAAAACATTTTGGCTTTCATTTTTGCTATTGATGAGATTAACAAAGATCTCGACTTTCTGCCCAATATTACTCTCGGCTATAAAATATTTGACACATGTGGAAGTTCAAGGAAATCTCTGAAGTCTGCCATGCAAATAATGTCTGGAAAAGACGAGGAGACTCCGAATTACTCCTGTGTGGATGATGGAGAAGTGGCTGCTTTTGTGACTAATCCTGGATCTGATACAAATAGAGCCCTGATAGAATTCCTCAGTCTATATAAGATTACACAGGTTAGTGGCTTCTCCATGGTATTATATATCTCCAAAATACAGATATAGATATAAATAGGTGGTGACTTCTTCACTATACAGCGGAATATATGGTCATGTTTAAGATTTTTGTGTGTATTGTTTCTGTAGATTAATTATGGACCTTCTGACCCTCTTCTGAGTGATAGAGTTTCCAATCCAACATCATATCAGATCTCTCCTGATGACCAGGTTCGATATGAAGCTATTGTGAAGACTCTGAAGTACTTTGGATGGAACTGGGTTGGGATCATTACACCAGACAATGGAATTGGTGAAATGGAGTCAGAAACACTTAGTAAAATGATGACTCAGCACGAGATCTGTGTAGACTTTATCATCAAATTAGATAAATATTATTACACTATGAACGAAATGGGGATGGAGAAAATGAGAAGATCGCAGGCTAAAGTCGTAGTGGTTTGTGGTATTTTTAACAGGTTTTATGCCCATTCTATCTATGCAGCTCAAATGGAAAATATCACATTGATCCTTCATGAGTCTTGGATGAATATTGTAGATTTAGGACGTGCATATTATCAATCAGTCAACTGCAGCTTAATGTTTATGTCACCAATGAAAGTAATCCCCAAGTTTAATGTCATTCAAAATATAAGCCCCTTGACCCGACCAGATGACCCGCTGCTGGAAGATCTTTGGTTTATCATTTATAGATGTTTGACTAAAAATAAAAATAAAAATGAATTTTTAAAGCTGATTTATAGCGATAAATCTAGAGTTAACTGCAGTGAGATACGTGGCTTCCCTAATGAAATGTATTATGCCCATACTGTGTACTATGTCTACACATCAGTCTACGTTCTGGCTCATGTTCTGAATAGAATTGTAACAAGAAGATCCAGTTTACAGACACGTGGACTAAGACATAAAGTAAGTAATATACAATCTATCTGTACAATTAGTGGTTCAGAGGACAGATGATATAACTAATCTTCAGCCCTGACCTCACTGACTCCATCACATGAGTGGACAGATGGTCTCCTGAAATACTCTGTGGCACTGGGGACCCTTCTCTTTCCACTAAGTAACTCTAAGGGCTCATGCACATGACCGTATGTATTTTGTGGTTGACAAAAAATAGATCCGCAAAAAATAAGGATGACGTCCGTGTGCATTCCATATTTTGCAAAACGGAACAGATGGCCCCTAATAGGACAGCACTATCCTTGTCCGTAATGTGGACAATAATAGGACATGTTCTATTTTTTTGTGGAATGAACATACGGAAAGGGAATGCACACAGAGTAACTTCCATTTTATTTGCAGACCCATTGAAATGAATGGTTCCACATATGGTCCACCAAAAAAACAAAACGGAACGGACACGGAAAGAAAATCAGTTTGTGTGCATAAGCCCTAAGTTTGTGACTTCTCTTAATAGCATGTGCTACTTCGAGACCTATTGCTCTTCATTGTGTAATTATGACTAGGTATGAGTATGTACACCCGTTGGATATTCGGGTTCGAGGGGTTCGACCAAACTTCATTTCAAACTTCGGATCAAGTTCGGAACCTGACCCCAAACGACAAACCCCAATGAAATCAATGGGGACCCGAACTTTGGGGCTGTAAAAAAAAGTCATAGAAAGAGCTAGATGGCTGCAAAAGTCTGCAAAGTGGGCGTAAGAGCAGTACAATTGCCCTGCAAAAAATGTGGATAGGGAAATGATTTAAAATAACATAAAAAATAACAATCTTGAACCAAGAGGCGGACGTCCAAGTGGAGTAGCAAGTTATGAAGGCTGTGTATGTGGAAGAGGAAGAGGAGGTGGAGGAAGAAGCCAACACTGTTTCTGTTTTTTTTTATGTGTCTGTCAATTCTGTGTGTGACCTTTAGCCATTTTTTGTGGTAACGCAGGAATACTTCTCTACTCTACCAATCTAAGACATAATAATCTTGGAGGTGGAGGTCCTAGTGGAAGAGGGGGACGTTACGGTGTAGGTGGAAGAAGGGGGGAAGGAAGAGAACACTGTTTCATTTTTTTCATTTTTTATGTGTCCGTCAATTCTGTGTCAGGTTGCTAAGGGCCACTTCTTGACAGTTTATTGCCTGTATGTCTGGGTAAAAACTGCAGCTGCTATGCAAACTTCATCAAGCTCAATGGAGGAAATTATGAAGCAGCTGGTGCAAGCCAATGCACAGCAACAACAGGCCATGGAGCAAGAGTGGAGATTACAGGCAGAGGATAAAAAGAGACAAAGAAGTTTTATGTGTCCAACAACAGGCCATGGCGCAGCAACAACAAGCCATGGAGCAGCAACAGCAGGCTCAGATGAAGGCCCAGACACTGCTTTGACGAGTACCGGGGTCCCAGCTTTGGCTTTGACCAGGACAGGGTTCCCAACAAGTACCAGCTGAAGATGGTGGGTGAAAGAAGGAGCACTTAGCATCAGATGTGTGGTATCGGACGGGTGGCAGCATTAGAATAGTAGCTGAGGCAGGTAGCCAGAAGAAACTGGTCTCTTTTGTAAGTGTAGGTGTGGCACCATGGATGATCTAGTCTGATGCATCAGGCAATGGTGGATGGAAATCCTGGCTGATTCATCTTGACAAAGGTCAGTCTCTCCACATTTTGGGTGGACAGGCGAGTTCTTCTTGGGGTAACTATGGCCCGCGCCGCACTAAGCACCCGCTCTGATGCCACACTACTGGCCGGGCAGGAAAGCTTTTCCAGGGCAAACTCTGCTAGTTGCGGCCACAAATCCAGTTTGGCTGCCCAGTAGTCCATCGGATCTTCAATGTGGGGTGGCAGGGTGCTGTCCAAGTATGCCACCACCTGCTGGTTCAGGTCCTGCTCCAAGTCTAGCTGCTGCTGGTAAGTAGTTTCTTCACTAGGCGGGGGAAAAGATCTGCTCAGCAGCGACTCTAGACTCAAGTTGCTGCTGAGCAGCCATGGCAGAGGAATGTGAGCGCAGAGGGCCTCCCCGGTCAGACCTGCGAGAGGATGGACGATGGCGCAGATAGGCAACGCCCAACGGACTACATAGAATGTCTCGATAGTAGTTCAGTTTGTCCTCCCTCTTAGCAGGTAGCAAGGGTCCAACAAGGTGGAGAGCCATAAGTCATCCCTCTGACAATTCGGCTGTCACTACACAAGCAAGTGAGCATGCATCGGGCCATTTGTGCAGGTGACTCGGAGGGACTCCCTGCCTCTATCTGTACTGCATACTGCCAAGTGTGTCTGGGTCCTTTGTCTCATCTTCTTCATTGTTACTTCTACAACAACTGAACAAATAACCCCTATTAATAATAAAAAAGTACTCACATTTATTATCAGGCGAAAATCTTTATTAATGGTAAAATATATAAGACACAGTGAAAACAAGAAGGAGGAGGTGGCCACAAGACCGCCTCACCCCCAACCCCTGGTAGTGGAGACCATACTAGAGAAGCTTAGGTCATGAGTCAACAAGGATAATGGTATAATATCCACAGGTAATAGTTGTGAATGCAGCCAAAATGACACACAGTAGAAACTGTTGCACCAGTACAGATTACAATCACAAACATGTGTAGGGGTCAGATGGCCCCAAAGAAAGGTCGGTCACCAGTAACACAAATAACGTGATGGTGGATCCGTACCCCAGAGTATGTATAAGCTGCATAGCATTATAACAGGTAACTGAAAATTACAAGAATCATTTACCCATAGAGGACAGTTTGACCGAGGTTCTCAGTGTGCTGCTGCCCCAACGAGCATTTCGCCAACCCTCTGGCTTCGATTGTGATCTGTATTGGTGCACCAGTTTCTACTGTGTGTCATTTGGGCTGCATGCACAACTATTACCTGTGCATATTATACCATTATCCTTGTTGACTCATGACCTGAGCTTCTCTAGTGTGGTCTCCACTACCAGGGGTTGGGGGTGAGGCGGTCTTGTGGCCACCTCCTCCTTCTTTTTTTCACTGTGTCTTATATATTTTGCCATTAATAAAGATTTTCGCCTGATAATAAATGTGAGTACTTTTCATTATTAATAGGGGCTATTTGTTCAGTTGTTGTAGGAGTAGCATTATATATATCTAGGCCCCCATATGATTCTATTTTGATATATCTGAGGTATGTGTCGGTTTTACTCATCTTCTACATTGCCCTGTAGCTCCTCTGGCTGCTCCTGCACTTCTTCTCCTGTCACATGTGTGTAACTTTGCATGTGCTCCAATATCCTCCTCCTCCTCCAGTTCAGCCCCCACAGGGCTCATGTGGCCATGAGATCTAGGCCACGTCTCCAGTCCCCTGACCAGCCAGATTTACCAGCATCTGTTCCAGGACATGAAGCAGTGGAATGAAATAGATCATCCTGTAGTCCTGACAAATAGCGTGGCCTCCTCAAAGGGCCTGAGCAAATGGCAGGTGTGACGCATAAGCTGCCACTGGCTAACATCAAAGTTCCACAGGGGAGTGCTCCTGTCCGCTTAGATCATCAATAAATCCTTTATGGCCTTTCTCTGTTCGTATAGTCGGTCTAACAAATGGAGGGTGGAATTCCAAGGGGTGGAAATGTCGTATATCAGTCTATGTCGGGGGATGTCGTTCTTCCGCTACAGCTCAGGTAGGGTGTGCTTTGTGGTGTACGAGTGGCTGAAGTGCATGCAAAATTTACTGCCCATTTTTAGGATATCTTGCAGATGGGTGAAAAACTTTAGGAACCATATTTAACACATGTGCCTCACAGGGTGCATGTCTCAGCCCTCCTTGACGCAGCACCGACACCATGTTCTTCCCGTTGTCGGTCATCATGGTTCCGATTTTGAGTTGTCGTGGAGAAAGCCAGGATTCGATTTCTTGATAAAGGACATGGAGCATTTCCTCCCCTGTGTGACTACGTTTGCCCAGGCAAACTAGGTGCAGAACAGAGTTACACCACCGTGCCCTGCACATGTGGTATGCTGGAGGGGCACTGTGAATTGTCCGTGCAGTGGAGGCTGAGGACATGGTGGAGGATGAGGAGGCAGAGGCGGACATTGTCGCAGTACCAACGGCGTAAGAACGTGGAGGCAGAAGCTGCGTCACCTGGCCAAGTTGCTGGTGTGGCTGTGCAGGAACCACAGCCACACCCAGTGGGCCGTAAAGGACATGTATTGTCCCTGACTGTAGTTACAGGTCCACACGTCGGCACTGTCATGCACTTTGTCAGACACCGACAGGCTCAAGGACTGGCCCACCTTCTGCTCTACATGTGTGTGCAGGGCTGGTACTGCCTTTTTATACTCTCCACCTCGGCTCGGCACAAGACATCAGTTCTCTGAAAGGTGCAAAGTCCAACACTTGGAAAGAGAGAGACTGCAGCACCAGAAACTTAGACAGGAGCACATTCAGCTTCTGCGCCATTGGATGAGTTCACGCATACTGTTGTCTCTTGGCAATCTCTTCTGTAATAGATTGCTGATGGAATGACTGACGAGAAGTAGGAGCATGGGCATCTGGACCAGCAGAAGATAGGAATGACAGACAGCTCCCTTCGGCTGAGGAGCCTTGACTGGCTGAAACCGGGGGCATGCCACTAGGTGATGCAGCGGTTGCTGTGGCAGGCTGGACCACCACATCGGAGCCACTGTTCTCCCAGGCCACTTTATGGTGATGCTGCATATTTTAATGCAGGCCCATGGTGCCAACATTGGCACCCTTGCCACGCTTTACCATCTGCCGACAGATTCTGCAAATGGCCATGTTCACCTTCTCTGGCGGCTTAACAAAAAAACTACCACACTGCGCACTGACTGACTGCTACCGCCGCTGCTTCAATGAACCCATGCACCACTACTTTCTGGGCAGATAGGCTCCTGTGAAGTGGGTGGTCTACCCCTGGCACGTTTGGCTACCGACCTCCCACTGCTGCCACGCTGCTGACTTCCGGCCACTCTAGGGACTTGCTGGCTCCGTCGCTGCCTCACGGACAAGCTGCCGATGATTATGAAGCCCCTAATTCAAGAATGCTAAGTAAAATAGGGCTGAAGGGGTTAAAAAAAATAAAAAATTTTTTTTACTCACCTTAATCCATTTTTTCGCGCAGCCGGCATCTTTTCTGTCTTCATCTGTGAGGAATAGGACCTTTGATGACGTCACTGCGTTCATCACATGGTCTATCACATGATCCATCACCATAGTGATGGATCATGTAATGAGTGTAGTGACGTCATCAAAGGTCCTATTCCTCACAGATGAAGACAGAAGAGATGCCGGCTGCTCTGTATTCAAAATGCTGTTATTTTCCCTTATAACCATGTTATAAGGGAAAATAATAATGATCGGGTCCCCATCCCGATCATCTCCTAGCAACCGTGCGTGAAAATCGCACCGCATCCGCACTTGTTTGCGGATGCTTGCGATTTTCACGCAGCCCCATTCACTTCTATGGGGCCTGCATTGCGTGAAAAACGCACAAATTAGAACTTGCTGCGATTTTCACGCAACGGACAAGTGATGCGTGAGAATCACAGCTTATGTGCACAGCCCCATAGAAATAGATGGGTCGGGATTCAGTGCGGGTGCAATGTGTTCACTTCACGCATTGCATCTGCACGGAAAACTCACCCATGTGAAAGGGGCTTAATACACGACAAAAAGGGCTTTAAAACATATAACTGCACCGCTGAACGGCAAATAGTCCCTTATTTTTTTCCACTTATACACGCCACAAAAAGCTTTTGAACATATAACTGCACCACTGAATGTCAAATATTTTTTTATTTTGCCACTAATACATGACAAAAAGGGCTTTATAATATATAACTGCACTGCTGAACAGCAAATGCTTTTTTATTTTGCCTGTAATACACAACAAAAATGGCTTTAAAACATAAAACTGCAATGCTGAACGGAAAATATATTTTTATTTTGCCAATAATACACACCAAAAAGGGCTTTAGAAAATATAACTGCACCGCTGAACGGCAAATATTTTTTTATTTTGCCAATAATACACACCAAAAAGGGCTTTAGAACATATAACTGCACCGCTGAACCGCAAATATTTTTTATTTTGCCAATAATACATTACAGAAAGGGCTTTAGAACATATAACTGAACCGCTGAACGGCAAATATATTTTCCCACTAGTGTTGACGGAACTTTGCGTGTTCAGGTACCCGGACCCAAACCCGAACTTTTCCGGAAAAGTTTGGGTTCGAGTACGGTGTTCGGGCATTTAATAAAGCTTGTTGAAAGGCTGCAGGGCAGCCAATCAACAATCTTTTAAGCTATAAGCACTTAGAAGCCATCACAGCCATGATTGGCCAGTGCATTATGCGACCCAGCCTCTAAAAAAGCTGGATCACGTGTAGCACGGCCCATCAGAGTATTGCAGGAACAGGAAGCAAGCAGCTGAAGTGAGGGAGAGTGTTAGGAATCTCATCTGGCTATTTATTCTGTGGGTGACATATAGTGATTTTTTTGTGGGTGCAATACACCAGCTTTTCACCTCTGACACAGAAATTTAACAATTCATCTGGCTGTTAATTCTGTGGGTGTCCTATAGCAATTTTTGTGGGTGTAATGCACCATCTTTGTACCCCTGACTGAAGATAAGCAAATTTTAAAAAATTCGATTTGCGTATTCCCCGAATTAGTTTTTTTTTAAATTTGCTTCGATCTGAATTTATTCGCAGGGAATTACGTAAAAAAAAAAAGGCTATTTATGGGCTGCATTTTTTACTTTTTTGGGCAGTCACTGGGCCAAAACTGACAAAAAACTGAAGTATCAACTCATTCTTAGGCCTACTGCAGACAACCGTAGGTGTCCTGTTACCGTATTGCGGACCGCAGCACAGCCACTGGGCGCACACGTTCGTATGCAGGAGGCCTTACAGGTCGATGTTAGCGTCAAGAAGAAGCGCACTCCTTTTACACCCTCATCAGCAGATTCCACATAGATGTCTACAGAACCTGTTCTATTAAACGTCACTGATTAATTTGCTTTTCCTCTGATCAGTCAGAACAATAACCCACCAAAAACGGATCCTGTCTGTGGAGCATCTGCCTTCACTCAGTCAGCGTTTGGTCAGTAATCCATCAGTATTGCTAATGCCAAAAAAACAGGAGTGGATCCAAAGCAGAGATGACACGTGAATTGAATATTTGCATGTCTTCTGTGTTTTGTACCCACTCCAGCTTGCAGCTGCTACACAGACAGGATCCGTTGTGTGTCTCATTCATCCTTCCTTCTGAAAGATCAGAAGAAAAGTCAAATAAATTATATCAGCCAGGCCGAAAGCCAAAATAGTGGACTAGGCATGACGTGGGGAGGGTGAGAACAGCATGAGAAGTCCACAGAGTGGATCTATGAAATAGTGGTGAGGTGGAAGCAGCATGAGGAGACCACAGAATGGCCCAATGACAGAGTCTAGAGGTGGAGGCAGCATCAGGAGGCCACAGAGTGGCATTACAATGAGAGATTGTGGAGGTGGCAGCAGCATGAAAAGGCCACATAGTAGCACGATGACGAGAAATTGTGGAGGTGGCAGCAGCATGAGGAGGCCACAGAGTGGTTTGACAACAAAGTGTAGAGGTGTCAACAGCATCAGGAAGGAGGCCAGCGTGGCAAGGCGACGAGAGATTGTGGAGGTGGCAGCAGCATGAGGAGGGCACAGAGTAGCACAATGATGAGATATTGTGAAGGTGGCAGGAGCATGAGGAGGCCACTGTGGCTCTGCAGGATTTAATAATACAAATTGATTGTCCGGGAATTTCCATTGAAGATTGGGATAATACATTGACAAGTTTAAGTTTAGTTTTGAATAATTTTAGTCAAGTTTTTGTTCTAATATTAAATATTTAATAAATTTAATAAAAATAAAAAAGTGTTGCCTAAGACAGGAGAGAATCGGACAGTTTTCTGGTTATTCGATGACGTGGTTGAAATGGAGAAAGCATTCCAATAAACAATTTCTCTCCACCTGGAGACGTATCCTGTCAAGATTGATGCAAGTGCCGTATCAGCTGCTCATCGAGCCAGATACTTCTGGGGGAATCTGCCTGACACTAACAGGCCTCTAGTAGCCACAGACAATGAGAAGACAAAGCTTCAAGATTAGGGATGAGCGAACCCGAACTGTATAGTTCGGGTTCGTACCGAATTTTGGGGTGTCCGTGACACGGACCCGAACCCGGACATTTTCGTAAAAGTCCGGGTTCGGGTTCGGTGTTCGTCGCTTTCTTTGCGCTTTTTGAAAGGCTGCAAAGCAGCCAATCAACAAGCGTCATACTACTTGCCCCAAGAGGCCGTCACAGCCATGCCTACTATTGGCATGGCTGTGATTGGCCAGAGCACCATGTGACCCAGCCTCTATTTAAGCTGGAGTCACATAGCGCCGCCCGTCACTCTGCTCTGATCAGCATAGGGAGAGGTTGCAGCTGCGACAGTAGGGCGAGATTAGGCTGATTAACTCCAAAAGACTCCATCCAGTGATCGATCTGCAGCTGTGGATGATTGAGCTGCTGATACTCAATTGCTCACTGTTTTTAGGCTGCCCAGACCGTTTGTCAGTCACTTTTTTCTGGGGTGATCGGCGGCCATTTTGTGTCTTGTGGTGCACCAGCACAAGCTGCGACCAAGTGCATTTAACCCTCAATGGTGTAATTGTTTTTACATCAGGGTGAAGCTGTCATACCAAGTGCATTTAACCAGCAATAGTCTGTTTATTTTTTGACCATATACTAAATCAGGGGCAAGCTGCGCCCGTCACCAAGTGCATTTAACCCTCAATGGTGTGGTTGTTTTTTGGCTAAAGCCTACATCAGGGTGAAGCTGTCACACCAAGAGCATTTAACCAGCAATAGTCTGTTTATTTTTTGGCCATAGACTACATCAGGGGCAAGCTGCGCCTGTCACCAAGTGCATTTAACCCACAATGGTGTGGTTGTTTTTTGGCTAAAGCCTACATCAGGGTGAAGCTGTCACACCAAGTGCATTTAACCAGCAATAGTCTGTTTATTTTTTGGCCATAGACTACATCAGGGGCAAGCTGCGCCTGTCACCAAGTGCATTTAACCCTCAATGATGTGGTTGTTTTTTGGCTAAAGCCTACATCAGGGTGAAGCTATCACACCAAGTGCATTTAACCAGCAATAGTCTGTTTATTTTTTGGCCATATACTACATCAGGGGCAAGCTGCGCCTGTCACCAAGTGCATTTAACCCTCCGTAGTGTGGTTGGTCAAGCTGTCACACCAAGTGCATTTAACCAGCAATAGTCTGTTTATTTTTTGGCCATATACTACATCAGGGGCAAGCTGCGCCTGTCACCAAGTGCATTTAACCCTCAGTAGTGTGGTTGGTCAAGCTGTCACACCAAGTGCATTTAACCAGCAATAGTTTGATTATTTTTTGGCCATATCCCAGTCTAATTCTGTCAGTAAACGTATACCTGTCACCCAGCGCCTAAATACTAGGCCTCAAGTTTATATCCTGCTAAATCTGTCGTTACTGCTGTACTGTTGTGGCTGGGCAAGTTATTTAGTGTCCGTCAAAGCACAGTTTTTGTTCTGGGTTGAAATACAATTCCCAATTTAGCAATTTCCTAATTTAGTGGTTTCTGCTGTATCAGAGCTATTTGAAATCTATCCCTAAAAGGGTATATAATATTCAAGGTGCACATAGGGTCATTCAGAATAACTTCACACACACGCTACTGTGCATTTCCAAGTCTAATTCTGTCAGTAAATCTATACCTGTCACCCAGCGCCTAAATACTAGGCCTCAAATTTATATTCAGCTGAATTTGAATACAATACATTGGGCCAAATAATATTTTTGTTGTTGTGGTGAACGATAACAATGAGGAAAACATCTAGTAAGGGACGCGGACGTGGACATGGTTGTGGTGGTGTTAGTGGACCCTCTGGTGCTGGGAGAGGACGTGGCCGTTCTGCCACATCCACACGTCCTAGTGTACCAACTACCTCAGGTCCCAGTAGCCGCCAGAATTTACAGCGATATTTGGTGGGGCCCAATGCCGTTCTTAGGATGGTAAGGCCTGAGCAGGTACAGGCATTAGTCAATTGGGTGGCCGACAGTGGATCCAGCACGTTCACATTATCTCCCACCCAGTCTTCTGCAGAAAGCGCACAGATGGCGCCTGAAAACCAACCCCATCAGTCTGTCACATCACCTTCATGCATACCAGGGAAACTGTCTCAGCCTCAAGTTATGCAGCAGTCTCTTATGCTGTTTGAAGACTCCGCTGGCAGGGTTTCCCAAGGGCATCCACCTAGCCCTTCCCCAGCGGTGAAAGACATAGAATGCACTGACGCACAACCACTTATGTTTCCTGATGATGAGGACATGGGAATACCAGCTCAGCATGTCTCTGATGATGACGAAACACAGGTGCCAACTGCTGCGTCTTTCTGCAGTGTGCAGACTGAACAGGAGGTCAGGGATCAAGACTGGGTGGAAGACGATGCAGGGGACGATGAGGTCCTAGACCCCACATGGAATGAAGGTCGTGCCACTGACTTTCACAGAGGAAGAGGCAGTGGTGAGACCGAGCCAACAGCGTAGCAAAAGAGGGAGCAGTGGGCAAAAGCAGAACACCCGCCGCCAAGAGACTCCGCCTGCTACTGACCGCCGCCATCTTGGACCGAGCACCCCAAATGCAGCTTCAAGGAGTTCCCTGGCATGGCACTTCTTCAAACAATGTGCTGACGACAAGACCGGAGTGGTTTGCACGCTGTGTCATCAGAGCCTGAAGCGAGGCATTAACGTTCTGAACCTTAGCACAACCGGCATGACCAGGCACCTGCATGCAAAGCATGAACTGCAGTGGAGTAAACACCTTAAAACCAAGGAAGTCACTCAGGCTCCCCCTGCTACCTCTTCTGCTGCTGCCGCCTCGGCCTCTTCTGCTGCTGCCGCCTCGGCCTCTTCCTCTGCCTCTGGAGGAACGTTGGCACCTGCCACCCAGGAAACAGAGGATGTACCAACACCACCACCACCTCCGTCACCAAGCGTCTCAACCATGTCACACGCCAGCGTTCAGCTCTCCATCTCACAAACATTTGAGAGAAAGCGTAAATTCCCACCTAGCCACCCTCGATCCCTGGCCCTGAATGCCAGCATTTCTAAACTACTGGCCTATGAAATGCTGTCATTTAGGCTGGTGGACACAGACAGCTTCAAACAGCTCATGTCGCTTGCTGTCCCACAGTAAGTTGTTCCCAGCCGCCACTACTTCTCCAAGAGAGCCGTGCCTTTCCTGCACAACCAAGTATCCGATAAAATCAAGTGTGCACTGCGCAACGCCATCTGTAGCAAGGTCCACCTAACCACAGATACGTGGACCAGTAAGCACAGCCAGGGACGCTATATCTCCCTAACTGCACACTGGGTAAATGTAGTGGCAGCTGGGCCCCAGGCGGAGAGCTGTTTGGCGCACGTCCTTCCGCCGCCAAGGATCGCAGGGCAACATTCTTTGCCTCCTGTTGGCACCTCCTCCTTCTCGGCTTCCTCCTCCTCTTCTTCCACCTGCTCATCCAGTCAGCCACACACCTTCACCACCAACTTCAGCACAGCCCGGGGTAAACGTCAGCAGGCCATTCGTAAACTCATATGTTTGGGGGACAGGCCCCACACCGCACAGGAGTTGTAGCGGGGTATAGAACAACAGACCGACGAGTGGTTGCTGCCGGTGAGCCTCAAGCCCGGCCTGGTGGTGTGCGATAATGGGCAAAATCTCGTTGCAGCTCTGGGACTAGCCGGTTTGACGCAAATCCCTTGCCTGGCGCATGTGCTGAATTTGGCGGTGCAGAAGTTCATTCACAACTACCCCGACATGTCAGAGCTGCTGCATAAAGTGTGGGCCGTCTGTTCGCGCTTCCGGCGTTCACATCCTGCAGCTGCTCGCCTGTCTGCGCTACAGCGTAACTTCGGCCTTCCCGCTCACCGCCTCATATGCGACGTGCCCACCAGGTGGAACTCCACCTTGCACATGCTGGACAGACTGTGCGAGCAGCAGCAGGCCATAGTGGAGTTTCAGCTGCAGCACGCACGGGTCAGTCGTACTACGGAACAGCACCACTTCACCACCAATGACTGGGCCTCCATGCAAGACCTGTGTGCCCTGTTGCGCTGTTTCGAGTACTCCACCAACATGGCCAGTGGCGATGACGCCGTTATCAGCGTTACAATACCACTTCTATGTCTCCTTGAGAAAACACTTAGGGCGATGATGGAAGAGGAGGCGGCCCAGGAGGAGGAGGAGGAGGAGGAAGAGGGGTCATTTTTAGCACTTTCAGGCCAGTCTCTTCGAAGTGACTCAGAGGGAGGTTTTTTGCAACAGCAGAGGCCAGGTACAAATGTGGCCAGCCAGGGCCCACTACTGGAGGACGAGGAGGATGAGGAGGAGGTGGAGGAGGATGAGGATGAAGCATGGTCACAGTGGGGTGGCACCCAACGCAGCTCGGGCCCATCACTGGTGCGTGGCTGTGGGGAAAGGCAGGACGATGACGATACGCCTCCCACAGAGGACAGCTTGTCCTTACCCCTGGGCAGCCTGGCACACATGAGCGACTACATGCTGCAGTGCCTGCGCAACGACAGCAGAGTTGCCCACATTTTAACGTGTGCGGACTACTGGGTTGCTACCCTGCTGGATCCATGCTACAAAGACAATGTGCCCACCTTACTTCCTGCACTGGAGCGTGATAGGAAGATGCGCGAGTACAAGCGCACGTTGGTAGACGCGCTACTTAGAGCATTCCCAAATGTCACAGGGGAACAAGTGGAAGCCCAAGGCCAAGGCAAAGGAGGAGCAAGAGGTCGCCAAGGCAGCTGTGTCACGGCCAGCTCCTCTGAGGGCAGGGTTAGCATGGCAGAGATGTGGAAAAGTTTTGTCAACACGCCACAGCTATCTGCACCACCACCTGATACGCAACGTGCTAGCAGGAGGCAACATTTCACTAACATGGTGGAACAGTACGTGTGCACACCCCTCCACGTACTGACTGATGGTTCGGCCCCATTCAACTTCTGGGTCTCTAAATTGTCCACGTGGCCAGAGCTAGCCTTTTATGCCTTGGAGGTGCTGGCCTGCCCGGCGGCCAGCGTTTTGTCTGAACGTGTATTCAGCACGGCAGGGGGCGTCATTAGAGACAAACGCAGCCGCCTGTCTACAGCCAATGTGGACAAGCTGACGTTCATAAAAATGAACCAGGCATGGATCCCACAGGACCTGTCCGTCCCTTGTCCAGATTAGACATTAACTACCTCCCCTTAACCATATATTATTGTACTCCAGGGCACTTCCTCATTCAATGCTATTTTTATTTTCATTTTACCATTATATTGCGAGGCTACCCAAAGTTGAATGAACCTCTCCTCTGTCTGGGTGCCGGGGCCTAAATATATGCCAATGGACTGTTCCAATGTTGGGTGACGTGAAGCCTGATTCTCTGCTATGACATGCAGACTAATTCTCTGCTGACATGAAGCCAGATTCTCTGTTACGGGACCTCTCTCCTCTGCCTGGGTGCTGGGCCTAAATATCTGACAATGGACTGTTGCAGTGGTGGCTGACGTGAAGCCTGATTTTCTGCTATGACATGAAGACTGATTCTCTGCTGACATGAAGCCAGATTGTCTGTTACGGGACCTCTCTCCTCTTCCTGGGTGCCTGGGCTTAAATATCTGACAATGGACTGTTGCAGTGGTGGGTGACGTGAAGCCTAAATCTCTGCTATGATATGAAGACTGATTCTCTGCTGACATGAAGCCAGATTGTCTGTTACGGGACCTCTCTCCTCTGCCTGGGTGCTGGGCCTAAATATCTGACAATGGACTGTTGCAGTGGTGGGTGACGTGAAGCCTGATTCTCTGCTATGATATGAAGACTGATTCTCTGCTGACATGAAGCCAGATTGTCTGTTACGGGACCTCTCTCCTCTGCCTGGGTGCTGGGCCTAAATTTATGAAAATGGACTGTTGCAGTGGTGGGTGACGTGAAGCCTGATTCTCTGCTATGATATGAAGACTGATCTCTGCTGACATGAAGCCAGATTGTCTGTTACGGGACCTCTCTTCTCTGCCTGGGTGCTTGGCCTAAATTTATAAAAATGGACTGTTGCAGTGGTGGCTGACGTGAAGCCTGATTCTCTGCTATGACATGCAGACTGATTCTCTGCTGACATGAAGACAGATTCTCTGTTACGGGACCTCTCTCCTCTGCTTGGGTGCCGGGGCCTAAATATCTGAGAATGGACTGTTCCAGTGGTGGGTGACGTGAAGCCAGATTCTCTGCTATGGGACCTCTCTCCAATTGATATTGGTTAATTTTTATTTATTTAATTTTAATTTTAATTAATTTCCCTATCCACATTTGTTTGCAGGGGATTTACCTACATGTTGCTGCCTTTTGCAGCCCTCTAGCCCTTTCCTGGGCTGTTTTACAGCCTTTTTAGTGCCGAAAAGTTTGGGTCCCAATTGACTTCAATGGGTTTCGGGACGAAGTTCGGATCAGGTTCGGATCCCGAACCCGAACATTTTCGGGAAGTTCGGCCGAACTTCTCGAACCCGAACATCCAGGTGTCCGCTCAACTCTATTCAAGATTGCTTAGAGTCCGGAAGAGTCACAAAGTTTATCAAGATTCACACCATAACTACCAGCCCCTGTTCTCTTCGTCAGGGAAAACATCACGAGTTCCCAGGCATCATGGAAAAAGCTTAGACTCAAAGCTGAAAAATATATGGCATCAGAGGTGTGTGAAGACGCCATCACGTTAGAACGGATATGCCATCCAGGCAGTGGCGTAGCATGGGGAGGTCCAGGGGAGCCAATGCCCCGGGCGCCAGACTGCAGGGGGGCGCCGGCATGGCAGTCAATTAACTTTTAATTTGATTGCTAAGTGTTATGTGCTGTCTGAACTGTGTCTTCTGAATCCTGCTGACAAGCATAGGCTGCGGCCGCTGCGCTGCACAGCTGGTGGACTTCACAATGCTGAAGAGCGGTATCAGCCAAAATGAGCGTTCACGCACTGATGAATCATCAGGCGTGCGCAGCACTCCTTTGTCGGCGCTGCCCACCTTACAGTGCGGACCAGTAAGAAGATGGCTGCCGCATGCCCCAGCTAACTGTTCAGCCTGCCGCGCTGCCTGACTGAGCCTCTCAGCCTGTTACAGCCTGCCCCTGAGTGAAGCAAGCGAACCAGCGACTAAGGCACACTTTCAAAGTAAATAGTGCCACACTGCCAGTGTCACAGTTAGGTAGGGAGGGCAGTGACTCTGGCAGCACTGCTAATGCAGTGCAGACTGTTGTACTTTCCCTCAGTTAAGGCCTGGGCTTGTTGTCCAGAGAGGGGGTTTTCAGGGGGAAGGGGGTCTAATTTGTCAATTGCGTCCAGCGCATGTAAATAGGAGCCCTAATAGGTAGTGGCAGTCTGTGGGAGAAATGGGGATTATTACTGTGGTGGCCAAAGTGGAGTCTGCAGGCTGCTGCACAGCAGGGCAGGCCTATGGTAATTTTACTAGTATTACTCACTGTGGATATAATTCTCCACCTAGGCTCCCTACAATAATAATTAGAGGTGGGACGAATCCAATTATTTTTTTAATCCAAAAAGGTTCTCGAATCTATCAAATCTTTTGAATCTCGGATCCTACGAATCCTGTATATAATAATTGTGTAAAACGGTGTAAGAAACAAAGTGATCCAAACACTTCTGGGGGGGATCTGTGGATGACACTGCTATGGGGGGATCTGTGGGTGGCACTGTTATGGGGGGATCTGTGGATGGCACTGTTATGGGGGGATCTGTGGATGGCACTGTTATGGGGGGATCTGTGGATGGCACTGTTATGGGTGGTCTGTGGATGTCACTGTTATGGGGGATCTGTGGATGACACTGTTATGGAGGATCTGTGGATGTCACTGTTATGGGGGATCTCTGGATGGCAATGTTATGGGGGATCTTTGGATGGCACTGTTATGGGGGATCTCTGGATGGCACTGTGATGGGGGGATCTGTGGATGACACATATATAGATTCTTGTGCTATGTGACATCCACAGATGGCCTTAACAGTGTCCCTGCAGTGTGAATGACCCCCAATACAGGGGCTGGGGGCCAGCATCTAGATTAGGAATGACAGCGGGGACCGGTGCAGTCCCTGTATTCTAATGCACCGGCCCCGCTCACTGTAGTATAGTCTTATGATCTAACCTGCAATGTTAAGATATAATAATCCATCTGTATTACTTACATTACAACATTAAGTTCTGTAGCAGAGAGGAGGGAGGTGGAAGGAGGCAGACCGGGAGGTCGGGCGGTCGGCGCGTCACTCGCTACGTCACACGCCCTTGCCGCTAGCTTCATTCGTAAAGTGGGCGGCGCAGGCACGTGACATAGTGAGTGACGCGCCGCCCACCCGTCCTCCCGGTCTACCTCCTTCCACCTCCCTCCTCTCTGCTACGGAACCTAATTGTCACGACCCTTGGTCATGGTCGTGACTCCTGTAACCGCATGCAGTTGCCTGCGGTCTTGGTGTTGTTGTCAATCACAGATGAGGGCTATAGTATGTTGCCTCACCTGTGGTTGCCGCTGGCAACATTGTGTATGTGGCAGCAGAGCAGCCTGAGCAGTGCTAGGCAGCTTGCTGCAATAGGCATGCGGTTGCACCTGGCAACCTCTCTTTATAGGTGTGCCTTTTATCGGTGTGCACGGGGTGTTATATGTGTTGTGTGCACTTCCCCTTTAAGTTGATGTCTTCCCTTCCCTGGTGTTGGAAGGGTTAACTTCCTTCCTAGTGTGTGTGTGCGCGCACTGGATGTGTCTGACTGTGGGTGTGGCTACTTGGCCCTATAAAGCCTCAGTGGAAGGCAGTAGTCAGAGAGGGTGCTTCAGCCATGCTTGCTGGAGACATCCTCCTGGTTATTTACCATCTGCCAGTGAGGGCCACCCTGGTGGTCATACTGTCACGGCTGAGGATAGGGAAAACCCTCAGCCGTGCGGTATCAGCAGATGGAGTCGCTGCAAGGCCAGGACAGAGAATTAGGGAGCTGGTCACCTCCTACACATCCCTAATTCTGACCCTGTCTCCTATCCGTATGAGCCAACCCTGAAGGTAGAAGGGGTCATACTCCGGAACCTGATATTCCTGCTCGCCCTAAGGGTGGCCCTGGACTAGGAGCAGGGTAAGACGACCCAATCCTCCTAGACACGGAGGAACAGGAGTCTTACTGGCCAAGCTACATAGAAAGGGGAAACATATACAGACATATGGCATTGACAGGTAAGTGAGACTAGTACCACACTTACCTGCCACAGACACACAAACTGGAACCCACGTGCAAGTGCTGTTATCCACAACCGGACACAGCACACAACAGACATCACACGGGAACCCAGTAAACCATATGCTGCAATAACACATAAACCATAAACTAACACCAGACACAAAGTTTATGACCACCATGGTGGCCCTCACTGGCAGATGGTAAATAACCAGGAGGATGTCTCCAGCAAGCATGGCTGAAGCACCCTCTCTGACTACTGCCTTCCACTGAGGCTTTATAGGGCCAAGTAGCCACACCCACAGTCAGACACACCCAGTGCACACACACACTAGGAAGGAAGTTAACCCTTCCAACACCAGGGAAGGGAAGACATCAACTTAAAGGGGAAGTGCACACAACACATATAACACCCCGTGCACACCGATAAAAGGCACACCTATAAAGAGAGGTTGCCAGGTGCAACCGCATGCCTATTGCAGAAAGCTGCGTAGCACTGCTCAGGCTGCTCTGCTGCCACATACACAATGTTGCCAGCGGCAACCACAGGTGAGGCAACATACTATAGCCCTCACCTGTGATTGACAACAACACCAAGACCGCAGGCAACTGCATGCGGTTACAGGAGTCACGACCATGACCAAGGGTCGTGACACTAATGTTGTAATGTAAGTAATACAGATGGATTATTATATCTTAACATTGCAGGTTAGATCATAATATTATACTACAGTGAGCGGGACCGGAGCATTAGAATACAGGGACTGCACCAATCCCCGCTGTCATGGAGTCGTCGGATTAGAATTTAGTAAATGAGGTCAGGATTCGAGTTCACGAATTCCTTGAATACAACAAGATTCGAGGGATTCGTGGATTCGATGGATTTGTTGTCCCACCTCTAATAATAATCCTCCATTATTAAGATGCTTAATAATGGAGGATTATTATTGTTGGGGGCCTAGGTAAAAAAGAATATGCACACGCTAGCACAGTATTGGGGGTAGCAGCAGGATGATAGTGTTGAGGCACCAGGAGGAAGAGGACAATAGTAAAGTGAGGAATAAAAAAAAAAAAATCTGTGATAAACTCTGCAGAGACAAGACGCGGCTAAAATATGTGACTGGATGTAACAGGTATGTGCTCCTGTATTCTCCTGTATTTTTTATACCAATATATGTAATGTCCATCCACATATTTATTTCATGGTAGGGTTGGGGGGAGGACTTCAGGCCACACTCTGTGTGTTGTAAATTATAGGGCCTCTCATCCATCTACTAGATTATCTGTACTCAGAGAGTTATTACTGTGTTAGGCTACTTTCACACTAGCGTTTTCAATTCCGCTATTGAGATCCATCATAGGACGGGGGAGGAGACACAATAAAGGCTTGCCCTGGGTGTTGGCAGCCCATGCTACGCCACTGCATCCAGGGTAGATTGTATGTGCGTGACATACAGAATATAACCAGGAAACAGACTGAAGAATGGGAACAATTTAATATGAAAAATGGCGGCAGTCCTTGTAATGAATTATCTATGGTTAACCCGCACCAGAAAGGCCTTTATGGGGGGAGTGGACAAGTGTTTTTTTACTTTGCACAATTACTCAATAAAGTGTTGCCTAAGACAGGAGAGATTCGGCCAGTCTTCTGGATATTCGAGAACGTGGTTGCGACGGAGAAAGCATTCCCAAAAAATAGTTTCTCTCCACCTGGAGATGAATTCTGCCAAGATTGATGCAATTGCAGTATCAGCTGCTCATCGAGCCAGATACTTCTGGGGGAACCCAGAATATATTTTTATTTTTGTACTGAAATAGGCCACTTTATGCTTTCACCACAAATAACTGCAGAAGTAAACTGAAAATATATTTTTATTTTTGTACTGAAATAGGCCACTTTACGCTTTCACCACAAATAAATGCAAAAGTGAACCGAGAATATATATATATTTTTTGTATTGAAATAGGCCGCTATACGTTTCCACCACAAATAACTGCAGAAGTAAACTGAGAATATATATTTATTTTTGTACTTAAACAG
Organism: Bufo gargarizans; assembly: GCF_014858855.1. Classification (NCBI taxonomy): domain Eukaryota; kingdom Metazoa; phylum Chordata; class Amphibia; order Anura; family Bufonidae; genus Bufo; species Bufo gargarizans. Next base: position 13,740,289 of record NC_058080.1, read on the forward strand.
GCCACTATACGCTTTTACTGCAAATAATGGAACAGTGAACTGCATATACATTTTTCTTTTTGTAATGAAATATGCCACTATATGCTTTCACCACAAATAACTGCAGAAGTGAACTGAGAATATATTTTAATTTTTGTACTGAAATAGGCCACTATACGCTTTTACCGCAAATAACTGCAACAGTGAAGTGTGTATATATTTTTCTTTCTGTACTGAAACAGGCCACTATACGATTTTACAGCAAATAAGTGCAACAGTGAACTGCGTACATATACAGATGTAGTAGGGTTAATGTCACAGCTGTAAGTGAGCAACACACAGTGAATAGCGACTGACCGGACCCAAACTAGGGAGGATAAAGGTGACCCCTGTCAGACCCTAAAAGCTCTCCCTAAGCTGCTATGCACATGTCCGGATCCATATGGTGGATCGAGACATGCCCGGGTACCTTAGGCTGATGACCACTGAAACCCCTACATTAGTGGAAGGGGCACGGCCACCGGTGCCCTGCTCAGTATATGGACGGAACCGGGGTCGCCTCGGATCCAGTCAGCAAAGAAACAAAAACACACAATGTCTGAACACTTAACTGAAGGAGTTGCGGCTGCAGTGAAAACAGATCCGAAGTCAGCAGACAATATCCGAAGTACTTGCTTCAGCAGAACACAGATCCAGTGAAAAAGATATCACACAGGTGAAGTTACTCAAGCGAGAGATACAGCTCAAATGAAAAGTATAATCCGCACCTCTACAAAGGAGGAGGGGTGATTTAAAGGCAGCGAAATCAAACACAGGAGGGACAGCTGGGAGGAAGGAAACAGAAAATAAAGACCTCATCACAGGGGCGGAGAAACAGGGCAGAGGGAACTCCTCCAAGCTCTAGTAGTGACATCATCACAGGGGTGGAGAAACAGAGCTGTGAGAACGTCTCAAAGCTCTGGTAGTGACAGTACCCCCCCCCCTCTACGGGTGGACTCCGGACACCCAGGACCCACCTTCTCAGGATGAGCCCTATGAAATGCCCTGATGAGGCGAGTGGCTTTAATGTCTGACACCGGAACCCACATCCTCTCCTCAGGACCATAACCCTTCCAATGAAAGAGGTACTGAAGAGAACCGCGGACAATGCGAGAGTCCACAATTCTGGAAACCTCAAACTCCAGATTGCCATCAACCAAAATCGGAGGAGGAGGCAAAGAGGAGGGTACCGTGGGCTGGACATATGGTTTTAAAAGAGCCCTGTGAAATACATTATGTATCTTCCAAACCCGTGGAAGATCAAGACGGAAGGCAACAGGATTGACGACTGACAAGATTTTATAAGGCCCAATAAACTTGGGACCCAATTTCCAGGAGGGAACCTTCAGTTTAATATTTCTTGTAGACAACCACACCAGATCACCCACATTCAGGTCCGGACCAGGCACACGTCTCTTATCAGCCACACGCTTATATTTCTCACTCATCTTTCTAAGATTACTCTGAATCTTTTGCCAAATGGCAGACAAAGACAAGGAAAATCTCTCCTCCTCAGGCAAACCAGAGGGAGCCCCTCCCGAGAATGTCCCAAACTGCGGATGGAACCCATATGCACCAAAGAATGGTGACTTATCAGAAGACTCCTGACGACGGTTGTTCAGAGCAAACTCAGCAAGAGGGAGAAATGAGCACCAATCCTCCTGGTTCTCTGCCACAAAACAGCGCAAATATGTCTCCAGATTCTGGTTGACGCGTTCAGTCTGACCATTCGACTGCGGGTGAAAAGCAGAAGAGAAGGACAGCCGAACCCCCAGGCGAGAACAGAAAGCCTTCCAGAATCTGGACACAAACTGCGTGCCTCTATCGGAAACAATATCCGAGGGAATGCCATGCAATTTAACAATATGGTCGACAAAAGCTTGCGCCAACGTTTTAGCACTGGGTAAACCAGGGAAGGGTACGAAATGAGCCATCTTGCTAAAACGGTCCACCACCACCAGGATCACCGACTTCCCTGAGGAACGAGGAAGATCCGTGATAAAGTCCATGGAGAGGTGTGTCCAAGGACGGGAAGGTATGGGAGAAGGGGACCTGAAGGCCGTGAACGAGGGACCTTAGCGCGAGCGCACGTCTCACAAGCAGCCACAAAACCCTCCACCGACTTACGAAGAGCCGGCCACCAAAATCTCAGAGCAATGAGATCTACCGTGGCTCTACTCCCGGGGTGACCAGCAAGAACAGTATCATGATGCTCCTTGAAGAGTTTGTGACGTAACTCAGGAGGCACAAACAACTTCCCAGGAGGACAACGGGCAGGTACCTCAGTCTGGGCAGCCTAGACCTCGGCCTCCAAATCAGAATACAGAGCAGAAACAACCACCCCCTCCGCCAAAATGGGACCCGGATCCTCTGAGTTTCCTCCTCCCGGAAAACAGCGAGAGAGAGCATCAGCCTTCACATTTATGATCCCAGAGCGGAATGTAACGACAAAATTGAATCTGGAGAAGAACAGAGACCATCTGGCCTGTCTCGGATTCATACGCCTGGCCGACTCCAAGTACGCCAGATTCTTATGGTCGGTAAAAACGGTGATAGGGTGCCTGGCCCCCTCCAACCAATGGCGCCATTCCTCGAAAGCCAACTTGATGGCCAACAACTCTCTATCTCCCACATCATAGTTTCTCTCTGCCGGGGAGAGTTTTTTAGAGAAAAAGGCACAGGGTCGCCACTTGGCAGGAGAAGGGCCCTGGGACAAAACCGCACCCACACCCACCTCGGAAGAATCCACCTCAACAATAAAAGGTAAGGAAACATTGGGATGCACCAAGACGGGAGCAGACGCAAAACTCTCTTTAATCTTAGAAAAAGCTGCAAGCGCCTCCTCCGACCAAGAGGATAAATCCGCCCCCTTTTTTGTCATGTCAGTGAGGGGTTTGACAACAGAGGAATAATTCAAAATGAACTTTCTGTAATAGTTCGCAAAACCCAGAAAGCGCATCAATGTCTTCTGATTTTCAGGAAGCTCCCACTCCAGCACAGCACGGACCTTCTCCGGATCCATGCGAAAACCAGAAGCAGAGAGGAGAAAACCCAGAAATTGAATCTCCGATACCATAAAAACACATTTCTCCAGCTTGGCGTACAATTTATTCTCCCGCAGAATCCGCAGAACCTGAAAAAGATGATCCTGATGGGTCTGAACATCAGGGGAAAAATCTAAATATCATCAAGATACACCAATACAAATTTCCCCATTAAATGGTAGAAAATACTGTTAACAAAATGCTGAAAGACGGCCGGAGCATTCATCAGGCCGAAAGGCATAACGAGATTCTCAAAATGCCCGTTAGGGGTATTAAAGGCCGTTTTCCATTCATCCCCCTCTCTGACCCTGACCAGGTTGTACGCGCCTCTCAAATCCAATTTGGAAAAAACCTTGGCCCCAACAATTTGGTTGACGAGGTCCGGGATCAGAGGAAGGGGATAGGGATCGCGAATCGTGATACGGTTCAGCTCCCTAAAATCTAGGCAAGGTCTCAGAGAGCCATCTTTCTTTTAAAAAAAAAAAAAACCAGCGGCAACAGGTGATTTTGAGGGACGAATATGCCCCTTATCGAGACTCTCAGAGATATAAGTTCGCATTGCGAGTCTTTCCGGTTGTGAGAGATTGTAGAGGCGTGCTTTTGGCAGCTTGGCGCCGGGAATGAGGTTAATGGGACAGTCAAACTCCCGGTGAGGAGGTAGCTCCTGAACACCGCTCTCGGAAAACACGTCCGAGAAATCAGAGAGAAATGATGGCACCGTTTTAGTCGACACCTCTGCCAAAATCGCTGTGAGACAATTCTCTCTACAAAACTCACTCCACTCATTTATTTGACTTTCTTGCCAATCAATAGTGGGGTTATGTCTAGTGAGCCAGGGTAACCCCAAAACTAGAGGAGAAGGCAATCCGTTAAGGACAAAACAAGATATATCCTCCACATGAGTGTCACCTACCGTTAACCGGATATTGTGAACAATGCCCTTCAGGGATCTCTGTGAGAGTGGAGCAGAGTCAATAGCAAAAACAGGTATATCCTTTTCTAATGTGCAAACCTGAAAACCATGCATGGCTACAAATTGAGTATCAATAAGATTGACGGCCGCTCCACTATCGACAAAAATTTCACAAGAAATTACTTTGCTCCCTAGCGCTACCCTGGCAGAAAGGAGAAAACAGGAACTGCAGGTCAGAGGAAAAGCATCAATTCCTACATCAACTTTGCCCAAAGTAGCAGATGAAGCAGAGTTTGATGATTTACCTTTTGAGGTTTTTCTCTTATTATAACTCTTTGTACAGTTTAAGAATTTCCTAGACGGACAAACATTTGCCAAATGACCTATGGCCCCACAACAAAAACACACCATTCTCTGAGGACTAAATACTCTTTTATCAGGGGCAAGTCGACCTAGCTGCATGGGCTCCTCCACAGAGGGAACCGAGAGAGGATGAGGCCCCTGCACAGTGAATGAGTCCGCACCACTGCCCCTAGACTGAAAATGACTGGACAGAGAGGTCTCGTTTCTTTCTCTTAGACCCCTGTCAAGGTGTACCGCCAATGACATGGCAGACTCTAAGGACCAAGTGAAAATAAATGAGGGAGAGATACAACATACAAATCTAAGAAATAAATCTAAGAAATTTCCCAAAAATGAGATTGGCCATGAGATGGCAACGTTTCAAAGGTCAGTTGAGAACGATTTGAGAAAAATCAAAGATAGACGAAACCAAAGAAATAATTTAACAGAGGGAGAGATCCGTGCTATTAAAGAATTACAAAAACAAGAAAATATCACAATACGCCCCGCAGATAAGGGGGGGGGGCATAGTGGTTATGAATACCACACAATACACAGATGAATGCCTTAGACAACTGAGTGATACAGTCACATACAAAAAGTTAAAAGGAGACCCAGGGCAGGAATTTAAAAAGAGCCTCATTAATTATTGTGATAGAGGTCTAAAAGACAGCATTCTATCAGATCAAGAACGCAATTTCATTTTGGGCACACAGGGAAGACTTCCCATCTTCTACTGTCTGCCCAAAATCCACAAATGTCAGGAGAATCCACCAGGGCGGCCTATAATATCTGGGATAGGTTCATTGACCTCTAACCTTTCCCAGTATATTGATACAATATTACAGCCAGTAGTTAGAAAAACCAAATCATATATCCGAGATACAACAGATATTATTAAAACGCTTGAGGACTTAGATGTAGAGTCAGACTGGATCATCGGTACCCTAGATGTCCAGTCCCTCTACACAAGCATAAGACACGATCAAGGTATAGCAGCTGTAAAATCACAATTGGAAGTAGATGGCACCATATGTACTAGACAAATAGAATATCTGATGGAGGGAATCCAATTTATACTCCATCACAATCACTTTTATTTTGAGGGTGAGCACTACTTACAGCTACGTGGGACAGCCATGGGGACCAGGTTCGCCCCCAGTTATGCAAATCTATTCTTAGCACAGTGGGAATGTGAAAACATTAACCCGAAACTGGGGTCGAGCCTGGCCCTATGGCGTCGCTATATCGACGACGTCCTATTCATCTGGAAAAAAGATACAGATGAGTTACATCAATTTTTAGAGGCCCTGAACCAAAATGACCAAAATTTGACTTTTTTGTCCAAAATAAAAGACGAATCTATAGAATTCCTGGACATACAGATCACCCAACGCAACAATAGATATATATGTCAAACCTATTATAAACCAACGGCTAAAAATAGCTTTATACCATTTACAAGCTGCCACTTACCCCAGTGGCTGTTAAATATCCCTTCGGGACAGTTTCGCCGCATCAAGCGAAACTGTACCGATGAAACAGACTTTGAAACAGAGGCCCTAAAAATGAAACGGCAATTTGAGAGTAAAAATTACCCCGAAAAAATCCTGATAGATGCCCTAGAAAAAATAAAAAGAGCAGAGAGAAAAACTTTTTTTCAGCCTAATACCCAGAAAAACATAAACGAGGAATGTGAGTTAACATTAATTTTACCGTACAATACACAAGCTAAACAGATACGTCACATTATAAACCAACACTGGCACTTTCTACTAAGAGACAAAATCATTGGACCTTCACTGCACACCTCCCCTTTAATCACCTTTACTAAAGCTCCCAATTTTGGTATAAAAATTGCACCTTCAATAAAAAATCAAAATAAAAAAATCAAACCCACATTACAAAATTGGCTGAAAATGGATGATGGTTTTTACAGATGCGGGAGATGCTCAGGGTGTAAAAATTCAACATTCCCGAGAAAGACCACTAGGGTTCAATCTACTCAGAACCAATTCACCATGGACATTAGGGGTTTCTTAACGTGTGATTCCTCCAGTGTTGTCTACCTTTTCCAGTGCCCCTGCCAGAAACAATATATTGGCAGAACGAAGAGACCCCTGAGGGTCAGAATCACAGAACATCTAAACAACATCAGGAAGGGATATGAAAACCATTCCCTATCGAACCATTTTAAAATGGCACATAATAGTGACCCCAGGGGCTTCTCATTCGTGGCCCTGGAGAAGGTGGACATACACTGGAGGGGAGGGAATCACATTATGAGAATGTCACGGGCAGAGTCCAGGAGAATATACGATTTTGGGAGTCTTCTCCCTGCAGGACTAAATTCAGACCTAGAAATTTTTGGTTTTATATAAAATACAGATACATCAGATCTGAACATATGGTGATAAACAGGGGAACTATATAGTAATATCTAGAAGTGAGATAGAGAGGACGATCTACGACATATAGATGGAGTCTCGAGGAGACACTTCAGATATTTTTAAAGACAAAAACCCTCTGTTCAAGATGCCCCTCTATAAAGGTCCCTCCATGAAAAATGCAGGATTACACCATATAGTTATGAATGAATGCGTAGATAGAAGATAGCACTATGTGAAACCTGCCTCCCCATAAAAATGTAGAATCACCTCATACAGCTGTAAACAAAGACATACATGAGAAATCTGTCTTGAATAGAATGAGATTCTAATACTGTAGGATGAACAAAAAAGAAACAACAATATATTGAAAATAGTAATGGGAAAGCAAGGACAGACAGACAATCTCTCGTTAATAGAAATATACCTATGTGCAAAAATATTTTTCTATATTGCATTCTTGTATTTTCTTTTTTATGTTACAATTTTTATATCACATTTTATATGATATTTTTTATTCTATATGTTTTATTTTATATTGTATAATATTGATACCATTCGAAAAGTAGCTGATGCATAAAAGCTTTAATGATGGTGAACAACTGAGGAAATGACAGAATTACAGAGAAAAAGACAAACCAATTGTGAACTAGACTTCACAGCGATAACAAGTGTGATCAATTAAGCAATTAAGAGGAGAGTATAAGAACCAAGAAACCACAACTCACAGGCGATCCACTGATGAAGAGATAGTATCTCGAAACGCGTCTGGGTGTTACCTGTGAGACAGTGCATGGCCATGTACAGAAGGATTGACAACTGATAATCTCAAATAAAGACAGAAAGAACTCCAGCGAACTCACATACACGGAACACCGTATTGGGATTCACGAAAGAATTACCCGACACAAGACTCTCGCGAGACTAAAAGCGAGACTTCAGCAGAGCCGGAAGTAATAGAAACATACCGGAGAAAGGTGGAAGCGTGGGACGCCACGCTAACAACCGACTACGGGACGCACATAGTGAACCCATACGGAACGCAGTGAGTAATACATACAACTGATAGAAATATACGTGGAGCGACGCTATATCTCTGTGCTTACACAGGTGGGACTTTAAAAACTCTACCGAACTGCTGACTTTGCTTGGGTGATACACCCGGAGCCTTAAGAAAACTGCGCTAGAGGACTGATGCATTATACAATGCGAGCTGTTGCTTGAAAGCTATACTATATATCTGTCGCAGGGACTATCTATATAACCATCTGCTTGTAATTGTCAATTTGTAAGGAGCCATACAAATAGCCCCACAAATAGGTCGCTCGACCATAGACGGCTGCGATTCACTAGTCCCATTAAACAAGCGGGATACGGATGCAGCGACATATGGTATAGCGAACCTACAGGGCAGTTTTAATAACGATTCTTCCTTACTGAAAGCCTCCAATTGAATGTGTGCAGCAGTTATTATTTTTAAGTTTTTTTATATTTTTTAGAAGTGCACAAAAAACATATTATTTAATAAAGTTTTATAAGTTAAAACAATCCCACGTGTGTTCCGACTGTTTGAGTGCCGGTTCCATTCAACATTTACAGACTCTAAGGACGTTGGTCTCTCATGGAAAGCAAACGCATCTTTCAATCTCTCTGAGAGACCATGACAGAACTGACTCCGGAGTGCAGCATCATTCCAACCTGAATCAGCTGCCCATCTCCGAAATTCAGAACAATAAAGCTCCGCAGACAGTTTGTTCTGGCATAAAGAACGTAAGTTAGATTTGGCCAGAGCAACACGATCCGGGTCATCATATATCTGCCCCAGGGCCACAAAAAATCTTTCCACGGATCGAAGGGAGGGATCCCCCGATGGCAACGAAAAAGCCCAAGTCTGAGCATTACCCCTGAGCAGGGAGATGACAATCCTCACCCTCTGTTCCTCATTACCAGAGGAATGGCGACACAAGCAAAAATGGAGTTTGCATGCCTCTCTGAAACGAGCAAAATTCTCACTGCCCCCGGAGAACGTTTCCAGAAGTGAGACCTTTGGCTCGCAACAGACTCCATGGGCCAGAGCAGAGCCCAATGCTTGAAGCTGAGTCATAGATTGACGGAGATCCGCTACCTCCAAAGAAAGACCCTGCATGCGGTCAACCAGGTCAGAAAGCGGATCCATGTAAAAAAAGGACGGTATGGCGGATTATAATGTCACGGCTGTAAATGAGCAACACACAGTGAATAGCGACTGACCGGACCCAAACTAGGGAGGATAAAGGGGACCCCTGTCAGACCCTAAAAGCTCTCCCTAAGCTGCTATGCACATGTCCGGATCCATAGGGTGGATCGAGACATGCCCGCGTACCTTAGGCTGATGACCACTGAAACCCCTACATTAGTGGAAGGGGCACGGCCACCGGTGCCCTGCTCAGTATATGGACGGAACCGGGGTCGCCTCGGATCCAGTCAGCAAAGAAACAAAAACACACAATGTCTGAACACTTAACTGAAGGAGTTGCGGCTGCAGTGAAAACAGATCCGAAGTCAGCAGACAATATCCGAAGTACTTGCTTCGGCAGAACACAGATCCAGTGAAAAGATATCACACAGGTGAAGTTACTCAAGCGAGAGATACAGCTCAAATGAAAAGTATAATCCGCACCTCTACAAAGGAGGAGGGGTGATTTAAAGGCAGCGAAATCAAACACAGGAGGGACAGCTGGGAGGAAGGAAACAGAAAATAAAGACCTCATCACAGGGGCAGAGAAACAGGGCAGAGGGAACTCCTTCAAGCTCTAGTAGTGACATCATCACAGGGGTGGAGAAACAGACCTGTGAGAATGTCTCAAAGCTCTGGTAGTAGGGATGAGCGAACCCAAACTGTATAGTTCGGGTTCGTACCGAATTTTGGGGTGTCCGTGACACGGACCAGAACCCGGACATTTTCGTAAAAGTCCGGGTTCGGTGTTCGTCGCTTTCTTGGCGCTTTTTGAAAGGCTGCAAAGCAGCCAATCAACAAGCGTCATACTACTTGCCCCAAGAGGCCGTCACAGCCATGCCTACTATTGGCATGGCTGTGATTGGCCAGTGCAGCATGTGACCCAGCATCTATTTAAGCTGGAGTCACATAGCGCCGCCCGTCACTCTGCTCTGATCAGTATAGGGAGAGGTTGCAGCTGCGATGTTAGGGCGAGATTAGGCAGTGATTAACTCCTCCAAAAGACTTCATTCAGAGATCGATCTGCAGCTGTGGATGATTGAACTGCTACTATTGAATTGCTCACTGTTTTTAGGCTGCCCAGAGCGTTTTTCAGTCACTTTTTTCTGGGGTGATCGGCGGCCATTTTGTGTCTTGTGGTGTGCCAGCACAAGCTGCCACCAAGTGCATTTAACCCTCAATAGTGTAGTTGTTTTTTGGCTAAATCCTACATCAGGGTCAAGCTGTCAAACCAAGTGCATTTAACCATTAATAGTGTGGTTATTTTTTCGCCATATACTACATCAGGGGCAAGCTGAGCCTGTCACCAAGTGCATTTAACCCTCAATAGTGTGGTTGGTCAAGCTGTCACACCAAGTGCATTTAACCATCAATAGTGTGGTTATTTTTTGGCCATATCCCAGTCTAATTCTGTCTGTAAACGTATACCTGTCACCCAGCGCCAAAATAATAGGCCTCAAATTTATAGTCAGCTAAATATGTGGTTATTGCTGTGGCTGGGCAAGTTATTTAGTGTCCGTCAAAGCACAGTTTTTGTTCTGGGTTGAAATACAATTCCCAATTTAGCAATTTCCTAATTTAGTGGTTTCTGCTGTATCAGACCTACTATAAATCTATCCCTAAAAGGGTATATAAGATTCAAGGTGCACATAGGGTCATTCTGAATAACTTCACACACACACTACTGTGCATTTCCAAGTCTAATTCTGTCAGTAAACCTATACCTGTCACCCAGCGCCTAAATACTAGGCCTCAAATTTATATTCAGCTAAATCTGTCGTTACTGCAGTGCCTGTATTAGTGTAATACGGTACCCAAATAGATAGCCAGATAGTGTTAGGTGTCTGTAAAAAAAGGCCTGAATTTGAATTCAATACATGGGGCCAAATAATATTTTTCTTATTGTGGTGAACGGTAACAATGAGGAAAACATCTAGTAAGGGACGCGGACGCGGACATGGTCGTGGTGGTGTTAGTGGACCCTCTGGTGCTGGGAGAGGACGTGGCCGTTCTGCCACAGCCATACGTCCTAGTGTACCAACTACCTCAGGTCCCAGTAGCCGCCATAATTTAAATCGATATTTGGTGGGGCCCAATGCCGTTCTAAGGATGGTAAGGCCTGAGCAGGTACAGGCATTAGTCAATTGGGTGGCCGACAGTGGATCCAGCACGTTCACATTATCTCCCACCCAGTCTTCTGCAGAAAGCGCACAGATGGCGCCTGAAAACCAAGCCCAACAGTCTGTCACATCACCCCCATGCATACCAGGGAAACTGTCTGAGCCTCAAGTTATGCAGCAGTCTCTTATGCTGTTTGAAGACTCCACTGGCAGGGTTTCCCAAGGGCATCCACCTAGCCCTTCCCCAGCGGTGGAAGACATAGAATGCACTGACGAACAACCACTTATGTTTCCTGATGATGAGGACATGGGAATACCACCTCAGCACGTCTCTGATGATGACGAAACACAGGTGCCAACTGCTGCGTCTTTCTGCAGTGTGCAGACTAAACAGGAGGTCAGGGATCAAGACTGGGTGGAAGACGATGCAAGGGACGATGAGGTCCTAGACCCCACATGGAATGAAGGTCGTGCCACTGACGACTTTCACAGTTCGGAGGAAGAGGCAGTGGTGAGACCGAACCAACAGCGTAGCAGTGGGAGCAGTGGGCAAAAGCAGAACACCCGCCGCCAAGACACTCCGCCTGCTACTGACCGCCGCCATCTGGGACCGAGTACCCCAAAGGCAGCTTCAAGGAGTTCCCTGGCATGGCACTTCTTCAAACAATGTGCTGACGACAAGACCCGAGTGGTTTGCACGCTGTGCCATCAGAGCCTGAAGCGAGGCATTAACGTTCTGAACCTTAGCAAAACCTGCATGACCAGGCACCTGCATGCAAAGCATGAACTGCAGTGGAGTAAACACCTTAAAAACAAGGAAGTCACTCAGGCTCCCCCTGCTACCTCTTCTGCTGCTGCCGCCTCGGCCTCTTCTGCTGCTGCCGCCTCGGCCTCTTCCTCCGCCTCTGGAGGAACGTTGGCACGTGCCACCCAGCAAACAGGGGATGTACCACCAATACCACCACCTCCGTCACCAAGCATCTCAACCATGTCACACGGCAGCGTTCAGCTCTCCATCTCACAAACATTTGAGAGAAAGCGTAAATTCCCACCTAGCCACCCTCGATCCCTGGCCCTGAATGCCAGCATTTCTAAACTACTGGCCTATGAAATGCTGTCATTCAGGCTGGTGGACACAGACAGCTTCATACAGCTCATGTCGCTTGCTGTCCCACAGTATGTTGTTCCCAGCCGGCACTACTTCTCCAAGAGAGCCGTGCCTTCCCTGCACAACCAAGTATCCGATAAAATCAAGTGTGCACTGCGCAACGCCATCTGTGGCAAGGTCCACCTAACCACAGATACGTGGACTAGTAAGCACGGCCAGGGACGCTATATATCCCTAACTGCACACTGGGTAAATGATGTGGCAGCTGGGCCCCAGGCGGAGAGCTGTTTGGCGCACGTCCTTCTGCCGCCAAGGATCGCAGGGCAACATTCTTTGCCTCCTGTTGCCACCTCCTCCTTCTCAGCTTCCTCCTCCTCTTCTTCCACCTGCTCATCCAGTCACCCACAGACCTTCACCACCAACTTCAGCACAGACCGGGGTAAACGTCAGCAGGCCATTCTGAAACTCATATGTTTGGGGGACAGGCCCCACACCGTACAGGAGTTGTGGCGGGGTATAGAACAACAGACCGACGAGTGGTTGCTGCCGGTGAGCCTCAAGCCCGGCCTGGTGGTGTGCGATAATGGGCGAAATCTGGTTGCAGCTCTGGGACTAGCCGGTTTGACGCACATCCCTTGCTTGGCGCATGTGCAGAATTTGGTGGTGCAGAAGTTTATTCACAACTACCCCAATATGTCAGAGCTGCTGCATAAAGTGCGGGCCGTCTGTTCGCGCTTCCGGCGTTCACATCCTGCCGCTGCTCGCCTGTCTGCGCTACAGCGTAACTTCGGCCTTCCCGCTCACTGCCTCATATGCGACGTACCTACCAGGTGGAACTCCACCTTGCACATGCTGGACAGACTGTGCGAGCAGCAGCAGGCCATAGTGGAGTTTTAGCTGCAGCACGCACGGGTCAGTCGCACTGCGGAACAGCACCACTTCACCAGCAATGACTGGGCCTCCATGCGAGACCTGTGTGCCCTGTTGCGCTGTTTTGAGTACTCCACCAACATGGCCAGTGGCGATGATGCCGTTATCAGCGTTACAATACCACTTCTATGTCTCCTTGAGAAAACACTTAGGGCGATGATGGAAGAGGAGGTGGCCCAGGAGGAGGAGGAGGAGGAAGAGGGGTCATTTTTAGCACTTTCAGGCCAGTCTCTTCGAAGTGACTCAGGGGAGTTTTTTTGCAACAGCAGAGGCTAGGTACAAATGTGGCTAGCCAGGGCCCACTACTGGAGGACGAGGATGAGGAGGAGGTGGAGGAGGATGAGGATGAAGCATGGTCACAGCGGGGTGGCACCCAACGCAGCTCGGGCCCATCACTGGTACGTGGCTGGGGGGAAAGGCAGGACGATGACGATACGCCTCCCACAGAGGACAGCTTGTCCTTACCCCTGGGCAGCCTGGCACACATGAGCGACTACATGCTGCAGTGCCTGCGCAACGACAGTAGAGTTGCCCACATTTTAACGTGTGCGGACTACTGGGTTGCCACCCTGCTGGATCCACGGTACAAAGACAATGTGCCCACCTTACTTCCTGCACTGGAGCGTGATAGGAAGATGCGCGAGTACAAGCGCACGTTGGTAGACGCGCTACTGAGAGCATTCCCAAATGTCACAGGGGAACAAGTGGAAGCCCAAGGCCAAGGCAGAGGAGGAGCAAGAGGTCGCCAAGGCAGCTGTGTCACGGCCAGCTCCTCTGAGGGCAGGGTTAGCATGGCAGAGATGTGGAAAAGTTTTGTCAACACGCCACAGCTAACTGCACCACCACCTGATACGCAACGTGTTAGCAGGAGGCAACATTTCACTAACATGGTGGAACAGTACGCGTGCACACGCCTCCATGTACTGACTTATGGTTTGGCCCCATTTAACTTCTGGGTCTCTAAATTGTCCACGTGGCCAGAGCTAGCCTTTTATGCTTTGGAGGTGCTGGCCTGCCCGGCGGCCAGCGTTTTGTCTGAACGTGTATTCAGCACAGCAGGGGGGGTCATTACAGACAAACGCAGCCGCCTGTCTACAGCCAATGTGGACAAGCTGACGTTCATAAAAATGAACCAGGCATGGATCCCACAGGACCTGTCTGTCCCTTGTCCAGATTAGACATTAACTACCTCCCCTTAACCATATATTATTGGACTCCAGGGCACTTCCTCATTCAATCCTATTTTTATTTTCATTTTACCATTATATTGCGAGGCTACCCAAAGTTGAATGAACCTCTCCTCTGTCTGGGTGCCGGGGCCTAAATAAATGCCAATGGACTGTTCCAATGTTGGGTGACGTGAAGCCTGATTCTCTGCTATGACATGCAGACTGATTCTCTGCTGACATGAAGCCAGATTGTCTGTTACGGGACCTCTCTCCTCTGCCTGGGTGCCCGGGCCTAAATATATGACAATGGACTGTTACAGTGGTGGCTGACATGAAGCCTGATTCTCTGCTATGACATGCAGACTGATTCTCTGCTGACATGAAGCCAGATTCTCTGTTACAGGACCTCTCTCCTCTGCCTGGGTGCCTGGGCCTAAATATATGACAATGGACTGTTACAGTGGTGGCTGACGCGAAGCCTGATTCTCTGCTATGACATGCAGACTGATTCTCTGCTGACATGAAGCCAGATTCTCTGTTACGGGACCTCTCTCCTCTGCCTGGGTGCCTAGGCCTAAATATCTGACAATGGACTGTTACAGTGGTGGCTGACATGAAGCCTGATTATCTGCTATGACATGCAGACTGATTCTCTGCTGACATGAAGCCAGATTCTCTGTTACGGGACCTCTCTCCTCTGCCTGGGTGCCTAGGCCTAAATATCTGACAATGGACTGTTCCAGTGTTGGGTGACGTAAAGCATGATTCTCTGCTATGACATGCAGACTGATTCTCTGCTGACATGAAGCCAGATTCTCTGTTACGGGACCTTTCTCCTCTGCCTGGGTGCCTGGGCCTAAATATATGCCAATGGACTGTTCCAATGTTGGGTGACGTGAAGCCTGATTCTCTGCTATGACATGCAGACTGATTCTCTGCTGACATGAAGCCAGATCCTCTGTTACGGGACCTCTCTCCTCTGCCTGGGTGCCTGGGCCTAAATATATGACAATGGACTGTTGCAGTGGTGGCTGACGTGAAGCCTCATTCTCTGCTATGACATGCAGACTGATTCTCTGCTGACATGAAGCCAGATTCTCTGTTACGGGACCTCTCTCCTCTGCCTGGGTGCTGGGCCTAAATATATGCCAATGGACTGTTGCAGTGGTGGCTGACGTGAAGCCAGATTCTCTGCTATGGGACCTCTCTCCAACTGATATTGGTTAATTTTTATTTATTTTATATTTATTTTTATTAATTTCCCTATCCACATTTGTTTGCAGGGGATTTACCTTCATGTTGCTGCCTTTTGCAGCTTTCTAGCTCTTTCCTGGGCTGTTTTACAGCCTTTTTAGTGCCAAAAAGTTCGGGTCCCCATTGACTTCAATGGGGTTTGGGTTCGGGACGAACATCCAGGTGTTCGCTCAACTCTACTCATCACGTTATTTTGAAACAAAAGCCATTGAAAAGCAATTGAAGGTTTTTGCTTAACGCATTAAGTTTAGACAACAGGTATCATAAACCATGAGTGTTAACTCTACTGCATCTGTATTTTTATTTTAGTACTGAAATATGTCACTAAACGCTTTTACCACAAAACACTGCAACAGTGAACTGCGTATGTATTATTTTTTTCTGTACTGAAATACGCCACTAAATGCTTTCACCACATATAACTGCAGAAGTAAACTAAGAATATATTTATATTTTTCCACAGATATAAGCCACTAAATGCTTTTCAACATAGCACTTGCGCCCCAAGAACAAATAGCTGGAAGGACAGAGCTGTATAATGGCTATTTGGATCCCCAAATAATCTTTTCCTGCATTTGTAAATCGCTTTCCTATCACTGTCCCTAGCGCCTTCTGACATCTCTCTCTGCACTAAGATGCTGTGCATCCTCCCTATCCTTTCCCTGCACTAAGATGCTGTGAAATGCTTCCCCCTATCCTTTCTCTGCACTTATAAATAATTTTTTCAGTAGTTTTTTTTACAATTAGGTTTTTCCTATTGCTGTCCCTTAGAGCCTTCTCACATCTGTCCCTGCACTCAGAACGCTGGAAAATGTCTAAATCCAAACGGCCACCGTATTTATAGGGCTGTGACATCACAGGGCTGGTTGGCTGCAATTTGGCTGCATGCAGGCATGTCAATCTGGGTGATCCTTCCCAGAGTTTCTTGCCCCATGTCCTCAGTCCTCACACTTGTAGCCGCCATTTTAGTAAAAATGCGATTCGTTACCACGAAGCAAAAGAAAATTCTAAATCGTTGCGAATAAATTTTTTCCTAAAATTCAGATCGAATTCCACTTTGTCAGCTTCGATTCACTCATCTCTACCCATGACACTAAAATACAATAGTTAATCTGTCTGTTAGTTCGGTGGGTGACATATACCCTTTCTTTTGTCAGGTACACCTGCACTGCATATGTGACAGGGAAAGTAATATAGTTAATCCATCTGTAAATTTTGTGTGTGACATATACCCAATTTTATTTTTTAGATACACCTGTACTGCATAAGTGACAGGGAAAGTAATACAGTTAATTCGTCTGTTACTTCGGTGGGTCAAATATTACAATTGTTTGTGTGAGGTACACCTGCACTGCATATGTAGCAGGGAAATTAATAAAGTCAATCCGTCTATTACATAGGTGGGTGACATATACCAATTTGTTGTGGCTAGCCCTGCCACAGAAGTTGAAGAGATTGAGTGCACTGATGCCCAACCACTTATGTTTCAGGATGTGGATATTGGAGGACCACCGCAGCAAGTCTTTGATGATGACGAAACACAGGTGCCAACTGCTGAGGCTTTCTGCAATGTGCAGACAGGCAAGGAGGGCAGGGGTGAGGAGTGGGTGGAAGATGATGTGGAGGATGATGAGGTCCTACACATGGAATCAAGGTCATGCGAGTGACGTGTGCAGTTCGGAGGAAGAAGTGGTGGTCACACAGCACCAGCCACACAGCAAAAGAGGGAGCAGGATTTGAAAGCAGAGTGGCTGTCTACTAGCCAGTACACCTGCCCACTGCACCCAGGGACTGAGCACACCAAAGCTAGCTCAAATGAGTTCCCTGGCGTGGCAGGTCTTCAGACAATGTGCTGACGAGAAGACATGAGTGGTTTGCATATTGTGCAATTGGAGCATGAAGTGAGGCATAAATGTTCTAAGCCTGAGCACCACCTGCATGACCAGGCATCTAAATGCAAAGCACGAGCTGCAGTGGAGTAAACACCTCAAAAACCACAAAAGATCTCAGGCTCCTCCTGCTCCCTCTTCTGCTGCAGTCTCGGCCTCTTCCTCCCCCTCTGGAGTGACAGTGGAACCTGCCACCCCGCAAACAGAGGATGTGGCAGCAACACCACCTCCTCCACCATCGTCACTGTCACCAAGCTTCTCCACACTGTGGAGCATTCAGCTGTCCATCCCCCAAACACTGGAGAGAAAGAGAAAGTACCCCCCGAGAAAGTGGGGGCCGTCTCTGCGCACTCACCGCTCACCACCTCATATGCGACGTACCCACAAGGTGGAACTCCACCTTGCACATGCTGGACAGACTGTGCGAGCAGCAGCAGGCGATAGTGGAGTTTCAGCTGCAGCACGCACAGGTTAGTCGCTCTACGGAACTGCACCACTTCACCACCAAGTAGTGGGTCTCCATGTGGGATGTGTGTGCCGTGTTGCGCTGTTTCGAGTACTCCACCAACATTGCCAATGCTGATGTTGTAGTACTCAGCATTACTATCCCACTTCTATGTCTCCTTGAAAAAACACTTCAGGCGATGATGAAATAGGATGTTGCACTGGAGGAAGAGAAGAGGGAAGAGGGGTCATTTCCACGGTTATCAGGCCAGTCATTCAAAAGTGGCTCGGAGGGTGGGTTCCTGCAGCAACAAAGGCCAGATACACAACTGTCCAGTTAGGACACAGTTCTGGAGGATGTGGAGGATAATGTTGAGGATGAACCGTGTTCATAGCAGTGTGGCACCCAAAGCAGCTCATGGGCATCACTGGAGCGTGGCTGGGTGGATACAGAGGATACAGACGATTCGCCTCCCACAGAGGACAGCTTGTCATTGCCTCTGGGCAGCCTGGCACACATGAGCGACTACATGCTACAGTGCCTGCGCAACAACTGCCAAGTTGCCCACATTCTAACCAGTGCAGATTACTGGGTGGCCACCCTGCGGGATCCCCGCTACAAGGACAACGTGCCGTCCTTAATTCCATCACTGGAGCGTGATCGTAAGATGCGTGAATACAAGTGCACGCTAGAAGATGTGCTGCTTATGGCATTCCCACCTGACAGCGGGGGCTCAGTGGAAGCACAAGGCAGAGGAGGAGAAGGAGGAGGAAGAAGTCGCCAACGCAGCTGGGGGACCGCCAGCACCTCAGAAGGGAGAGTTAGCATGGCCGAAATGTGGAAGAGCTTTGTCAGCACGCCACAACAACCAGCACCACCAGCTGACCAGCTGATATGGTATGTCTTAGCAGGAGGCAGCATTTCAGCAACATGGTGGATCAGTACTTGTGCACACGCCTACACGTACTGAATGATGGGTCTGCCCCATTCAACTTCTGGGTCTCCAAATTGGGCACATGGCCTGAGCTTGCCCTTTATGCCTTGGAGGTGCTGGCCTGCCAGTGTATTGTCCGAACACGTGTTGAACACGGCAGGGGGGTGATCACGGACAAGCGCAGCCGCCTGTCTACAGCCAACATGGACAAGCTCACGTTCATTAAAATAACCAAGCATGGATCCCACAGGATTGGTTTGTACCTTGTGCTGAATAGACAAATATACTGGCCGCACCCAGCCATTGTTAGACTCCAGTGCACTTTCTCTTTGCATTCTCTATTCTAGGTCCCAATTTTTTCGGGGTCTTCATGAATTAATAAAAAAATAAAATAGATGAAAAAAATAAATAAATAAATAAAACAACAAAAACAGTGTTGGCTACCTCCAACGCTGCTTACGTGTACACCACCACGTCCACTGCCTCCTCAACCTCCTACTCCACTATGACCTCTGCCTCCTAGTTCAAGATTATTATTTTAGATTTTTTCCTATACTATGTTATTTTAAGTCATTTCTATATCCACATTTGTTTTCAGGCAACTGTCCTGCTCTTATCCCCATTTTGCTTCCTTTTGCAGCCCTTAGTACGACTATTTTACAGCCATTTTAGTGCACTAAAGTTCGGGTCCCCATACACTTCAATGGTGTTCGGGTTCGAGTTTGGGTAAAGTTTGTGTCCCGAACCCGAACTTTCACCCGAAGTTCGGACAAACCGGGAAAACCCAAACATCCACGGGTCCACTCAATCCTATTTGCCACTAATAGATGACAAAAAGGGCTTTAGAACATATAACTGCAACACTGAACGGCAAATGGCTCTTATTTTTTTCCACTTATACATGCCACAAAAGGAATTGGAACAGATAACTGCACCGCTGAACTGCAAATATATTTTTCTTTTGCCACTAATACACACCAAAAAGGGCTTTAGAACATATAAATGTGCAGCTGAACGGCAAATATATTTTATTTTTGCCACAAATGCACAAGAAAAAGGGCATTAGAACATATAACTGCATCGCTGAACGGAAAATACATTTTACTTTTGCCACTAATACATGAGAAAAAAGGGCTTTAGACCATATAACTGCAATGCTGAACGGCAAATATATTTTATATTTGCCACTAATGCACGACAAAAAGGGCTTTAGAAAATATAACTGCACCGCTGAACGGCAAATTTATTTTACTTTTGACACTAATACACGACAAAAAGAACTTTAGAACATCTAACTACAAAGATAAACGGTAAATATATTTTACTTTTGCCACCAATGCACAACAAAAATGGCTTTAAAATATATAACTGCACCTCTGAACGGCAAATATTTTTTTATTTTGCCACTAATACACGACAAAAATGGCTTTAGAACATATAGCTGCACCGCTGAACTGCAAATATATTTTACTTTTGCAACTAATACACGCCAAAAAGCGCTTTAGAACATATAACTGTGCCCCTGAACAAGAAATATATTTTACTTTTACCACTAATGCACAACAAAAAGGGCTTTAGAACATCTTACTACACATCTGATCTTTAAATATAATTTACTTTTGATACTAATGCATGACAAAAATGGCTTTAACCCCTTAAAGACCGTGCTCATTTTCACCTCAAGGACCAGGCCATTTTTTTGCAAATCTGACCAGTGTCACTTTATGTGGTGATAACTTTAAAACGCCTTGACTTATCCAAGCCATTCTGAGTTAGTTTTTTTGTCACATATTGTACTTCATGACACTGGTAAAATGGAGGGAAAAAAATCATTTTTATTTATAAAAAAAATACCTAATTTACACAAAATTTTGAAAAAGTTTAAATTTCTCTACTTCTATAATACATAGTAATACCTCCAAAAATAGTTATTACTTTACATTCCCCATATGTCTACTTCATGTTAGGATCACTTTTGAAATGCCATTTTATTTTTTGGGGACGTTACAAGGCTTAGAAGTTTAGAAGCAAATCTTGAAATTTTTCAGAAATTTTTAAAACCCACTTTTTTAAGGACCAGTTCAGGTCTGAAGTCACTTTGTGAGGCTTACATAATAGAAACCACCCAAATTCAAAACTGATTTTACAAACGTCGTTAACTCTTTTTTTTTTTTTTATATATTTATTTATCATTTTCTTCTTCTCATTAAAACAAGACATAGATAGGGAATAATCATTACAAAAAGTACAAATATTCATCGTCATAAATTACACGAGTGTGCCATAACAATTTTTCCCCCATCTGTTTTACTGTTACAAAGACCCCGAATCATTTTCTACTTCTATTTAAAACAGGACATAGGTAGGGAATAGCCGTTACAAAAAGTACAGATATACATCATCATAAATTACAAAAGTGTGCCATAACTATTTTTCCCCATCCTTTTTACTTTTACAAAAGACCCAAAAGCAGAAAAGCTTGCCCCCTCCCCCCATCCCCACTCCCACCCTCACCTCCTCCCTCCCCTCCACCCTCTTGGTTGTCTTGGGAGTGTCCTCAAGATTTTTCCTTCCATAACCTCTTTTCAGTGAACTTGTATTTCCCCTTTTTCTCTCTTCTTTCTTTTTTTTTCTTTTTTTTTATTTGCCCACTGGTTTCACCTGCCTAGCTTTCTCATAACTTGACACCCTTTCACATAGATTTTTCCATTCTACCACGCTTGGCGGGCTGTCCGCTCCCCATCCTCTAGCCAGTACAACACGTGCCAGCATCAGACCTTTTTCCCATTTCCTTTCACTTTCTCTATCTACCCCAATTCTTCTAATGTCTCCCAGGACTGCTATACTGATCTCCAAAGGTGCAGATTTCCTTGTCTCTCTCCCGAGGTCCTGAAAAACTTGAATCCAGTACCCCTGTATGATCGGGCAAAACCAAATCAAATGCACAAAATCAGCCCTCTCCTCTCCACACTTCCAGCATTTTGCCTCTCTTGTTTTATACATCTTGCTCATGACCCTTGGGGTAATATAGGTCCGATGGAGGATAAAAAAAACTGCGTCAATCGGAAGCCACTGGAGATTGTGCTCCTTTTAAAATTTTTATATATACTTCTCCAATCCCAAATTAGGGGTTCCACCTCTTGTGCCCATTTCTTTTCACTATTAAATCTAATCACCCCTCCCAGCCCCTTCTTTATTTTTTTATAGATCTGTGAGATTGAGACTTTACTCCCTATTCCCTGATAACAAAATTCAGCAAAATCTGAGTGTTTCGTAGTGAAGTATTCTCTATTCTCCGTTTTATCAAAAGCATGTTTCAATGTACTATATCTAAACCATGTGAGGCAATCTTTATCTATACTTAAACCCATTTCCTGAGGTGTCTTCAACTTTCCTTCCACCACCATCTGGGACACAAATCTAATACCCTTCTTATCCCAAAATAAAAAGTCTTCAAACTTCCAAAATTCTTTAAAATTTATGTTTCCCCAAATAGGAGAAAACTTTAGTGAGTGATTTATTCCTAATAATTTTTTGATATTAACCCAAACTAAGTGTATCATCTTACTAATTGGGCACTGCCTACCCTTTATTTTTATCATTCCTGCTTCTAGAGTGCTGATGATATTATATTGGAGACCTCCCAGCTCCCTTTCCAGAAAGCGACGCAGTCTGTCATTCTCCATCATTAACCACTGAAGCTGGGATGCATAGTAATAACCCCTAAAGCATGGGACGGACAGACCGCCATCTTCCTCATCTAGCCATAGATATTTTTGTTTCAGCCTGACCCTTTTTCTCCCCCAGATAAGATCATTTATCACTCCTTCTAATGCGTTGAAAAAATGGTCCCCTATCCAGACTGGGCAAGAGGAAATAACATACAAAATCTGTGGTAACAGAACCATCTTTATTATCGCTATTCGATCCACTTGTCGGATCAGCAATTTTTGCCAGGAACTTGTTTTTTCCCTAACCCTTTTTAACAGAGGCTCAATATTGAGTTCTAGATACTCCTGTATCCTCGAACTAACTTTTATTCCCAGGTATTCAAACGACTCCGTGGGTTTCAAAATTTTAACATTAATTTCCTCCGGTCCAATTTCCTGGCCAATTGGGAGCAGCACTGACTTTGTCCAGTTCACCCTAAAGCCGGAGATAAGGCCAAACTGGTTTACTATCTCCATCAGTTGCTGTACCATTGGTACCCCTCCATCCACAAAGAACAGAATATCATCAGCGTAAAGGCATATCTTATCCAATGCACCGTTTCCTCCAAACCCCCTTATTTTTTCGTCTGCTCGGACCTTACAAGCCAATGGCTCAACAAATATAGCGAACAATAATGGGGAGAGTGGGCACCCCTGACGGGTTCCCCTCTGCAAAGGTATTGGCTCTAATATTACTCCATTGATTTTTACCCTAACTTTCGAGTTATTATGTAAGAGCTGTACCCATCTAATAAATTTTTCTCCCAAGTTAAACTCATACATAACCTTCCAGAGATATGCCCATTCCACCCTGTCAAACGCTTTCTCAGCGTCCAAGGACAGGATGGAATGGGCACCCTCCCCACCCTCTGCATGTGCAGTAATGTCCGTCTAATATTCGTCTGAGCCTGACGTTTGGGTACAAACCATGTTTGATCCGGATGTATTAACTTCTCAATAACTTTTCTTAGGCGGTTTGCAAGTAATTTAGCACATATTTTAAAATCAGTGTTGAGAAGAGAGATGGGGCGATACGAATCCACCCTTCTCTCATCCTTACCCTTTTTACCTATTAAACTTATTACAGCTTCCGAGAGAGAGGACGGGAGTTCGCCGCAATCCATTGATTCGTTTAAGACCTGCACTAACATTGGAAGAATGACATCTCCATATCTTCTGTACAGTATATCTCAAAAGGGAAGCCATCCAACCCAGGACTGGAATTTCCCTGGATAGTTTTCAGTGTCTCCCGTAATTCCTCAACTTCAATGGGGCCGTTCAACCAGTCCCTCTCCTCCTCCGAGAGTCTGGGGATCGGTACTCTCTCCATAAAGATTCTAAATTCTTCTGCCCCTCCCTCCGAGGAGTAGAGGCCCCCATAATATTCAGTAAATTCGAGCTCTATCTCTCCCTGGCTGGATGTCATCCCCCCAGCTCTCCTCTCAACACTATCGATCCTATTACCCCCCCTTTGATTCTGTATAAGTGTGGACAGCAATCTTCCTGACTTCCCAGATTCCCTAAAGTATCGTTCCCCCTCAAAAAACACATTTTGTTGTGCCTTATCCATTAGATAGTTCCTCAGTGCACTTTTAGCCTGATCCAACTGGTCTATCAGTTCAGGGATTTTCTTAGTCATGAGTTCTAATTCTATTTCTTTTATCCTATTTGTCAGCTTTCTCTCCTGTTCTGCAAATCCCCTCTTCAGGCCCTTAATTTTGCTTATCAAAATACCACGTAGAAATGCCTTAAAAGCATCCCAAACATACCCTGAACCAGCTGACCTCAAATTATACAGGTCCTTCTCAAAAAATTAGCATATTGTGATAAAGTTCATTATTTTCTGTAATGTACTGATAAACATTAGACTTTCATATATTTTAGATTCATTACACACAACTGAAGTAGTTCAAGCCTTTTATTGTTTTAATATTGATGATTTTGGCCACAGCTCATGAAAACCCCAAATTCCTATCTCAAAAAATTAGCATATCATGAAAAGGGTCTCTAAACGAGCTATTAATCTAATCATCTGAATCAACTAATTAACTCTAAACACCTGCAAAAGATTCCTGAGGCTTTTAAAAACTCCCAGCCTGGTTCATTACGCAAAACCGCAATCATGGGTAAGACTGCCGACCTGACTGCTGTCCAGAAGGCCATCATTGACCCCTCAAGCAAGAGGGTAAGACACAGAAAGAAATTTCTGAACGAATAGGCTGTTCCCAGAGTGCTGTATCAAGGCACCTCAGTGGGAAGTCTGTGGGAAGGAAAAAGTGTGGCAGAAAACGCTGCACAACGAGAAGAGGTGACCGGACCCTGAGGAAGATTGTGGAGAAGGACCGATTCCAGACCTTGGGGGACCTGCGGAAGCAGTGGACTGAGTCTGGAGTAGAAACATCCAGAGCCACCGTGTACAGGCGTGTGCAGGAAATGGGCTACAGGTGCCGCATTCCCCAGGTCAAGCCACTTTTGAACCAGAAACAGCGGCAGAAGCGCCTGACCTGGGCTACAGAGAAGCAGCACTGGACTGTTGCATGTCATTCGGAAATCAAGGTGCCAGAGTCTGGAGGAAGACTGGGGAGAGGGAAATGCCAAAATGCCTGAAGTCCAGTGTCAAGTACCCACAGTCAGTGATGGTCTGGGGTGCCATGTCAGCTGCTGGTGTTGGTCCACTGTGTTTTATCAAGGGCAGGGTCAATGCAGCTAGCTATCAGGAGATTTTGGAGCACTTCATGCTTCCATCTGCTGAAAAGCTTTATGGAGATGAAGATTTCATTTTTCAGCACGACCTGGCACCTGCTCACAGTGCCAAAACCACTGGTAAATTGTTTACTGACCATGGTATTACTGTGCTCAATTGGCCTGCCAACTCTCCTGACCTGAACCCCATAGAGAATCTGTGGGATATTGGGAAGAGAAAGTTGAGAGACGCAAGACCCAACACTCTGGATGAGCTTAAGGCCGCTATCGAAGCATCCTGGGCCTCCATAACACCTCAGCAGTGCCACAGGCTGATGGCCTCCATGCCACGCCGCAGTGAAGCATCCTGGGCCTCCATAACACCTCAGCAGTGCCACAGGCTGATTGCCTCTATGCCACGCCGCATTGAAGCCTCCTGGGCCTCCATAACACCTCAGCAGTGCCACAGGCTGATTGCCTCCATGCCACGCCGCATTGAAGCAGTGATTTCTGCAAAAGGATCCCCGACCAAGTATTGAGGGCATAACTGAACATAATTATTTGAAGGTTGACTTTTTTTGTATTAAAAACACTTTTCTTTTATTGGTCGGATGAAATATGCTAATTTTTTTAGATAGGAAATTTGGGTTTTCATGAGCTGTGGCCAAAATCATCAATATTAAAACAATAAAAGGCTTGAACTACTTCAGTTGTGTGTAATGAATCTAAAATATATGAAAGTCTAATGTTTATCAGCACATTACAGAAAATAATGAACTTTATCACAATATGCTAATTTTTTTAGAAGGACCTGTATTTCCAGAACTCCTCTATAACCACCCTAATATCATCTTCCTCCTTAATTAAATTCAGCCAGTGTGGATTCAGGCGAAACTCACAACTTATTCGTCTTAGTTTTGTTTTAAACCGCAGGCAGACAGGGGAGTGATCTGAAATACTATTTACTTCATACCTCATACTGGAGATTTTGTTTACTAATTCAGAGCTAACCAGTGCTAAATCTATTCTGGACATTATTTTATTTCCCCGACTAAAACAGGAAAACCCTGGCTTATCATCATAAAGGTGTCTCCATACATCTATTAATGATAATTCCTGCGATATTTTCCACAGCACTGATTGTCGCCCAGTCACCTGTTTATCCTTTGGAATCACAGAGTATCTATCTAACTCGTCATTCATAACGTTATTAAGATCCCCCATTATTACTATGGGGCATTTGCCCCTTGAATCTGCATACTCCACCAGACTATGAATAACCGCTAAGGAGAAAGGGGGGGGTATATACACAAAAGCCAAAATACATACAATACCGTTCCACTGACAATGAAGGAATACATATCTACCCCTGTCGTCTATTTTCTCGTCAAATGGAAGGAAGTCTACTTTGTGATGAACATATACACTGACTCCGGATGAGTATGTGGAAAAACATGAATGGTATTGATACCGGGCCCATTTCTTTTTTTAACAAATTTATCTTATCTTTTGTACTATGTGTCTCCATTAGTCCTACTATAGCCGGGAGATGTCTGGAAACAATTTCAAAAACCATTACCATTTTAACCCTATCTCCTAGGCCCTGTACATTCCATGTCATAATACTACCCATTCAGATCTGTCACTTGCTTTTTCTTCACCTTGGACCCTACTGGACCTCCCAAGACAACCGTTCCCACCCTAATCCCTCCCCTTCCCCTTTTTTCCATCCCCCCCAACACAATCATACCCCCCCTCATCCCTCCCCTTCCCCATTTCCGCCCCCCCCCATCTGGTCGGCAGAAATCAAAAATTTCCCCCACCTCTTACACACGACCCCTTCCCACCCCCACCCCATACCCCACTGAACCAATCTGGCGCCTTTCATGTTCCTATTCCTTTAGAATCCAGCCACTCCACTACCTCCTCCGGAGAGCCAAAAAACCTAACCTGTTCACGATATATTATACGAAGCTTGGTAGGGTACAACAGGGAGTATTGTATCTGGGCATCAGCTAATCTCTTTTTCACTTCTTTGAACTCGCGCCTTTTAGTCTGGGTGACTCTAGAGTAGTCAGGATATATCGCTATATTATTTCCATTGAACTCAATTGTCTGCAACATCCTTTTCGTTCTCATTATTGTATCCCTGTCTTTAGCACTTTGTATTTTGGCTAGGATTGCCCTCGGGGGAGCCCCTTTTAGAGGGGGTCTCCCTGGTATTCTGTGGGCTCTTTCCACTGAGAACAGTTTAGATAAACCATTATCTTTAAAGCTATCCTGCAGCCACTGTTGTATAAACCCCGTTCACCTTCCGTTCCCTCAGGGAGTCCCACTATTCTAATGTTTGATCTCCTAGACATATCTTCCATTATAGTAACTCTCTCTAGAAGATTCTTTTTTTCCTCTTCTATTCCTTCCACTCTTTTCTTTAGACCCTCTAGATCCTTTTTCATAGTTCCAGATGTTATCTGCAACTCCTTCACCTTTTCCCTGACTTTATTCATATCCTCCTTTATGAAGGTAAGGTCAACCTGTACCGAAGCAATCTTGGTTGTCAATTCCTCCAGGCTATGGTTAGTTTTTTGCACTGCCCCCAGGATTTCCAGTAGCTTGTTATCTACCAAGTTGATTCTTTCCTCCATCCCTTCTCCACTACCCACCCTCCTTTCCACCCTCCCGTGTTCCTCAGGGGCAGCCACCTCACCAATATCCTTCTGGATTTCCTTATTACCTCGCAGAGAGCTCTTAATTTTTTGGGGGGGGGGGATCTAAGATATTTCTCCATGCTAGTTGTTGTAATATTGCCCTTTCCACCCCCTGGCGAGGAGGTGCCAGCGGATCTGCGATTTACGCCCTTTGGAGGCATTAATACAGCCCCCCGAACAACCACGGGAAGAGAGAAAAAAAAAAGGGGCAGAAAATAAACAGTTACAGGAGGAAAAAAGGAAAAATAATATATCAGTATATCAACACATAACACTTAAATATCTATTACTGAGGTAAGGATCAGGTACATAATCTCATCCAGGTTTGATCTGTTTACATATATATCCAGCAAACATTAATCCCTCTAAGAGGGTGTAGTCCGCAACCTATCTGAGAGAAAATTTCCAAAAATAAGAAAAAATAAATCAGTTCGTGACACTTAGGTTGGATATAATTACTCAGGTGTGGAAACTGTACAGAATATAATCCGTAATTCGTCCACAAAAGAGGATAAATAACTTATGTCCAGCAAACAACACCCTAATCCACAAAAAAAAAGAAAAAAGGAGGGATATGTTCGACAGTTCCTCTAGTACCATTTATATCCAGCGAAGAATGCACTCCTCTACACGAGAGGAGATATTCTGCGGATCCTCTGTTTAGCTACATATCCTGCGGGCAGTGCGGTCCACCACTAAGAGGGAGTATTTTCAACACTTCATCCGGTTACGTATATATCCCAGATGCAGTAAACTCATCCAAACAGGAGGATATAATCAACAGTTCATCTAATCACATAGGTATCAGGAAAAAGTGCGCTCCCCCGCTTGGGAGTATACCATCGGAAATTCATCTAGTAACTTATATCTTCAGTAGGAAAAAAAGGCACACCCCCACTCAAGGGAGATTAATCAGCCGATCATCTAATTACAAGCATATATATCCGGCGAGCAATGCACTAGACCAAAAAAGGGGGAGAGAGAAAAAAAGGAATATATGCTGCAGTTCAGCTGGTTATATTTGTGAGTGAAGGGCAATACACTCATCCACGGTGAAAAATACCAGCCCCTCTCTTCTTCCTCCTTCCCCTTCTCTTCCTCCTCTCTCCTCTCCTCCTTTCTTCTTTCTTTCCCCTCGGTGCTCAGCGCCCCAAACCTTACAGATGCAATCCCGCGGTTGCCAGACATTTAATAAGCTTTAAATAGCGGTACATACCCTGGAGTCCGCATTTTTCTTTTTTTTTTTTTTCCTTCTCCTCTCCCCCCAATTCTAAGCGCTATCAGCGCTATCAGCGCATCAGTTCACAAAAGGAATCAGTACCTTCTCTCTTTAGCCGCCGCCAGGGAGATCCCGTCCGAGAGAGGGGAGGCCTCACCAAGCCACTCGTGGGGAGGTTAACAGGGAACTTCTTAGCATCTTCATGCGCCCTCTATATCTGCTCCGGTTCCTTTTTGAGGGCTGCTACCATCGCGGTTCCTTGCTGCATCCGATCGATGTACCCGCTACACGTCGTTAACTCTCTAGGTGTTCCACAAGAGTTAATGGCAAAAGGAGATAAAATTTCAGAATTTCGATTTTTGGCCAAATTTTCCATTTCAATCAATTTTTTCCAGTAACAAAGCAAGGGTAAACAGCCAAACAAAACTCAATATTTATTGTTTTGAATACCTTGAGGGGTGCAGTTTCTTAGATGGGGTCCTTAAGTACCAGAACATCAGGGAGTACCTGTATGCCTTGTGTCCGTAACAGGTTAAAATATATAACTACAACGCTGAACGGCAAATATTTTTTTATTTTGCCAATAATACACAACAAAAAGGGCTTTAGAACATATAATTGCAGCGCTGAATGGCAAATATATTTTACTTTTGCAACTAAGACACGCCAAAATGTGCTTTAGAACATATAACTGTGCCCCTTTTGCTTTTTTCACCAACTGGCTCTTCCCCAATTCCCAAATGGGCATTCTGTCCCTGTAGCTCATTCAGTGACCCCCTGTTATGCTGTATATGGTTCAAGTTGTGCTTTGCATTGTATGTTAGAAGAATTGTTATTACCAGAGCTAATGTCTAATTTGTGGCAATTTTATTGCTTTTTGGCAGCTGACTAAATATATGAGAAATGCTGTTTATACGGATCATTCTGGAATAGCTGTTTACTTTAATCAGAGAGGAAAACTGACTTCGAAGTGGGAATTAAAAAACTTGTATTTTCTGAAGAATCAGAAACTTTATGATATAAATACAATACACTTGACCTCCTTTGAAGAATCGCCAGAAGAGGAAGCCATACTTGATATTGACCTGAAAAAAATTACTTGGAAAAATGACAGAGTAAGAGAAGAGAAATGATGATAAATGACTTATATAAGAGGTTTCTAAAATTCATTGACCAAAAACACAAATAATTACCATAAATGTCGTAAGAGAAATTGAATATTAATCTCCGCTGCACTGATTTATTAATCGGAAGTTAAATATTAACCTATAAAAGGCTCTTTATAAGTAACTTTTAGGTGGGATATCCAGGATTAGAAGAAATGGTCGGCCCCCCCTGGAGCAGGCACAGCTTGTGGTCATTGTGATGCTGTTTGGGAGTAAAAATGACTCTATTTCTAATCCTAGCCAACCAGTCTAAGATACATCATCTTCTCTATGACTTTCAGAAAGTCTGAGTAATCGAGAGCAATGACCAGGAGCAGATTTCAAACTTAAAGAGGACCTGGAAAAATATCTAAAAGTGGATGCATTAGGTAGGTGGGTCTAAATTAAAAGAAGGGGTCAGCAAACAGTCAGGAATTTCCACGTTGAAGGTAGGTGGGGCCAATGTAAAAATACAATGGAATATTCCTGTAAGATATTGATACAAATCTCCCCGACCCTTATATGCCGCTCTATAGTCAAGTATTGAGCGCCATCATTTTTTTATACAGCCCTAAAGTGATATTTGGGTCCCATTCATTACATAGATAATCCCATAGTGAGACAAGAAGCACCATAACTATATATAGAGCACCATAACTATATAGAGCGCTATAATTATTCACGGAGCACCTATTTACATACACAGTACATTTACATATTTACATAGTTCCATAGGTTGAAAATGTCCCAGGTCCATCAAGATCAACTTTTCTCAATCAATTATACACTTCTATGCATTTGCTATTTGATAAGCATCTTCCCTTTTTTAAATGCTGACATATTGCCATTACTACGTCTTGGGGTAGACCAAGGATGACCAACCTGTGGCTCTCCAGCTGTTGCAAAACTACAAATCCCATCATGCCCTGATAGCTGTAGGATTTCTGGGCATGATGGAAGTTGTATTTTAGGAACAGCTGGAGGGCCCAGGTTGGGCAACCCTAGGGTAGAGTATTCCATCGTTTAACTAATCTAAGGGTAAAGAATCCTTTCCTGAATTGATGTCTACACCACCTTTCCTACACATATAGAGAATATTCTCAGTCATTTATAGGATCTTTGAAACAAAAAAATCCCATGCCAGTTCTTTGCATTGACCAGACATGAATGTGTACATGTAAATGATATCACCTCTAAGGGTACTTTCACACTTGCGTCGCCGGAAATCCATACACAAACGGATAGCATTTGTTTCAGGATCCGGATGTGGATCCGTCTGACAAATGCATTTAAATACCGGATCTATCTCTCCGGTGTCATCCAGAAAAGCGCATTCGGTATAAATTTTTTTTCACAGATTTAAAAGTCTGTGAATGCGCAGACCGGAAAACCGTATCCGACAATACAGCAATTTTTATGGAAATGAATGCCGGATCCGGCATTCCGCCAAGTGTTCTGGGATTTTGGCCGAAGAAAATACCGCAGCGTGGGGGGCGTAAAGGGCAAGCTCAGGCCATGTGCCCAATTAGGAGACCCAGAATTTGAATGGGGCAGACCCGTCATTCAGTACGTGTAGGCGTGTGCACACATACTGCTCCACCATGTTGGTGAAATGATGCCTCCTGCTAAGACATTCCATATTAGCTGGTGGTGCTGGTTGTTCTGGCGTGCTGACAAAGCTTTTCCACATTTCGGCCATGCTAACCCTGCCTTCTGAGGTGCTGGCGGTGCCCCAGCTGCATTGGCGACTTCATCCTCCTCCTCTACCTTCACCTTGGGCTTCCACTGAGCCCCCGCTGTCAGTTGTGCGTCTACCAGCATGCTCTTGTACTCGCGCATCTTCCGATCACACTCCAGTGACAAAATTAAGGACAGCACGTTGTCCTTGTAGCTGGGTTCCAGCAGGATGGCCACTCAGTAATCAGCACTGGTTAGAATGTGGGCAACTCGGCCGTCATTGCGCAGGCACTGCAGCATGTAGTCCCTCATGTGTGCCAGGCTGCCCTGAGGCAACGACAAGCTGTCCTCTGTGGGAGGTGTATCGTCTGTGTCCTCTGTATCCCCCAGCCATGCTCCAGTGATGCCCATGAGCTGCTTTGGGTGCCAGCCTGCTGTGAACAGGGTTTCTCCTCCTCCTTAACATCCTCCAGTATTGTGCCCTGGCTGGACAGTTGTGTACCTCTGTTGGTGCAGGAACCCACCCTCTAAGCCACTTGTGAATGACTGGCCTGATAACCATGGAAATAATCCCTCTCCCTCTTCCTCCTCCTCTTCCTCCTGTGCCACATTCTCTTCCATCATTTCCCAAAGAGTTTTTTCAAGGAGACATAGAAGTGGGATAGTAACGCTGAGGACTGCAACATCGGCACTGACCATGTTGGTGGAGTACTTGAAACAGCGCAATACGGCACACATGTCCCGCATGGAGGCCCACTCGTTGGTGGTGAAGTGGTGCTGTTCCTCAGAGCGACTCCCCCATGCGTGTTACAGCTAAAACTCCACTATTGAATGCTGATGCTCGCACAGTCTCTCAAGCATGTGCAAGGTGGGTACGTCGCATATAAGGGGGTGAGCGGGAAAGCCAAAGTTACTCTGCAGCGTAGACAGGCAAGCATCAGCAGGGTGAGAACGCCGAAAGTGCGCACAGACAGCCCACACTTTCTGACGCAGCTCTGACATATCGGAGACCTCTGCACCACCAAATTCAGCATATGCGCCAGGCAAGTGATGTGCTTCAAACTGGCTAGCCCCAGAGCTGCTATGTGATTTCACCCGTTATCGCACACCACCAGACGGCACCAACCACTCATCGGTCTGTTGTTCCATGCCCGTCCACAGCTCCTGCACTGTGTGGGGTTTTTCCCCCAAACAGATGAGTTTCAACATAGTTTACTGTAGTTTCCTCCTGGCTGTGCTGAAATTGGTGGTGACGGTGTTACGCTGACCAGACGAGGAGGTTGTAGAAGAGGAAGTGGAGTAGGAGGAGGAGGCAACAGGATGCAACAAGAAATGTCCTGCAATCATTGGTGGCAGTAGGACATGTGCCAAACTGCTATGCACCTCATGCCCAGCCACCACTGCATTTACCCAGTGTGCAGTTAGGGAGATATAACGTTCCTGCCCGTTCTTACTGGTCCATGTATCAGTGGTTATGTGGACCTTGCCACAGATGAAGCTGCGCAGTGCATGCCTCACCGCCAGGTTTTTAAAAGTCTCTGTCTCCACCAGACGGAATGACAGCATTTCAAAGGCCAGGAATTTTGAAATGCTGGTATTAAGGGTCAGGTATCACGGGTTACAGTGTTTGGGGGATGGACAGCTGAACGCTTCCATGGGACAATGTGAACATGCTGGGTGACGGTGGTGGAGGTGGTGGTGTTGCTGCCACATCCTCTGTTTGCGGAGTGGTGAGTGCCAGTGTCACTCCAGAGGGGGAGGAAGAGGCCGAGACTGCAGCAGAAGAGGGAGCAGGAGGAGCCTGAGAAATTTTGAGGTTTTTCAGGTGTCTACTCCACTGCAGCTCGTGCTTTGCATTTAGATGCCTGGTCAAGCAGGTGGTGCTCAAATTTAAAACATTATGCCTTGCTTTTGGCTCTGATTGCACCACGTGCAAACCACTTGTGTCTGGTCGTCAGCACATTGTCTGAACAACTGCCATGCCAGGGAACTCCTTTGTGCTGGCTTTGGTGTGCTCAGTCCCTGGGTGTGGTGGGCAGTAGCAGGCATACTGGCTAGGGGACAGCCACTCTGCTTTTGCACCCTGCTCTCTCTTTTGCTGTGCGGCTGGCGCTGTGTAACCCCCAACTCTTTCTCTGAACTGCACACGTCACTCGCATGACCTTGATTCCATATGGGGTCTAGGACCTCATCATCCTCCACATCATCTTCCACCCACTCTTCATCCCTGCCCTGCTTAACGGTCTGCACATGGCAGAAAGCCACAGCAGTTGGCACCTATGTTTCGTAATCATTAGGGTTGATCAAACCCAAACAGTTCGGGTTCGTACCAAACTTTAAGATTTTTTGACCCCGGACCCGAACCCGAACATTTCAGTAAAAGTTCGGGTTCAGTGCACAGTGATTTCTTGGCGCTTTTTGAAAGGCTGCAGAGCAGCCAATCAACAAGCGTTTAACTCTGTGCCCTTAGAAGCCATAACAGCCATGCCTACTAATGGCATGTCTGTGATTGGCCAGTGCAGCATTTGACCTAGCCTCTATATAAGCTGGAGTCGTAGCCCTGCAGTGCTTAGTGTAGTGATAGGATGCTGCTGCTGTGAGGGAGAGAATAGGAAAGAAACTTTAATTGAAACTGCAATTGAACTCAGCGATCTATATATATTTAGCTGTGTGCGTGCAGTGCACAATCCTTTTACCCTGCCCTGAGCCCAGTGACACAGAAAAATAACTTTTATCCGTCTGTTAGTTAGGTGGGCGGCTGCGGACATTTTATGCAAGCTCAGTGCACCATCACTGCATATGTGCTTTTGTGACATTGAAATCCAAGCTTGAAATACTACAATAGTAATCTGGGTTTAAAAAAAACACCTATTTTTGTCAATATCCTACATCTGGTGCCTTTGCAGGATTAGTCAGTGTGCAATTTAAGCTAGAAATACAGCTTTAATTTTCTTGGTTTTAACCACCTCCGGACCGCCTAACGCAGATGTGCGGTCCGGAGGTGGCAGCCCTGCGCACAGTCACGCATATATGCGTCATCTCGCGAGACGCGAGATTTCCTGTGAACGCGCGCACACAGGCGCGCGCGCTCACAGGAACGGAAGGTAAGCGAGTGTATCTCCAGCATGCCAGCGGCGATCGTTCGCTGGCAGGCTGGAGATCCGAATTTTTTAACCCCTAACAGGTATATTAGACGCTGTTTTCATAACAGCGTCTAATATACCTCCTACCTGGTCCTCTGGTGGTCCCTTTTGTTAGGATCGACCACCAGAGGACTCAGGTAGGTCAGTACAGTCGCACCAAACACCACACTACACTACACTACACCCCCCCCGTCACTTATTAACCCCTTATAAACCCCTGATCACCCATGATCAACCCATATAAACTCCCTGATCACCCCCCTGTCATTGATCACCGCCCTGTCATTGATCACCCCCCTGTCAGGCTCCGTTCAGACGTCCATATGATTTTTACGGATCCACGGATACATGGATCGGATCCGCAAAACGCATACGGACGTCTAAATGGAGCCTTACAGGGGGGTGATCAATGACAGGCGGGTGATCACCCATATACACTCCCTGATCACCCCCTGTCATTGATCACCCCCCTGTCATTGATCACCCCCCTGTAAGGCTCCATTCAGACGTCCGCATGATTTTTACGGATCCATGGATACATGGATCGGATCCGCAAAACAAATGCGGACGTCTGAATGGAGCCTTACAGGGGGGTGATCACCCATATACACTCCCTGATCACCCCCTGTCATTGATCACCCCCCTGTCACTGATCACCCCCCCTGTAAGGCTCCATTCAGACGTCCGCATGATTTTTACGGATCCATGGATACATGGATCGGATCCGCAAAACACATGCGGACGTCTGAATGGAGCCTTACAGGGGGTGATCAATGACAGGCGGGTGATCACCCATATACACTCCCTGATCACCCCCCGTCATTGATCACCCCCCTGTAAGGCTCCATTCAGACGTCCGCATGTGTTTTGTGGATCCGATCCATGTATCCATGGATCCGTACAAATCATGCGGATCTCTGAATGGAGCCTTACAGGGGGGGTGATCAGTGACAGGGCGGTGATCACCCTGATCACCCCCTGTCATTGATAACCCCCCTGTAAGGCTCCATTCAGACGTCCGCATGTGTTTTGTGGATCCGATCCATGTATCCATGGATCCGTAAAAATCATGCGGATGTCTGAATGGAGCCTTACAGGGGGGGTGATCAGTGACAGGGCGGTGATCACCCTGATCACCCCCTGTCATTGATAACCCCCCTGTAAGGCTCCATTCAGACGTCCGCATGTGTTTTGTGGATCCGATCCATGTATCCATGGATCCGTAAAAAATCATGCGGATGTCTGAATGGAGCCTTACAGGGGGGGTGATCAGTGACAGGGGGGTGATCACCCTGATCACCCGATCACCCCCTGTCATTGATAACCCCCCTGTAAGGCTCCATTCAGACGTCCGCATGTGTTTTGTGGATCCGATCCATGTATCCATGGATCCGTAAAAAATCATGCGGATGTCTGAATGGAGCCTTACAGGGGGGGTGATCAGTGACAGGGGGGTGATCACCCTGATCACCCCCTGTCATTGATAACCCCCCTGTAAGGCTCCATTCAGACGTCCGCATGTGTTTTGTGGATCCGATCCATGTATCCGTAAAAAATCATGCGGATGTCTGAATGGAGCCTTCCAGGGGGAGTGATCAGTGACAGGGGGGTGATCACCCTGATCACCCTGATCACCCCCTGTCATTGATAACCCCCCTGTAAGGCTCCATTCAGACGTCTGCATGTGTTTTGCGGATCCGATCCATGGATCCGTAAAAATTATACGGACGTCTGAATGGAGCCTTACCAGGGGCGTGATCAATGACAGGGGGGTGATCCGGGAGTCTATATGGGTGATTACCCCCCTGTCATTGATCACCCCCCTGTCATTGATCACCCCCCTGTCATTGATCACCCCCCCTGTCATTGATCACCCCCCCCTGTAAGGCTCCATTCAGACATTTTTTTTGGCACAAGTTAGCGGAAATTTTCATATTCTACTAACTTGTGTCAAAAAATAAAATCTCCCATGAACTCACCATACCCCTCACGGAATCCAAATGCGTAAACATTTTTAGACATTTATATTCCAGACTTCTTCTCACGCTTTAGGGCCCCTAAAAAGCCAGGGCAGTATAAATACCCCACATGTGACCCCATTTCGGAAAGAAGACACCCCAAGGTATTCGCTGAGGGGCATATTGAGTCCATGAAAGATTGAAATTTTTGTCCTAAGTTAGCGGAAAGTGAGACTTTGTGAGAAAAAAAACAAAAAAAATCAATTTCCGCTAACTTATGCAAAAAATAAAAAATTCTAGGAACTCGCCAGGCCCCTCATTGAATACCTTGGGGTGTCTTCTTTCCAAAGTGGGGTCACATGTGGGGTATTTATACTGCCCTGGCTTTTTAGGGGCCCGAAAGTGTGAGAAGAAGTCTGGGATCCAAATGTCTAAAAATGCCCTCCTAAAAGGAATTTGGGCCCCTTTGCGCATCTAGGCTGCAAAAAAGTGTCACACATCTGGTATCGCCGTACTCAGGAGAAGTTGGGGAATGTGTTTTGGGGTGTCATTTTACATATACCCATGCTGGGTGAGAAAAATATCTTGGTCAAATGCCAACTTTGTATAAAAAAATAGGAAAAGTTGTCTTTTGCCAAGATATTTCTCTCACCCAGCATGGGTATATGTAAAATGACACCCCAAAACACATTCCCCAACTTCTCCTGAGTACGGCGATACCAGATGTGTGACACTTTTTTGCAGCCAAGGTGGGCAAAGGGGCACATATTCCAAAGTGCACCTTTCGGATTTCACCGGCCATTTTTTACAGATTTTGATTGCAAGGTACTTCTTACACATTTGGGCCCCTAAATTGCCAGGGCAGTATAACTACGCCACAAGTGACCCCATTTTGGAAAGAAGACACCCCAAGGTATTCCGTGAGGGGCACGGCGAGTTCCTAGAATTTTTTATTTTTTGTCACAAGTTAGCGGAAAATGATGACTTTTCTTTTTTTTTCTTTTTTCCTTACAAAGTCTCATATTCCACTAACTTGCGACAAAAAAAAAAAAATTCTAGGAACTCGCCATGCCCCTCACAGAATACCTTGGGGTGTCTTCTTTCCAAAATGGGGTCACTTGTGGCGTAGTTATACTGCCCTGGCAATTTAGGGGCCCAAATGTGTGAGAAGAACTTTGCAATCAAAATGTGTAAAAAATGACCGGTGAAATCCAAAAGGTGCACTTTGGAATATGTGCCCCTTTGCCCACCTTGGCAGCAAAAAAGTGTCACACATCTGGTATCGCCGTACTCAGGAGAAGTTGGGGAATGTGTTTTGGGGTGTCATTTTACATATACCCATGCTGGGTGAGAAAAATATCTTGGTCAAATGCCAACTTTGTATACAAAAATGGGAAAAGTTGTCTTTTGCCAAGATATTTCTCTCATCCAGCATGGGTATATGTAAAATGACACCCCAAAACACATTCCCCAACTTCTCCTGAGTACGGCGATACCAGATGTGTTACACTTTTTTGCTGCCAAGGTGGGCAAAGGGGCACATATTCCAAAGTGCACCTTTCAGATTTTGCAGGCCATTTTTTACACATTTTGATTGCAAGGTACTTCTCACACATTTGGGCCCCTAAATTGCCAGGGCAGTATAACTACGCCACAAGTGACCCCATTTTGGAAAGAAGACACCCCAAGGTATTCCGTGAGGGGCATGGCGAGTTCCTAGAATTTTTTATTTTTTGTCGCAAGTTAGTGGAATATGAGACTTTGTAAGGAAAAAAGAGGAAAAAAAAATAAAATCATCATTTTCCGCTAACTTGTGACAAAAAATAAAACATTCTAGGAACTCGCCATGCCCCTCACGGAATACCTTGGGGTGTCTTCTTTCCAAAATGGGGTCACTTGTGGCGTAGTTATACTGCCCTGGCAATTTAGGGGCCCAAATGTGTGAGAAGAACTTTGCAATCAAAATCTGTAAAAAATGGCCTGCAAAATCTGAAAGGTGCACTTTGGAATATGTGCCCCTTTGCCCACCTTGGCAGCAAAAAAGTGTAACACATCTGGTATCGCCGTACTCAGGAGAAGTTGGGGAATGTGTTTTGGGGTGTCATTTTACATATACCCATGCTGGATGAGAGAAACATCTTGGCAAAAGACAACTTTTCCCATTTTTGTATACAAAGTTGGCATTTGACCAAGATATTTTTCTCACCCAGCATGGGTATATGTAAAATGACACCCCAAA
Source organism: Bufo gargarizans (assembly GCF_014858855.1). Lineage (NCBI taxonomy): Eukaryota > Metazoa > Chordata > Amphibia > Anura > Bufonidae > Bufo > Bufo gargarizans. Next base: position 13,779,538 of record NC_058080.1, read on the forward strand.
ACACATTCCCCAACTTCTCCTGAGTACGGCGATACCAGATGTGTTACACTTTTTTGCTGCCAAGGTGGGCAAAGGGGCACATATTCCAAAGTGCACCTTTCAGATTTTGCAGGCCATTTTTTACAGATTTTGATTGCAAAGTTCTTCTCACACATTTGGGCCCCTAAATTGCCAGGGCAGTATAACTACGCAACAAGTGACCCCATTTTGGAAAGAAGACACCCCAAGGTATTCCGTGAGGGGCATGGCGAGTTCCTAGAATTTTTTATTTTTTGTCGCAAGTTAGTGGAATATGAGACTTTGTAAGGAAAAAAGAGGAAAAAAAAATAAAATCATCATTTTCCGCTAACTTGTGACAAAAAATAAAACATTCTAGGAACTCGCCATGCCCCTCACGGAATACCTTGGGGTGTCTTCTTTCCAAAATGGGGTCACTTGTGGCGTAGTTATACTGCCCTGGCAATTTAGGGGCCCAAATGTGTGAGAAGTACCTTGCAATCAAAATGTGTAAAAAATGGCCTGCAAAATCTGAAAGGTGCACTTTGGAATATGTGCCCCTTTGCCCACCTTGGCAGCAAAAAAGTGTCACACATCTGGTATCGCCGTACTCAGGAGAAGTTGGGGAATGTGTTTTGGGGTGTCATTTTACATATACCCATGCTGGATGAGAGAAATATCTTGGCAAAAGACAACTTTTCCCATTTTTTTATACAAAGTTGGCATTTGACCAAGATATTTTTCTCACCCAGCATGGGTATATGTAAAATTACACCCCAAAACACATTCCCCAACTTCTCCTGAGTACGGCGATACCAGATGTGTGACACTTTTTTGCTGCCAAGGTGGGCAAAGGGGCACATATTCCAAAGTGCACCTTTTGGATTTCACCGGTCATTTTTTACACATTTTGATTGCAAAGTTCTTCTCACACATTTGGGCCCCTAAATTGCCAGGGCAGTATAACTACGCCACAAGTGACCCCATTTTGGAAAGAAGACACCCCAAGGTATTCCGTGAGGGGCATGGCGAGTTCCTAGAATTTTTTATTTTTTGTCGCAAGTTAGTGGAATATGAGACTTTGTAAGAAAAAATAAAAAATAAAAATCATCATCATTTTCCGCTAACTTGTGACAAAAAATAAAAAGTTCTATGAACTCACTATGCCCATCAGCGAATACCTTAGGGTGTCTACTTTCCGAAATGGGGTCATTTGTGGGGGTTTTCTACTGTTTGGGCATTGTAGAACCTCAGGAATCATGACAGGTGCTCAGAAAGTCAGAGCTGTTTCAAAAAGCGGAAATTCACATTTTTGTACCATAGTTTGTAAACGCTATAACTTTTACCCAAACCATTTTTTTTTTGCCCAAACATTTTTTTTTAATCAAAGACATGTAGAACAATAAATTTGGTGAAAAATTTATATATGGATGTCGTTTTTTTTGCAAAATTTTACAGCTGAAAGTGAAAAATGTCATTTTTTTGCAAAAAAATCGTTACATTTTGATTAATAACAAAAAAGTAAAAATGTCAGCAGCAATAAAATACCACCAAATGAAAGCTCCATTAGTGAGAAGAAAAGGAGGTAAAATTCATTTGGGTGGTAAGTTGCATGACCGAGCAATAAACGGTGAAAGGAGTGTAGTGCCGAAGTGTAAAAAGTGCTCTGGTCATGAAGGGGGTTTCACCTAGCGGGGCGGAAGTGGTTAAAAATCCCCCTTTTTGGGCAAAATACTCAATTTTACAGCCCTTGCTGCATCTGTACGTGTGAAATTCAAGTGTTATATACTGCTGTCTTATTCTGTTAGTAAAAAAAAACACCCATTCTGGCCAAAATACTTAATTTGCGGCCTTGTCTGCATCTGTCAGTGTGAAATTCAAGCGTTATATACTGCTGTCATATTCTGTTATTTAAAAAACGCCCTTTTTGGGCAAAGTACTTACAAACCGGATTCCAAGAAGTTGGGACACTATACAAATTGTGAATAAAAACTGAATGCAATGATGTGGAGGTGCCAACTTCTAATATTTTATTCAGAATAGAACATAAATCACAGAACAAAAGTTTAAACTGAGAAAATGTACCATTTTAAGGGAAAAATATGTTGAATCAGAATTTCATGGTGTCAACAAATCCCCCAAAAGTTGGGACAAGGCCATTTTCACCTCTGTGTGGCATCTCCCCTTCTTCTTACAACACTCAACAGACGTCTGGGGACCGAGGAGACCAGTTTCTCAGGTTTAGGCCTCATGCACACGACAGTTTTTTTTCACGGTCCGCAAAAACGGGGTCCGTGGGTCCGTGATCCGTGACCGTTTTTTCGTCCGTGGGTCTTCCTTGATTTTTGGAGGATCCACGGACATGAAAAAAAAGTCGTTTTGGCGTCCGCCTGGCCGTGCGGAGCCAAACGGATCCGTCCTGAATTACAATGCAAGTCAATGGGGACGGATCCGTTTGAAGTTGACACAATATGGTGCAATTGCAAACGGATCCGTCCCCATTGACTTTCAATGTAAAGTCAGGAGTTCCTTTACTTTCACACTTGTGTTCATAATGCAGACGGTGGCTCCGTTCAGAGCGGATCCGTCTGCATTATATTGTTAAAACATTTCTAAGTGTGAAAGTAGCCTCAGACGGATCCGTCCAGACTTTACATTGAAAGTCAATGGGGGACGGATCCGTTTGAAAATTGAGCCACAGTGTGTCATCTTCAAACGGATCCGTCCCCATTGACTTACATTATAAGTCTGGACGGATCCGCTTGCCTCCGCACGGCCAGGCGGACACCCGAACATAACTTGAAGCGTCCCCATCACCATGGGAACGCCTCTACGTTAGAATATACTGTCGGATATGAGCTACATCGTGAAACTCATTTCCGACAGTATATTCTAACACAGAGGCGTTCCCATGGTGATGGGGACGCTTCAGGTTAGAATACACTGCAAACTTGGTACAAGACTGTCCCCTGCTGCCTGGCACCACCCGATCTCTTACAGGGGGATATGATAGCACAATTAACCTCTTCAGGTGCGGCACCTAAAGGGGTTAATTGTACTATCATATTCTCCTGTAAGAGATCAGGGCTGTCAGGCAGCAGGGGGCAGACCCCCCCCTCCCCAGTTTGAATATCGTTGGTGGCACAGTGTGCGCCCACCATCGCCCCCCCCCTTCCTCCCTCTATAGTTAAAAATCGTTGGTGGCACAGTGTGTGCCCACCATCGACCCCCCTTCCTCCCTCTATAGTTAAAAATCGTTGGTTGCACAGTGTGCGCCCACCATCGGCCCCCCCTCTCTCTATAGTAGTAACAACCATTGGTGGCAGTGTGCGGCCTCCCATTCCCCCCCCCATCATTGGTGGCAGCGGAGTTCCGATCGGAGTCCCAGTTTAATCGCTGGGGCTCCGATCGGTAACCATGGCAACCAGGAAGCTACTGCATCCCTGGTTGCCATGGTTACTTAGCAATAGTACAATTGTAGAAGATTCATACTTACCTGCTTGCTGCTGCGATGTCTGTGACCGGCCGGGAGCTCCACCTACTGGTAAGTGAAAGGTCTGTGCGGTGCATTGCTAAAGAACTGTCACTTACCAGTAGGAGGAGCTCCCGGCCGGTCACAGACATCGCAGCAGCAAGCAGGTAAGTATGAATCTTCTACAATTGTACTATTGCTAAGTAACCATGGCAACCAGGGATGCAGTAGCTTCCTGGTTGCCATGGTTACCGATCGGAGCCCCAGCGATTAAACTGGATCTCCGATCGGAACTCCGCTGCCACCAATGATCGGGGGGGGGGCAGATGGGAGGCCGCACACTGCCACCAATGGTTGTTACTACTATAGAGAGAGGGGGGGCCGATAGTGGGCGCACACTGTGCCACCAACGATTTTTAACTATAGAGGGAGGAAGGGGGGGCGATGGTGGGCACACACTGTGCCACCAACGATTTTTAACTATAGAGGGAGGAAGGGGGGGGGCGATGGTGGGCACACACTGTGCCACCAACGATTTTTAACTATAGAGGGAGGAAGGGGGGGCGATGGTGGGCGCACACTGTGCCACCAACGATATTCAAACTGGGGAGGGGGGGTCTGCCCCCTGCTGCCTGGCAGCCCTGATCTCTTACAGGAGAATATGATAGTACAATTAACCCCTTTAGGTGCCGCACCTGAAGAGGTTAATTGTGCTATCATATCCCCCTGTAAGAGATCGGGTGGTGCCAGGCAGCAGGGGGCAGTCTTGTACCAAGTTTGCAGTGTATTCTAACTAGAAGCGTCCCCATCACCATGGGAACGCTTCTGTGTTAGAATATACTGTCGGAAATGAGTTTTCACGAAGTGAAAACTTAGATCAGAAAAAGCTTTTATGCAGACGGATCTTCGGATCCGTCTGTATGAAAGCAACCTACGGCCACGGATCACGGACACGGATGCCAATCTTGTGTGCATCCGTGTTCTTTCACGGACCCATTGACTTGAATGGGTCCGTGAACCGTTGTCCGTCAAAAAAATAGGACAGGTCCTATTTTTTTGACGGACAGGATACACGGATCACGGCCTCGGCTGCAAAACGGTGCATTTTCCGATTTTTCCACGGACCCATTGAAAGTCAATGGGTCCGCGAAAAAAAACGGAAAACGGCACAACGGCCACGGATGCACACAACGGTCGTGTGCATGAGGCCTTAGAAATAGGAATGCTCTCCCATTCTTGTCTAATACAGGCCTCTAACTGTTCAATCGTCTTGGGCCTTCTTTGTTGCACCTTCCTCTTTATGATGCGCCAAATGTTCTCTATAGGTGAAAGATCTGGACTGCAGACTGGCCATTTCAGTACCCAGATCCTTCTCCTACACAGCCATGATGTTGTGATTGATGCAGAATGTGGTCTGGCATTATCTTGTTGAAAAATGCAGGGTCTTCCCTGAAAGAGATGACGTCTGGATGGGAGCATATGTTGTTCTAGAACCTGAATATATTTTTCTGCATTGATGGTGCCTTTCCAGACATGCAAGCTGCCCATGCCACACGCACTCATGCAACCCCATACCATCAGAGATGCAGGCTTCTGAACTGAGCGTTGATAACAACTTGGGTTGTCCTTGTCCTCTTTGGTCCGGATGACATGGCGTCCCAGATTTCCAAAAAGAACTTCGAATCGTGACTCGTCTGACCACAGAACAGTCTTCCATTTTGCCACACTCCATTTTAAATTATCCCTGGCCCAGTGAAAACGCCTGAGCTTGTGGATCTTGCTTAGAAATGGCTTCTTCTTTGCACTGTAGAGTTTCAGCTGGCAACGGCGGATGGCACGGTGGATTGTGTTCACCGACAATGGTTTCTGGAAGTATTCCTGAGCCCATTCTGTGATTTCCTTTACAGTAGCATTCCTGTTTGTGGTGCAGTGTCGTTTAAGGGCCCGGAGATCACGGGCATCCAGTATGGTTTTACGGCCTTGACCCTTACGCACAGAGATTGTTCCAGATTCTCTGAATCTTCGGATGATGTTTTGCACAGTTGATGATGATAGATGCAAAGTCTTTGCAGTTTTTCGCTGGGTAACACCTTTCTGATATTGCTCCACTATCTTTCTGCGCAACATTGTGGGAATTGGTGATCCTCTACCCATCTTGGCTTCTGAGAGACACTGCCGCTCTGAGAAGCTCTTTTATACCCAATCATGTTGCCAATTGACCTAATTAGTGTTAATTGGTCTTCCAGCTCTTCGTTATGCTCAAATTTACTTTTTCCAGCCTCTTATTGCTACTTGTCCCAACTTTTTGGGGATTTGTTGACACTGTATTTTTCCTTTAAAATGATACATTTACTCGGATTAAACATTTGATCTGTCATCTACGTTCTATTACAAATAAAATATTGACATTTGCCATCTCCACATCATTGCATTCAGTTTTTATTCACAATTTGTTTAGTGTCCGGTTTGTAATATTGCAGCCTTTGCTGCATCTGTTATTGTTAAAACAAGCTTTAAATACTGACTATAATGAATGCGCCACCGGAGCAAATTACACCAAATAAGCAGCAGTATCAAAACAGCTCCGCAATAACTGTTATCAAAGGCTAGACAAATCACTTGTGTAAAGGTAAAATGACACTGCGCTCAGCCTATTAATCCTGACCCTTATTAACCTCTGGCTCTGACTGTGTGGACCTGTCCACTTCAGTTTCAACTATCAAGATTACCTTGTTTCTGATGTGTGGAATCAAGGGACCACTTTCTCCAGAATTTCGATATATACAAATTCTTCTGCGCAGAGGTTATAGCAGGTAAAACAGGCTGTTTGGAGTTCGCCCCGGCCGGTAGCGAAACTCCGCTTGTACTCACGCTAGCAAAGGGAGCCGGTGACGTCACCTCTTGAGCCATCCAACGCGTTTTGAGCAGTGCACTGATCTTCGTCAGGGAATCATTCGAGTGCCCTCAGTAGCTTCCTTTTATTCTACCCGCCCACAATTTTATTAACTCCGGCTTCATAAATTCGATAGTTTTAAATAGATTTGATTTTTTTTAATGAAAACCAAATAACTCGATTTCTGTATTTAAACCCTTCGGGACCAAAGTGTTAAAAATCGATTTTTATTTACATGATTTTAATATAGTCTACTCCCCGTATATCCATTTTGACTATTTCTATCCCGAAAAGTGAAGATCCCTCAAATTTCCCATTATGCTTTTCTCTGAAATGTCTCGAAAGAGGGTCCCCTTCCGATTTTTTGTTTGTTACGTTATATTCACTCACTCGTTTTTTTCAAATGGTCTTTTTGTACGTCCGATATACAATTTTTCGCAAGGACACTTTATTGCATAAATGACTCCTTTGGTGCTGCATGTTATATAGTCCCTAATTTTATATTCGTAAGTACCGTCCCCATTTGTTATTTGATTCAATTTAATAGTATTTTCTGTGATTTTTTACAAACCATGCATTTTTTTCCATGGAAAAAATCCTTTTAACAGATGCTTATCATTTTCTTTTTTATTATTCATTATGGCGGCACATTTTTTCGTGGGTGCAACTATATTCCCGATATTGGCTGCTTTTTTGTATACAAACGCTGGGTCCTTGGAAAATAAATTCCCTATTACCTTGTCTTCTTTTAGAATATCCCAGTGTCGCCTTACAATATTCCTAAACATTTTTGTTGTGCGTTATACGGGATGATGATAGGTGGGATTTTTTTCTACTTTTTCCTCCTGTTTCATTCGTGGTGTTTTTTCTACCATCATACTTTTTAAAGTTGTTCCCTCTCAATTGATTTAATTTCATCTTTCTGTTCTAAAAGCTTATTCACATTATATCTAGGGATGAGCGAACTCGAACTGTATAGTTCGGGTTCGTACCGAATTTTGGGGTGTCCGTGACACGGACCCGAACCCGGACATTTTCGTAAAAGTCCGGGTTCGGGTTCGGTGTTCGTCGCTTTCTTCGCGCTTTTGTGACGCTTTCTTGGCGCTTTTTGAAAGGCTGCAAAGCAGCCAATCAACAAGCGTCATACTACTTGCCCCAAGAGGCCATCACAGCCATGCCTACTATTGGCATGGCTGTGATTGGCCAGAGCACCATGTGACCCAGCCTCTATTTAAGCTGGAGTCACATAGCGCCGCCCGTCACTCTGCTCTGATTAGCGTAGGGAGAGGTTGCGGCTGCGACAGTAGGGCGAGATTAGGCAGATTAACTCCTCCAAAGGACTTGATTAACTGATCGATCTGCAGCTGTGGATCATTGAGCTGCTGATCCTCAATTGCTCACTGTTTTTAGGCTGCACAGACCGTTTGTCAGTCTCATTTTTCTGGGGTGATCGGCGGCCATTTTGTGTCTTGTGGTGCGCCAGCACAAGCTGCGACCAAGTGCATTTAACCCTCAATGGTGTGGTTGTTTTTTGGCTAAAGCCTACATCAGGGTGAAGCTGTCACACCAAGTGCATTTAACCAGCAATAGTCTGTTCATTTTTTGGCCATATACAAAATCAGGGGCAAGCTGCGCCTGTCACCAAGTGCATTTAACCCTCAATGGTGTGGTTGTTTTTTGGCTAAAGCCTACATCAGGGTGAAGCTGTCACACCAAGTGCATTTAACCAGCAATAGTCTGTTCATTTTTTGGCCATATACAAAATCAGGGGCAAGCTGCGCCTGTCACCAAGTGCATTTAACCCTCAATGGTGTGGTTGTTTTTTGGCTAAAGCCTACATCAGGGTGAAGCTGTCACACCAAGTGCATTTAACCAGCAATAGTCTGTTCATTTTTTGGCCATATACAAAATCAGGGGCAAGCTGCGCCTGTCACCAAGTGCATTTAACCCTCAATGGTGTGGTTGTTTTTTGGCTAAAGCCTACATCAGGGTGAAGCTGTCACACCAAGTGCATTTAACCAGCAATAGTCTGTTCATTTTTTGGCCATATCCCAGTCTAATTCTGTCACTAAATCCATACCGGTCACCCAGCGCCTAAATACTAGGCCTCAAATTTATATCCAGCTAAATCTGTCCCTAGTGCTGTAGCTGGGCGAGTTATTTAGTGTCCGTTCAAGCACATTTCTTGTTCTGGGTTGAAATACAATTCCCAATTTAGCAATTTCATAATTTAGTGGTTCCTGCTATATCAGAGCTCTTTGAAATCTATCCCAAAAAGGGTATATAATATTGAAGGTGCACATAGGGTCATTCAGAGTAACTTCACACACACCCGCTACTGTGTATTTCCAAGTCTAATTCTGTCACTAAATCCATACCGGTGACCCAGCGCCTAAATACTAGGCCTCAAATTTAATTCCCTCTAAATCTCTCGTTACCCACCGCTGTACTGTTGTTGCTGGGCAAGATATTTAGTGTCCGTCAAAGCACATTTTTTGTTCTGGGTTGAAGTACAATTCCCAATTTAGCAATTTCATAATTTAGTGGTTTCTGCTATATCAGAGCTATTTGAAATCTATCCCAAAAAGGGTATATAATATTGAAGGTGCACATAGGGTCATTCAGAATAACTTCACACACACCCGCTACTGTGTATTTCCAAGTCTAATTCTGTCACTAAACCCATACCTGTCACCCAGCGCCTAAATACTAGGCCTCAAATTTAAATCCCTCTAAATCTCTCGTTACCGTTGTCCTGTTGTAGCTGGGAAAGTTATTTAGTGCCCGTCAAAGCACATTTTTTGTTCTGGGTTGAAGTACAATTCCCAATTTAGCAATTTCATAATTTAGTGGTTCCTGCTATATCAGAGCTATTTGAAATCTATCCCAAAAAGGGTATATAATATTGAAGGTGCACATAGGGTCATTCAGAATAACTTCACACACACCCGCTACTGTGTATTTCCAAGTCTAATTCTGTCACTAAACCCATACCTGTCACCCAGCGCCTAAATACTAGGCCTCAAATTTAATTCCCTCTAAATCTCTCGTTACCCACCGCTGTACTGTTGTTGCTGGGCAAGATATTTAGTGTCCGTCAAAGCACATTTTTTGTTCTGGGTTGAAGTACAATTCCCAATTTAGCAATTTCATAATTTAGTGGTTTCTGCTATATCAGAGCTATTTGAAATCTATCCCTAAAAGGGTATATAATATTGAAGGTGCACATAGGGTCATTCAGAATAACTTCACACACACCCGCTACTGTGTATTTCCAAGTCTAATTCTGTCACTAAACCCATACCTGTCACCCAGCGCCTAAATACTAGGCCTCAAATTTATATCCAGCTAAATCTGTCCCTAGTGCTGTAGCTGGGCGAGTTATTTAGTGTCCGTTCAAGCACATTTCTTGTTCTGGGTTGAAATACAATTCCCAATTTAGCAATTTCATAATTTAGTGGTTCCTGCTATATCAGAGCTCTTTGAAATCTATCCCAAAAAGGGTATATAATATTGAAGGTGCACATAGGGTCATTCAGAGTAACTTCACACACACCCGCTACTGTGTATTTCCAAGTCTAATTCTGTCACTAAATCCATACCGGTGACCCAGCGCCTAAATACTAGGCCTCAAATTTAATTCCCTCTAAATCTCTCGTTACCCACCGCTGTACTGTTGTTGCTGGGCAAGATATTTAGTGTCCGTCAAAGCACATTTTTTGTTCTGGGTTGAAGTACAATTCCCAATTTAGCAATTTCATAATTTAGTGGTTTCTGCTATATCAGAGCTATTTGAAATCTATCCCAAAAAGGGTATATAATATTGAAGGTGCACATAGGGTCATTCAGAATAACTTCACACACACCCGCTACTGTGTATTTCCAAGTCTAATTCTGTCACTAAACCCATACCTGTCACCCAGCGCCTAAATACTAGGCCTCAAATTTAAATCCCTCTAAATCTCTCGTTACCGTTGTCCTGTTGTAGCTGGGAAAGTTATTTAGTGCCCGTCAAAGCACATTTTTTGTTCTGGGTTGAAGTACAATTCCCAATTTAGCAATTTCATAATTTAGTGGTTCCTGCTATATCAGAGCTATTTGAAATCTATCCCAAAAAGGGTATATAATATTGAAGGTGCACATAGGGTCATTCAGAATAACTTCACACACACCCGCTACTGTGTATTTCCAAGTCTAATTCTGTCACTAAATCCATACCGGTGACCCAGCGCCTAAATACTAGGCCTCAAATTTAATTCCCTCTAAATCTCTCGTTACCCACCGCTGTACTGTTGTTGCTGGGCAAGATATTTAGTGTCCGTCAAAGCACATTTTTTGTTCTGGGTTGAAGTACAATTCCCAATTTAGCAATTTCATAATTTAGTGGTTTCTGCTATATCAGAGCTATTTGAAATCTATCCCTAAAAGGGTATATAATATTGAAGGTGCACATAGGGTCATTCAGAATAACTTCACACACACCCGCTACTGTGTATTTCCAAGTCTAATTCTGTCACTAAACCCATACCTGTCACCCAGCGCCTAAATACTAGGCCTCAAATTTATATCCAGCTAAATCTGTCCCTAGTGCTGTAGCTGGGCGAGTTATTTAGTGTCCGTTCAAGCACATTTCTTGTTCTGGGTTGAAATACAATTCCCAATTTAGCAATTTCATAATTTAGTGGTTCCTGCTATATCAGAGCTCTTTGAAATCTATCCCAAAAAGGGTATATAATATTGAAGGTGCACATAGGGTCATTCAGAGTAACTTCACACACACCCGCTACTGTGTATTTCCAAGTCTAATTCTGTCACTAAATCCATACCGGTGACCCAGCGCCTAAATACTAGGCCTCAAATTTAATTCCCTCTAAATCTCTCGTTACCCACCGCTGTACTGTTGTTGCTGGGCAAGATATTTAGTGTCCGTCAAAGCACATTTTTTGTTCTGGGTTGAAGTACAATTCCCAATTTAGCAATTTCATAATTTAGTGGTTTCTGCTATATCAGAGCTATTTGAAATCTATCCCTAAAAGGGTATATAATATTGAAGGTGCACATAGGGTCATTCAGAATAACTTCACACACACCCGCTACTGTGTATTTCCAAGTCTAATTCTGTCACTAAATCCATACCGGTGACCCAGCGCCTAAATACTAGGCCTCAAATTTAATTCCCTCTAAATCTCTCGTTACCCACCGCTGTACTGTTGTTGCTGGGCAAGATATTTAGTGTCCGTCAAAGCACATTTTTTGTTCTGGGTTGAAGTACAATTCCCAATTTAGCAATTTCATAATTTAGTGGTTTCTGCTATATCAGAGCTATTTGAAATCTATCCCTAAAAGGGTATATAATATTCAAGGTGCACATTGGGTCATTCAGAATAACTTCACACACACACGCTTCTGTGCATTTCCAAGTCTAATTCTGTCACTAAATCCATACCGGTCACCCAGCGCCTAAATACTAGGCCTCAAATTTATATCCCGCTGAATTTGAATACAATACATTGGGCCAAATAATATATTTGTTGTTGTGGTGAACCATAACAATGAGAAAAACATCTAGTAAGGGACGCGGACGTGGACATGGTCGTGGTGGTGTTAGTGGACCCTCTGGTGCTGGGAGAGGACGTGGCCGTTCTGCCACATCCACACGTCCTAGTGTACCAACTACCTCAGGTCCCAGTAGCCGCCAGAATTTACAGCGATATATGGTGGGGCCCAATGCCGTTCTAAGGATGGTAAGGCCTGAGCAGGTACAGGCATTAGTCAATTGGGTGGCCGACAGTGGATCCAGCACGTTCACATTATCTCCCACCCAGTCTTCTGCAGAAAGCGCACAGATGGCGCCTGAAAACCAACCCCATCAGTCTGTCACATCACCCCCATGCATACCAGGGAAACTGTCTCAGCCTCAAGTTATGCAGCAGTCTCTTATGCTGTTTGAAGACTCCGCTGGCAGGGTTTCCCAAGGGCATCCACCTAGCCCTTCCCCAGCGGTGAAAGACATAGAATGCACTGACGCACAACCACTTATGTTTCCTGATGATGAGGACATGGGAATACCACCTCAGCATGTCTCTGATGATGACGAAACACAGGTGCCAACTGCTGCGTCTTTCTGCAGTGTGCAGACTGAACAGGAGGTCAGGGATCAAGACTGGGTGGAAGACGATGCAGGGGACGATGAGGTCCTAGACCCCACATGGAATGAAGGTCGTGCCACTGACTTTCACAGTTCGGAGGAAGAGGCAGTGGTGAGACCGAGCCAACAGCGTAGCAAAAGAGGGAGCAGTGGGCAAAAGCAGAACACCCGCCGCCAAGAGACTCCGCCTGCTACTGACCGCCGCCATCTGGGACCGAGCACCCCAAAGGCAGCTTCAAGGAGTTCCCTGGCATGGCACTTCTTCAAACAATGTGCTGACGACAAGACCCGAGTGGTTTGCACGCTGTGCCATCAGAGCCTGAAGCGAGGCATTAACGTTCTGAACCTGAGCACAACCTGCATGACCAGGCACCTGCATGCAAAGCATGAACTGCAGTGGAGTAAACACCTTAAAACCAAGGAAGTCACTCAGGCTCCCCCTGCTACCTCTTCTGCTGCTGCCGCCTCGGCCTATTCTGCTGCTGCCGCCTCGGCCTCTTCCTCCGCCTCTGGAGGAACGTTGGCACCTGCCGCCCAGCAAACAGGGGATGTACCACCAACACCACCACCACCACCACCTCCGTCACCAAGCGTCTCAACCATGTCACACGCCAGCGTTCAGCTCTCCATCTCACAAACATTTGATAGAAAGCGTAAATTCCCACCTAGCCACCCTCGATCCCTGGCCCTGAATGCCAGCATTTCTAAACTACTGGCCTATGAAATGCTGTCATTTAGGCTGGTGGACACAGACAGCTTCAAACAGCTCATGTCGCTTGCTGTCCCACAGTATGTTGTTCCCAGCCGGCACTACTTCTCCAAGAGAGCCGTGCCTTCCCTGCACAACCAAGTATCCCATAAAATCAAGTGTGCACTGCGCAACGCCATCTGTAGCAAGGTCCACCTAACCACAGATACGTGGACCAGTAAGCACGGCCAGGGACGCTATATCTCCCTAACTGCACACTGGGTAAATGTAGTGGCAGCTGGGCCCCAGGCGGAGAGCTGTTTGGCGCACGTCCTTCCGCCGCCAAGGATCGCAGGGCAACATTCTTTGCCTCCTGTTGCCACCTCCTCCTTCTCGGCTTCCTCCTCCTCTTCTTCCACCTGCTCATCCAGTCAGCCACACACCTTCACCACCAACTTCAGCACAGCCCGGGGTAAACGTCAGCAGGCCATTCTGAAACTCATATGTTTGGGGGACAGGCCCCACACCGCACAGGAGTTGTGGCGGGGTATAGAACAACAGACCGACGAGTGGTTGCTGCCGGTGAGCCTCAAGCCCGGCCTGGTGGTGTGTGATAATGGGCGAAATCTCGTTGCAGCTCTGGGACTAGCCAATTTGACGCACATCCCTTGCTTGGCGCATGTGCTGAATTTGGTGGTGCAGAAGTTCATTCACAACTACCCCGACATGTCAGAGCTGCTGCATAAAGTGCGGGCCGTCTGTTCGCGCTTCCGGCGTTCACATCCTGCTGCTGCTCGCCTGTCTGCGCTACAGCGTAACTTCGGCCTTCCCGCTCACCGCCTCATATGCGACGTGCCCACCAGGTGGAACTCCACCTTGCACATGCTGGACAGACTGTGCGAGCAGCAGCAGGCCATAGTGGAGTTTCAGCTGCAGCACGCACGGGTCAGTCGCACTACAGAACAGCACCACTTCACCACCAATGACTGGGCCTCCATGCGAGACCTGTGTGCCCTGTTGCGCTGTTTCGAGTACTCCACCAACATGGCCAGTGGCGATGACACCGTTATCAGCGTTACAATACCACTTCTATGTCTCCTTGAGAAAACACTTAGGGCGATGATGGAAGAGGAGGTGGCCCAGGAGGAGGAGGAGGAGGAGGAGGAAGAGGGGTCATTTTTAGCACTTTCAGGCCAGTCTCTTCGAAGTGACTCAGAGGGAGGTTTTTGGCAACAGCAGAGGCCAGGTACAAATGTGGCCAGCCAGGGCCCACTACTGGAGGACGAGGAGGACGAGGATGAGGAGGAGGTGGAGGAGGATGAGGATGAAGCATGGTCACAGCGGGGTGGCACCCAACGCAGCTCGGGTCCATCACTGGTGCGTGGCTGGGGGGAAAGGCAGGACGATGACGATACGCCTCCCACAGAGGACAGCTTGTCCTTATCCCTGGGCAGCCTGGCACACATGAGCGACTACATGCTGCAGTGCCTGCGCAACGACAGCAGAGTTGCCCACATTTTAACCTGTGCGGACTACTGGGTTGCCACCCTGCTGGATCCACGCTACAAAGACAATGTGCCCACCTTACTTCCTGCACTGGAGCGTGATAGGAAGATGCGCGAGTACAAGCGCACGTTGGTAGACACGCTACTGAGAGCATTCCCAAATGTCACAGGGGAACAAGTGGAAGCCCAAGGCCAAGGCAGAGGAGGAGCAAGAGGTCGCCAAGGCAGCTGTGTCACGGCCAGCTCCTCTGAGGGCAGGGTTAGCATGGCAGAGAGGTGGAAAACTTTTGTCAACACGCCACAGCTAACTGCACCACCACCTGATACGCAACGTGTTAGCAGGAGGCAACATTTCACTAACATGGTGGAACAGTACGTGTGCACACCCCTCCACGTACTGACTGATGGTTCGGCCCCATTCAACTTCTGGGTCTCTAAATTGTCCACGTGGCCAGAGCTAGCCTTTTATGCCTTGGAGGTGCTGGCCTGCCCGGCAGCCAGCGTTTTGTCTGAACGTGTATTCAGCACGGCAGGGGGCGTCATTACAGACAAACGCAGCCGCCTGTCTACAGCCAATGTGGACAAGCTGACGTTCATAAAAATGAACCAGGCATGGATCCCACAGGACCTGTCCGTCCCTTGTCCAGATTAGACATTAACTACCTCCCCATAACCATATATTATTGGACTCCAGGGCACTTCCTCATTCAATCCTATTTTTATTTTCATTTTACCATTATATTGCGAGGCTACCCAAAGTTGAATGAACCTCTCCTCTGCCTGTGTGCTAGGCCTAAATATATGCCAATGGACTGTTGCAGTGGTGGGTGACGTGAAGCCTCATTCTCTGCTATGACATGCAGACTGATTCTCTGCTGACATGAAGCCAGATCCTCTGTTACGGGAGCTCTCTCCTCTGCCTGGGTGCTGGGCCTAAATTTATGACAATTGACTGTTGCAGTGGTGGGTGACGTGAAGCCTGATTCTCTGCTATGATATGAAGACTGATTCTCTGCTGACATGAAGCCAGATTGTCTGTTACGGGACCTTTCTCCTCTGCCTGGGTTCTGGGCCTAAATTTATGAAAATTGACTGTTGCAGTGGTGGGTGACGTGAAGCCTGATTCTCTGCTATGATATGAAGACTGATTCTCTGCTGACATGAAGCCAGATTGTCTGTTACGGGACCTTTCTCCTCTGCCTGGGTTCTGGGCCTAAATTTATGACAATGGACTGTTGCAGTGGTGGCTGACGTGAAGCCTGATTCTCTGCTATGACATGCAGACTGATTCTCTGCTGTCATGAAGCCAGATTGTCTGTTACGGGACCTCTCTGCTCTGCCTGTGTGCTAGGCCTAAATATATGCCAATGGACTGTTGCAGTGGTGGCTGACGTGAAGCCTCATTCTCTGCTATGACATGCAGACTAATTCTCTGCTGACATGAAGCCAGATTGTCTGTTACGGGACCTCTCTCCTCTGCCTGGGTGCTGGGCCTAAATTTATGACAATGGACTGTTGCAGTGGTGGCTGACGTGAAGCCTGATTCTCTGCTATGACATGCAGACTAATTCTCTGCTGACATGAAGCCAGATTGTCTGTTACGGGACCTCTCTCCTCTGCCTGGGTGCTGGGCCTAAATATATGCCAATGGACTGTTGCAGTGGTGGCTGACGTGAAGCCTCATTCTCTGCTATGACATGCAGACTAATTCTCTGCTGTCATGAAGCCAGATTGTCTGTTACGGGACCTCTCTGCTCTGCCTGTGTGCTAGGCCTAAATATATGCCAATGGACTGTTGCAGTGGTGGGTGACGTGAAGCCTCATTCTCTGCTATGACATGCAGACTGATTCTCTGCTGACATGAAGCCAGATTGTCTGTTACGGGACCTCTCTGCTCTGCCTGTGTGCTAGGCCTAAATATATGCCAATGGACTGTTGCAGTGGTGGGTGACGTGAAGCCTCATTCTCTGCTATGACATGCAGACTGATTCTCTGCTGACATGAAGCCAGATTGTCTGTTACGGGACCTCTCTGCTCTGCCTGTGTGCTAGGCCTAAATATATGCCAATGGACTGTTGCAGTGGTGGGTGACGTGAAGCCTCATTCTCTGCTATGACATGCAGACTGATTCTCTGCTGACATGAAGCCAGATTGTCTGTTACGGGACCTCTCTGCTCTGCCTGTGTGCTAGGCCTAAATATATGCCAATGGACTGTTGCAGTGGTGGGTGACGTGAAGCCTCATTCTCTGCTATGACATGCAGACTGATTCTCTGCTGACATGAAGCCAGATCCTCTGTTACGGGAGCTCTCTCCTCTGCCTGGGTGCTGGGCCTAAATTTATGACAATTGACTGTTGCAGTGGTGGGTGACGTGAAGCCTGATTCTCTGCTATGATATGAAGACTGATTCTCTGCTGACATGAAGCCAGATTGTCTGTTACGGGACCTTTCTCCTCTGCCTGGGTTCTGGGCCTAAATTTATGAAAATTGACTCTTACAGTGGTGGGTGACGTGAAGCCTGATTCTCTGCTATGATATGAAGACTGATTCTCTGCTGACATGAAGCCAGATTCTCTGTTACGGGACCTCTCTCCTCTGCCTGGGTGCTGGGTAGTGTTGAGCGCGAATATTCGAAAAGCAAATTTTTTTCGCGAATATCGCAACTTCGCGATTTCGCGAATATTTCGAATATAGTGCTATATATTCGTAAAAACGAATATTCGTTTTTTGTTTCCCCCCCCCCCCCCACAAAATTACAGTACACATATAATTGATTGTTTCCCAAAGGTCCAACAGCTCAGATCTTACTCACATTGCCTAGAAAGTGATTGAGGCGCGAATCTTCGTAAGGCGATTTTATTAGCGCACATGCGAATATCGGCACGTCCCAGAACAGAGGCAAAGGGCTTTGCATTCATACATTAGTGAATTGAGTTGCGAATCTTCGTAAGGCGATTTTATTAGCGCACATGCGAATATCTACACTTGTCCCAGAACAGAGGCAAAGGGCTTTGCATTCATACATTAGTGATTGAATTGAGCTGCGAATCTTCGTAAGGCGATTTTATTAGCGCACATGCGAATATCGGCACGTCCCAGAACAGAGGCAAAGGGCTTTGCATTCATACATTAGTGAATTGAGTTGCGAATCTTCGTAAGGCGATTTTATTAGCGCACATGCGAATATCTACACTTGTCCCAGAACAGAGGCAAAGGGCTTTGCATTCATACATTAGTGATTGAATTGAGCTGCGAATCTTCGTAAGGCGATTTTATTAACGCAAATGCAAATATCTACACTTGTCCCCAGAACAGAGAGGCAAAGGCCTGTGCATTCATATAGTATAGCACCATATTCGCGAATACGTAGAACTTCGTAAAATTCGATTTACGAATATTCGTATTTTTTATTTTACTTTCCACCTTACAGATTACATTGATCTGTACTCTGTCAACTACTGTCATCACCCCCCACTGTATCTCGATTGATTCCCAAAAGTCTCACATTCCCTAGAAAGTGATTGAGGTGCGAATCTTCGTAAGGCGATTTTATTAGCGCACATGCGAATATCTACACTTGTCCCAGAACAGAGGCAAAGGGCATTGCATTCATACATTAGTGATTGAATTGAGTTGCGAATCTTCGTAAGGCGATTTCATTAGCGCACATGTGAATTTTGCATAGCATATGTATTATGCGATAATTCGAATTATCGCATATGCGAAATAATAACGAATTTGAATAATCGCGAATATTTTACGAATATTCTTTCGAATATTCACAAAATTTCGCGAATTCGAATATGGGACATGCCGCTCAACACTAGTGCTGGGCCTAAATTTATGACAATGGACTGTTGCAGTGGTGGGTGACGTGAAGCCTGATTCTCTGCTATGACATGCAGACTGATTCTCTGCTGACATGAAGCCAGATTGTCTGTTACGGGACCTCTCTCCTCTGCCTGGGTGCTGGGCCTAAATATATGCCAATGGACTGTTGCAGTGGTGGCTGACGTGAAGCCTCATTCTCTGCTATGACATGCAGACTAATTCTCTGCTGACATGAAGACAGATTCTCTGTTACGGGACCTCTCTCCTCTGCCTGGGTGCCGGGGCCTAAATATCTGAGAATGGACTGTTCCAGTGGTGGCTGACGTGAAGCCTCATTCTCTGCTATGACATGCAGACTAATTCTCTGCTGACATGAAGACAGATTCTCTGTTACGGGACCTCCCTCCTCTGCCTGGGTGCTGGGCCTAAATATATGCCAATGGACTGTTGCAGTGGTGGCTGACGTGAAGCCTCATTCTCTGCTATGACATGCAGACTGATTCTCTGCTGACATGAAGCCAGATTCTCTGTTACGGGACCTCTCTCCTCTGCCTGTGTGTGTGCTGGGCCTAAATATATGCCAATGGACTGTTGCAGTGGTGGCTGACGTGAAGCCTCATTCTCTGCTATGACATGCAGACTGATTCTCTGCTGACATGAAGCCAGATTCTCTGTTACGGGACCTCTCTCCTCTGCCTGTGTGTGTGCTGGGCCTAAATATATGCCAATGGACTGTTGCAGTGGTGGCTGACGTGAAGCCTCATTCTCTGCTATGACATGCAGACTAATTCTCTGCTGACATGAAGACAGATTCTCTGTTACGGGACCTCCCTCCTCTGCCTGGGTGCTGGGCCTAAATATATGCCAATGGACTGTTGCAGTGGTGGCTGACGTGAAGCCTCATTCTCTGCTATGACATGCAGACTGATTCTCTGCTGACATGAAGCCAGATTCTCTGTTACGGGACCTCTCTCCTCTGCCTGTGTGTGTGCTGGGCCTAAATATATGCCAATGGACTGTTGCAGTGGTGGCTGACGTGAAGCCTCATTCTCTGCTATGACATGCAGACTGATTCTCTGCTGACATGAAGCCAGATTCTCTGTTACGGGACCTCTCTCCTCTGCCTGTGTGTGTGCTGGGCCTAAATATATGCCAATGGACTGTTGCAGTGGTGGCTGACGTGAAGCCTCATTCTCTGCTATGACATGCAGACTAATTCTCTGCTGACATGAAGACAGATTCTCTGTTACGGGACCTCCCTCCTCTGCCTGGGTGCTGGGCCTAAATATATGCCAATGGACTGTTGCAGTGGTGGCTGACGTGAAGCCTCATTCTCTGCTATGACATGCAGACTAATTCTCTGCTGACATGAAGACAGATTCTCTGTTACGGGACCTCTCTCCTCTGCCTGGGTGCCGGGGCCTAAATATCTGAGAATGGACTGTTCCAGTGGTGGGTGACGGGAAGCCAGATTCTCTGCTATGGAACCTCTCTCCAATTGATTTTGGTTAATTTTTATTTATTTAATTTTTATTTTAATTCATTTCCCTATCCACATTTGTTTGCAGGGGATTTACCTACATGTTGCTGCCTTTTGCAGCCCTCTAGCTCTTTCCTGGGCTGTTTTACAGCCTTTTTAGTGCCGAAAAGTTCGGGTCCCCATTGACTTCAATGGGGTTCGGGTTCGGGACGAAGTTCGGATCGGGTTCGGATCCCGAACCCGAACATTTCCGGGATGTTCGGCCGAACTTCTCGAACCCGAACATCCAGGTGTTCGCTCAACTCTAATTATATCCCTTTGACTCAGATGTATTTTGTAGTTTTTCTGCTTCTCTATCATACTCTATCATCTCTGTACAGTTCCTCCTAATACGTAGAAATTGACTCCTGGGTATATTGTCCAGCCAACGAAGTAAATGACAGCTACTCCTTCAAATGTAACTATTGGAGTCAGTCGGTTTCTCATATGTTTTAGTACATATTTTTCCCCCCTTATATAAATAGTTAAATCTAAAAAATTGATTTCTCTAGAACTATAAATAAGAGTAAAATCCAGATAAAATTCATTTTTATTAATTTCAGCGTAAAAACTTTTTTAAACCAATTTCACCTCCATCCCAAATAAAAATGACGTCGTCTATAATACGTCGCTAGAGGACGAGGCCCGCCCGGAGCTCGTTGTTGGGGTGTATGGCTTCTAATTCCCACCGACCAATAGAGATGTCACGAACATAAAATTTTCCGTTCGCAAGCGGCGAACGCGAATTTCTACAAATGTTCGCGAACGGGCGAACCGCCATAGACTTCTATAGGCAGGCGAATTTTAAAACCTACAGAGACTCTTTCTGGCCACAATCGTGATGGAAAAGTTGTTTCAAGGGGACTAACACCTGGACTGTGGCATGTCGGAGTGGGATCCATGGCCAAACTCCCATGGAAAATTACATAGTTGACGCAGAGTTGGATTTTAATCCATAAAGAGCATAAATCACCTAACAATCAACATTCTTTTTTGAACAACGTGGTTTTAAACATCCAGTGTGTGTATACGATCAGGTATGATGTTGTATCGATCAGGTAGTGTAAGGGTTACGCCCGCTTCACAGACATTGACAGACCAAACTCCCCTTTTAATGCACCGCAAACAACCGCAAACAGTCTATTTGCCCAACCGCAAACTCCCCATTTGCACAAGGTTGGATACCAAGCTAGCCATGTCCCGTTGATGTCATTTAAGGTTTCTTCCTCCACCCAGCCACGTACAACACCACGGGACCAAGAAAGGTGAATTGAATAGATTTTTCGAACGGGGAGATGGTTAAAAAAATGCTGGCTCCCTCCCCTTTGTTTGAATCCACTCCACGGTCACTGCGTCTGCGCCGTGCCATTTTATTGTCACAGCCGATATGAGTGGTATTTTCTGTAGTACTATTCTCATCAGTTTAATCCCTGTTACGTCCCATATCAGGGTGGGATTGCCTTTTGTGAAAAAAAAATTAGGCCGGGTACCTTCCACTGCCTTCACAGTGACAGACCAAACTCTGATACACCAAACTGAATTGATTTTAGGAACCGGGAGATGGAAAAAGCAGCTTGGTCGGTCCTCTTACTCCCAAGTTGGGGCACTGCGCGTGCACGGAGCAATGTGCTGTGACACCCTATATGAGTGGTTTCTTAACTAGAACTATTCCTATCAGTTTAATCCCTGTTACATCCCCGATCAGGGGACGTGTGTCGAATTGATTAACCATTGTCGAATTAACGAACCATTACGACATCCTGGAATAATTTAGTTCTGAGCTTTGTACTTGCTTTGTATTGGAATTGATGGGGATTTTTTAAAATTGTCTGCATTATTTCTAATAAACTATTAAGAGAATTTATTATGATTTTTTTATTTTATGTATTAAAACCCACCCATATAACTTAAAAAATAAAAATAAAAAAATGTAAGTTTTTTCTATGAAAAAACATCCAGTCGATCGCTTTTGGTCTGATCATAATGAAGCAACGGCCTTATCATCTGGGGTGTGGCAACATTGCCAACACACTCGTAGAGGTGATGATCGCTTCATTGTGATACGCAAGCCCCTTCACCACAACAAGGTAACGATCACAAAGGGGAATTGACACATGTATGTGCCTTTTTTTTTGTTTTGTTTTTGCAGCCACAGTGCAGCACCAGAGGCCAGAAAAATTAGGCATGTACACATGAAAAATAATGTTATTGTTGCAGCCGCTGTTGTAGCAGTGGCCGGACAAATTGATGTTTTCAAGGAAGAAAGGTGACTAAAACACTGCGGCTTGAACCCTAGTTGGTGGCAGAAAATTCACGAAAGTCATCCGGTATGCAGACATTAAATACAGCAGCATGGGGGCGTTTTTGAGGCCAAGGCATGTCATCGGGCCTTTTGTTAGTCAAACGTATCCCCTACTGTCAGTCCCTTCGGGATCCATGCCTCATTCATCTTAATGAAGGTGAGGTAATCAACACTTTTTTGACCGAGGCGACTTCTCTTCTCAGTGACAATACCTCCTGCTGCACTGAAGGTCCTTTCTGACAGGACACTTGAAGCGGGGCAGGCCAGAAGTTCTATCGCAAACTGGGATAGCTCAGGCCACAGGTCAAGCCTGCACACCCAATAGTCTTCATCGCTTCTCAGAGTGTCGATATCTGCAGTTAAGGCGAGGTAGTCTGCTACCTGTCGGTCCAGTCGTTCTCTAAGGCTGGATCCCGAAGGGCTGTGGCGATGTGTAGGACTGAAAAAGCTCTGCATGTCCTCCATCAACAACACATCTGTAAAGCGTCCTGTCCTTGCCGCCGTTGTCGTGGTAGGAGGAGGATTATTTTCCCCTCTTCCCCTGTTAGATTCCCGTTGTGCTGTGACATCCCCCTTATAAGCTGTGTAAAGTATATTTTTTAGTTTGGTTTTGAACTGCTGCATCCTTTCTGACTTCTGCTAATTTGGTAACATTTCCGCCACTTTCTGCTTATACCAGGGGTCTAGTAGCGTGGCCACCCAGTACAGGTCGTTCTCCTTCATCCTTTTTATGCGAGGGTCCCTCAACAGACATGACAGCATGAAAGACCCCATTTGCACAAGGTTGGATGCCGAGCTACTCATTTCCCGTTCCTCCTCCTCACTGATGTCATTGACGGTCTGTTCTTCCCCCCAGCCACGTACAACACCACGGGTCCCAGATAGGTGACAACAACGAGCACCCTGGGATGCCTGCTGTGGTTGGTCTTCCTCCTCCTCAAACCCACATTCCTCCTCTGACTCCTCTTCCTCATACTCCTCATGCAGCGTTGCCACAGGTCCGGCAAGCGATGATGACAAGGCTGTTTCTGGTGGTGATGGTGACCACAACTCTTCCTCTTCCCGCTCATCTACAGCCTGATCCAGCACTCTTCGCAGGGCATGCTCCAGGAAGAAAACAAATGGGATGAGGTCGCTGATGGTGCCTTCGGTGCGACTGACTAGGTTTGTCACCTCCTCAAAAGGACGCATGAGCCTACAGGCATTGCGCATGAGCGTCCAGTAACGTGGCAAAAAAATTCCCAGCTCCGCAGAGGCTGTCCTAGCACCCCGGTCATACAAATAATCGTTGATGGCTTTTTCTTGTTGGAGCAGGCGGTCGAACATTAGGAGTGTTGAATTCCAACGTGTCGGGCTGTCGCAAATCAAGTGCCTCACTGGCATGTTGTTTCAGCGCTGAATGTCTGAAAAGTGCGCCATGGCCGTTTAGGAACGCCTGGATTGGCCACACACCTTCCTGGCCTGCTTGAGGACGTCCTGTAAGCCTGGGTACTTAGACACAAAGCATTGTACGATGAGAGATTCAACACATTTGCCATGCATGGCACATGTGACAACTTGCCCAAATTCAATTCCGCCAACAAATTGCTTCCATTGTCACACACCACTTTGCCGATCTCCAGTTGGTGCAGGGTCAGCCACTGATCTACCTGTGCGTTCAGGGTGGACAGGAGTGCTGGTCCGTTGTGGCTCTCTGCTTTCAGGCAAGTCAACCCCAAGACAGCGTGACACTCATGTGTTGAATCAAGGGACCACTTTCTCCAGAATTTCAATATATACGAATTCTTCTGCGTAGAGGTTATAGCAGGTAAAACAGGCTGTTTGGAGTTCGCCCCGGCCGGTAGCGAAACTCTGCTTGTACGCACGCTCACAAAGGGAGCCGGTGATGTCACCTCTTGAGCTACGGGCTGCTGTAAGCACCAAAAACCACCCAACGCGTTTCGAGCAATGCGCTGCTCTTCGTCAGTAGCTTCCTTTTATACTACCCGCTCATGATGTTAATTAACTCCGGCTTCATAAAATCGATGGTTTTAAATAGATTCAATCATTTTTAATTAAAACCAAATAACTCGATCTCTGTATTTAAACCCTTCGGGACCAAAGTGTCCATATTAAAAATCCACTGAGTTTCTTTTTTCGACATGTTTTTAATATAGTCTCCTCCCCGTATATACATTTTGACTATTTCTATCCCGAAAAATGAAGATTCCTCGAACTTCCCATTATGCTTTTCTCTGAAATGTCTCGAAAGAGGGTCCCCTTCCGTTTTCTTGTTTATGTTATATACATGTTCACTCACTCGTTTTTTTAATTGTCTCTTTGTACGTCCGATATACAATTTTTCGCAAGGACACTTTATTGCATAAATGTCACCTTTGGTGCTGCATGTCATATAGTCCATAATTTTATATTCGTAAGTACCGTCCTCATTTGTTATTTGATTCAATTTAATAGTATTTTTCTGCGATTTATTACAAACCATGCATTTTTTGCATGGAAAAAATGACAGATGCTTGTCATTTTCTTTTTTATTATTTATTATGGCGGGGATCATAATATTGTGGTAGAATGAAAACAAATGTTACATGATTTTTCATGTAAAACAATGGAATTCATCATTGGAAAAATAAATTGAATATATTATTAAATACTAATGAAAAAATTTAACATCTATTTGTAGAATTAAGACCATGAAAAGATCACTTAGATATAAAACAACTTTTTGAAAATATAAAAAGAAGATTACACATGAAAGTATGAATATAGATGAATATATACCAGAATATAATGAAGAACAGGAAGAATTATTATCTTTGATGACAGTACACCGTGAGAAAGAAACTATGAGTGAGGAGAGAACATCGTTAGAAAATGATCCAGAAAAAGAATCTGTAGCCCTTAGAACAAGAGAATCACTACCAACTATAACATACAATCGGTATAGCCTCCTTGAGGTTAGTAAGGAAGGAGATGGGGAAGAATCAAGAGTAAGTTTAAGTAGAAGGGGAGGATGTGAGGCAAATAGGAATGAGAATAGCACTAATAAAATAGGAGATACCCCAGAGAGAGTGGTTAGACACAAAGAAAAACGAGACACGGTAAAAAATAAAATCAGTGTCAAGAAAACTGTAAAACAGGATTTTTTCAGGCCCCAAAGAAAAGGAAATTCAAAAGGGGATGTAGAGGAGGGAAATTCACCAAAAAGAAGAAATCACAAAAAATAATAAAGCATATAGGCAAAGAGGGGGGAGATAACGTAACAACGAATCAAAACCTTGGGAAAAAAGCTATAATTTGAGTAATTATGTGTTAAATAAGGGGGAAGAAGAAATTTTAAAGAAAGGGCTAAAATTTGCTCCAACAACGTATTTTAATAAATTTGAGACCTTTATAGGGGTCCGTAAATTTATGAGGCGGATAGCATTGAAAAAATACTATATAAAAAATAATGCGAATAGGGGTTGTAGAGAAGAAACAGAAACCAACAATGACCCATTCACACATACTAGTCTCAAACCCAGGTCTCGGTTCGACCCAATAGATGAATATTCCACAGCATTGAATACTTTTATGAACCTGGTAACGAGAGACATCAAGAAAAAAAAACATATCAAAAAGATCAAAATATATGAGTAATATTACCAAAGCTGAAAAGGAAGAGATAATTAAAATGCAAGAGAATAACCAAATAATCATCTGCCCAGCGGACAAGGGGGGAGGGATTGTAGTACTAAATAAAGAGGATTATGATAGAGAAGCGTTAAACATATTAAATGATAGCAAAACATATACAGTAAATTATTGAAAAAAGACCCTACAGAAATATTCAAAAAAGAACTGAAAGAGCTGGTCCATAAAGCCAGGAATGAAGGTATTCTGCACAAACAGGAAAGTTTTTATATTGATAATAAGCACCCAAAAATGGCTATCTTTTCTCAAAATCCCCAAATACACAAAGATGCTAATAAGCCCCCTGGTAGGCCTATAGTGTCAGGGGTGAAGTGTCTAACTAGTACCTTATCAAAATATGTTGATCAATATTTACAACCTTGCGCACAGTCCTTACCCACTTATCTTAAAGATACGAAGCATATACTCCAAATTTTGGAGAAGTTAAAGTGGAAAGAGAGCTATATAATGGGAACGCTAGACGTAAAATCATTTTATACAGTGATTGAAAACGAAAAAGCCGCAAAGCGGCGCAATATTTTCTGCACTAAAAAGGAGAGCTACCAAATACCCAGATAGAAATATTTTACAAAATACCGGGGTTCGCAAATTTTTATGTTGGTCGGTGGGAATTAGAAGCCATACACCCCAACAACGAGCTCCAGGCGGGCCTCATCCTCTAGCGGCGTTTTATAGACAACGTCATTTATATTTGGGATTTAGGCGAAATTGGTTTAAAAAAGTTTTTACACTGATATTAATAAAATTAATTTTATTTGGATTTTACTCCTATTTATAGTTCTAGAGAAATCAATTTTTTAGATTTAACTATTTATATAAGGGGGGAAAAAATATGTACTAAAACATATGAGAAACCGACTGACTCCAATAGTTACATTTCAAGGAGTAGCTGTCATTTACTTCGTTGGCTGGACAATAAACCCAGGAGTCAATTTCTACGTATTAGGAGGAACTGTACAGAGATGATAGAGTATGATAGAGAAGCAGAAAAACTACAAAATAAATTTGAGTCAAAGGGATATAATGTGAATAAGCTTTTAGAACAGAAAGATGAAATTTAATCAACTGAGAGGGTACAACCTTTAGAAAATACGATGGCAGAAAAACGCCTCGAATGAAACAGGAAGAAAAAGCTGAAAAAATCCCACCTATCATCATCCCATATAACGCACAAACAAAAATTTTGGGGAATATTGTAAGGCGACACTGAAATATTCTAAAAGAAGACAAGGTAATAGGGAATTTTTTTTCCAAGGACCCCACATTTGTATACAAAAAGCAGCCAATATCGGGAATATAGTTGCACCCACAAAAAAATGTGCCCCATAATGAATAATAAAAAATAAAATGACAAGCATCTGTTAAAAGGATTTTTTCCATGCAAAAAATGCATGGTTTGTAAAAAAAAAAAATCGCTGAAAAATAATATTAAATTGAATCAAATAACAAATGGGGACGGTACTTACGAATATAAAATTAGGGACTATATAACATGCAGCACCAAAGGAGTCATTTATAAACAACACATAATGCAACAGCACTCTACAAACCAAATAAAGTACAAAGGTATATTATATTGCTCATGCTATGCTAATAAGTTAGAGATGCTTAGCAAATGCATTTTGTACAAAATTATTTGAGCCCGTCTGCCGCAAGCCAAGGCGATCTCTATAAGACGGGTCCTAACACTAAACTCACCTGTTGGGTGCCATAACAGCGACCATGAAATTCAGGAAGTGTAGGTCCCACATGCATGCTGGGTCCCTTTTGGTTTATATCTCTATGGCGCAAAATGGCCTCCAATGAATCCAGGGACTACAAATACCAGCATGCATGCTAAGCAAACTATGTACTCAAGCTAATTAAAATCAGCCCATGATGCAAAACAGGCCACAGGAGTGCACGACTAAATAGGAGTCAGCCACTACTCCCATACAAACTAAAACAGCACTCTACAAACCAAATAAAGTACAAAGGTATATTATATTGCTCATGCTATGCAAATAAATTGGAGATGCTTAGCAAATACATTTTGTACAAAATTATTTGAGCCCATCTGCCGCACGCCAAGACGATCTCTATAAGACGGGTCCTAACATTAAACCCAACGGGTCCTAACACTAAACCCAACTCGCCTGTTGGGTGCCATGACAGCGACCATGAAATTCATGAAGTGTAGGTCCCACATGCATGCTGGGCCCCTTTTGGTTTATATCTCTATGGTGACAAAATGGCCTCCAATGAATCCATCGTGAGGGGGTAGAATAAAAGGAAGCTACTGAGGGCACTCGAATGATTCCCTGACGAAGAGCAGCGCACTGCTCGAAACGCGTTGGGTGGTTTTTGGTGCTTTCAGCAGCCCGTAGCTGAAGAGGTGACGTCACTGGCTCCCTTTGCAAGCGTTAGTACAAGCGGAGTTTCGCTACCGGCCGGGGCGAACTCCAAACAGCCTGTTTTACCTGCTATAACCTCTGCGCAGAAGAATTTGTATATATCAAAATTCTGGAGAAAGTGGTCCCTTGATTCCACACATGAGAAGCAAGGTAATCTTGATAGTTGAAGCTGAAGTGGACAGGTCCACACAGTCAGAGCCAGAGGTTAATAAGGGTCAGGATTAATAGGCTGAGCGCAGTGTCATTTTACCTTTATACAAGCTTGAAATACTACAATCATTTTCAGAGTTTAAAAAAAACACCCATTTTTTGCAATACCCTCCTTCTGGGGCCTCTGCCGCATTAGTCAGTGTGCAATTTAAGCTAGAAATACAGCTTTAATTTTCTGGGTTTTAAAAAACACCCTTTTTGGGCAAAATACTCAATTTTACAGCCCTTGCTGCATCTGTTCGTGTGAAATTCAAGCTGTCATATTCTGTTATTAAAAAAACACCCTTTTTGGGCAAAGTACTTAATGTTGCAGCCTTTGATGCATCTGTTATTGTTAAAACAAGCTTTAAATACTTCAATAATATTCTGAGTTTAAAAAAAAAACACAAACTTTTTGCAATACCCTCCGTCTGGGGGCCTCTGCCGCATTAGTCAGAGTGAAATTTAAGCTAGAAATACAGCTTTATTTTTCTGGGTTTTAAAAAACAAATTTTTTTGGGCAAAATACACAATTCTACAGCCCTTGCTGCATCTGTCAGTGTGAAATTCAAGCTTTATATAGTGATGTCATATTCTGTTAGTCAAAAAACACCAATTTTGGGCAAAGTACTTAATATTGCAGCCTTTGCTGCATCTGTTATTGTTAAAACAAGCTTGAGTTATTTCAATAATTTCCTGGAAAATACAGCTATAATTACAGCTAGAAATACAGCTATAATTTTCTGGGTTTTAAAAAACACCCTTTTTGGGCAGAATACTAAATTTTACTGCCCTTGCTGAATATGTCATTGTGAGATACACGCTTTAGATACTGCTGTGCTATTCTGGTATTAAAAAAAAATAAACATTTTGGGCAAAATACTTCATTTACGGCCTTGTCAGCATCTGTACGTGTGAAATTCAAGTGTTATATACTGCTGTCATATTCTGGTTTAAAAAAAAACACTCATTTAGGGCATAAATCTTAATTTTGAAACCTTGTCTGCATATGTCATTGTGAGATAGACCCTTTAGATATTGTTGTTCTAGTCTGCTATTTAAAAAACACCTATTTAGGGCAAAAATAATAATTTTGCATCCTTTGCTGCATCTGTCATTGTGAGATACACCCTTTACATACTTCTGTGTTATTCTGGTATTAAAAAACACACATTTAGGGCATAAATCTTAATTTTGAAACCTTGTCTGCATATGTCATTGTGAGATACATCCTTTACATACAGTCGTTCTATTCTACTATTAATTAAACACCCATTTAGGGCAAGATTCTAAATTTGAGAAATATGAGAAGAGCGTCAAATAAAGGACGTGGCCCAGGTCGTGGGGCTGCTGGTGGAGCTCCTGTTGCAGGGATAGGACGTGATCGATCTGTTCCAGCTACACGCACAAGTGAAACCCCTTCCTTAGGTGCGAGTAGGCGACAGAACCTGCAGCGGTATTTGGTCAGGCCTAATGCGGCTCTACGAATGATAAGGCCTGAACAAGTACAGGCGATAGTAGATTGGGTTGCTGACAGTGGATCCAGTTCCTTCACATTGTCTCCCACCCAGTCTCCTGCTGAAAGACCACAGTTGGCACCTGCAGCCGATGTCCATCAGTCTTTCACCTCACCCCCTTGCAAATCAGCCAAGCAGTCTGAGCCCCAAGTCATGCAGCAGTCTCTTCTGCTTTTTGATGACTCTGTTAGCAGGGTTTCCCAGGGACATCCACCTAGTCCTGCCCCAGAAGTGGAAGAGATTGAGTGCACCGATGCCCAACCACTTATCTTTCAAGATGAGTAAATGGGAGGACCATCGCAGCACGTCTCGGATGATGACGAAACACAGGTGCCAACTGCAGACCGACAAGAAAGGCAGGGGTGAAGACTGGGTAGAATGATGTGGAGGACGATCAGGTCCTTGCCCCCACATGGAATCAAGGTCATGCGAGAGGCGGTGGTTGCACAGAACCACCAGCACAGCAGAAGAGGGAGCAGGGTGCGAAAGAGGAGCGGCCGTCCTCTAGACAGTACGCCTCCTACTGCCCACCACAGCAAGGGACCGAGCACACCAAAGCCAGCTCCAAGGAGTTCACTGGCGTGGCAGTTCTTCAGACAATGTGCTGACGACAAGACACGAGTTGTGCAATCAGAGCCTGAAGCGAGGCATAAACGTTCTCAACCTGAGCACAACCTGCATGACCAGGCATTTAAGTGCAAATCACAAGCTGCAGTGGAGTAGACACCTCAAAAACCAAGAAAGGTCTCTGGCTCCTCCTGCTTCTTCTTCTGCTGCAGTCGCGGCCTCTTCATCCACCTCTAGAGTGACAGTGCCACCTGCCACCCCGCAAACAGAGGATCTGCCAGCAACACTAACACCTGGGTCACCAAACATCTCCACAATGTCCCACGCAAGCATTTAGCTCTCCATATCCCAAACGCTGGAGAGGAAGAGGAAGTACCCCGCTACCCACCCGCGATCCCTAGCCCTGAATGCCAGCATTTCTAAATTACTGGCCTTTGAAATGCTGTCATTCCGTCTGGTGGAGACGGATAGTTTTAAAGGCCTTATGGCAGTGGCTGTCCCACAGTACGTTGTGCCCAGCCGCCACTACTTTTCAAGATGAGCCATCCCTTCCCTTCAAAACCAAGAAGGGGACAAAATCAGGAGTGCTCTGCGCAACGCCATCTGTGGCAAGAGGCACCTGACCACGGATACCTGGACCAGTAAGCACGGTAAGGGCTTCCCGCTCTACGCCTCATATGCGACGTGCCCACAAGGTGGAACTCCACCTTGCACATGCGGGCCAGACTATGCGAGCAGCAGCAGCATCGAAATTGGAGTTTCAGCTGCAGCACACACGGGTGAATCGCTCGGCGGAACAGCACCACTTCACCACCAATGACTGGGCCTCCATCCGAGACCTGTGTTCCTTGTTGCGCTGTTTCGAGTACTCCACCAACATGGCCAGTGCCGATAACGCCGTTCTCAGCGTTACTATCCCACTTCTATGCCTCCTTGAAAAAATGCTCCTGGCGATGATGGAAAAGGATGTGGCACAGGAGGAGGAGGAGGAAGAGGGATAATTTTGTAGGGTTTCCGAGCAGTCATTCCCAAGTGGCTCCGAGGGTGGGTTCCTGCACCTACAAACCCAAGGTACACAATTGTCCAGCCAGGGCACAGTTCTGGAGGATGAGGAGGTGGAGGATGAGGAGGAGGAGATGGAGGAGGAGGAACCATGTTCACAGCAGGGTGGCACCCAGACCAGCTAATGGCCATCACTGGTGCGTGGATGGGTGGATACAGAGGACACAGACGATACACCTCACACAGAGGACAGCTTTTCATTACCTCTGGGTAGCCTGGCACACATGAGCGATTACATGCTGCAGTGTCTCCGCAATGACCGCCGAGCTGCCCACATTCTAACTTATGCTAATTACTGGGTGGCCACGCTGCTGGATCCCCTTTACAACGACAACGTACCGTCCTTAATTACGTCACTGGAACGTGATCGTAAGATGCGCGAGTACAAGCGCACACTGGTAGACGCGCTGCTGGTGGCATTCCCATCTGACAGCGGGGGCACAGTGGAAGCACAAGGCGAAGGAAGAGGTCGCCAACGCAACTGGGGCATCGCCAGCACCTCAGAAGGCAGGGTTAGCATGGCCGACATGTGGAAAAGCTTTGTCGGCACGCCAGCTGATATGGAACGTCTTAGCAGGAGGCAGAATTTCACCAACATGGTGGAGCAGTATGTGTGCACACACCTACACGTACTGAATGACAGGCCTGCCCCCTTCAACTTCTGGGTCTCCAAATTGGGCACATGGCCTGAGCTTGCCCTTTACACCTTGGAGGTGCTGGCCTGCCCTGCAGCCAGTGTACTCTCTGAATGTGTGTTTAGCACGGCAGGGGGCGTCATCACAGACAAGCACAGCCGCCTGTCCACAGCCAACGTGGACGAGCTCACGTTCATTAAAATGAACCAAGCATGGATCCCTCAGGACTTGTCCGTACCTTCTGCAGAATAGACATGTATATCGGCACTAAGCAGCCATTGTTATACTGCAGCACAATTGCTCATGTTTGTATTTTGGATATTTCACACTCTTTTGGAGTGTACCTTAATGTTACAAAATTAAATTAAAACCAAAAACC
This sequence comes from Bufo gargarizans, assembly GCF_014858855.1. Taxonomy (NCBI): domain Eukaryota; kingdom Metazoa; phylum Chordata; class Amphibia; order Anura; family Bufonidae; genus Bufo; species Bufo gargarizans. The sequence continues at coordinate 13,812,326 of NC_058080.1, forward strand.
TGTGTTGGCTATCTCGTCCTCCTCCACCGCCGCTTCCACCTACTCCGCTACGTCCACCGCCTCCTCAAACTCCTACTCCATATGGAACTCCACCTCATAAATCCATTTCTTTCTTTTTTTCGTGTTTTATTTCACTACTTTGTTATTTACATTTTCTTGTGAAATTCACACATTTTTGGGTGTATAATACCACTGCTATATCTAGTATGCAGGATAAAAATAAAAACAAATTGTCATTAACATTTTCTGGTGAAAGTAACCAATTTTTGGGTGTATAGTACCACTGCTATACCTAGAAGTCCGGTTAAAAAAAAATATAAAAATTATCACTTACATTTTCTTGGGAAAAAAACACATTTTGGTGTGTATATGTCACGGCGGACGTACACTTTGTACCAAAGATAACACACCAACCAGGCTCTGGACGAGAGACAAGGGAAGGGTCACCTCCTAGCTTATCCCTGACCTCTTTCCCTGCACTTCTCAGCCCACAGCAGGCCTTGAAGGTAGGTGTGCTAGTGTCCTCCAGCCTGGGCTAACAAAACCCTTGAACTCCCTAAGATGGTGAAGTGGGGAGATAGGAGCAGTCTGCTCGCACAGAACCTGGATGGACAAGAAGACACAAACAACCGAACTAGCAATGACACTTATCTCTGAGAGCAGGAACTGACAGCCAACCTTCTCTCCAAGCTTCCCAGACCAGAATGAACAGTATAATCCGCTCAGGACACTGGGCAGTGTGCTATTTAAACTAAAGACCCCACCCAGTGCACCTGAGAGAGGCGGATACAGCACGGCTCCAAAGCAATCACTAAACTCGTGCTGCTATCCTGGCTGACCTCCGCACATCGTCAGAGTGGGGCATGACAGTATAGTACCAATGCTTTACCAAGTAGACCGGTAAAAAAATATATTGTCAGTTACATTTTATGGTGAAATTAACAAATGTTTGAGTGTATAGTACCACTGCTATACCTGGTAGACAGGTTAAACAAAAAAACGTAAAAATTGTCATTTACTTTTTGGGGTGAAATTAACCAATATTTGGGTGCAGCCAGTGTATTGTCTGAATGTGCGTTTAGCATGACTGGAGGGGGTTATCGTGTTTTATGTAATAAGTCATTTCCCTATCCACATTTGTTTGCAGAGCACTTGCCATGCTCTTCACCACATTTTGACTACATTTGCAGCCCTCTAGCCCTTTCCATTACATTTTTTGAGCCATTTTAGTGCTCAAAAGTTCGGGCCCCCATTGACTCCAATGGGGTTCAGGAAAAAGTTTGGGTCCCGAACTCAAACGTTTTTCCGAAGTTCGGCCGAACCCGTCGACCCCGAACATCCAGGTGTCCGCTCAACTCTAGTTATCAGTTATTATCTTATTCACTGCCATAACACTTTTCATCCATTAGATTTCTTAGAATACTTCAAATCAAATATTTCACATACAACTGACGTCAAAAGCACAGGATGGTGGCTACTCGTTTCCACTATTGTACTTGTCTAAAATACAGGTGCGTAACTACATTGGTCATCAAACTTGACCCCGAACCCCATTGAAGTCAATGGGGACCCTAACTTTTGGGCACTAAAATGGCTCTAAAATAGTCCTGGAAAGGGCTGCAAAAAATGTGCTTAAGAGCATGACAACTGTTCTGCAAACAAATGTGGATAGGAAAATTACTTAAAATAACATAAAATACTGAAAAATTAAAAATAACAATCTGGATCTAGGAGTAGGAGGTTGAGGAGGCGGTGGATGGGTGGATGTAGCGGTGTAGGTTGACGTGGCGGTGTAGGTGGAAGCGGCGGTGAGGGAGGAATAGGTAGCCAACACTGATTTGTGTTATTTTTTATATTTAAATTGGGGTATCACCCAAAATATTGGGACATATAACAAAATAAAACATAGAATAAGAGCACTTGAGTACAAGAATGGATGGTTGAGGCTGGTATAAATGTCTATTCTGCACAAGGTACGGACAAGTCCTGTGGGATCCATGCCTGGTTCATTTTAATAAACGTAAGCTTGTCCACATTGGCTGCGGCCTGTGATAATGCTCTCTGCCGTGCTAAACACACGTTCACACCATACACTGGCTGCAGGGCAGGTCAGCACCTCCAAGGCTGACAAAGCTTTTCCACATTTGGGCCATGCTAACCCTGCCTTCTCAGGTGCTGGCGGTGCCCCAGCTGCGTTGGCGACCTCTTCCTCCTCCTCTGCCTTCGCCTTGTGCTTCCACTGTGCCCCCACTGTCAGGTGGGAATGCTATCATCAGCGTGCGCTTGTAGTCGCGCATCTTCCGATCAGTAACAGATATTTTCACAAAATTTAGTTCCCTGTCAGCAATGCAGAGCAGGGGTTCATTCACGGCAAAAGGGGGTTCATGTCACCCAACAATAGAACAGAGGATTTTGAGAAATTTAGGCCCCTGTCACCCAGGCACAGCAGGGGTTTGTATCTGTCAAAAATGGTAAAATGTCACCCGACAATTGAAAATAGGAATTTTTTTCAATTTAGGTCACTAAAATTGGTGGTCACTAAAATGGCTCTAAAATAGTCCTTGAAAAGGCTAGAGGGATGTAAAAGGCAGTAAAATGTGCTTAAGAGCATGGCAACTGCTCTGCAAACAAATGTGGTTAGGGAAATAACTTAAAATGAAATAAAATAACTAAAAATTACAAATTATTAACCTGCAACTCAGAGAAGGAGGTGGATATGGAGTTGGAGGTTGAGAAGACGGTGAATGTGGTGTTGTAGGTGGAGGAAGCAACGGAGGAGAAGGAGGAGGAGGAGGTAGCCAACAATATTTTATTTTTTATTTTTTATTGGGGTAGGTAGCCCCCAAAATATTGGGACAAATAAAAAAAAAGAAAACAAAGAATCATTGCACTTGACTTGAGTACAAGAATGTATGTTTGATGGTGGTATAAATGTATATTCAGCACAAGGTACAGACAAGTCTTGTGGGATCCAAGCCTGGTTCATTTTAATAAACTTGAGCTTGTCCACGTTGGCTGTGGACAGGTGGCTGCGTTTGTCTGTAATGACGCCTCCTGCCATTCTAAATACACGTTCAGAGAGTACACTGGCTGCAGGGCAGGCCAGCACCTCCAAGGCATACAGGGCAAGCTCAGGCCATGTGGACAATTTGGAGACCCAGAAGTTGAATGGGGCAGAACCATCAGTCAGTACGTGTAGTCGTGTGCACAGGTACTGTTCCACCATGTTGTTCAAATGCTGCCTCCTGCTAATACGCTCCATATCAGCAGTTGGGGACGGTTGTTGCGGCGAGGTCACAAAGCTTTTCCACATGTCGGCCATGCTAACCCTGCCTTCTGAGGTGCTGGAGCTGACATAGATGTGTTGGTGACCTCTTCCTCTTCCTCCTTCCCTGCCTTCGCCTTGTGCTTCCACTTGTCCCCCGGCATCAGTCAGGAATGCTCTCAGGAACGCGTCTACCTGGTGCGCCTGTAGTCGTGCATCTTCCGATCACGCTCCAGTGAGGGAATTAAAGACGGCACATTGTCTTTGTAACGGGGATCCAGCAGGGTGGCCACCCAGTAGTCAGCACACATTAAAATGTGGGCAACTCTGCTGTCGTTGCGCAGGCACTGCAGCATGTAGTCGCTCATGTGTGCCAGGCTGCCCAGAGGTAAGGACAAGCTGTCCTCTGTGCGAGGCGTATCGTCTGCGTCCTCCGTATCCCCCCAGCCACGCACCAGTGATGGGCCCGAGCTGCGTTGTATACCACCCCGCTGTGAACATGCTTCATCTCCATCCTCCTCATCATCCTCCTCCTCCTCGTCCTCCAGTAGTGGGCCCTGGCTGGCCAAGTTTGTACCTGGCCTCTGCTGTTGCAAAAATCCTCTTTCTGAGCCACTTCTAAAAGACTGGCCTGAAAGTGTTAGAGATGACCTCTCTTCCTCCTCCTCGTCCTGGGCCACATCCTCTTCCATCATCTCCCAAAGTGTTTTCTCAAGGAGACATAGAAGTGGTATTGTAACGCTGATAACGGCGTCATCGCCACTGGCCATGTTGGTGAAGTACTCGAAACAGTGCAACAGGGCACACAGGTCTCGCATGGAGGCCCAGTCATTGGTAGTGAAGTGGTGCTGTTCCGCAGTGCGACTCACCCATGCGTGCTGCAGCTGAAACTCCACTATGGCCTGCTGCTGCTCGCACAGTCTGTCCAGCATGTGCAAGGTGGAGTTCCACCTGGTGGGCACGTCGCATATGAGGCGGTGAGCGGGAAGGCCGAAGTTACGCTGTAGCGCAGACAGGCGAGCAGCGACAGGATGTGAACGCCGGAAGAGCGAACAGACGGCCCTGTGACGAAACCAACCTCGCCACGGTGTTTAGGAGGGGGCTGGTTGCTAGCCTCTTGCCTCAGGATTATGGCCCATACTAACTTTAAAGAAAACAGACCGGCCGCACAGCTTAAATCTGTCTTTGGAATTGTGTTTTATGTTATTATGCGTTCGGTTAAATTGTATGTTATGTGAGGGCACCCAGATAGCTAATATTATTGTATTCGTGTGGTCTGAGTGCCATTCACCTAATGATATGCACTCAGACTTGAGCTATCTGGGGATATGTTAAATGTCTGTGTTTGCTGTGGGGGTGTGACATTGTGTGTTTGGGTGGTGATTCCTGTCCTGTTGTCTCCACGTGTGTATTGGTGTTTTCCCTTTGTCCTGAGACATAATTGGATTGCTCCTCGGGTGTCGCCAGGCAGAGAGGAGGAAACCATGATGCATTGTGGGGATGTGTTGTGTCTGTGTATCCTGAAATTCTGCATATCTGTCCTGTGTCGCAGTCTCCATTCTGGTCCCCTAAGGGCGTGGCCACCAGATGGGGACCTGCATAAATACGGGCGGGTAGCCCTCAATAAAGTGTTCCTGTTTTATCCTTCATCATGCTGAGACTGGTGTTTGGATAACTGATCAAACAGGGGGATTGCTATACGCTGAAGATTTGCTATACTCCCCTGGCATAACTACGAGCTCTTGTAAGAGCTGTTCCTGCTCTCTGGCTGTAGGAGAGGTTCACCCACTGGAGCCTGGAGCCTTGTGGTAGGTCCAGCGTGGGTGGAGGACGGTGAGACCCCAACCAAGCTGCGGCGGTTCGTGGGGTCTGCAGGGCGTATGGTGTCAAGTGGCGTGCTTGGAGTCCTCGGAAAGCACTTGGAGCATCTATCGACGGAGGTACCCGGTCGGGGTGTTAGGCGTTCCGTTACAGGCCCGCACTTTATGCAGCAGGTCAGACATGTCGGGGTAGTTGTGAATGAATTTCTGCACCACCAAATTCAGCACATGCGCCAGGCAAGGGATGTGCGTCAAACCGGCTAGTCCCAGAGCTGTAACGAGATTCCGCCCATTATCGCACACCACCAGGCCGGGCTTGAGGCCCACTGGCATCAACCACTCGTCGGTCTGTTGTTCTATACCCCGTCACAACTCCTGCGCGGTGTGGGGCCTTTCCCCAAGACACATCAGTTTCAGAATGGCCTGCTGAAGTTTACCCCTGGCTGTGCTGAAGTTGGTGGTGAAGGTCTGTCGTTGACTGGATGAGGAGGTGGTAGAGGAGGAGGAGGAAGCCGAGTAGGAAGAGGAGGCAACAGGAGGCAAAGAATGATGATGCGATCCTTAGCGGCGGAAGAACATGCGCCAAACAGCTCTCCCCCTGGGGCCCAGCCGCCACTACATTTACCCAGTGTGCTGTTATGGAGATATAGCGTCACTGGCCGTGCTTACTGGTCCACGTATCTGTGGTTAGGTGGACCTTGCATATGCTGGAGAGACTGTGCGAGCAGCAGCAGGCCATATTGGAGTTTCAGCTGCAGCACGCACGGGTCAGTCGCACTGCGGAACAGCACCACTTCACCACCAATGACTGGGCTTCCATGCGAGACCTGTGTGCCCTGTTGCACTGTTTCGAGTACTTCACCAACATGGCCAGTGGCGATGACGCCGTTATCAGCGTTACAATACCACTTCTATGTCTCCTTGAGAAAACACTTTGGGAGATGATGGAAGAGGATGTGGCCCAGGACGAGGAGGAGGAAGAGGGGTCATCTCTAACACTTTCAGGCCAGTCTTTTAGAAGTGGCTCAGAAAGAGGATTTTTGCAACAGCAGAGGCCAGGTACAAACTTGGCCAGCCAGCAAGATCGTCTTTATTGGGGTGGCTATTCCGCTGTAGGACGAGCCATACTTAGTAATAGGGGTATTTCTGGTTAAGACCTCCATATCCTAGTTCTTGCTAAACCAAGTGGCTAGTATTAAGTTTGCCAGTAAATGTATGTTTTGCTGGATTAGCTACCTGTACATTGATGATTTTGTTATAGCTATGTGGAATTGCAGAGCCATTCACAGAGGTGAAACTTAAAGAGGTTGTGCAAAAATGGGATATGAAGGTTTGGCAAACTCCAAAGGGGGTGGAGGTTTGGCTGGACCTGTAAACGAAAAAAATTGTTTTGTACAGAGTGTAAAATGTACAGAACATTTAATATAAAACCAGGCATGCCTTTGACTTACCATCAAATTGTGCAGGGGTGGCAAATGGGGTGACACAACCTAAGAAAATTTAATTTCTGCTACTGCTAAAGGTTATTCGGAGCTCAATATTGTGGAGGTCTCTTCCTCCAGCTGACTCACACCAAGTTCAGTTACCAGTCCAGCCAATTCTTCTACATCTAGCAGGAAGGTTATGGAAGCCTCCGCACTAGGGATGAGCGAACCCGAACTGTATACTTCGGGTTCGTACCGAATTTTGGGGTGTCCATGACACGGACCCGAACCCGGACATTTTCGTAAAAGTCTGGGTTCGGGTTCGGTGTTCGGCGCTTTCTTGGCGCTTTTTGAAAGGCTGCAAAGCAGCCAATCAACAAGTGTCATTCTACTTGCCCCAAGAGGCTGTCACAGCCATGCCTACTATTGGCATGGCTGTGATTGGCCAGTGCAGCATGTGACCCAGCCTCTATTTAAGCTGGAGTCACGTAGCGCCGCCCGTCACTCTGCTCTGATCAGTATAGGGAGAGGTTGCAGCTGCGACATTAGGGCGAGATTAGGCAGTTATTAACTCCTCCAAAAGACTACATTCAGTGATCGATCTGCAGCTGTGGATGATTGAACTGCTGATATTCAATTGCTCACTGTTTTTAGGCTGCCCAGATTGTTTTTCATTCACTTTTTTCTAGGGTGATCGGCGGCCATTATGTGTCTTGTGGTGCGCCAGCACAAGCTGCCACCAAGTACATTTAACCATCAATAGTGTGGTTTTTTTTTTGGCTATATCCTACATCAGGGTGAAGCTGTCACCAAGTGCATTTAACCATCAATAGTCTGGTTATTTTTTGGCCATATATTGCATCAGGGGCAAGCTGTCACCAAGTGCATTTAACCCTCAATAGTGTGGTTGTTTTTTGGCTATATCCTACATCAGGGTGAAGCTGTCACACCAATTGCATTTAACCATCAATAGTGTGGTTATTTTTTGGCCATATACTACATCAGGGGCAAGCTGTCACCGAGTGCATTTAACCCTCAATAGTGTGGTTGTTTTTTGGCTATATCCTACATCAGAGTGAAGCTGTCACACCAATTGCATTTAACCATCAATAGTGTGGTTATTTTTTGGCCATATACTACATCAGGGGCAAGCTGTCACCAAGTGCATTTAACCCTCAATAGTGTGGTTGTTTTTTGGCCATATCCCAGTCTAATTCTGTCAGTAAACCTATATCTGTCACCCAGTGCCTAAATAATAGGCCTCAAATTTATATCCAGCTAAATCTGTCGTTACTGTTGTGGCTGGGCAAGTTATTTAGTGTCCGTCAAAGCACAGTTTTTGTTCTGGGTTGAAATACAACTCCCAATTTAGCAATTCTCTAAATTAGTGGTTTCTGCTGTATCAGGCCTACTTTAAATCCATCCCTAAAAGGGTATATCAGAATCAAGGTGCACATAGGGTCATTCTGAATAACTTCACACACACGCTACTGTGCATATCCCAGTCTAATTCTGTCCGTAAACGTACACCTGTCACCCAGAGCCTAAATAATAGGCCTCAAATTTATAGTCAGCTAAATCTGTGGTTATTGCTGTGGCTGGTCAAGTTATTTAGTGTCCGTCAAAGCACAGTTTTTGTTCTGGGTTGAAATACAATTCCCAATTTAGCAATTCTCTAAATTAGTGGTTTCTGCTGTATCAGGCCTACTTTAAATACATCCCTAAAAGGGTATTTCAGAATCAAGGTGCTGATAGGGTCATTATCAATAACTTGACACACACGCTACTGTGCATTTCCAAGTCTAATTCTGTCCGTAAACGTATACCTGTCACCCAGCGCCTAAATACTAGGCCTTAAATTTATAGTCAGCTAAATCTGTGGTTACTGCTGTGCGTGTATTAGTGTTCTGCCACATCCACACGTCCTAGTGTACCAACTACCTCAGGTCCCAGTAGCCACCAGAATTTACAGCGATATTTGGTGGGGCCCAATGCCGTTCTAAGGATGGTAAGGCCTTAGCAGGTACAGGCATTAGTCAATTGGGTGGCCGACAGTGGATCCAGCACGTTCACATTATCTCCCACCCAGTCTTCTGCAGAAAGCGCACAGATGGCGCCTGAAAACCAACCCCATCAGTCTGTCACATCACCCCCATGCATACCAGGGAAACTGTCTGAGCCTCGAGTTATGCAGCAGTCTCTTATGCTGTTTGAAGACTCTGCTAGCAGGGTTTCCCAAGGGCATCCACCTAGCCCTTCCCCAGCGGTGGAAGACATAGAATGCACTGACGCACAACCACTTATGTTTCCTGATGATGAGGACATGGGAATACCACCTCAGCACGTCTCTGATGATGACGAAACACAGGTGCCAACTGCTGCATCTTTCTGCAGTGTGCAGACTGAACAGGAGGTCAGGGATCAAGACTGGGTGGAAGACGATGCAGGGGACGATGAGGTCCTAGACCCCACATGGAATGAAGGTCGTGCCACTGACTTTCACAGTTCGGAGGAAGAGGCAGTGGTGAGACGGAGCCAACAGCGTAGCAAAAGAGGGAGCAGTGGGCAAAAGCAGAACACCCGCCGCCAAGAGACTCCGGCTGCTACTGACCGCCGCCATCTGGGACCGAGCACCCCAAAGGCAGCTTCAAGGAGTTCCCTGGCATGGCACTTCTTCAAACAATGTGCTGACGACAAGACCCGAGTGGTTTGCACGCTGTGCAATCAGAGCCTGAAGCGAGGCATTAACGTTCTGAACCTTAGCACAACCTGCATGACCAGGCACCTGCATGCAAAGCATGAACTGCAGTGGAGTAAACACCTTAAAAACAAGGAAGTCACTCAGGCTCCCCTGCTACCTCTTCTGCTGCTGCCGCCTCGGCCTCTTCTGCTGCTGCCGCCTCGGCCTCTTCTGCTGCTGCCGCCTCGGCCTCTTCCTCCGCCTCTGGAGGAACGTTGGCACCTGCCTCCCAGCAAACAGGGGATGTACCACCAACACCACCACCTCCGTCACCAAGCATCTCAACCATGTCATACGGCAGCGTTCATCTCTCCATCTCACAAACATTTGAGAGAAAGCGTAAATTCCCACCTAGCCACCCTCGATCCCTGGCCCTGAATGCCAGCATTTCTAAACTACTGGCCTATGAAATGCTGTCATTTAGGCTGGTGGACACAGACAGCTTCAAACAGCTCATGTCGCTTGCTGTCCCACAGTATGTTGTTCCCAGCCGGCACTACTTCTCCAAGAGAGCCATGCCTTCCCTGCACAACCAAGTATCCGATAAAATCTAGTGTGCACTGCGCAACGCCATCTGTGGCAAGGTCCACCTAACCACAGATACGTAGACCAGTAAGCACGGCCAGGGACGCTATATCTCCCTAACTGCACACTGGGTAAATGTAGTGGCGGCTGGGCCCCAGGCGGAGAGCTGTTTGGCGCACGCCTTCCGCCGCCAAGGATCGCAGGGCAACATTCTTTGCCTCCTGTTGCCACCTCCTCCTACTTAGCTTTCTCCTCCTCTTCTTCCATCTGCTCATCCGGTCAGCCACACACCTTCACCACCAACTTCAGCACAGCCCGGGGTAAACGTCAGCAGGCCATTCTGAAACTCATATGTTTGGGGGACAGGCCCCACACCGCACAGGAGTTGTGGCGGGGTATAGAACAACAGACCGACGAGTGGTTGCTGCCGGTGACCCTCAAGCCCGGCCTGGAGGTGTGCGATAATGGGCGAAATCTCGTTGCAGCTCTGGGACTAGCCGGTTTGACGCACATCCCTTGCTTGGCGCATGTGCTGAATTTGGTGGTGCAGAAGTTCATTCACAACTACCACGACATGTCAGAGCTGCTGCATAAAGTGCGGGCCGTCTGTTCGCGCTTCCGGCGTTCACATCCTGCCGCTGCTCGCCTGTCTGCGCTACAGCGTAACTTCGGCCTTCCCGCTCACCGCCTCATATGCGACGTGCCCACCAGGTGGAACTCCACCTTGCACATGCTGGACAGACTGTGCGAGCAGCAGCAGGCCATAGTGGAGTTTCAGCTGCAGCACGCACGGGTCAGTCGCACTACAGAACAGCACCATTTCACCACCAATGACTGGGCCTCCATGCGAGACCTGTGTGCCCTGTTGCGCTGTTTCGAGTACTCCACCAATATGGCCAGTGGCGATGACGCCGTTATCAGCTTTGCAATACCACTTCTATGTCTCCTTGAGAAAACACTTAGGGCGATGATGGAAGAGGAGGTGGCCCAGGAGGAGGAGGAGGAGGAGGAAGAGGGGTAATTTTTAGCACTTTCAGGCCAGTCTCTTCGAAGTGACTCAGAGGGAGGTTTTTTGCAACAGCAGAGGCCAGGTACAAATGTGGCCAGCCAGGGCCCACTACTGGAGGACGAGGAGGACGAGGAGGTGGAGGAGGATGAGGATGAAGCATGGTCACAGCGGGGTGGTACCCAACGCAGCTCGGGCCCATCACTGGTGCGTGGCTGGGGGAAAACGCAGGACGATGACGATATGCCTCCCACAGAGGACAGCTTGTCCTTACCCCTGGGCAGCCTGGCACACATGAGCGACTACATGCTGCAGTGCCTGCGCAACGACAGCAGAGTTGCCCACATTTTAAGGTGTGCGGACTACTGGGTTGCCACCCTGCTGGATCCACGGTACAAAGACAATGTGCCCACCTTACTTCCTGCACTGGAGCGTGATAGGAAGATGCGCGAGTACAAGCGCACGTTGGTAGACGCGCTACTGAGAGCATTCCCAAATGTCAGAGGTGAACAAGTGGAAGCCCAAGGCCAAGGCAGAGGAGGAGCAAGAGGTCGCCAAGGCAGCTGTGTCACGGCCAGCTCCTCTGAGGGCAGGGTTAGCATGGCAAAGATGTGGAAAAGTTTTGTCAACACGCCACAGCTAACTGCACCACCACCTGATACGCAACGTGTTAGCAGGAGGCAACATTTCACTAACATGGTGGAACAGTACGTGTGCACACCCCTGCACGTACTGACTGATGGTTCGGCCCTATTCAACTTCTGGGTCTCTAAATTGTCCACGTGGCCAGAGCTAGCCTTTTATGCCTTGGAGGTGCTGGCCTGCCCGGCGGCCAGCGTTTTGTCTGAACGTGTATTCAGCACGGCAGGGGGCATCATTACAGACAAACGCAGCCGTCTGTCTACAGCCAATGTGGACAAGCTGACGTTCATAAAAATGAACCAGGCATGGATCCCACAGGACCTGTCAATCCCTTGTGCAGATTAGACATTAACTACCTCCCCTTAACCATATATTATTGTACTCCAGGGCACTTCCTCATTCAATCCTATTTTTATTTTCATTTTACCATTATATTGCGAGGCAACCCAAAGTTGAATGAACCTCTCCTTTGTCTGGGTGCCGGGGCCTAAATATATGACAATGGACTGTTCCAATGTTGGGTGACGTGAAGCATGATTCTCTGCTATGATATGAAGACTGATTCTCTGCTGACATGAAGCCAGATTCTCTGTTATGGGACCTCTCTCTTCTGCCTGGGTGCCTGGGCCTAAATATATGACAATGGACTGTTACAGTGGTGGCTGACGTGAAACCTGATTCTCTGCTATGACATGCAGACTGATTTTCTGCTGACATGAAGCCAGCTTCTCTGTTACGGGACCTCTCTCCTCTGCCTGGGTGCCTGGGCCTAAATATATGACAATGGACTGTTACAGTGGTGGCTGACGTGAAGCCTGATTCTCTGCTATGACATGCAGACTGACTCTTTGCTGACATGAAGCCAGATTCTCTGTTATGGGACCTCTCTCCTCTGCCTGGGTGCCTGGGCCTAAATATATGACAATGGACTGTTACAGTGGTGGCTGACGTGAAGCCTGATACTCTGCTATGACATGCAGACTGATTCTCTGCTGACATGAAGCCAGATTCTCTGTTACGGGACCTCTCTCCTCTGCCTGGGTGCCTGGGCCTAAATATATGACAATGGACTGTTACAGTGTTGGCTGACGTGAAGCCTGATTCTCTGCTATGACATGCAGACTGATTCTCTGCTGACATGAAGCCAGATTCTCTGTTATGGGACCTCTCTCCTCTGCCTGGGTGCCTGGGCCTAAATATATGACAATGGACTGTTACAGTGGTGGCTGACGTGAAGCCTGATTCTCTGCTACGACATGCAGACTGATTCTCTGCTGACATGAAGACAGATTCTCTGTTACGGGACCTCTCTCCTCTGCCTGGGCCTAAATATATGACAATGGACTGTTACAGTGGTGGCTGACGTGAAGCCTGATTCTCTGCTATGACATGCAGACTGATTCTCTGCTGACATGAAGCCAGATTCTCTGTTATGGGACCTCTCTCCTCTGCCTGGGTGCCTGGGCCTAAATATATGACAATGAACTGCTACAGTAGTGGCTGACGTGAAGCCTGATTCTCTGCTACGACATACAGACTGATTCTCTGCTGATATGAAGCCAGATTCTCTGTTATGGGACCTCTCTCCTCTGCCTGGGTGCCGGGGCCTAAATATCTGACAATGGACTGTTCCAATGTTGGGTGACGTGAAGCATGATTCTCTGCTATTATATGAAGACTGATTCTCTGCTGACATGAAGCCAGATTCTCTGTTACGGGACCTCTCTCCTTTGCCTGGGTGCCGGGGCCTAAATTTATGACAATGGACTGTTGCAGTGGTGGCTGACATGAAGCCTGATTCTCTGCTATGATATTAAGATTGATTCTCTGCTGACATGAAGCCAGATTCTCTGTTACGGGACCTCTCTCCTCTGCCTGGGTGCCGGGGCCTAAATTTATGACAATGGACTGTTACAGTGCTGGATGACGTGAAGCCAGATTCTCTGCTATGGGACCTCTCTCCAATTGATATTGGTTAATTTTTATTTATTTTATTTTTATTTTATTAATTTCCCTATCCACATTTGTTTGCAGGGGATTTACCTACATGTTGCTGCCTTTTGCAGCCCTCTAGCCCTTTCCTGGGCTGTTTTACAGTTCGGGTCCCCATTGACTTCAATGGGGTTCGGGTTCGGGATGAAGTTCGGATCGGGTTCGTATCCCGAACCCGAACATTTCCGGGAAGTTCGGCCGAACTTCTCCAACCCGAACATCCAGGTTTTCGCTCAACTCTACTCCGCACCTGAGTATGTGAATGATACCTTCCTTTTTTTATACATGGATGATCTACACTGTGGTTTTTGCTTTCTAAAGACCATACAGATTGCAACCTGGTGTAAATCATGACAGGGGTATTGGTTATCTGCCGCTCGACCCCCAACATTCTCTTTCACTTACCCACATCCTAAACCTAACTCCACCCATCACTCGACTCCACCTAACCCCACAATGACACACGGACACCGATCTTGGAATAAATCGGCCACAGCAGCCGTCTTTTATTAACAAATAAACATAACAATTTATAAATAACAATTCCCCCCCCGAGGGGAGGTCCTTGAAGCCCCCAAATAACTGCAAGAAACTCCACTGAATGAGCCATCTTGCTTCCAGCCGTTGCCCTCCAGCTCGGAAGCACCACTGAATGGCCCCTTTAAAATCCGTCACCACTGGGAGTCCAGCCCTCACCATGGAGCCCTCCCAGCATCCTCCTCTGTGAATATGACCAACTTCAAGGACCTCCCCCCGCCGTAGCCACCGTGACACTTACACAACCCTGCCTTCCTACAACACCCTAAAACTCACTCCCCTAACCCTATAACCACATAAAAAAGGGGAGGGTGGGCGGGATTCTCTCTGACTCTCCACAAAATGGCCCCTGTCTTCCACAATGCTTCCCTATTTAACCCCTTGACCCCACCCCTACACTCAAACCACCCAATCCCCACACCAGGGGTCTCCCTAAACCAAACCCCTGTCATGATGCCCTCCCCTAAGGCTACGCCCTTCAGTCCGGCCACAGCTTGACAGGGGTATTGGTTATCTGCCGCTCGACCCCCAACATTCTCTTTCACTTACCCACATCCTAAACCTAACTCCACCCATCACTCGACTCCACCTAACCCCACAATGACACACGGACACCGATCTTGGAATAAATCGGCCACAGCAGCCGTCTTTTATTAACAAATAAACATAACAATTTATAAATAACAATTCCCCCCCCGAGGGGAGGTCCTTGAAGCCCCCAAATAACTGCAAGAAACTCCACTGAATGAGCCATCTTGCTTCCAGCCGTTGCCCTCCAGCTCGGAAGCACCACTGAATGGCCCCTTTAAAATCCGTCACCACTGGGAGTCCAGCCCTCACCATGGAGCCCTCCCAGCATCCTCCTCTGTGAATATGACCAACTTCAAGGACCTCCCCCCGCCACAGACGCGAAGACTTGACCGCCTTAAGACTGAGCGTTCCTCCACAAACGCAAGGCCACCTCAATGCCCTCCTGAATAGCCAAACACCACATGTCCAAACCAACCGCATTCAAGTGCACTCCATCAGCCCGCCAAAAACCCCCCACACCCTTCTCCAGCTCCAAATGCCTCACTGCCACCGCCCCATTCCTGGCCATGAACCTACCCATCGCCCGGTTCACCTTGACACGGGCCCTGTTTACACCCTCCACGGACCTCGCATCCCTCCACACCATCCTGGGCACTATATCAGACCATACTGTCACCATCCGTGGGAACAACGCCCATATCCTCAGCAAGTCAAACTTCATGCCCTGCAACAATTCCCTAAATGGCCGCGCTACCAGGTCATTACCCCCCACATGCAAAACTAATACCTCGGGTGCCCTATCCTGCCTCACAAACCTGTGAATCTCCGGCAACACCCCGGCCCAAACCATACCTCTCCGCCCTAGCCATCTCACCACCGCCACGGACCTCGAGAACCCCAGCTGCTGACCATCCGGCCGAACCGCTGCCCGGACAGCCCCCCAAAAGACATAAGAATGTCCGAGGATCCACACTAGGGCCGGCACTGCATCTGTAAAGAAAAAACAAACCAAGACCAACCAATAATAACATTGCATACAGAAAAACCCGTTCCCCTACCAGCCCCCCCGGCCGTTCCCTCACAAGCTATGCAAACGAATATATGATCTGAACCGAACAGATTCCCATCGCCCAATCCTTTTAATGATCTCATCCCCCAACCCCCACCTCGCCGCTTCTGTTGCCGCCCCGATTCTAAATGAATGACTCGAATACCCGTCAGGCCCCAAACCCAACCGAACCAGACATTTCGAAAAAACCGCCGCAAACTGAAAGCGCGACAAAAAAGAATCATCCCCATGCACTAACAACGGCAACGCATCGCTCCTCCTACCTCCCCAATATGCACGCAAGCTCAATACCGGACACATAGCGCACTCCGGGACCCCAAACAACACTACCCTGCGCCCCCGTCCCTCCGCATCAGTCTTAGACCGGCGAATCACGAACTCCAGCCTGTCCTGAAATAACTCCACATCCGACGTCTGCAACCCCCCTGCCTTGCGCACCGTTGGACTAACCAATTCCCCCACCCGCAATGCCCCAAAAAACGCCAATGAAAAAGCTAATCGGAACAAACGCACCTCCGAGGCGGAAGTACATAACACCCCCAGCTGCTCACCCAGTCTCAACAACAACCCAAAGGACACAGGTCTCCTGCTATCCTGCCCTGTACCCGCCCTGCGCCACCCCTTCAACGCCCGCATCACCAAAAATGACTTAGTCGCATCCGGCCGCTGTCTACACTTAAAGCCGAACGCCAATCCGGCCATGCAACTATTCATTTTCGCTATAGATCAGCCCTCCTCCCTACAGTGACCCACAAACAACAACATAGGAACCTCAAGGTCCCCTTCCCCAACCCCCAACCGACTGCACCAATCCTCCCAAAACTGCCACGATTTTAAATACAGCTCCCACGTCCTAGGCGCCAGTGATGCCCGAATGAGACTAGCTACCGTTCTTCCAGTACCTCCCATAGACAACTCGGGCATTCCCTCCCAAACTCCTCCGCGTCTGGAGCCAACTGCCGGAACCGGTCCCACTGTGAACGAGAAAGAGCGTCAGCTATACCATTCTCCACACCAGGCACATGCACCGCCACCACCCACGCATTGATCAACAAACACTCCAGCACCAACTGTTGTAACAACCGCACCACCAACCCTGACGAGGCCGACAATCCATTGATAGCCTGCACCACTCCCAAATTATCACAGTGGAACCGAACTTTTCTGTCACGGAACACTTCCCCCCACAACACCACCGCCGCCACAATAGGAAAAAGTTCCAGCAAAGCCACGTTCTTCACCCAACCTCTTTCCACCCAGCTATCAGGCCACTTACCCGCACACCACTGCCCCCGGCAATAAACCCCAAAACCCTCACTCCCCGCCGCATCCGAAAACAACTCAAAATCAAAGGAATCCACCACATCACCCATAAACAGAGAGCGACCGTTATAACAATCCAAAAAGGAACCCCACACCTTCAAGTCCGCTCTCAACTCCTTCCCCAGGCGAACATAATGATGTGGTGCGACCACCCCCGCCGTTGCCATAGCCAACCTCCTACAAAACACCCTCCCCATAGGCATAATCCGGCACGCGAAATTAAGTTTCCCAAGCAGCGACTGTAGCTCCTTCAACCGCAGCTTTTTTAAACGACACGCCCTCGCTACCTCTCCTTTCAGATCCACCAACTTATCCAAGGGCAACCTACACTCCATCCTAACCGTGTCGATCACGATACCTAAAAAACTCAACTCCGTGACCGGCCCGACCGTCTTCTCCGAGGCCAACGGGACCCCAAAAACCCCAAACAACGACTCTAACGTATGCAACAACAATGCGCACACCCTGGACCCCGACGGACCAATACATAGGAAATCGTCCAGGTAATGAATGATAGACTCACAACCCGCCGAATCCGCCACCGCCCATTCCAAAAAAGAGCTAAACGCCTCAAAGTACGCACAGGACAGGGAACAGCCCATAGGCAAACATCTATCCACAAAAAACTCCCCCCCCCAAAAACACCCCAACAAATGCAAACAATCCGGGTGAACCGGCAGCAACCGAAACGCAGCCTCGATGTCAGTCTTTGCTAATAGCGCCCCCCTTCCAAATTTCCTAACCCACTGCACTGCCGCATCAAATGAGGTATAAACCACCGAACACAAGGCGGGGTCTATACCGTCATTGACCGACGAGCCCTTCGGAAAAGACAGGTGATGAATAAGCCTAAACTTATTCCTCTCCTTCTTCGGCACCACCCCTAACGGCGACACTCGCAAATTCGGCAAAGGTGGATCCACGAATGGTCCCGCCATCCTGCCTAGTCTGACCTCCTTGCTAAGTTTCTCCGCTACCACCTCCGGATGCTCCAACGCCGACCTCAAATTTCTCGTACTCAACAACCCATCACCCTGAACAAACGGTATCCGAAAACCAACCGAAAAACCTTCCCGCAACAAAGCTGCCGCCTCCCTATCCGGGTATCTATCTAGAAACGGGCCCATCCTTCCCAGACGTACTGGCGTCTCCCCCTTTGCTATTAACATCCCCCCCCCTCTGTCTGTTACCCCTAAAACACCGCGCTGCCCCATGCGCCCCCCCACACACCGAGCACTCGTGTTTGAATTTACACTTCGCTCCGAATTTGCATGTCCCATCATTGAATCCGAAACAAAGCCCTTTCGCTGCTGCCGCCGCGACATTGGACTGCCCTCCACCTCCTGCATCCCCCCGAAAGGACTGGCCCTGTCTCGCCGGCGCCGTAACCTTTAACCACAGTGCGATATCCTTATGGTCCCACTTGATTTCTGGCCGCACCGCCTTCCGCTGCCGGAACTGTTCGTCATACCGCAGCCATGCTACCCCCCCATACACCCTGTACGCCTCCCCTACGGCATCCAAGTAACAAAATAACGCCGAACAGCACTCCGGCGCCTTCTCCCCAATCACGCTCGCTAATATCGCGAACGCCTGCAGCCAGTTTGCAAACGTCCGCGGTATCAGCCGGTACCTCCGCTTCTCCTCCTCCTCCTTCTTACCATCCTCCCGTCTCACCCTGTCCAGGTTAAACTTGTCCAAGGGGAGCAGAGAAAAAATCTCCACATACTCCCCCTTCCAGATCTTTTCCCTCACCTCCTGCTTCAAATGCGCCCCCAAAGGGCCTTCAAAGCAGACATAAACCTCACCTCTC
The DNA here is from genome assembly GCF_014858855.1 of Bufo gargarizans. Taxonomy (NCBI): domain Eukaryota; kingdom Metazoa; phylum Chordata; class Amphibia; order Anura; family Bufonidae; genus Bufo; species Bufo gargarizans. The sequence goes on from NC_058080.1 coordinate 13,831,013, forward strand.
GCCCTATCATCCATCCGCACCGTCTCGTCCTCCGCCGCCCCCCCCCGCCTGCGTCTGCACCGACATGCCCCCCGACCCTACCCCCGAACTGGCTCCCCCAAACCCACTCGCGCCACCAGAAAAACCAGACACCCCCCACGCTGGTAACGGAGACGTACCCCCCATCCCCCAGCCCGCAAGTAAACCTGCTAGCCCGCCTAACAACTGCCCCAAACCCCTGCTAACATCTACGGGGGGGCCCCCAACACCCCCAGCCCCCCCCATAATCTGCGCTAAAGTTCCCCAAGAGGCCTCACCTGGCTGCCTGGGTGCTGTGTCCCCACCAGCCGAAGATCCGGAATCCAGCAGATCATTCCTCCGCGACGCCGCCTCTTCATCCAGTCTCCTAGCCAGCCCCAGGCTAGAGACGTCAGGACCGCCATCTTCACCGGCTACAGCAGAGTGGGCGGAGCTTCTTCTCCCCTGCATCACGACCACCGAAGACAGGGGCCTGCTGCCGGCCGTTGCAACTGCAGCAGCCCCGCTCCTCACGCCGTCCTGCGCACGCCGGGAGGCCTCAGCCCCCGATCCTGGGCAAGAGGCCCCCGCACCAGGTCCTTCTCCCCCGGCGTCCACAGCTGAAGGCCGAGGTGACCGGGCCCGGCCACCTCGCAGGCTCCGCCTCACGACCGGATTCCTCCCACGCCGGGAGGCACTCGAGGAAGCGGTCCCCGCCGACCCCCGGCGTGGAGGGTCCCTGGAGGGGCTCCGCTTCCGGCGCTGAGCCTTAGTGGGGGGCTGAGACGTACGAGACGCCTCCGGGCTGTAGCGCGCCGGCGGCCCGGCCCGCCGCGGCCGGACTGATACTGGCTGAGGCCCAGCTGGAGCCTCCGCCGCCCCCCGGAGCATCTGCTGCACCTGCGCCTCGATCCATTCGGCGCCGCAGACCTCCGCCGCTGCCCGCAGTCTGGAGATGGTCTCCTCAAGCTGATCCATGCCAGTAGAGTACAGGTACCAGTTCTCTCTGACTCTCCACAAAATGGCCCCTGTCTTCCACAATGCTTCCCTATTTAACCCCTTGACCCCACCCCTACACTCAAACCACCCAATCCCCACACCAGGGGTCTCCCTAAACCAAACCCCTGTCATGATGCCCTCCCCTAAGGCTACGCCCTTCAGTCCGGCCACAGCTTTATTGCAAATTTGTCAGATCATTTTGCCAAAACTCTCCATTTTCCAGCTTTAGATGTAGGACTAGTAGTTGCTCAGTCAGCACTGAATGTGTCCTCCCAATGCTGTAACTTGATGAGTCACTATATGGGAGACTATTGCTTAATTAATACTGTTGTATGTGGCCATGTAAGTATTCTGTGTGACCTTTAAGCTTCAGAAGACCTCTGAAGATATTGCTCTTTTCAGCAATTAGTGATACAGTAGCTTGTTTGTGGGATCACAAGCTAACCTTTGCTCCACAGGTACTTCAGTAAGTTTTAGGTGTACTAGTTGCTCTTCCTTGCACCACTTTTGTTCGGTATTTACCACTGAATACAGGAAACATTACCCATTAGACCGGCCATATTCTAGATGCCCTGACCCAGTTATCTAGCCATCACAACTGTACTTTATTATATCCAAATGTTTTAAATGTTTTTATAAATTTAGCAAATCTTTTGGTTGACTGTGAGCAAAAAGCAACGGTACTGTTGTGAGGAGGCATAACTTTCCCACTAAACCCCATACTCCCTCTTCCTCTAAACCCAACCATTTTTCTTGCACCTTAATTGTTTTATATACATTTTATTATTATAGAAAACTAGAATACATTGATATGCTCCCACAAATGCCTTAGTTATACAATCTGGCAATTCAAAATGGAAACATTATAAAAAGTATGTTGATTGTAAAGCCAAGCTCTAGAACACATTGAAGTATCACAATTTGCTAACTTGTTATATAATAATTTTCTTAGGTTTCATACGCTGACTGTATTTTATTTACTATCCCAGATGCCACAGTCCCGGTGTAATGAGCCGTGTTCTCCAGGACACAGGAAAGCTTCTAATGAAGGATATCTGGCCTGCTGCTATGACTGTGTCCCATGTTCTGAGGGAGAAGTGTCCAATACAACAGGTAAATTAAGGACACATTCATTGATTCTACTAGTTAGGAATTTGTCCAGAATTTCCCGAAAACTTCTAACAAACTTGTTCTATGAGAATGAGAGAGAACCTAGAATGCTAATTTGGGTTTTCGAGCAACAAATATGCGTTGTCTGAGGGGTCATCTTTCTGCAGCGTTTGCCAACACTAGGGGTCTCTTTAAGAGGGAAAAAATGACTTGTTTTGTCGTGACTCCAGTTGCAGTGAAGCAACAAGGGCACAAGGCCCCTTTTAGTGATGTTGTGGATGGTACCCAGGTGTAGGAATGAAAGAGTGGTGCAGGGTGGCCCAAATGTCCTTCAATGGTGTTGCATGTGTTATGGTGCTCCTACCTGGATATGCTGGAACCTCAGGCATTGGCTCCGATGCTGAAAAAAGGGGGGTAGTAGTAGTTGGGGATTAAGAATAAATTGAGTCCAGACCTTCTGATGAGGTTGATAACAGCTTTACTTGAATAAACTTTTCTCCAAACGATTTACAGGCTTTGTCTTGGTTTCCAGTAGGTTTTGGCATTAGCTGTGGCAGGCAAACTCCTCTCTGCTACGTCTGTTGCTCTCTGGCTCTGATGTGCTAACAGGATAGCTGTAGCATTTAGCTTTCTCTGGGTGCTGTACTTCTCTCTTGTAGTCTGGTCTGGCTCTAACTTTACCCAGGGAACACTTTACTCCTGGTTTATGAGGCTTCAGACTTCGCTCTCCAGATCCATCTGAGCTGAAAGTGCTCCAGTTGGCCTGGGCAAGGCTCGTCCAGCAGGGACGGGCTCCTACTGCCTTCCCCTAGTAGGAGGTAAACTGAACTAACTAGTCCCTCCCTCTCTTAGAGCTAGAATGGAAATAAAGGTTCCAGTCTAGGTAAAATAGCTCTGCCATTTATGCTGCCATCTGCGGGTGAACAAGGCATATTACACTTAATAAACAGTTACAGAATAGAGAATGCACATAGTGAAGACCCTGCAATAAATACGTATGATGACATGAGGTTAATCATAGGAGACAGTAGCAGGATGCAGAAGTGGTAATGCACCTAAAAAGATAGCATTTAGGAATTATAAAAAAAAAATGAGGATGACAGACAAATTTATAAGATTAGGCAGAGAGAGGCCAAACAAGTTATAAGAGCTTCTAAAGCACAGGCAGAAGAGAAATTAGCTCAGGCAGGGAAAAAAGGCAATAAGGCATTCTTCAGATACATAAATGAAAAAAGGAAACTAAAACAAGGAATTACCAAATTAAAAACAAAAGAAGGAAGGTATATGGAAGAAGATAAAGAACTAGCTGACTGCCTCAATGAATACTTCTGTTCAGTTTTTGCAAAGGAAAATGAAGGAAAAGGACCTCAGTTAGGAAGGAAGACTAATAAATCTTTTGATGCATGTGTCTTTACAGAGGAAGAGGTTCTAAGTCAACTGTCTAAAATTTATAAAAAATAAGTCACAGGTGCCTGATGGGATACACCCAAAGCTATTAAAAGAGCTCAGCGGTGAACTAGCAAAACCATTAACAGATGTATTTAACCAATCACTGGCAACAGGAGTCGTCCCAGAAGATTGGAAATTAGCAAATGTTGTGCCCATTCACAAGAAAGGTAGTAGGGAGGAATCGGGCAACTATAGGCCAGTAAGTCTGACATCAATGGTGGGGAAATTAATGGAAACCATACTTAAGGAGAGGATTGTGGACCATCTAAAATCCCATGGATTGAAAGATGAAAAACAGCATGGGTTTACTTTAGGGAGATCATGTCAAACTAATCGTATAGATTTTTTTGATTGGGTGACTAAAATAATAGATGGAGGAGGTGCAGTAGACATCGCTTATCTAGACTTTAGTAAGGCTTTTGATACTGTCCCACATAGAAGGCTTATCAATAAAGTGCAGTCATTGGGCTTGGACTCCCATATTGTTGAATGGATTAGGCAGTGGCTGAGGGACAGGCAACAGAGGGTTGTAGTCAATGGAGTATATTCAGACCAAGGTCTTGTTACCAGTGGGGTACCTCAGGGATCTGTTCTGGGACCCAAATTGTTTAATGTCTTTATCAGCGAAATTGCAGAAGGCCTCGATGGTAAGGTGTGTCTTTTTGCTGATGATACACAGATTTGTAACAGGGTTGATGCTCCTGGAGGAATACACCAAATGGAAAAGGACTTAGGAAAACTAGAGGAATGGTCAAAAATCTAGCAACTAAAATTTTATGTTGATAAATGCAAGAAAAATGCACCTGGGACGTAAAAACCCAAGAGCAGAATATAAAATCAGTGATACAGTCCTAACCTCAGTATCTGAGGAATGGGATTTAGGGATTATGATATCAGAAGACTTAAAGGTAGGCAGACAATGTCATAGAGCAGCAGGAAATGCTAGCAGAATGCTTAGGTGTATAGGGAGAGGAATTACCAGTAGAAAGAGGGAGGTGCTCATGCCGCTCTACAGATCACTAGTGAGACCTCACTTGGAGTATTGTGCGCAGTACTGGAGACCATATCTCCAGAAGGATATTGATACTTTGCAGAGAGTTCAGAGAAGAGCTACTAAACTGGTACATGGATTGCAGGATAAAACTTACCAGGAAAGATTAAAGGACCTTAACATGTATAGCTTGGAAGAAAGACGAGACAGAGGGGATATGATAGAAACTTTTAAATACATAAAGGGAATCAATAAGGTAAAAGAGGAGAGAATATTTAAAAGAAGAAAAACTGCTACAAGAGGACATAGTGTTAAATTAGAGGGGCAAAGGTTTAAAAGTAATATCAGGAAGTATTACTTTACTGAGGGAGTAGTGGATGCATGGAATAGCCTTCCTGCAGAAGTGGTAGCTGCAAATACAGTGAAGGAGTTTAAGCATGCATGGGATAGGCATAAGGCCATCCATTATATAAGATAGGGCCAGGGGCTATTCATAGGATTCAGTATATTGGGCAGGCTAGATGGGCCAAATGGTTCTTATCTGCCGACACATTCTATGTTTCTATGTTTCTATTACATTTCTCCTTATGCAAAGCATCTAGTACTGTATGTGGAGTACATGTGCTGTAAATTGAATGCCAGGCAACACCCCTCTGGGTTTTTGGATAAGATGTTTGAGTTGGCTTTCCTAAAAATTTCTGACGGAGGCAGATGTGACATAAGCTAATTTTTATATATTTTTCTCTGATAACCAGAAGAGCATTGACTGGCTTACTCCTTATGCTCACTGAGCACCCCCCAAAATAAAAAATAGTACCCCAACCAAGGCCTCTTAGGCATCCAAGCAAATGTTTATTGGTCTTCTCTAAGGATGAGTGAACCATTTCGTGCCAAATCAGGTTTGGTCCAAACTTTGCTATTTTTTGGATGGCAGACGAACCAGAATCTTTTCAGGTTAGGTTTGGATGAATATATTAAAATGGAGCATAGAACCATTTTATCGAACATGTCAGCAAGAAAAAAGCACTAGAGAGGAAGAAGAAGGGTTCTAGTATGACCCTTAGAGGAAGTAGGGGGAGGGCTTGCCTTGATTTGCTCCTAGGCTGACAGACAACCTGGTTGAGCCAATCAGTGCTGCATCAGGCAGGGAGGAGCCTGAGCACAACGTCATTCTGTGCTGGGCTGTGAATGATGGTGGTTGGGTCTTACAGTGTCTGCCAGAAAACAATCATAGGAGGTCAAGTACAGTCAGAAATCAATCAAGCTTGAAGGGAAAGGTTAGAATAGGGAGGTAGGGAAGATTTCAGCCATGGAGTGAGAAGAGAGGAGCCTTTGTCTTCTAGCAGAACTGCAGCTGCTGCAAACCTCAAAAGCAGCTAACTTTTTAGTTTGAAAAACTGTATACATCAGTGATTCAGAACATAATATTTGGGCTAAATCTTTTTCTTCTCTCCACACAATCCTCAATTGTTCATTTCTGTTTATTCTATCTCCACACAGTTGGAATCTCATCTTCTTTGGTGAGTTCAATTGAATTAAACCAGCATATAGGTCAGTGATGTCGAACCTTTTAGAGGCCGAGTGCCCAAACTGCAACCCAAAACCCACTTATTTATCGTAAAGTGCCAACACGGCAATTTAACCTGAATACTCTAGTTCAATATAGTATATATTCCATGTACTTTATCATTTAGCTATTAAAGCCTGCCTACATTCAGTGCCCTGCCTGTGCTGTTCATAGTGCACCCTGCGCTGATGAATGGCAGGAAAAGCGTAAGGCATATTGGTACACCATAGACTTTTTTCACAGTGCGGGTGCCCACAGAGAGGCTACCCGTGCCATAGGTTCGCCATCACTGATATAGGTGATTAGTACTCCAATACACAGGGCAGGGCAACAATTTACCTGTGACTGATAATATGATATTAAGGGTCAGGCCTGGCCCTTAGTCTTCTGTTTCTCTTCATTTATCTCTCCACATTGTTGGAATTTTTTGGAGAGTTGTTCAATCTAATTTAAGCAGGATATGGGTGCTTAGTACAACAAAACCCTGGGTAGCGCCAAAAAGTATCTGTGAGTGATAACAAATTTAGGCCTTAATCTGTTTCCTTTATTTCTTTCTCCACCTGTTTCCAAATTTTTTATATTTTTTTGGAGTTGTTGTTTATATTCAAACCAGCATTTACTTGATTACGACACCAATAGGGTAGTGCAGAACATTATCTGTGATGCCCAAAAATCTCAGGGCTATGGAATGTTTCCAAACAAAAGACCCAGAGCCAGAATGTGGGTAGTAGCAGCACCAGCTATCCGGCAAGAAGTAGTAGTAGTAAGTGCAGTGTCCCACTCCGTGCTAGAAGTGGACCCTTAAACAACCGGATCCTTTCTGTAGTTTCACTGTCCAACCAGTGACCAACTCCACTGTCCAACTAGTGTAACTCCGGGACAGAGTTGCACAATACTAATCCTTCATCTGCAGGGCTTTGACAGGTGAAAGATAGGGTTTAGCCACCGCTCCACTCCTTTTAGGCAGGGGTAGCTTCAGGAAATAGATGGAGATCGTCTTCCCTTTGCTCCCGACCTCACTGCTGTAACCCTCCCTCTGCCTGTGGTCAGCAAACCGTAAGTTACAAAATAGTTACACTATATCCAATTTTATTTTAAACAGCCCGCTAGGGTGTATGAAATTATTTTCTTTTGATTATATATTTTTTAATTCTATGTTTTGGGATGAATTTATATTTTTATATGCTAGTATTATAGGTTAAGTTTTAGCGAAAATTGTCATTTCACAATGATAATAATACATCAAGCGATCAGAACATACGGAGCATAGCAAATTTGAACAGCAGGTGGCGAAAGAGAGCAAAACAAATCCAAAAAAATATTAAACAAGGTTAGAGCAGGTAGGTCCCCTGAATATTGGTAAATGGGGGATGGTAGGTCCCCTGAATATTGGTAAATGGGGGATGGTCACTGAAGATAAGGAAATGGCAGAGTTACACTGGGGGACATTTACTAAGCATGTTGCAGAATTATGCAGAATAATTTTTGCGCTAAATATATTAATTGGCTTCTCAGGGAATTAAGAAAATTTACATACATAAATATTGCTTTATTATAAATATATTCCCATATACCTTTCATTAGTTATATGGCACGTTTTATCTAGGGATTAGTCATTAGGAGAAATAAAATGGCCTCAGTCCTATTAGTACACACTAATCACTAGTGATGGACGAATATCTGCCGGGACGGTTCGCGAACGCGATCAAATGTTCACGAACCGCAAGTTCGCGGCGGGTCCCATTCATTTTAATAGCAGGCGAACCTGAAAAACCTTCAGCTCATATTTGCAGCCAAGAAATAATTACTAGAAGTGCACAAATTGTCCCACAACATGGACAGTGACACCAGATGTATTATTTGAATTTGCGATCTCCGTTCATTATTTTTTTCAATGCAAAATATCGGCAATGTACCAGTGAAAATGTGGCAAATATGCATCAAAAGTCACAACTGTGGTCTATTAGGGGTGACTTAAGCCATTTCCCAAACTCGGTTTCCGTTCCAACCGAATCCTAGTTCGGGAAAAGTTTTTTTACCGTACAAATTAATTTATGAAGTTATTACCCGAAGTCTCGTGAAACTTAGCGAAGCAATAACTTCGGTTCATCTGAGCCAATACATTCAAATTCTATACGGAACTTCTGCTCCATACAGTATTGGAACAAAGTTTTATGCGAATCGACTTTGGATGTCTTATCTGAAGTCAATTCGCTCATCCCTATTTATATATACTACAGAGTTATATATTATACAAAATAAGAAAAATGGCAGCACAGACAATAGCAATGAGCTGGTGCAATGCCCTATGGAAACAAGCAATTAACCACTACTTAAAATACAAAAAAGGGCAGCACTCCGTAGTAAAAATGAAAAACCTTTTATTCATCCATGTGGTACAGCAACGCTTCAGCTCAAAAAAGGCTCTATTGATGAGCTGAAACGTTGCTGTACCACGTGGGTGAATAAAAGGTTTTTCATTTTTACTATGGAGTGCTGCCCTTTTTTGTATTTTTTATATATTGTGGGGTTTTGCTCTGGTAGACAGGCTAGCCGACGCAGTATAGAGACAATCACAAAGTCTTTAACTTAAACAGTTCGGTGTTTATTCACACATAAGGAAAAACAAAAATGACCGTTCACAGTCTTAGTGTTTGTTCACACCATGCAATGTCCATAGAACAAAATCTTTACCTGGTTAACAGTTTTCCACATCAGGCTTTAGGGGCCTGTTTCACGGAATGCGACTCTTAGCCCTTTAGCACGGCACAACTTTACAGGTCCCAAAACACAGAGACTCCCAGCTTCTCTGTCAGATGGAGGATAAACCACACCCAGCTGAGACTACTGGCTGGGTTTTTTATATAGGCCAAAAAGGACTTGTCCGTACCTTGTGCAGAATAGACATGTATACCGGCCTTAACCAGCCACTGTTATACTACAGCGCAATTTCTCATTCTTGTATTTAGGATATTTCACACTATTTTGGAGTGTACCATATAAAAAAAAATATTTAATGAAAACAAAAAAACTGTGTTGGCTACCTCCTCCACTGCCGCTTCCACCTACACCGCTACGTCCACCGCCTCCTCAAACTTCTACTCCATATGGAACTACACCTCATAAATAAATAAATAAATACAAAATATTTTTTTATATTTGTACGCATTTTATTTTATTTTATGGCATTTCACTACTTTGTGTGTTACATTTTCGGGTGAAATTCACCTATTTTTGGGTGTGATGTACCAGTGCGATACGTAGTAGACAGGTTAAAAAAAAAAATTGTCTGTTACATTTTATGTGAAATTCTACAATATATGGGTGTGATATAACCCGGCTGTACCTATGTCACGGCAGACGTGCACTCAGACTCACAGGTAAACCACCAACCAGGCTCTAGGCGAGAGGCAGGGGAAGGGTCACCTCCTAGCTAATCCCTGACATCTCTCCCTGCACTGCTCAACCCACATGCAAACCTTGGTGGTAGGTATGATGTGTCCCCGTGCCTGGGCTGAAACACCCTAAATTCCCTGAGATGGTGAAGAGGGGAAATAGGAGCAGCCTGCTTGCACAGAACCTGGATGGGAGAGATGACACAAAAAAAAACAAGACAGCAAACAACAAAACTTGAAACCACACTTTTCTTTCTGAGCTGGAACAGACAACCTTCCTTCCTAGCTTCCAAGACCAGTTATTCCTATAATCCGCTCAGAGCACTGGGATGGAGTGCTATTTAAACTAATGATCCCACCCAGTGCACCTGAGGCGGATCCAGCACAGCTCCAAAACAAAACACTAAACTCGTGCTGCTATTCTAGCCGACCTCCGCACATAGTCAGAGCTGGGCATGACAGCACCCCCCCTTCTACGGGTGACATCCGTACACCCCGGACCAACCTTATCTGGATGGGACCTATGAAAAGCCTTCACCAGTCGGCTGGCGTTGACATCCAGCGCCAGAACCCACATCCTCTCCTCAGGGCCGTAGCCCCTCCAGTGCACCAGGTACTGAAGGGAACCCCGAAGAATTCTAGAGTCGAGAATCCTGGAGATCTCGAACTCCAAGTTTCCCTCGACTAGAACAGGAGGAGGAGGAGGCAATGGCGATGGTTCCACCAGTTTCACATATTTTTTTAGTAAAGACCTGTGGAACACATCATAGATCCTCCAAGTCTGCGGAAGATCCAGTCGAAACGCTACAGGATTGATCACGGCAGAAATTTTATACAGATCAATAAATCTTGGACCCAGTTTCCAAGATGGCACTCTAAATTTGATATTTTTAGTGGACAACCACACCAGATCACCCACACACAGGTCCGGACCAGTCACACATCTCTTGTCAGCCATTTGTTTATACCTCTCACCCATCTTCTCCAAATTCCCTTGAATCCTCTGCCAGATGGAGGATAAGGCAGAAGAGAATCTCTCCTCCTCTGGCATCCCAGAGGAACCTGTCCCAGAAAAGGCACCAAACTGAGGATGAAAACCGTATGCGCCAAAAAATGGCGACTTACCCGTGGACTCCTGCCTACGGTTATTCAACGCAAATTCTACTAAGGACAAGAATGAGGACCAGTCCTCCTGATTCTCATCCACAAAGCACCTCAAGTAGGTCTCCAGGTTTTGATTAGTACGCTCCGTCTGACCATTCGACTTCGGATGAAAAGCCGAAGAGAATGATAGTTGAATGCCAAGCCAAGAGCAGAATGCCCTCCAAAACCTGGAGACAAACTGCGTGCCCCTATCAGAGATCACATCCGATGGAATACCATGCAATTTCACAATATTATCCACAAAAATCTGCACAAGAGTCTTAGCGTTAGGCAGACTAGTTAGTGAAATAAAGTGAGCCATTTTACTGAAACGGTCAACTACCACCAAAATCACTGTTCTCCCGGAGGAACCCGTCAGATCCGTAATAAAGTCCATAGACAAGTGCGTCCAAGGACGAGACGAAAGAAGTGGAAGAAGTGAAGAAGTGAACCAGCCGGTCGAGTATGAGCAACCTTTGACCGAGCGCAGGTTTCACAAGCTGTCACATAATTCTCAATGCTCTTACGTAACCCTGGCCACCAGAACCTCCGGGACACCAGATCACAGGTGGACTTACCACCAGGATGTCCAGCAATGACAGTATCATGATGTTCCTTGAACACCTTGTATCGCAGGCCCTCAGGAACAAACAACCTCCCTGGGGGACAAGAACCAGGAGCCCCCTCCTGGGCTCCCAACACCTCCATCTCCAATTCAGGGTACAGAGCGGAGACCACCACCCCATCCGCTAAAATCAGCGCAGGATCCTCTGAATCACCTCCCCCAGGAAAGCTGCGAGACAAGGCATCTGCCTTGACGTTCTTGACCCCTGGGCGAAAGGTAACTACAAAATTGAACCTGGTAAAAAACACTAACTACCCTTCTAAGTTAATTTCCGCTCTTTATAAGAAACTTGCCCTCTCCACTTTGAGTGTCAAACCGGCAATAATAGCACTATGGGAAAAGGACCTGGGAAGACAATTCTCTCAATCGGAAATGACCAAACTCTTCATTAATCCACACAAACTCTCAAGATGTGTCCGAGTGCAAGAGAACGGTTACAAGGTTTTATCTAGATAGTATAGAACCCCAGACAAGGTTTCTTTGTACTATCCTAAGACACCAAACAAATGTTGGGGATGTGAGGGGAACAAAGGCTCTTATTTCCATATTTGGTGGGATTGTCCTCTGCTAAATCCCTGGTGGAGGAAAATATTCAGTTTAAGTAACAATATATGCAATACCAACTTCCCTATCTCCCCTGAGATTGCCCTATTATCTTTCGGCATAAGTGGGGTAGACATTCACAAAAAAATCCTCTTCTCCTTCCTGATTTCGGCGGCACGACTACTTATCCCCATAAATTGGCGTAGCCCAGTCATCCCCACTATTGATCATTGGATAGCTAAAGTGGACCAATTTTATCGCCTTGAAGAACTCTTACATTGGGAATTAAAATCCAGAAATACATTCCTACGTATTTGGTCTTTATGGAAATCGTATAGAAATTTTGCTTTTGCTTAATACCTCATATGCCATATCCAGGTATTCAGGCGTTCAAGTCTCAGGTTTTTGTTCTATTCATAAAATAATATCTGTAATTGATATTAATATTATGTCCTTATACAAATGTAATATTTGTAACTTAAATGTTACATTGTTTTTGCACTATGATGTAAAATTTTCACAATATTCATATGTACGGATATTTTAAAACAATAAAAATTGTTTATAAAAAAAAACACAAAAAAAAAAAACTGTGACCATCTGGCCTGCCTAGGGTTCAGACGCTTGGCAGATTGCAGGTAAGCCAAATTCTTATGGTCTGTATATACCGTAACGGGGTGAGACGCCCCCTCCAACCAGTGACGCCATTCCTCAAAGGCCAACTTGATAGCCAACAACTCTCTATCTCCAACATCATAATTCCTCTCGGCGACCGAGAGCTTCTTGGAGAAAAAGGCACACGGGACCCACTTGCCAGGGGATAAACCCTGTGACAGCACCGCTCCAACCCCCACCTCTGATGCATCAACCTCCACTACGAATGGCTGAGACACATCCGGCTTCACCAGAATGGGAGCAGACGCAAAACTCTCCTTAATAGCCGAAAAAGGCCTGCGATGCCTCATCCGACCAAACAGAGACGTTGGCAGTGGCACCCTTCTTGGTCATATCAGTGAGAGGTTTTACTATGGTGAAATAGTTCGAAATACATTTTCTATAATAACTCATAAACCCCAAGAACCGCATCAAAGCTTTCTGAATCTCTGGTCGGTCCCATTCCAGAACCGCCCGGACCTTTTCGGGGTCCATACAAAAACCAGAATCAGAAAGCAGGTATCCCAAGAATGGAAGCTCTTGCACCGCAAACAAACATTTCTCCAATTTGGCATATAATTTATTCTTCTGAAGGATCGTCAAAACCTGTCTCACATGATCCTGATGGGTCTTCAGATCAGGAGAATAAATTAAAATGTCATCCAGGTAAACTACTACGAACCTCCCCACCAAATGATGAAAGATGTCATTGACGAATCGCTGAAATACTGCTGGCGCGTTCGTCAGCCCAAAAGGCATAACCAGGTTCTCAAAATGACACTCGTGCGTATTGAAGGCCGTTTTTCACTCATCCCCCTCCTTGATTCTAATCAGATTGTAGGCCCCTCTCAAATCCAACTTGGAGAACACCTTGGCTCCAATAATCTGATCAAAAAGATCAGAGATCAAAGGCAGGGGATATGGATCCCGGACTGTAATGTGGTTCAATTCCCGGAAATCCAAACACGGTCTCAGTGATCCATCCTTTTTCTTCACAAAGAACAAACCTACTGCCACTGGAGACTTAGATAGTCTAATATGACCTTTTGCCAAACTCTCGGCGACATACTTTCGCATGACCTCTCTTTTGGGTTGAGAGAGGTTGTAAAGCCGGGACTTTGGCAACTTAGCCCCCGGAATGAGATTAACTGGACAATCATAGTCTCGATGAGGGGGCAATTCCTGAGCCCCACCCTCCGAAAAGACATCCGCAAAATCTGAGAGATACTGAGGTAAAGCCGTAATGGACAAACCAGAGATAGATGTGCCAAGACAATTATCCGAACAAAACTTGCTCCAACCAATGATTTGTCTCGCTTGCCAGTCTATAATTGGGTTATGTTTAGTCAACCATGGCAACCCCAAAACTATAGGAGCTGGCAAATCCTTCATGACAAAACAAGAAATAATTTCAACATGTGAATCACCCACCCTTAAGTGAATACCATGAACAATGTGGGTAAGGCTCCTTTGAGAAAGAGGGGAAGAATCAATTGCAAAAACACGAATCTCGTTCTCTAAAGTGCAAGTACTTAGTCCTAGATTTTGAAGGAAAAGAAAGTCAATTAGGTTTACCCCAGCACCACAATCAAGGAATACTTCAACAAAAAAAATTCTTGACTCTAGCGCCACCATGGCTGGAAGGAGAAAACGGGAACTGCATGGAGCTTGCATACCTGCCTGCTCCACCACACCATTCATGCTACCAAGTGTCGGTTGTTTTTTTTTTTTTCTCTTCCACCTGCGGTTTAACATAAGGACAAGCAAAAATAAAATGACCACTCTTTCCACAATAGTAACATAGATTGTGCAATTTCCTAAAGTCTCTACTATCAGAATGGCAAGAAACCTGACCCAACTGCATGGGTTCCTCCGCTACCCCAGAGTTACCTGTAACATCACCGGGGGAGCCAGTAGAGACAAAACCACTCACAGAAGGGATCCCTTGCACGAAGGGAGTCTACACCTCTCTCTGATACGTCTATCTAGCCGTACTGCTAAAGACATGGCGTTCTCCAAAGAGTCTGGGTATTCATAAAAAGCAAGGGCATCCTTCAATCTTTCAGATAACCCCTGACATAACTGACTACGTAACGCAGGATCATTCCACTCTGTTTCAGTAGCCCATCTCCTAAACTCAACACAGTAAGCTTTATGTTCCCCCTGAAACAAATTACGTAATCTCGACTCTGCCATCGAGACCCGATCTGGGTCATCATAGATTAATGCCAGAGCCTTAAAAAAATTCTCCACTGTCCGGATGGCCCGAGAACCAGGTGGTAGAGAAAAGGCCCAGGATTGCGCGTCCCCTTTAAGCAGAGAAATAATTATACCTATCCTCTGACTCTCATCACCTGACGACGATGGACACAGCCGAAAGTACAATTTGCAGGACTCTCTAAAACGGATAAAGTCATCCGTACCCCCTGAAAATCGATCAGGAAGAGCCACTTTAGGCTCCACACAAATTTGACCTGCACCAGATGCCAGAGCATTCTGACACTGTGTGACCGAACCACGTAGCTCCGAAACCTCTAGGGATAGCCCCTGCATGCGGTCAACTAAGGCTTCAATTGATGCCATCACAAAACCGCTGAGCAATGACAGTCAAAGTTAGGGCGGATTATAATGTCACGCCGGACGTGCACTCAGACTCACAGGTAAACCACCAACCAGGCTCTAGGCGAGAGGCAGGGGAAGGGTCACCTCCTAGCTAATCCCTGACCTCTCTCCATGCACTGCTCAGCCCACATGCAAACCTTGGTGGTAGGTATGATGTGTCCCCGTGCCTGGGCTGAAACACCCTAAATTCCCTGAGATGGTGAAGAGGGGAAATAGGAGCAGCCTGCTTGCACAGAACCTGGATGGGAGAGATGACACAAAACAACCAAGACAGCAAACAACAAAACTTGAAACCACACTTTTCTTTCTGAGCTGGAACAGACAACCTTCATTCCTAGCTTCCAAGACCAAAGTGATTCCTATAATCCACTCAGAGCACTGGCATGGAGTGCTATTTAAACTAATGACCCCACCCAGCGCACCTGAGGCGGATCCAGCACGGCTCCAAAACAAAACACTAAACTCGTGCTGCTATTCTAGCCGACCTCCGCACATAGTCAGAGCGGGGCATGACAACCTAGTAGACAGGTAAAAAAATTAATTACATTTGTTACATTTTCGGGTGAAATTCACAAATTTTTGGGTGTGATGTACCACTGCTATACCTACTAGACAAGTTAAAAAAAAATTGTCTGTTACATTTTCAGGTTAAATTCACCAATTTTTGGGTGTGAAGTACCACTGCTATACCTAGTAGACAGGTTAAAAAAATTATAATTTGTCTTTTATATTTTATGGTGAAATTCTAAAATTTTTGGGTGTGATACCCCGGCTGTACCTATACACAAACAAAGGATGAACTGAGACTAGATAGGTATAGTAGCAAAATATACATATACTTTATTAGACAATACATAAAAAAGTTTAATTATATGTGATGTATCACATCAGATAAAAAGGTGGACTACACCTGAGGGGACATAACATAATTGATTACAATTAGAAAAATAGGGCAGTGAGGCTAACACTCAGCTAAAATTCACAGATGTCCAGAAAAAGTGCAAATGCATATCTCCGAACTTGTACACATATATACACGCACATAAGACCTATTTCACATGTAAAAAGTTTTTTATATATCACAAGTATCCACAATTTTACTGGTGTACACATATGTATCTCCGGAAAAAAGGCTGCCAGTGCATCAAGTTGGGACATACACGTGTATAGCAGCTGGACAAACAAAAAGTCCCATGCCTCAATCACAGCAAAAAAGTGCGTATGTGCATATTATCATCCATCATAAAAATAGAGATACAAAACCAGGTCCCATAGAGATGAGTGAACATATACAGTACAGACCAAAAGTTTGGACACACCTTCTCATTCAAAGAGTTTTCTTTATTTTCATGACTATGAAGGCATCAAAACTATGAATTTATGAATTAACACATGTGGAATTATATACATAACAAAAAAGTGTGAAACAACTGAAAATATGTCATATTCTAGGTTCTTCAAAGTAGCCACCTTTTGCTTTAATTACTGCTTTGCACACTCTTGGCATTCTCTTGATGAGCTTTAAGAGGTAGTCACCTGAAATGGTCTTCCAACAGTCTTGAAGGAGTTCCCAGAGATGCTTAGCACTTGTTGGCCCTTTTGCCTTCACTCTGCGTCCAGCTCACCCCAAACCATCTCGATTGGGTTCAGGTCCGGTGACTGTGGAGGCCAGGTCATCTGGCGCAGCACCCTATCACTCTCCTTCATAGTAAAATAGCCCTTACTTTCAAAGTTTTCCCAATTTTTCGGACTGACTGACCTTCATTTCTTAAAGTAATGATGGCCACTCGTTTTTCTTTACTTAGCTGCTTTTTTCTTGCCATAATACAAATACTAACAGTCTATTCAGTAGGACTATCAGCTGTGTATCCACCTGACTTCTCCTCAATGCAACTGATGGTTCCAACCCCATTTATAAGGCAGAAAATCCCACTTATTAAACCTGACAGGGCACACCTGTGAAGTGAAAACCATTTCAGGTGACTACCTCTTGAAGCTCATCAAGAGAATGCCAAGAGTGTGCAAAGCAGTAATGTGTGTGTTTGGGGTGTTTGGGCTCATTGTCCTGTTGAAAAATAAATGATGGTCCAACTAAACGCAAACCGGATGGAATAGCATGCCGCTGCAAGATGCTGTGGTAGCCATGCTGGTTCAGTATGCCTTCAATTTTGAATAAATCCCCAACAGTGTCACCAGCAAAGCACCCCCACACCATCACACCTCCTCCTCCATGCTTCACGGTGGGAACCAGGCATGTAGAGTCCATCCGTTCACCTTTTCTGCGTCGCACAAAGACACGGTGGTTGGAACCAAAGATTTCAAATTTGGACTCATCAGACCAAAGCACAGATTTCCACTGGTCTAATGTCCATTCCTTGTGTTCTTTAACCCAAACAAGTCTCTTCTGCTTGTTGCCTGTCCTTAGCAGTGGTTTCCTAGCAGATATTCTACCATAAAGGCCTGATTTACACAGTCTCCTCTTAACAGTTGTTCTAGAGATGTGTCTGCTGCTAGAACTCTGTGTGGCATTGACCTGGTCTCTAATCTGAGCTGATGTTAACCTGTGATTTCTGAGGCTGGTGACTCGGATGAACTTATCCTCCGAGGTGACTCTTGGTCTTCCTTTCCTGGGGCAGTCAGCATGTGAGCCAGTTTCTTTGTAGCGCTTGATGGTTTTTGTGACTGCACTTGGGGACACTTTCAAAGTTTTCCAAATTTTTCGGACTGACTGACCTTCATTTCTTAAAGTAATGATGGCCACTCGTTTTTCTTTACTTAGCTGCTTTTTTCTTGCCATAATACAAATTCTAACAGTCTATTCAGTAGGACTATCAGCTGTGTATCCACCTGACTTCTCCTCAATGCAACTGATGGTCCCAACCCCATTTATAAGGCAAGAAATCCCACTTATTAAACCTGACAAGGCACACCTGTGAAGTGAAAACCATTTCAGGTGACTACCTCTTGAAGCTCATCAAGAGAATGCCAAGAGTGTGCAAAGCAGTGATCAAAGCAAAAGGTGGCTACTTTGAAGAACCTATAATATTACATATTTTCAGTTGTTTCACACTTTTTTGTTATGTATATAATTCCACATGTGTTAATTTATAGTTTTGATGCCTTCAGTGTGAATCTACAATTATCATAGTCATGAAAATAAAGAAAACTCTTTGAATGAGAAGGTGTGTCCAAACTTTTGGTCTGTACTGTATGTACATGTCACCTTAAGGGCAAATGAGATTACTGCCAGTGCCCTAAGAATAGAGTCATGTATGGGTACATATGCATATACATATACATATACACAGGAATCGATCACCTAAATAACTGTATCTAAATAGATAGAATCAAAAAATCACAGAGATCGATCCCTGCAACCAATCCAAGAGTAACTAAATTATATTACAAAGACATTGGTTTGCAGAGCAAAGAGAAGCCTCACACTATGAAATTACATACCCATATAATGTGAAACAGTCCAAACTCAGGCGAGCCACGTACCCCGACGCGCGTTTCGGCTGGAATGCCTTCTTCTGGGGGATGTGGCTCAACCTGCAATGTGTCTATATTTAAAGTGCCTAGCTCACCTGTGTATAATCTAGATTGAATTCGCAGACTGCTACATTTGCCAATAATTACATCACTGGAGGGGAAAATTCTAAAATTTTTAGGTGTGATATACCCCGGCTGTACCTAGTAGACAGGTTAAAAAAAAATTGTCTGTTACATTTTCGGGTGAAATTCAACAATTTTTGGGTGTGAAGTACCACTGCTATACCTAGTAGATAGGTTAAAAAATAAAACAAATTTGTCTATTACATTTTCTGGTGAAATTCAACAATTTTTGGGTGTGATATACCCCGGCTGTACCTAGTAGACAGGTAAAAACATTTCACTAATTTGTCTGTGATAACCGTGATCAACATGGTAGGTGCTTTGATTCCGTGTGGCGGATCATACTGGTGGTGTGGAGATTGCTAGTGTTCCCACCCCTACTCATTTAGCCTCCAGTGTACAGTCTTCCCCCATTATGTTCCCATGTTTGAGTTTCTATTGTTCTGGTTTGAGGTAGTTTATTAATAGGATGTAAAATATGTTATGTTTTTTGTTATTTATGAAATGTTGAGTTCTTATTTTGGTATGGCACAGTTTGCTATTTAAAAATCATTTTTCGGCCCTACTTTCCTCAAAAAAGCCCCAGACTGCGGTACACCTACTGCTTGGCAAGGGAGATTTGCGCAAGGGGGAACAGTTTGTTGTGGCCCGCCTTCTCCCTTTCGCCACCCCACAGCCTCTTCCAACCTGTTACGGTGCTGTGGATCCCTCCCCCTCTGTCCTGCTGTCCACCCTTGGCTTTCCACCTTCCCAGGTTGGGTCAGTAATGTCATCGTCCCCCATCTCCAAATCCACTTCCTCACTCTGGTCATCCTCCTGACTTGTGTTGACCTAACAAGACCCTACTTATTGACAACTGTGTCTCATCCCCATCATCCACCAAGTGAAACACTAATTGCCATTCCCCCTCTTCATCTTTTTCTGACTTTGGAGACTGAAGAGTTTGGGGATCAGTGCATAAGATATCCTCATGTCCCTCTTCAGGGAGGGTCAGCTCACCTGCAGGCCCTCACCTACAATTTTTGGTGGGTCAGCTCACATGATAAATTCTTTTTTCTATGTTTCAGACTTGGAAGGAAACATAATTTGCTTTCCTTCGGTGGTGAATCTTTCACACATGTTTTTTTTTGTTGCAGGATTCGGGTTTTTATATAGTTGCACTGGGGTAAATATTTCAAACTAGCCGGTGCTGAGCGACATTCCCTGCGCTCAATCTGCAGAGTAACGTTAGCACATCCAAAATCTAGGTGTGAAATGCAAGGTAATTTTTTCGTAGCCGGTGCTGACCGCCATTCACTGCGCTAAGGGTGGGTCCACACTAGCGTTATGGAGTCTGTTACTGGAAAGAATGTTTCCTAACAATTTTTCTAATAATTTTTTTTTTTGGGGGGGTTTGTACATATTTTTGTCAGTCTGTAAAAGGGTCGTACAACTCGGACAACATGGTTCCCAGCAGCGATATTGGAGTCCAAGATGCATCCAGACATGGTTCCCCTGCTGTTCCTGATCGATTTCAGAGGTGTTCCCATCTCTTTCAGACCTTTTCCTATGAACCAGGCAGCCTCTCCTCATCCGAGCAGGTGGTGCCTGGTTGTCTCCAATTGACTTCCATTATACTCGGGTGCTGGGCCTATGTGTTCGGACCGAGTACCCGAACACCCGAACACTTTGGTGCTCGCTCATCCTTAGTCAGTATGATTATGGAGAGATCAAATAAATATATTTTTATGTAATACTAAAATCTAGATGATACTGATCTTGTTTTGTACCATATGAAGCTTATCTTAGGATGTCCCATCACATAGTGTGCCTGGAGGGTCCTTAGAAGTGATAATGACACTATTGCAGTGTCCTATGTTACTCCATGTTGCTGGCCAGTGAGTTGTAGAAAGTTATTTGAATAATCTTTCTTAGTGAGCTGTTAGCCTTCTTGTGCCTGGTGATTCCTATAGACAAGGTAAGTCATCTAAGGCTGGTAGGAGATCCGATGGCCCAGATCAAATATAGCTAACAGCCACAGACTTCAGGAAGCTCATATATGAGGCACTGTCTTTAATGTGTGCATGTACGTTCCCCTAGCATTCTTTTTTCAGAGTGGTGGATTATTTCCTGCATTCCTTGTATTTATCCTATTTTATTACTTTACTAAACATTTTAGCATACTATACAGGTAACAATATTATTCACATTTCTATTTTAATTTTTGATATTGTAGACAGTGAAACCTGCCATAAATGTCCTAAAGAAGATAGGCCCGATGAGAAGAAAGTGAAATGCATTCCCAGAATATATGAGTTTCTTTCCTATGAGAAGGACATTCTATCTTTCATATTTTTAGGAATAGTTGTATTTTTTTCTGCTTTGGCATTGATCATATTAAGAATCTTCATTTATTACTGGGACACACCGATTGTTAAAGCCAATAACCGAACTGTGAGCTTCATCCTCCTGGTCTCCATCTTGATGAACTTCCTCAGTGTCCTCTTATTCCTTGGTCGTCCAGTGGACATAACTTGCTTACTGAGACAAACATCATTTGGCATCTTCTTCTCTATCGGTGTCTCTTCTGTTCTGGCCAAAACTATCAAAGTTTGCATTGCCTTCAAAGCCACCAAACCTGGAAGTATCTGGGTGAAGTGGATCTCATTCAATGTGTCAGATTATGTGGTCTTGGTGTGTTCTTCTGTACAAGTTCTCATATGTGTTATTTGGTTGTTGATGTCTCCTCCGTATGTAGAGTTTGACCATCACTCTTATCCTGGGAAGATCATCGTTCAGTGTAATGAAGGCTCGGTCATCGCCTTCTACTCCATGTTGGGTTATATGGGGTTCCTGGCAGCTGTGAGCTTTGTTCTGGCTTTCATGGTGAGGACATTACCGGACAATTTTAATGAGGCCAAGTACATCACCTTCAGCATGCTGCTGTTCTGCAGTGTCTGGATCACCATGATACCAGCCTATCTGAGCACTAAAGGGAAGTACATGGTGGCTGTGGAGATATTTGCCATATTAACCTCCTCTGCAGGCATTCTTGGTTGCATATTTCTTCCAAAAATATATGTTCTCCTTTTAGAACCTAGTTTGAACTCTAGAAAAGCAATTTTGGAGAAAAACAAGATATAATGCATTACATGGTGTATATTAGTATCAGTTTAACTTATTTTCCTTTTTTTAGTATTTGTCGTTTCCGTTTTAATAATTGCCATAATTAAAAATAAAGTAGATTTGTCTAGATTCCTTCTTAAATGGTTGAAATACTTCCTAAAGCGCTAGCAATAAATTATATTAAGACATCTCTAAAACTGTCACCATTCCTGACCAGTGATGAGCGGCAGGGGCAATATTCGAATTTGCGATATTTTGCGAATATTTGGGCGAATATTCTTCATATATTCGCAAATTCTCGAATTTGCGATCTCCAGTCATTAATTTCTTGAATGCGAAAGTCGGCAATCGGAAAATTTGCGATAAAAAAATCGCGATACGAAAATTCATGATGCGAAAATTTGTGATCAACACTACTCCTAAAGTCAAAGATATTGAAGCCTTCTCAATGGCCCACAAGCAAGAAGCAGTAAAGGATCATGGGTACTGATGAAAAAAAAATTAGAATATTTGCGATTACAAAGATATAGCACTATATTCTAGATGTTCGCGAATTCTCGAAGTCCCAATATTCCCGAAAAAAAATTTGCGATTGGAATATTCGCAATCAACACTATTCCTGACAGATCTGTGTTAGTAACTATTTATATTATCAATGATTAGAGATGAGCGAATCAAAGTTGATGAAGTGGAATTTTATCTGAATTTCAGGAAAAATTTGATTTGTCCTGAAGTCAAATTTCCTTGCAATTCGTGGTAACGAATCACATTTTTTCTAAAATGGCGGCTGCCCATGTTAGAATGAGGAACTAAGAACTCTGGGAACGAGGGATCACCCACAATGCCATGCATGCACCCAATCAGCAGCCAGCCCTGTGATGTCACAGCCCTATAAAAAGCCTGTTCGTGCCCAGTCTCCGCTATTGTACAGTAAACTTGGTGCAGGGAGAGACGTTACAGGCACTAGGAACAGTGTTTAGGAAAGACTTTATAAAAAATAAAAATTAAACTATTGAGCAGTTCATGGAAAGATTATTCACAGTGAAGGGAAAGGATAGGAAGGCATTATCCACACTGTAGGGAGAGAGCAGGGACCAATAGGAGAGTGTAAAGCTTGGGACAACCTAAAAGCAGTAGTCTAACATCAGTTTAGATGCTAAATTAGTGCAGCAAGATGTAATAGAATAATAGTACTATTCTATTACATCTTGCTGCACTAATTTAGCATCTAAACTGATGTTAGACTACTGCTTTTAGGTTGTTTTAAACAGTAATAGCAATAATTTTAGCATCTGTTATTGGGTTGAAAGTGCAGATAAAAAA
Source organism: Bufo gargarizans (assembly GCF_014858855.1). Classification (NCBI taxonomy): domain Eukaryota; kingdom Metazoa; phylum Chordata; class Amphibia; order Anura; family Bufonidae; genus Bufo; species Bufo gargarizans. The sequence goes on from NC_058080.1 coordinate 13,854,151, forward strand.
CATTTTGAGGTGTATTTATTTTGAATATTTAAAAGTAGGTCCATTCATCCTTGCTTTTGGGGTGAATGTGCGGTCTGATAGTATTGCTCTTTTCCCCTTAGAATTGTACAAAATGTTTCCGAAGCAGGTGGAAGTAGCAGCAGAAGAAGGGGTCGTGGCAGCAGCAGTCGCAGAGACGGGCCAGAGCTGACAGTGTCATCTAGCGGTCGTGTCTTGACCAGCAACCAAGCGGTCCTTGGTAAACCGAAACTAACAAGTGGGGAATGGTATAAAAATGTAAATTTATTAATAAAAATACAAAAGATGGAGCTGCTACAGAATTACAAGAATGCAGAGAAGCACAGGGTCACGGACGCCACAATACACCAAAGTGTCAATGAATAATGACACATATTACAGGTACCAGAATAAAGTGCTGATGTGCATTTAAAGGTGACCAAAATGGTCCAATATGCAGTTGCTACACGATATCTTCAAACAAATAATGCAATTTGCCCTGTTAGTAGCAGGGAAAAGGCACAGCGTATCCACACATGGCGTTGAAGCCGGAAAGCAACAAACCATGGAAGTGAGATTCTCTGGTGAAAAACACTATGTAAACAGTAGTTGACATGGATGTATGAAGAGACTCACTATGGATACGTGCAGAGTCACTAGCAGGGTTAAGACAGGGAGATATCAATGTAGAACGTACCTGAAGACATGGTGGTGAGTGGGCGTGAGGACCCTGAGCGCACAACCTCGACGCGCATATCTCCCTGTCTTAACCCTGCTAGTGACTCTGCACGTATCCATAGTGAGTCTCTTCATACATCCATGTCAACTACTGTTTACATAGTGTTTTTCACCAGAGAATCTCACTTCCATGGTTTGTTGCTTTCCGGCTTCAACGCCATGTGTGGATACGCTGTGCCTTTTCCCTGCTACTAACAGGGCAAATTGCATTATTTGTTTGAAGATATCGTGTAGCAACTGCATATTGGACCATTTTGGTCACCTTTAAATGCACATCAGCACTTTACTCTGGTACCTGTAATATGTGTCATTATTCATTGACACTTTGGTGTATTGTGGCGTCCGTGACCCTGTGCTTCTCTGCATTCTTGTAATTCTGTAGCAGCTCCATCTTTTGTATTTTTATTAATAAATTTACATTTTTATACCATTCCCCACTTGTTAGTTTCGGTTTACCTTGGATGTTATACAAGTGGTTTTTGTTAACTGTCTAGTCGACGGGTGGCCTTTTGTAGGTTAATACCAAGCGGTCCTTGAATGGTTGACTTGTTCTTCTACTTTGTAGCAAGTGACATCAGACACCCGCAGCCAGGAGTTCCTCTGACACAAACCTTAGTTGGCATGGACTGAGAAGAAGCTCTGTGCCCCTACATGTGCTCAACTTGCCTCTTTTATCAAGAAGTATTACATGTCGTCGGCTCGACTCCACTTTTCAGCGAGGACGAGATTCTAGAGGACAGTCAGCAGCTACTGCCCAGCCAAGATCTGGAGGAGAGATCCGCTGCTGCTTCCACATCGCTAGTAACCCACATCCCCTGAAGAAGCCACCTCTGTGGCGAAACATGTCGGGAGGGGTGTAATAGTGCTGCGCTCCAGTTAGACAGTTCACAGCTAGGAATCCTAGGGAGCGATGGGAGTAGCTGAGGTTCAATCAGTCAGATCTATGTGTGTTCACTAATGTTTATACTTTCAAGGGAACATCTGATACTGTTTGGTTGAGACAGAGGACAGACAGGGGCAGCACCCAGACAGCTTGCAGTAACAGTTTTTCTAACTGAGCTCTGATGCTCAGAGCATATTTTTACATTCTCAGGGCAATCGATATAAGTGCGAAGCCTATGACATAAACAGGCAGAAATTAACTGCGAATGAGTTGTGCAGTTCAATTTCGGTACTATTAAATCACTAACAGTGCATGCCCGATACCGAGATAGGTTGCATGCATGTGCTGATTGCCAATGGATTAAGTATAGACAAACTACTGCAGTGTCTGCCTGACCCTCATTGTCAATAAAGCTCAACACTGTTGCCAACAGTTTTCACAGACTTTGATATATTAGGGATACGCTATACCCTTATTAAAATTAACAACAATTTAATAACACAGACTGTTACGATCCTCTCGGCAGGAGAGGGTGAAACCGCCGTTTAGAAGAACTCCCCCCCAAAAATGATACCAAGCTCTGTGTTGAGGGTAAATCAGAATCACCTTTACTGAGGGCTACACGCCCGTATTTATGCAGGTCCCCATATGGTGGACACTCCCCTAGGGGACCAGATGGAAGACTGTGACACAGGACAGATATTCTGCAAATCAGGATACACAGACACAATGCATCCCCACAATGCATCATGGTTTCCTCCTCTCTGCCCTGGAGACAACCAAGGAGCAATTCAGTTATCTCTCAGGACAAAGGGAAATCACCAATACACACATGGGGGACAACAGGACAGAAATCACCATTTAAACATAAAATGTCACAACCATTACAGTAAACACAGACATTTAACATATCCCCAGATAGCTCAGGTCTGAGTGCATTTTATTAGGTGAATGGCACTCAGAATACACAAATACAATAAAATCGCCATGGAGCCAAAGTCTTTAATTTCACGAACAGGCTCCATGGCGTAGCTATCTGGGTACCCTCACATAACATACAATACAATTCCAAAGACAGATGGTTCTGACACACCGACCATCTTACTTGTCCCCAAATATAGTGCACAGAGCACTTGGCTGTGCCCATATCAGTCATCAGAGGTGACATCAAACCCCCCAGTTACCGCTAGCAGACACTAGCAGCTACTAGGTTAACAAGTACCAAACCCTACTGTGGACTGACATTTTTAACAAATCCTTTCTTCCGGACACTGAATGTTTTAAATGATGAAATAAAGATATAATTTTTATTCTATACTTATTTAGTAGAGACCCCTAAAGGGATATTTTTTGTCTAATGACCGTTGGGTGTTTGTATGTCGTTGGCTCGACTCCACTTTTCAGCAAGGACGAGTTTCTAGAGGACAGTCAGCAGCTACTGCCCAGCCAAGATCTGGAGGAGAGAGCCAGTGCTGCTTCCAGTAGGCAGGTAAGTAGTGATTATTTGAGTTTCATGGGAGCTGGTGTTGCGAGTGGTCAGGCATGTGGCCGTGAGACTGGTAAAGGTGACATCAGTGATCTGCAGACAGTAGTAGATGATGATGTGGCAGATCACACGTGGAAGCCAGGTAAAGAGGAGGCTTCATAGTCATCAGGAGAAGAGGGTGGCAGCTTGGGCTTAAGGCAGTGGCTGAGCCAGCAGGCTGGTAGCGTGGCCGTGAGTTAGCAGCATGACAGCAGTGGGAGGTCGAGAGCCAAACATGCCCGGATTAAAATGCCCTCTACACAGGAGTCTACTTGTCCGGATAGAAGTATCGGTGCAGGGCTTCACGGAGGAAGCGGTAACAGGCAGTAAGTAAGAAGTGGTGGGGGGGAAAATGCCTTACTCAACGGTATGGGAATTTTTCTTCAAGCCGCCAGAGGACATGAGAATGGCCATTTGCAGAATCCGTGGACAGGAGGTAAAGCAGGGGCCAGGGTGCCAAAATTTGCTTCGGTCTGAATTTATCTGTGGCGAATCACGTTAAAAAAAACTGGTATTTCCTGGCTGCACAAAGCCTTTATAGTGGTGTAGAACACTGAGCCTTGCAGTAACATGCATAGGGAGTCTGCTGTGGTAGTGAAATAATACTGTTAGTCAGTATGACATGCAGATGACAGGCGTCACTCTTAGAATCACTGCACACTTCAATTATTTGGGCAGTCACGGGGCCAAAACTGAACAAACAACTCAAGTATGAACTCAGCCTTACAGGTCGGTGTTAGCGCCAAGAAGAAGCGCAGTCCTTTTACACCGTCGTCAGATGATTCCACATAGATGTCTACAGAACCTGTTCTATTAAACGCTTATACAAGTAGAGCCCCCCCGACAGAGTGGAGAGGGTGTCAGCAGTAAGTTTGTGTTTACGTCACTGATTATTCTGATCCGTCAGAACAATAACCCAAAAAAAATGGATCCTGGCTGTGGAGCATCCGCCTTCATTCGGTCAACATTTGGTCACTAATTCATCAGTATTGCTAATGCCCCCCAAAAAATGGAGTGGATCCACAACAGAGATGACACATGAATTGAATATTTGCATGTATTCTATGTTTTGAATCCACTCCTGCTTTTGGCTACCAAATCATTAGCCAATGGGACCATACAGGCCTTACAGCTGCTACACAGACAGGATTTGTTGTGGGTCTCATTTTTCCTTCCTACAGATCAGAAGAAGGGTCAAATAAATAATGATGTCAGCCAGGCCGAAAGGCAAAATAGTAGCCCAGTCATGAAGTGGGGAGGGTGGGAACAGCATGAGAAGTCCACAGAGTGGCCCTATGACACAGTGGTGTGGTGGAAGCAGCAAAAGGAGACCACAGAGTGGCCCAAAGACACAGTCTGGAGGTGGCGGCAGCATCAGTAGGAGGCTACAGAGTGGCACAATGACAGTGTGGAGATGGCAGCACCATCAGGAGACCACAGAGTGGCACAATGACAGAATGTGGAGGTGGCGGCAGCAGCAGCAGCATCAGAGGTGGCAACAGAGTGGCACACTGACAGTGTGGAGGTGGCGGCAGCATCAGGAGACCACAGAGTGGTAAGGTGACATAGTGTGGAGGTGGCAGCAGCATAATGAGACCACAGAGTGACCCAGTGACAGAGTGGGGAGGTAGCAGCAGCATCAGGAGACCACAAAGTGGCACGGTGACATAATGAGGAGGTGGCAGCAGCATCAGGAGACCACGGAGTTACTTGGTGATATAGTGGGGACGTGGGTGGCAATACGAGTACCAGCTCAAGATGGTGCTTGGAAGAAGGAGCACTTGGCATCAGATGTGTGGCATCAGGAGGGTGGCAGAATCAGAATAGTAGCTGAGGCAGGTAGCCAGAAAAAAACGGTCTCTTTTGTCAAAGTGTTGGTGTGGCACCATGGAGGATATAGTTAGATGTATCAGGCATTGGTGGGTGGAAACCCTGGCTGATCCATGCCTGAGTTATCTTGACAAAGGTCAGTCTCTCCACATTTTGGCCCCCTTCTGCACTAAAAACCCGCTATGATTCCACATTAGTGGCTGGGCAGTACAGCTTTTTCAGGGCAAACTCTGCTACTTGCATCCACAAATCCAGTTTGGCTGCCCAGTAGTTCAGTGAATCTTCAGTGTGGGGTGGCAGGGTACTGTCCAAATATGCCACCACCTGCTGGTTCCGGTCCTGCTCTAGGTCTAGCTGCTGATGCTGGTGAGTGGTCTCTTCACTAGGTGGGTGAAGAAAGCTGCTCATTAGTATTGATCGAGCATGCTCGGCCGAACACCAGTTCGGCTCGAGCATCTCGATGCGTGGCAAATGGCGGTATTCGGCCGAATACCACATGTGCTTGAGTGCAATACTAGAGTTTCCTCCCCGCACGTTTCTTGGCTGCTATGCACTGTAATACCATAGCCATGTTGGTTACTGGCATTACAGTGATTGGCTAGCCGGAACGCGGCATCTGCTGCTAAATAGTGTTCGGCTCAGTGTTAGTCAGGGAGAGATATGCTGAGGAAGGGAAAGATAGTGTAGGGAGAGACAATTTTTTTGGGGAAGTTGAAAAACTTGTCAGAGACCAGCAATATATATTTTTAGCGCAACCTGTGCTAAATTGTTAAAACTTTACAGACCCAAAAGTGCTTCTAAGGACTATTGTGTGTGGCAGAAATATCTATTTTCAGCGCATCCTGCACTAAATAGCATGCGATAGTTAGGCCGCTGCAGACAGCGACATTATCTGCACTACATCTGCTGTATAACGTGTGGGCATTCCAAAAATATCAGTGACATCCAGTGTACTTTTTCCGTAGACGGTGTCCGCTGCGGACAGTGACATTTGCTGCGCTACATCTCCTGTGTAACGTGTGCACATCAAAAAAATATCGGTGACATCCAGTGTACTTTTTCCGTAGACGGTGTCGGCTGCGGACAGTGACATTACCCGGGGTACATCGACTGTGTAACGTTTCCACATCCCAAATAACTGTGACAGTCTCTGTAATTTTATATTAGCCGCTGCTGACATCAGCGACATTTTCTGCGGTATTTCTCCTGTGTAACGTTTCCACATCCAAAATACCTGTGATATTCCCTGTAATTTTATATTAGCCGCTAGTGACATTAGCAACATTATCTGCGTTATTTCTCCTGTGTAACGTGTGCGGATCCCAAAAATATCAGTGACATCCAGTAAACTTTTTCCGTAGACGGTGTCGGTTGCGGAAAGTGACATTACCTGGGGTACATCTCCTGTGAATCGTTTCCACATCCCAAATACCTGTGACATTCCCTGTAATTTTATATTAGCCGCTGCTGATATCAGCGACATTATCTGCGGTATTTCTCCTGTGTGACGTTTCCACATCCCAAATACCTTTATTTATTTTTTTGCGCATACACTTACAAATCCTACACTACTGTGTGACATACTTTCAAGCATATATAACATTTAATATGAAGAAGGTGAGCAGTAAGGGACGGGGAAATGGCCGTGATGCTGATGGTGCACGCAGAGGCCGTGGCCCTGGGCGTGTTGAAACTGTGCCTGCTGCCAGAGCACAAGAAAAACAATCATCCATCATACCTAGCTTCATGTCCTAGAATACAGGGGCGGCGCAGGACAACACTCTTGAAGTCCGACCAGTGCCGGGTGGTCGGTTGGATTTTAAAAGATAATGCTTCCAGTTGGTTAAGCACCACCCTGTCTTCCACCAAGTCCAGTCTCAGTAGCCAAGAGTCTGGTCAACCCAATTATCACCCTGATCCTCCTTCCTACCACCATGGAGAGTCTTGCTAAACAAGTGTTCCGACACGCGGATATTCAGAGGAACTCTTTTCAGCGTCATTCCTTCATTTGGGCCTCTCGACAAGCCTGCTTGAAGAGGGACATGAGATCTTGTGCCTTGATTCCCAAACTCTTGAGCATCCACAGTCATAAGAAGATGATGGTGGGGAACGGCAATTAGTGTTTCACAAGGTGGATGATGATGATGAGACACAGTTGCCAATAAGTCAACGGCAATTAGTGTCTCAAGAAGTTGATGATGAGGATGAGACACAGTTGTCAATAACTGAGGTTGTTGTTAGGTCAACAAATCAGGAGGATGAGCAGAGTGAGGAAGGGGAAAAGGAGGTGGTGGACGATTAAGTCACTGACCCAACCTGGGAAGGTGGCAAGCCGAGCGAGGACAGCAGGACAGAGGGGGAGGGATCTGCAGCACTGCAGCAGGCTGGAAGAAGCAGTGGGGTGGCAAAAGGTAGAAGGCGGGCCACACCAAACAGGCCCGCAACTGTTTCCTGGAGCACACCCTTGCGGAAATCTCCCTTGCCAAGGGGTAGGTGTTCAGCAGTCTGGCGCTTTTTTGATGAAAGTGCGGACGACAAAAGAATTGTAATTTGCAACCTGTGCCATACAAACATGAGCAGGGGCGTGAAAACTAGCAACCTCACCACCACCAGCATTATCCGCCACATGGAATCCAAGCACTGCAATAGGTGGGCTTAACGCCTGGGTCCACAATCTGTGTCTGCGGGTCACACCACTGCCTCCTCTTCCCCTGTTTAACGTGCTGGCCAATTTCCTGTCCAAGACGCAGGCCCGGATGCCTCCCGCCCTGCACCTGGACTTTTGCAAGCACCATCAGTGTCCACATCCACTTCCCTGCCAAAGAGCATCATCCAAATGTCATTACCCTAGGCATTTGAACGCAAGCGTAAATACCCAGCCACCCACCCACAGGCCATAGCACTAAATGTGCAAATTTCCAAATTACTGGCCCTGGAAATGTTGCCATTTAGGCTCTTGGACACTGAGGCCTTCCGCAGCCTGATGTCGACGGCCATCCCTCGTTACACAGTCCCCAGCCACCACTATTTTTTATGGTATGCCGTGCCCGCCTTATACCAGCATGTGTCCCGTAACATCACCCGTTCCATGACCAATGCAGTTACTGGGAAGGTCCACTTAATCACCGACCCATGGACATGTGCTTTCGGCCAGGGACGCTACATTTCCGTGACGGCACACTGGGTGAACGTTGTGGAGGCCAGGAGCGACTCGTACCTTGGGATGGCACAGGTGCTACAGACGCCAAGAATTGTAGGCCCTAATTCCATCAGGGTTTCCGCCACAACCTACGTTAGTGGCTCCAACCCCCACTTCTCTTCCTCTGCCTCCTCCTCCACTTCCACCTCAGAATTATCCTCTTGCAGCGCCAGTCAGCATTCAGTCGGTAGCTGGAAGCAGTGTAGCACTGCAGTGGGGAAGCATCAACAGGCCGTGCTTAAGCTGATCTGCTTAGGTGAAAAACAGCACACCGCTGCACAGCTGTGGCAGGGGATAAGAGACCAGACTGAGCTGTGGCTCTCGCCACTCAACCTAGAACCAGGCATGGTTGTGTCTGATAATGGCCGTAACTTGGTGGCGGCTTTGGAGCTCAGGAAGCTCACACACATCTCATGCATAGCCCACGTCTTCAATTTAGTGGTTCAGCGGTTTCTCAAAACCTACCCTAATGTGCCTGAGCTACTGTTGAAGGTGCGCCGCGTGTGGTGCCCATTTCCACAAGTCATCGACAGCTTCCGCCAGTCTATCAACGCTGCAGCAGCGCTTACAATTGCCAGCTCACTGACTGTTGTGCAACGTGAGCACGCGCTGGAACTCCATGTTCCACATGTTGGCCAGGCTTTGTAAGCAGCAGAGGGCAGTTGTGGAATACCAACTGCAACATGGTCATCGCCTTTCCAGTCAGCTTCCGGTATTCACAAGCGAGGAGTGGGCATGGATGTCTGACCTCTGTGAGGTTTTAAGAAATTTTGAGTAATCAACACAGATGGTGAGCGGTGATAACGCTATTATCAGCGTCACCATTTCACTTCTGTGTCTACTCAAACGCTCGCAGCTCACAGATAAGGCTGATGCTTTGCATGTGAAAGAGGTGGAAATGGGGGAAGACATTACACAGGGTGATAGCCAGACCACCCTCAGTTTGTCGTCTCAGCGCAAATTAAATGACGATGAGTAGTAGAAGGAGGAGTAGTAGCCATGGAAGTTTAATTCCATCTGTTCAGCGTGGATGGGCAGAAGAGGAGGAAAAGGATGAGGAGATTGAGAATCATCCTCCTGATGACGACAGCAAAGTATTGCCTGTTGGGACTCTGGCACACATGGCTGGCTTTATGTTAGGCTGCCTCTCTCGCGATCCTCGCGTTGTATGCATTTTGGACAATACTGATTACTGGTTGTTCACCCTTCTTGACCGCAGCTATGAAGAGAACTTCTCATCTCTCATTCCTGTGGTGGGGAGGAGGAGCAAAATGGTGCAATACCAGAAAGTCCTTGAGGGAAAATTGCTCCAAAAATTTCCAGCTTACAACGCTGGCAGAAGAGTACGTAGTTCCTTGGACAACCGAGGAGGGGAGATGAGGGAAACACACAGCAGTTCCAATAGGGGCAAGGCAACAATCTCTAAGGACTGGGACAGTTTCATGACACCCCGCCAGCACCCTCATGCTGATTCGCGGCCTAGTGTCACAAGGAGAGAAAAGTTTTGGAAGATGGGGAAGGAGTACATAGCAGACCGTGTCAGCGTCCTCAATGATCCTTCTGTGACTTTCAACTACTGGGTGTCCAAGCTGGACACGTGGCACGAACTGGCGCTCTACGCCTTGGGGGTGCTGGCCTGCCCTGCCACTAGCATTTTGTCAGAGCGAGTATTTAGTGCTGCTGGGGCATTATAACAGAAAGGCGTATACGCCTGACAACTGAAAATGCTGACAGGTTGACTCTTATAAAAATTAGCAAGGCCTGGATTGCCCCTGACTTCTCTACTCCACCAGAGGAAAGTGGCTGAACATAAAGGCACTTTAAATGTGTTTTTTATAATGTACTGAATACACTGTATTCCCATGCACCCCTTCCACAACAAACAAGGGTATATGGTTGAATATTCCTTTTCTTGTCCTCCTCCTCTTCCATCATATCAACATACTTATTAGTCTGCCCCCGCTCCTGATGTTGTAGAGGGTTAGCTCATCTCAGGCCCTCGCATATAATGTTTTATAGGGTCAGCTCACCTATAGGCCCTCACCTACAATCTTTTAGAGAGTAAGCTCACCTGCAGGCCCTCGCATATAATGTTTAAGAGGGTTAGCTTACTAGCAGGTCCTCACCTACAATCTTTTAGAGGGTCAGCTCACCTGATACGTAATAGGGCTGTTCAGTCTGTGGGTGACTTGTAGGCATTTTTGTTTGATGCAATCCTACTCCTTTGCACCAGTGACAGGGAAATCCAATAGTTAATCCGTCTGGTAATTGTGTTGGTGACACAAATCTCTTTTTTTTATTGATGTGCAAAACCCTTTACTAGCCACCAGGGAAATATAATAGTTAATCATCCTGGTTTTTGGGTCGGTGAGACAAAACTATTTTTTGTGGTGAGATACACCTCCTTTGCATCCGTGACACAGAAATACAATTGTGAAAAAATATCACAAAATGGCGGTATGATTAAGATGATGGTTCAACTGTTTAATCTTGTCATTCAACATAAAATGGTGGATATATTTCTCTCCAGTGTCTGTACTCTCACTTTGTTATTTAAGCACTTTATGATCTCACTGAGAGGTATATCTGGGGTCTAACTAATAGTTCTACTTGCTGAATTTGGTTGCAATTTGCAGTATGCAGTTAGCAGTAACTGTTTGCAGATTGGTTGAGTATGATCTGGTATGGTTGTATGCAATTTGGATTGCAATATGGAATTTGAATTTGCAATTAAATTTGTATAGCTCAGTAGTTGGTTTGTTTGGTGGAACTGTAAGTAAACATACATATATATAAAATAATCATCAGGCACTCACCATCTGAATTTCACATATATAACACATTTAATAAATGATTAGATACAATACTATGAATAAAATATTATAAATAAAATAGATAAAATATTATAGATAAAATGGATGTTAGTACAATATATCTTAAACTTTACACACAGTATACGAAAAGAATTAACAACCATATAACCAATTGCAAATTAATAAATGTCCTATGTGGTAGAATAAATTATAAAAAAATCGATTAAAAAATTGGATAAAATTTAATTTGAAAATCAGAGAAGCATCACCTAGGATTGTTTGCATGGAATTTTTTCGAATAATATTTGAGTGTAATTTCGAAAGTTCACTAGGTGTGCTTGTCTATTTATCCTTATTGACAGTCCAATACAATCCAATGCTAAGTTTATTGCAGAGTATGCACATTATAGTGTATAATAGACCAAATTTCGATCGGTCATTTTTCGCGAATATCCTTGATTTATGCCCTGAAGTGTCTGGTATTCTCAATAGGACACTAAGGCTGTGCAGTTTTATCAATGGGTGACTTTCGAATTAATAGTCCCTCTCACAGTTAGGCTACATTCACACGTCAGTATTTTTCTATATCCCGAATTTCGGTCCGTTTTTTGCGGATCCGTTGTTCCTGAAAATGTTTCCGTATGTCATCCGTTTTTTGATGTCATCCGTTTTTCCTCAGTGGCGAAGAGGTGAAGTCACCTCGAAACGCGTCTGGCGGACTAAAGGAACCAAACTACTAACTAAATCATCCTTCAGGACTAAGAACTACAGATCCAAAAAAGCAAGAATCATACAAGATTATCAACAACTTTGTCTTTTTCATCTATTACCACGTGGGACGCCGACAGCTGAGCGCCATAACCACACCATACAAAACGAAAACACAAGAGTTCTGGGTCTGGGTGAGTAGCTTAACTGTGAGAGGGACGCCTCTACAGTAAACGCAATCGAATTTTATAAGAACAATTGACTATTTAAATCTTATGCAAGATATATTGAACTATTAATTCAAAAGTCACCCAAAAACGGACCGAAATTCGGGATATAGAAAAATACTGACGTGTGAATGTAGCCTAACTGTGAGAGGGACTATTAATTCGAAAGTCACCCATTGATAAAACTGCACAGCCTTAGTGTCCTATTGAGAATACCAGACACTTCAGGGCATAAATCAAGGATATTTGCGAAAATTTGGTCTATTATACACTATAATGTGCATACTCTGCAACAAACTTAGCATTGTATTGTATTGGACTTTCAATAAGGATAAATAGACAAGCACACCTAGTGAACTTTCGAAATTACACTCAAATATTATTCGAAAAAATTCCATGCAAACAATCCTAGGTGATGCTTCTCTGATTTTCAAATTAAATTTTATCCGATTTTTTAATAGTACTAATGACCACATAGGACATTTATTAATTCGCAATTGGTTATATGGTTGTTAATTCTTTTCGTATACTGTGTGTAAAGTTTAAGATATATTGTACTAACATCCATTTTATCTATAATATTTTATCTATTTTATTTATAATATTTTATTCATAGTATTGTATCTAATCATTTATTAAATGTGTTATATATGTGAAATTCAGATGGTGAGTGCCTGCTGATTATTTTATATTTATTTAAATTAAGAGATTAGGTGAATCACTTGCAGCAGGGCACCATTACCACGGTGACAAGCGGAGTGAGCCACTATAACCTACAATTTAAGTAAACATACTTATAACCAGTTCAGTATACAGTTTTAATCACTATATTAAAAATAGAAACATTATATAAAGGTTTTAAATACCTATTTTGGCCTCTCTGCTTCCATAAAACACAGCTCTTAGTATAGTGAATGTCTGTTCAGCTTCTCTCTCTGGTGAATAATGATTCTAGCAGCTCCTGCTAGGGGAATTTCCCTCACAGGCTGTGTGTGAGACTGGCTGTGATTGGTCAAGACTCCTGCCCAGCAACAACAGTTTAACTCTGCGCTTTCTGTTTTTTCTGCTGTGTCATTGAGCTTACCTTACATTAATTAATAAATCTTAAAGGCATATTATCTTTTCTGCTTCTGTGAACACAATATATAACAGTTATATGACATCCAAAACATGAAGTCACTGTAAATATCTCTGCTTTTGTGCACCACCAACTTCAGCAAAGCCAGGGGGAAACGACAGCAGGCTGTTCTGAAACTCATATGTTTGGGGGAAAGACCCCACACCAGGCAGGAGCTGTGGGTGGGCATAAAAGAACAGACCGATGAGTGGTTGGTACTGCTGAGCCTACCTAGTTTGAAACACCCCTTGCCTGGCGCATGTGCTGAATTTGGTGATGCAGAAGTTCCTGAAGAATTACCCCGATACGTCAGAGCTGCTGCAGAAAGTGAGGGTCGTCTCTGTGCACTTTTGGCGTTCTCACCCAGCTGCTGCTCGCCTGTCTGCGCTGCAGCATAACTTCGGCCCTCCCGCTCACTGCCTCCACCTTGCTTATGCCCGAGAGACTGTGTGAGCAGCAGCAGGCGATACTGGAGTGCAGTGTGTTTTGCTATCAATATAAATGTTTTTGTTTGTGGTGAAAACACAAAGGTAAAAAGTTCCGTAGGCTGCGCTCACCTGATCAGTGTTACGATGGAGGCACGGACTGTGCTTGGAAAAGGCACCAGTTAGGACCATATAAAAATAAGATGGGATGTCCAGCTTCCAAAAAAGACGTAGTTCTTTATTCCAATATCACACAGAATAAAAAAATCCAACACGGCAAGCAGGTCTACATGTTTCGGATGCTCTAATACTGATCCTTATTCATGACAAGTTTGTTGCTGAATGGCTACAAACTTAAATAGCTGAACTTCCTGGCACTCACAGATGATTCAGATTAGCAGGAACAAACACACAAATTGGTTTCCGCCTACTATCCAAGTGCCAGGTGAGTATGAAAGCAAAGATGCACATAAAAAGAAGGATATATTAAAAAACATAAACTTAAAAAAAAAAAAGTAATATGAGCAAAGATCAATAATGCAGGATTAGATCATGTTTACAATTCAATCCCGCTGGGACTCGAGAACCCATACGAAAGATCCAATAGGACGCCCTATTCAGGAGCTTTCGCTTGTAGTCCCCACCTGTTGCAGGAGGATTAACCCTTTCTAGGGCCTGAACTTGGAAACCTGCGGCATCGCCCTGGTGAGAAACCGCGAAATGTAGACTGGCTGCTGAAACATTTCTCACTCTGGTATGTGGGATGTCTGAAAGGTGTTTACAAATTCTTACTTTTAAACTATTGGTTGTGCATCCAATATATTGCAAACTGCATATAGAACAGGCAATGCAATACACCACATAGTTCGTGTTGCAATTCACATATTGTTTGTTATAAAAAAAAGTTCTGAGTGACTGTCGAAAAAACAATAGAGCCCGTTTTTATGTAGTTGTAACATGTACAGATGCGGTGGCCGCATTTGAATGTACCCTTGTGCCTCAACCAAGCACTTTTTTCTTTTTTATTGGTGTCACTATCAGTAAAAAGACTTGGGCTGATATTTTGCGCAATGGTAGGTGCGCGACGTGCAATGCATCTGACACCTGCAGAGCTGATGTCAGACCACTGCTTGTCACAGTTTAGAACAGATAGGTGTTTAGTAACTATGGCACAGATTTGTGAAAATCCAAACTGTAGTTAGTAACAAAACAAGGAACATTTTTTGCAGCTGCATTGGATTTCCAGTTCATGCATGATTGTTGGTCGGGTTGTGCTGTGTCCGGAAAAGCAAGTCTGTCTCTGGGTCTATTCAATACATTAGCCCTTGCTCGATTTAAGGTTCAGGGGGGGGGGGGGTACCTACGCTCCGCAAGTCTCATGGTCACATGTCTGCATCCGCATTTCCGGAGCACGCCGACAATCTTTCGGTCCGCGGCTCCGGAAAAAAATAGAACATGTCCTATTCTTGTCCGCAATTGCAGACAAGAATAGGCATTTCTATGAGGGGGCTGGCCAGGTGTATTGCGGATCCACAATGCACTACGGACATGTGAATGGATGCTTAGTATTCGCGGTTCTTATATACCAGCAGATTGCTAACAGTGACCCCACAATACAGCTGTTCTGTAAGGCCTCCTACACACGAATGTGTGCGCCCCGTGGCCGTGCTGCGGCCCGCAAAATGCAGGCGGCAATGCACGAACACCGACCGCGGGGAAGCCGCAGCGGATTGCGGACCCATTCACTTTATTGTGGAATAAATGGAAGAACGGGACGAAACCTGATTCGGTAGTGCTTCCGTAGGGTTCCGTTCCGTGCTTCCGTTCTGCAACATTCCGCATTTGCAGAATGCCCACAGAACTACACCCGTGTATCGCGGATCCACAATGTGGCCACGAAGCACACATGTTCGTGTGCAGAAGGCCTAACTGTGCCCCCACAATACCGGTGTTTTGTAACAGTGCCCCCACAATACAGGTGTTCTGTAACAGTGCCCCCACAATACAGGTGTTCTGTAACAGTGTCCCCACAATACCGGTGTTCTGTAACAGTGCCCCCACAATACAGGTGTTCTGTAACAGTGCCCCCACAATACCGGTGTTCTGTAACAGTTCCCCCACAATACAGGTGTTCTGTAACAGTGCCCCCACAATACCGGTGTTCTGTAACAGTGCCCCCACAATACAGGTGTTCTGTAACAGTGCCCCCACAATACAAGTGTTCTGTAACAGTGCACCCACAATACAGGTGTTCTGTAACAGTTCCCCCACAATACTGGTGTTCTGTAACACTGCCCCCACAATACAGGTGTTCTGTAACAGTGCCCCCACAATACAGGTGTTCTGTAACAGTGCCCCCACAATACAGGTGTTATGTGACAGTGCCCCACAATACAGGTGTTATGTGACAGTGCCCCCACAATACAGGTGTTATGTAACAGTGCCCCACAATACAGGTGTTATGTGACAGTGCCCCCACAATACAGGTGTTATGTAACAGTGCTCCCACAATACAGGTGTTATGTGACAGTGCCCCCACAATACAGGTGTTCTGTAACAGTGCCCCCACAATACAGGTGTTATGTGACAGTGCCCCCACAATACCGGTGTTATGTAACAGTGCCCCCACAATACCGGTGTTATGTAACACTGCCCCCACAATACAGGTGTTATGTAACAGTGCTCCCACAATACAAGTGTTATGTAACAGTGCCCCCACAATACCGGTGTTCTGTAACAGTGCCCCCACAATACAGGTGTTCTGTAACAGTGCCCCCACAATACAGGTGTTCTGTAACAGTGCCCCCACAATACAGGTGTTCTGTAACAGTGCCCCCACAATACAGGTGTTCTGTAACAGTGCCCCCACAATACAGGTGTTCTGTAACAGTGCCCCTACAATACAGGTGTTCTGTAACAGTGCCCCCACAATACAGGTGTTCTGTAACAGTGTCCCCACAATACCGGTGTTCTGTAACAGTGCCCCCACAATACAGGTGTTCTGTAACAGTGCCCCCACAATACCGGTGTTCTGTAACAGTTCCCCCACAATACAGGTGTTCTGTAACAGTGCCCCCACAATACCGGTGTTCTGTAACAGTGCCCCCACAATACAGGTGTTCTGTAACAGTGCCCCCACAATACAAGTGTTCTGTAACAGTGCACCCACAATACAGGTGTTCTGTAACAGTTCCCCCACAATACTGGTGTTCTGTAACACTGCCCCCACAATACAGGTGTTCTGTAACAGTGCCCCCACAATACAGGTGTTATGTGACAGTGCCCCACAATACAGGTGTTATGTGACAGTGCCCCCACAATACAGGTGTTATGTAACAGTGCCCCACAATACAGGTGTTATGTGACAGTGCCCCCACAATACAGGTGTTATGTAACAGTGCTCCCACAATACAGGTGTTATGTGACAGTGCCCCCACAATACAGGTGTTCTGTAACAGTGCCCCCACAATACAGGTGTTATGTGACAGTGCCCCCACAATACCGGTGTTATGTAACAGTGCCCCCACAATACCGGTGTTATGTAACACTGCCCCCACAATACAGGTGTTATGTAACAGTGCTCCCACAATACAAGTGTTATGTAACAGTGCCCCCACAATACCGGTGTTCTGTAACAGTGCCCCCACAATACAGGTGTTCTGTAACAGTGCCCCCACAATACAGGTGTTCTGTAACAGTGCCCCCACAATACAGGTGTTCTGTAACAGTGCCCCCACAATACAGGTGTTCTGTAACAGTGCCCCCACAATACAGGTGTTCTGTAACAGTGCACCCACAATACAGGTGTTCTGTAACAGTGCCCCCACAATACAGGTGTTATGTGACAGTGCCCCCACAATACCGGTGTTATGTAACAGTGCCCCCACAATACAAGTGTTATGTAACAGTGCCCCCACAATACCGGTGTTCTGTAACAGTGCCCCCACAATACAGGTGTTCTGTAACAGTGCCCCCACAATACAGGTGTTCTGTAACAGTGCCCCCACAATACAGGTGTTCTGTAACAGTGCCCCTACAATACAGGTGTTATGTGACAGTGCTCCCACAATACAAGTGTTATGTAACAGTGCCCCCACAATACAAGTGTTATGTAACAGTGCTCCCACAATACAAGTGTTATGTAACAGTGCCCCCACAATACCGGTGTTCTGTAACAGTGCCCCCACAATACAGGTGTTCTGTAACAGTGCCCCCACAATACAGGTGTTCTGTAACAGTGCCCCCACAATACAGGTGTTCTGTAACAGTGCCCCTACAATACAGGTGTTCTGTAACAGTGCCCCCACAATACAGGTGTTCTGTAACAGTGCCCCCACAATACCGGTGTTCTTTAACAGTGCCCCCACAATACAGGTGTTATGTAATAGTGCCCCCACAATACAGGTGTTATGTAACAGTGCCCCCACAATACCGGTGTTCTGTAACAGTGCCCCCACAATACAGGTGTTCTGTAACAGTGCCCCCACAATACAGGTGTTCTGTAACAGTGCACCCACAATACAGGTGTTCTGTAACAGTGCCCCCACAATACCAGTGTTCTGTAACAGTGCCCCCACAATACCGGTGTTCTGTAACAGTGCCCCCACAATACAAGTGTTCTGTAACAGTGCCCCCACAATACAGGTGTTCTGTAACAGTTCCCCCACAATACTGGTGTTCTGTAACACTGCCCCCACAATACAGGTGTTCTGTAACAGTGTCCCCACAATACAGGTGTTATGTGACAGTGCCCCACAATACAGGTGTTATGTGACAGTGCCCCCACAATACAGGTGTTATGTGACAGTGCCCCACAATACAGGTGTTATGTGACAGTGCTCCCACAATACAGGTGTTCTGTAACAGTGCCCCCACAATACAGGTGTTATGTGACAGTGCCCCCACAATACAGGTGTTATGTGACAGTGCCCCCACAATACAGGTGTTCTGTAACAGTGCCCCCACAATACCGGTGTTCTGTAACACTGCCCCCACAATACAGGTGTTCTGTAACAGTGCCCCCACAATACAAGTGTTATGTAACAGTGCCCCCACAATACCGGTGTTCTGTAACAGTGCCCCCACAATACAGGTGTTCTGTAACAGTGCCTCCACAATACAGGTGTTATGTAACAGTGCCCCCACAATACAGGTGTTATGTGACAGTGCCCCCACAATACCGGTGTTATGTAACAGTGCCCCCACAATACCGGTGTTATGTAACAGTGCCCCCACAATACCGGTGTTATGTAACAGTGCCCCCACAATACAGGTGTTATGTAACAGTGCTCCCACAATACAAGTGTTATGTAACAGTGCCCCCACAATACCGGTGTTCTGTAACAGTGCCCCCACAATACAGGTGTTCTGTAACAGTGCCCCCACAATACAGGTGTTCTGTAACAGTGCCCCCACAATACAGGTGTTCTGTAACAGTGCCCCTACAATACAGGTGTTCTGTAACAGTGCCCCCACAATACAGGTGTTCTGTAACAGTGCCCCCACAATACAGGTGTTCTGTAACAGTGCCCCCACAATACAGGTGTTATGTGACAGTGCCCCCACAATACAGGTGTTCTGTAACAGTGCTCCCACAATACAGGTGTTCTGTAACAGTTCCCCCACAATACAGGTGTTCTGTAACAGTGCCCCCACAATACAAGTGTTCTGTAACAGTTCCCCCACAATACAGGTGTTATGTGACAGTGCCCCCACAATACAGGTGTTCTGTAACAGTGCCCCCACAATACAGGTGTTATGTGACAGTGCCCCCACAATACCGGTGTTATGTAACAGTGCCCCCACAATACCGGTGTTCTGTAACAGTGCCCCCACAATACAGGTGTTCTGTAACAGTGCTCCCTATAACACAGCCGGCCTGTAAGGCTGAGTTCAAACGGGTGAGATTTCCGCGGGTGCAATGCGGGAGGTGAACACATTGCACCCGCACTGAATCTGGACCCATTCACTTCTATGGGGCTGTGCACATGAGCTGTAATTTTGACGCATCACTTATGCGTTGCGTGAAAATCGCAGCATGCTCTATATATTGTGCGTTTATCACGCAACACAGGCCCCATAGAAGGGAATGGGACTGAGTGAAAATCGCAAGCAAGTGCGGATTCGGTGCGATTTTCACGCATGGTTGCTAAGTGACAGTCTATTCACTGTATTATTTTCCCTTATAACATGTTTATAAGGGAAAATAATAGCATTCTTAATACAGAATGCATAGTAGGTGGTCAAGTGTTAAGGCTGGCCGCAGGCTAGCCTGGATTTGTGGGAGGGGCCAGTACCTGTCTTAAGCAGTCCGGCTCTCCCAGGCAGCACGTCTGCATTCGGACGTCTGCTACTTCCGGGTGTGACGTCATCAGCAAGCGTCCTGCACGAGTGGGTCCTCAGAGAAGCCGGGTGTACCTTTCCCTTCAGTCTGCAGCTGTTAAAGATCGTTGTCCAGGATAAACTGGTTTGTTTGGGCACTGTGGCAACGTGGGGGAGGGTAGGAGGGTGTGTAGAGAGGGGGAAGTGTGCCGGAGGATCGCTTCTCCTCACTACGTTCAGGCACATGCAATTCAAGTTTTGGCACCAGGGGGCAGCATTGTCACATGGTTGGAGCTCACTGCCTTTTCAACATAACCTGCATTTAAGTTTACACAGGGGCTGCGAGTCATCTGGGCTCAGCAGGTTAAAACTCTGGTAGCTGGGTCCTGGTGCCATTACTGGGTTAATTACTTACAAGGTTGCTGGTGGTGCACATGTTTGACACTCTTCACATACACTACATACATACCTTAGACACATAGTTTGCACATCAGCCAGTTTGACGAAAAAAAAAAAAAAAAAAAGTGGGTTGTTAAATAAAGAAGAAAAAAAAAAAAAAAAAATAGGTGGATTGTTTAATAAAAAAAAAAAAAAAAAAAAGGGGTGGGAACCTTTTTCCACCAAACTTCGTGCATACACCACTAGCATAGGTACATTCGCTAGTACAGCCACACTCTCGCACGACAGACAGAGACACCTCGCATCATCTCGTAGAATAGTGTCATACGTCATACGGTCTGTTTTCCACAAATCCTATACTTACATACATCACCTACCACGTCTGTAGGTTCGTTAGCCCGCAGTGTTCGTTTTTAATGAATCTGCCACGTCACAGATTCAGACAAACTCGGGCTCGTCTCATACGTCAGTGGAAACGACTATCATACTCCCTGTCAGCCTCGTCGGCTTCTCGTCAAAACGTTCCACGCTGCTGGGGGGGGGGGTTTAGATTCTGTCACCTTGTCCGTCGGCTTATGGGCAGCAGGTCGTAGGGTTAACAGGTTGTTTTTGTTTTCTTTTTCCCCTCCTCTCTCCCTTTCTCTGTTGTTGTTGTGTGGTTGCAGTCGTCATGTCTCAGCCTTCAGACATTGAAGAGTTTGTGTCCTTGCCTCCGTCTCCAAGAGGGTCCGAACACGGCAGCACTCCATCCCTCAGGGCTTGGACTGTGCCTAGGTTGACGGCTGAATTGCTCAGGAGAGGGATTCCGTTTGCGGCTACTGCCAGAAAGGCGGAATTATTCAGTCTGCTCTTTCCCGCTACACCACAAGCCAGGCCGGCTGCTTCCGGCGGCAATACCACCATCTCCAATTCCTTGGTACAGATCCACGCGGTATTAAACACGCTCACTAGTTCCATCCAGGATTTACAAGCCCGGATGGAAGTAATGGAACAGCGTCGCGACCCCCCCCCAGCAGTTGGGCCAGCTGGTGGCGCGGCACCTCCGGCTGTGGTCACAGGTACCGTGCCTACTCTTCGTTCAACAGCCAACCTGTCACAGGGCGGGGGAGTGCCTTCTGTGGCGCCGGTGTATTTCGTCAGGCCCAGTATTAAGAAGGACATCCTAGAGGGCAAGGATGTCAACTTGGCATCCTTGTTAATTACGTCCCACGACGTTACAGAAAATAAGTCCTTCGGCTGCAGCGAGTTGTCAGTAGTACTCAAGGCCAAAGACCCCAGGCTCAGTCGCAAGCTGACCCTGGCTGAGTTCGTCCTGGCTTTCAGCCTGTTCAGAGACGTTGTGTGTTCCGCCAGCCCCAACAGGAGAGAGGAGTTGGACATTTACCTCTACAGGGTGGTAGATTTGGCGCACAAGTACGGGGGCACAGCATTCTATGATTATCATAGGTCCTTCTCGGCCAAAGCTGCAGCCATTTGGGCCCAGTTCCAGGTAGTCACGGACTGGAGCAATATTGACATGGAGTTATTCTGTAGGCACTTCGCCAGTTTGAAGTCCCCGGTGTGCGCCACATGTCAGTCTCCTGCTCATACTACCGCCTGGTGCCCATTGGCTGACCTCACAGCTGCCCCCAGTACCTCCAGAGGCGGGATCAACCCGGGTCCCAGCCAGCAGGCTACCCAGTTTGACAAACTGGGGAGACCCATTCATTACTTGGGGAAAGCCCAGCTCTGCAACAACTTCAACTATGCTGTCTGCAATTTCAGCCAGTGCAGGCTCCTGCACATCTGTGCCACATGTTTTAGGGCACATCCGGTCACAGTCTGCACCGTGAAGCCGGCATGACTGAGCCGGGTGAATGTCGAGGTTCTAGACCAGCTGCTGCGACTTCATCCGGTGCAGTCGTTCCGCGTTTTTCTGGTGGAAGGATTTTCACGGGGGTTCCACACCGGGCTCATCGCCTTACCTCAGCAGACTCATGAATGCCCCAACCTGCAGTCGGCTTCTAGACGTCCTGACCTGGTGGATCTGCTGTTGGCAAGTGAGCTGGAGAAGGGCTTCATAATTGGTCCTTTCCAGTCCTCTCCTTTTTTCACATGGAGGGTGAGCCCGGTGGGGGTGGTACAGGGGAAATACTCCAATAAATTTCGTTTGATTTATGACTTGTCTGCTCCACATTCTTCTCACGTTCCTAGTCTCAACTCATTGATTCCGTCTGAGGAATTTTCATTGAAGTACACTTCCGTGGACCAGGCTATCCAGGTCATTCTACAGACAGGCAGGGGTGCTTGGCTGTCCAAAGCAGATGTCTCTGATGCGTTCAAACTGCTGCCCATTAGCCCATCTCTCTGGCAGTGGCATGGCATCAAATGGAGAGATGCTTACTATTTCGCCACCAAGTTGACGTTTGGTTCCAAGAGCAGCCCCAGTCTGTTTGACAAGTTAGCGCAGGCTCTGGAATGGATTTTGTTGGAAGTACGGGCTTGCCAGAATGTCATTCACTACCTGGATGATTTTCTGTTGATAGAAGAACCCTCACGGGCGCCTGTTGACTTGCAGATTCTCTTGCAAGTTTTCAAGGAGTTAAACATTCCGGTTGCTGCCCACAAAACAGAAGGGCCTGCGCAGGTTGTCACATTCTTGGGGATCTCCCTGGATTCACGCGACATGTCGGCCAGTCTGCCACAAGACAAACTCGACAGGATCAAGTTAGGTGTCCGTTCCTTGCTCACGTCGCAGGTTTGCACCAAGAGAGAATTGCAGTCTCTGTTGGGTATGTTAAACTTCGCCATGAGGATCATTCCTCAGGGTAGATCATTTATTTCTAGATTGCTAGTCCTACTCCAACAGACCAGTGATTTGGACGCATCAGTGCATCTTAATGCCAACGCCCGAGCAGATCTGTTCATGTGGGACAGATTTCTCAGCGGGTGGAATGGCATTTCCATGTTCATTCCAAGGGCCACGTCTGATTCTCCACACGTATTTTCAGACGCAGCTGCCTCGATAGGTTTTGCGGCCATATTTGGCTCACATTGGTTCGCCGGCTCATGGCCCACGCATGTACTACAGATGCCGGGGTTTTCTCAGACGTCGGCATTGTTCGAGATCTATCCTATAGTAGCAGCTGCTATAGTTTGGGGGCATAGGTGGTCGGGTCACACGGTGGTTTTCCACACTGACAACATGGCGACTGCAGAGATCATCAACAAGGGTAGATCTAAATCGTTACTCATCATGTCTTTCATGCGTAGGTTGACCTGGATAGCCCTGGAACAGGGGTTTCATTTTCATGCCCTGTTTTTGGACGGGGTGAGCAATATTGCAGCTGATGCTTTATCTCGCTTTGATTTTTCACGCTTTTTCTTACAGAACCCAGAAGCAGACTCAGTGGGCACCCCGGTTCCGGACTGGCGGCTGCTGGTCTTGGACTAAACTCGCTGATGGTGGTCGCCAGTTCACTCATTACAAAGTCTTTGTCGATCAGTACATTGAGGTCATACCGCCGAGCGTGGGTGGTTTTCTTAGACTTCCAGTTGCTATATCCTAGGGGTGACACTGGTCAGGTCAAGTATATGGTGGCTTTCGTGTCTTATTGTCACTCGGTATTGGCTTTATCCTACAACACCATTAGGCTATATTTGGCTGGGGTGCAGCATTTTTTGGCACTTCAAGAGCCAGACAGACCCTCTATATTTTCTGCTCACCCGATCAAGGCCATCCTCAGAGGCATTCAGAAAAGCCAGGTCACGGTCAAGTCGGTCCGTCAACCGATTTCGGGGGACACGTTTCGTAGCCTGTCGGAAGTCCTCACACTGTCACCATTCGGAGTCCTTCCCAGCCTGGTGATCAAGGCAGCTATGTACTTGGCGTTTTACGGGTTTTTAAGACCAGGTGAAGTGACACAGGCCAGACAAGGGGCGGTGGCTCTCCACAAGGGAGACTTAGTAAGGATGGGCAGTAATTTTCATTTGCAGTTGCCTCACAACAAAACAAGGCAGGTAGGTCCCGGCCATGTAGTCAAGTTCTTTCAGACCACAAACGCATGGTGTCCAGTGACAGTCTTGGACAACCTCTTGCTGGCCCTTAGTCTTCACAGCCCCACCGACCCATTACTTCCATTTCCGGTTGGTCCACTGACGTCCAGCCAGTTCATCAAACATATTCGCATCCTGTTGACCAGTGTAGGTTTGAATCCGGCTCAATTCTCGGGGCATTCTTTCCGCATCGGTGCGGCATCCGCAGCGTCCAAGCATGGAGTTCCTGCGCATATCATCAAACACTTGGGGCGCTGGCGCTCGGGGTGCTTTGTGCGGTATATCCCGGAGCCACAAGCAGAGCTGGTCCAAGCATTCAGTAAGTTGGCAGAATAGCACGTCAGGCCAATCCTTCCCTCACTGGTGGGTTTTGCCCCCTTTTTCAGGCATACCGACCTAGTGAGGCCAAGGCACACCTCAGGCCAATCAGGTAGGGGGGTGGTGGTTGGGCATCTTCCACTCGTCAGGTCCTGACCACAAGTGTTAAGGCTGGCCGCAGGCTAGCCTGGATTTGTGGGAGGGGCCAGTACCTGTCTTAAGCAGTCCGGCTCTCCCAGGCAGCACGTCTGCATTCGGACGTCCCCTGCCCACCCATTCCCATTCTTCATTCAGTCATTTCAACCATCACATTCAGGGTATGCCCCCTTTTTCAGGCATACCGACCTAGTGAGGCCAAGGCACACCTCAGGCCAATCAGGTAGGGGGGTGGTGGTTGGGCATCTTCCACTCGTCAGGTCCTGACCACAATTGAGGGTTAAAAAAATAAAAATAATTATCTCACCTTCTCCTCTTGATTTTTTTTTAACCCTCAATTGACCACCTACTATGCATTCTGTATTCAGAATGCTATTATTTTCCCTTATAACCATGTTATAAGGGGAAATAATACAATCTACACAACACCGATCCCAAACCTGAACTTCTGTGAAGAATTTCGGGTCTGGGTACCACAGTCGGTTTTTTATCACGCGCGTGCAAAACACATTGCACCCGCGCGAAAAAAACTAAACATCGGAACGCAATCGCAATCAAAACTGACTGCAATTGCGTACCTACTCGCGCGGGTTGGCCGCAATACACCGGGACGCATCTAGATCTAATCCGGACACGGCCATGTGAACCAAATACTGACATGTAAATGAGGCTTTATTCTGTAAGGCTACTTTTACACTAGCGTTTTTGATGGATCCGGCCGGGTTCAGCAAAAACGCCTCCGTTACTGATAATAGAACCATCTGCATCTGTTATGAACGGATCCGGTTGTATTATCTTTAACATGGCCAAGACGGGTCCGTCATTAACTCCATAGAAAGTCAATTGGGGACGGATCCGTTTTCTATTGTGTCAGAGAAAACTGATCCATTCTCATTGACTTGTGTTGTGGATCATGACGGACAAATCTTGCTCCGCATCCCAGGACGGAAAGCAAACTACAACATGTTGCTCTCCGGTATGAGAACGGAACGCATTTTGGAGCGCTCCTTTCTGTTCAGTTACGTCTTGTTCCTGTTGACAATAAATGGGGACAAAACAGAAGCAATTTTATCCGGTAATGAGACCCTATGACGGATCTCCATACTGGAAAATATTAACGCTAGCGTGAAAGTACCCTAACACTGCCCCCATAACTGTGCCAGCTTGTAATAGTGCCCCCTTAACAAATCACTGAAAAGACCATACTGTAGTAATTGATGCAAGGTCGACAGCCTTCGACTCTATTGTAGAGGTCAGGGATTCTGGTCAAGAACACCCGGGTTTACATTTATTTATTCGTATGAAAATACCATACAAATGTAAGGTGTCACATGTACAGGTAGTAATACCTACATATAGACCCACGAGATACACGTAAACTCCGTGCTGGACTGTGGGGCCGAGCATGACAGCCCCGCCACCCCATCTGCTTCAGAATGGTGTAGAATGCAGATTTCTGTGCAAATTAGTTTATTGAGAAATAATACATTACAAACCAATAAATAATAACTTAGAAATTATACAGCTTATACAAAGGTAAAATAAAACATAAAAACAACAATTACAGCTAAACCCAGAAACAAAAAGCGAACGGTCAACGCTCTGAAATATGGACAACCAAAAAATCCAGTTTAGAAAGTGCCGCTCCCTAAATACTAGGGCGCATAAAGTGCTGGCCTGGAAAACTCTTGTAACTTTCTAATTTGAACGTAATTCAGGAGAATACGGGGGACACAGAAATGTATTCACTATGAAGGTTACTTTTGGCGCAGTAACCAGGGGCAGTAGTAGTAGCCGCCATCGGGAATGTAAACAGACATCAACAGTACTACCTAACCGACGTAATTATTAAATATTGTATAAATATCATATTAAAATGTAAAACTGCCACATTTTAAATTTTTTAAAAAATCACAGTGCCAACATAAGATTTAAGAAATGTTTCGATAACACTTTGCACATGTCCTGTTAAAAATGTAACAGCATGTCGGACCTCCTGGAGAACAGTCCTCCATTTGGAGGACCCATCTCTTTCATTTCTGTAGCTCTTAATTGATAAAAGGTAATACTCCATTTCTCCACTAGGAGTGCTACAGAAGAAATTAACACTTACCAGCAGCTAACAATACCCACAGCATCTCATTCTATGTTCAAGTATTCTGCTCTTCCTTCCAGATTATTCTGGATAATTTGAGGTCAGTTTTCCACAATCAACTGAATAGGAATACCTGACATTCTGACACTTATGAATAGTGTTGAGCGAATCGAAGTCCACAAAGTGGACTTCAATCCAAATTTCAGGATAAATTTGATTTGCCGTAAAGCCGAATTTCCTTAAGCTTCGTGGTAGTGAACCAATTTAACTTGAAATAGTACAAAAAAAGAATCTGCTCCATTTGCTCGGGACGGGCCGGCTGCCACCATCTTGCTTGAAGATCTTGACTTAAATCCTGTGCGCTGTGACGTAAGAACTCATCTTGGGCCATGCGAGATTTCGCTCCAGCTCTGGTAAGTATGTTTTTTGTTTTGTTTTTATCTACTGCTAGTCCTTCAGTACAGATGACAGCCCTTACCCCCAGGTTTTATCATTTTAAGTGAGGTACAATTTGGGTCCACTAGATCTGAGTTGTCCACAGCATGTACATTGGACACCGGTGCTCGGCAGGTGTCAGACAGATCATGGAATCTTCATACCAAGGTTTCGCAGGTCTTTCCAGGGTTATCAGGTGCCGTTTGAACTTCCTTGGAAGGAGCTTGAGTGAATCCATTCCGTTTCGTTTTATAACCTAAAAACATGAAATAAAGTAGAGATGAGAATGTACTGATACACACATGTAAAATCGATAAATCCAGTTGTCGTAAAGGCGTCAGCTTATTAAAAACGGTAGGCAGAGGTTCAGGGAGGGTTGAAAAGGATAACAAAGAAGTGTTACTCACCGATCCCTGCCACTTCCATTCCAGTCCTCACTTGTTGGTCTCTACTTCATGGACAAATCGTAAAAGACACAGAAAATGCCTGCTCAGCCAATCACCGGCCACAATCATGACCCGTCAGTTATTGGCTGAGCAGACATCTCCTGGCATTTCCTCTGTGTTGAGACGGGAAGGAAGTATAGACCAGTAGGACCCAGTAAAAGCTGGAAAAGGAGTGATGGATGTCGGTGATAAGAGTAGTGCATTTTTTATTTTTTATTTTAACCCACTACTTTTTTCCACCTGTACAATTTTTCCAGCTGGACAAATCCTTTAATGGAGTTCATGCAGCCGTGTGTAATCATGCAACTAGTCCCATTTAAAGGACCAGGGATGAGGCATTACATAGAGTAAAGCGTCAGCCCCTTGGCCGATAGCTATTCATGTTAAATCGTGCAAAACCGCACCAGTATTTCAAACCCTATGCATGGAATTTATGTAGAAACCTGTGACATTCAGGAGGATCTTAATGGAAGTTAAAGAGCATTCACTTCTACACTTCTCAATCTACAGGCAGCATATAACAGAGGGGGAGATGCCGAGCTCAGGGATATATTGGTTTCTATTATTTCACTCACTATTTTCATATCAAGAGATGTTAAACTTCTGCAAGGTTTACATTGAAAATCTGTGAGTCCTGCTTCCCCCACTCATTTATTGAAAAAGTCTGTTAGATCTGCTTTTCCAATCCAGAGTTCCAGAGGGCCCAGGCTCTGATACAGTACTGGGCCCTAAAAAACCTGGAGACTAGGGTCTACTTCTTTGATTCAAAACCTATAACACTGTATTTATGATATGAGGTTTGGGCCCTGAGAATAATCTCCTCTGATGGGCCCAAGAGACCCCAATCCAACTCTGTTTGTGAGTCCAGCATTCCTCTCCCAAACATATAGAAAGCCTGTGAGTCCTGCTTCCCCCTCGTTCTCATATAGAAAGCCTGAGAGTCCTGCTTCCCTCTACCTTCTCATAGAGAAAGCTCATGAGTCCTGCTTCTTCCTCCTCTCATACAGAGAGCCTGAAAGTCCTACTTCCCTCTACCTTCTCATAGAGAAAGCTCATGAGTCCTGCTTCTCCCTCCTCTCATACAGAGAGCCTGAGAGTCCTGCTTCCATCTACCTTCTCATAGAGAAAGCCTGAGAGTCCTGCTGTCCATGCACACACATAGAGAAAGCTTTTCAAGCCCTGCTCCCTACCCACTCACTGAAAAAGCATGCGAGTCCTGTTTCCCTCCTCAACCACCAAGCCATACAGAAAGCCTGTGAATTGTGCTTTCCCCTTTCTCCCCCATCCTGTAATACAGAAAGCCAGTGAGCTCTGGGAACCTACGCCCCACTTATTGAAAGCCTTATTGAAAGCCTGTGAGTCCTGCTTTCCCATCCGTTCATTTAAAAAAAGCTTGTGAGTTCTGCTTCCCCAGATCATTCATGGAGAAACCTGTAAGTCCTGCTTTCCCACTCATTCATAGAGAAAGCCCAATGAGTCCTGCTTCCGCCATCAACTTGTAGAAAAACCCTGATAACCATGCTTTTTGCTCCCACTCATTGAAAAAGCATGTGAGTCCTGCTTCCTCCCATCCATTCATAGAGAAAGCCTGTGAGCCATGGTAACCTATACCCTACTTATAAAAAGTCTGTGAGTCCTGCTTTCCCGTCCCTCAAATGGAGAAAACCTGTGAGTCCTGTTTACAACTTAAAGTCATAAAGAGAGCATGAGAGTCCTGCTTCCCCCTCCATCTAATAGAAAAAGCCTGTGAATCCTGTCTCCCCACTCACTCATACAGTAAGTATGTGAGCCCTGGTGTGGCACTGGTGTCCCATGGCCACCACTGCTTTGAGGGTAACAGGTGTTGTGCTCAACAGGTGTTGGCACAACTCATATCGCAGGCACAACTCACGGGGCTGGATTTCTCCGTCCATCATTCACTTCTGGCTGGCTGGCTGGCTGCCACCGATCAAGACCAGTTTTAATGTGACTCTGCCTGACTAATCCTATTCATTGTCCCATTAGTGCTGCTTACTGCCTGGACTCATCCCATCAATTTTTCTGCCGGGACAAAAACATCCAATCATTGACTGCTCATGTGCAAAATCTCTTAAAAAATCCCAGAAATGCCAGCACCAGTCTTCTGGGCAAAATACCAGTTAGGCCAGTTAAATACTGGCCAGAAAGCAACCCTATCTATAGCATATGGCTGGCCATCCCTGGGTATATTAGGCCCTCTCCCCAGTGGGAGGGTCACTGAGCTTAAGTTCTTAGTTTCTAATTTACCAGCAAAAGTGCATGATTCTGTCTGAGTGCACATGTACTGATCTTCTGCCTGTTAAGTGACTTTGATTCTCCGTCGCTTGCCTGACCTCAGACTTGTTTCTTGGATACAATTGCAAACAGGCTGCCCTGTTTCCTGACTACACTTCAGCCTGTTCCCTGACTACAACTATTGCCTGACTCCTTGGTACTTTTCAACATTGTCTCTGACCCTTGTGGGTCAGCCACCAACTACATAGGGACTATCTCAAGAGGTAGCGGCCTGGCAGCTCCCCTGCCAGGGTAATGCCCTTAGAGTCAGCCCAAAGTCAAGCCAATTAGTTGGCACAGTGGGTCCACTCTCACCACCCATTACTCCTGGTAACCCATGACCCACTCATAAAAAAAAACGTCAATCCTGCTGCTCTGGGTGGATGAGGGGAGCAGAACTCACAGGTTCTCTCTATGTATGGCAGGAGAAGCAGGACTTACAGGCTCTCTCTATGAGTGGGCAGGGGAAGCAGGGTTTACAGGTTCTCTCTATGTATGGCAGAAGAATCAGGACTCACAGGCTCTCTCTATGAGTGGGCAGGGTAAGCAGGACTCACAGATTTCCTCTATAAGAGGGCAGAAGAATCAGGACTCACAGGCTCTCTCTATGAGTGGGCAGGGGAAGCAGGACTCAGAGTTTTTCTCTATGAGAGGGCATAAGAATCAGGACTCACAGACTCTATCTATTAGTGGGCAGGGGAAGCAGGACTCACAGGTTTTCTCTATGAGAGGGCAGAAGAAGCAGGACTCACAGGTTTTCTCTATGAGTGGGCAGGGGAAGCAGGACTCACAGGTTTTCTCTATGAGAGGGAAGAAGAAGCAGGACTCACAGGCTTTCTCTATGAGTGGGCAGGGGAAGCAGGACTCACAGGTTTTCTCTATGAGAGGGCAGAAGAAGCAGGACTCACAGGCTCTCTCTATGAGTGGGCAGGGTAAGCAGGACTAACAGCTTTTCTCTATAAGAGGGCAGAATAATCAGGACTCACAGGCTCTCTCTATGAGTGGGCAGGGTAAGCAGGACTCACAGCTTTTCTCTATAAGAGAGCAGAAGAATCAGGACTCACAGGCTCTCTCTATGAGTGGGCAGGGGAAGCAGGACTCAGAGGTTTTCTCTATGAGAGGGCAGAAGAATCAGGACTCACAGGCTTTCTCTATGAGTGGGTAGGGGAAGCAGGACTCAGAGGTTTTCTCTATGAGAGGGCAGAAGAAGCAGGACTCACAGGCTTTCTCTATGAGTGGGCAGGGGAAGCAGGACTCACAGGTTTTCTCTATGATAGGGCAGCAGAAGCAGTACTCACAGGCTCTCTCTATGAGTGGGCAGGGTAAGCATGACTCACAGTTTTTCTCTATAAGAGGGCAGAAGAATCAGGACTCACAGGCTCTCTCTATGAGTGGGCAGGGGAAACAGGACTCAGAGGTTTTCTCTATGAGAGGGCAGAAGAAGCAGGACTCACAGGCTCTCTCTATGAGTGGGCAGGGAAGCAGGACTCACAGGTTTTCTCTATGAGTCGGCAAGGAAAACAAGTCTCTCTATTATATGAATACTTTCCATATAAAATGGCATGGAGCCATCTGAGATTAGCTTTCTGTAACAATAGTCTTCCTGGTCTCACATAGTATTTCTCCGAACTCTCAGCAGTTGGCCATAAACTTACAGTAGCCAATGAAGAAAATTCCAAGATTCAAAAGAAAAGAAATGATGAATGCGATGGCCACATAACCATTATCAGGAGATTGTCCTCTTGAATTGTCATCATCTGAAAATTAACAAAATTTTTGTGGTTAGATATTGGGATTGTTGGGCTCCTCAAAGAAACAACTAATACCCATGAGTGACCAGTCTTCATTAACTTTCTCTTGGTGCAACATATCTCAATATTTATGTCACAAAATGACCAACTTTTAAAATAAAATTATTTCATGATACTCTGTCACGAGATTTCTAACTTGTATGTGTCCATGTGTGGTCACCCAGTGGTTATGGTGTTACTTGTACTCTGTTAAGAGTTTTCATAGCATTTTGCTGCATGTAAGGCAGATGTGGAGACTCCTTCATCTCTAAAACCATTTAGGTGCCATGACCACCATGGTCTTCAACATCTTTGGGGTAATATTGCTGAGGGGTACGGAACCTGTGCCATATGTGTAGAACAATAATACAGTGTGGGGTTAGGTACTATCTTCTCACTACACCAAACTATTGCATCCCACTGCGAGAAGGGGATAGGATTTCCAGAAGACACCTACCGATCTCATAGTATATGATCCCAACACAGACTGTAAACGCGACCTGAAGCAGCAGAATGAAAATGTAGTGAGCGATCTGCTTACATCTGGAGTCTAAAAGGGAGAAAATAAAATGGAAACATTTTATAAAATCCCAATAATATACCATAAATAATACAAATCAATTCAGAGGACTACTCCTCCTCAATGCATATGATGTCCACAAATATAATATTGAGTCATCCTCTTGTGTTAAAGGGGCAGTATACGAAAGTATACATGGTATAAAAAAAATCCTAGTGCTGAGGATAGTGATTGGCTGCAGCTGTCACATGACTGATGTGACATCATCGCTGCAGAATCAGTTGTGACTCTTACAGGAGAGTATATCTCATTTCTTGGCAACATTTCCTGCTCTTACACAGGTTTCTTAAAATCCCAAACTTGCCCTTTTAAGTTATCACATATTCTATTTTGCTTCTGGAAAAGATGAGTGACAACCAATATGGCCGCCACAGTCGTTCTGGCTCCTGTATTGACTTATAATTAGATTGTTTAACCTATTGAGCTGAGCAGCTCACAATCTTTAAAATGTACAACTTACTGCAAAATCTGTCCATGAAGGTGGTGATTTGAGCTCCAACACATTTCTGGAGGCATCCTGCAAAAATGCTGAAATTAGGACTTTTTCTGGTTTTATTACCATTAAAGTAATAATACAACAAAACTGGTCATTATCAGCTGTTAAGGGCACGCGCTCTACTCCCCGACCAAGTCTCCTGGAGCAGGCCATGAAACACTGTAATGTGTAGGCTTACAACTAAGGCCTCATGCACACGACCGTTGTTGTGTTCCGTTCCGCAAAATGGGGTTCCGTTGTTTCGTGATCCGTTTCCATTTTTGTTTCCGTGTGTTTTCCTTTATTTTTGGAGGACCTCCAGACATAAAGGAAAGTAAAAAAAAGTCTAAGTCAGGTTTGCCATGCAAATAGAGGAAAAAAACGGACGCGGATGCACAGATCTTGTGTGCCTCCGCGTTTTTTTGCGGTCCCATTGACTTGAATAGGGCCACAAACTGTGTTGCGCAAAAATAATAGGACAGGTTATATTTTCTTGATGGACTGGAACCACGGATCACGGACGCGGATGGCAAATGGTGCATTAGCCGAGTTTTCCACGGACCCATTGAAAATCAATGGGTCCGCACAAAATTAACGAAAAACGGAGCAACGGACACGGAATAAAACAACGGCCGTGTGCATGAGGCCTAAGGGTTACACAATGAAGTGTTTCCGTATGAGATACATCAGTCAGACAGAACATTACATCCACCTGCCTAATACTGTGAAGATACGACACACACAAACATTAAATGAACTGGATGAAATATACCCGAGCGAAGCCGGGTCCTTCTGCTGGTATATATATATATGTATATATATATATACATGGAAAACTCACCAAAGTATAGCAATATGTCCATGACAAGAATGATGGGAATTAATATCAGGAACCATGAATAGGACCATTCTGTGGAAAGAAAGATTTCCTGTTCACCATCACCGGGTGAAGGGTTGTTACAATACATCAGTGTAGGCAATACTTATATCTTCCTTTTTCTACATTAGTTCCCAGGTTGACACTTTTAACCTACCCGGGGGCATAAATCTCCCCTGTAGGCTGCTGTCTAGGGTGGCTGTATTAAGGGCGGAGTGGGGGTTAATATGCATTATGATGGCAGATTATAAGGAGGGTCTTAGCGTAATTGTCTGGAGCCTCCACCATCTAGTGACCTTCACGGCCTAGATTTTTCCATCAGCATAAAAGTTTAACATTTTTTAGGGAGGAGATGATATTGCCCCGTCCAACAGACACGGCTGTGAATATTGTCCTACCACAAATTTCCAACCACAGCAATCTGCTTTGACCTTTAAATGGACCCTGCAGATAGTGTTCAATTTCCCTGTAGGGCCCCCTCAAAAAATGAAGCATTACACCATCCTCATTGAAATCAAAGGACTGAGTGAGAAATGCCATTGTTCTCCACTTCTGCAAATAGACCCTCCACTATTATTGTAACTTGTGCATGTGGACATATAGCGTATGAAGTCCAGTTTTAGGAGATGTTGTGTGTCCCTGCTCTGCTGGGGTCTGACATTTATCTTATTCTCAGGATATCAAGATATAGGATGGTAGAACTGAGAAAATCCATCCAGCATGTTTCATCTGTAACATACTCTTACCGCTGGAGATCAAGCCTAAGCTGACGACTTGAGATAAGACCATGAAACCGCAAATGATCCCACAAGCGAAATTCACACTGTGCTCCTCCAGCCTCTCGAAGAATCCTGGTAAAATTTAAATACATGTAAAAAATTCTGAAACCTTCTACATACAGATCTGTAGGTTTAATGGTTACATTGGGAGGTGTTGTCCATGGACTGCACACTCTCCTATTCTCCTGCAGTGATTCTGAGGAGCAGAAATCAACGCTTGGAGGTTCATAGTAGACAAAATATGTCTTCCCACCATGAAAACTGACAAAATCCTTACTATGCATCTGCACAAGATGTTTTTTGACGGACTGGTAAACTTACGCTGGGGCGCAGTACCAGCCCCTCATGGATTTTTAGATAAACCAGCAAAAGATAGAAAAAGAGCAAAATGTGCAGGTTATAAAGAACCACATGCTCCACATCTAATAAAATAATACATCTACTGCACTCTATCAGCCGTCTATGGATGAGGTGAATAGGGCTTCACTGTCCATCAGGCGAGATAAGCAACTGGTACTCCACCGTTACTGCAAAAGTGCTGGTGAAGGTGGCAATTTGGTCTTCAGCCCAACACTCGTGTACAGCCCTGCACATATCTGTGCTGTGAGGTCTATGATAATGAGGTCTATATGAGTGCTGGTGATAGTACACATGTCCACATCTATATGAGTGCTGGTGACGGTACACCTGTCCCCATCTATATGAGTGCTGGTGACGGTACACCTGTCCCCATCTATATGAGTGCTGGTGACGGTACACCTGTCCCCATCTATATGAGTGCTGGTGATGGTACACCTGTTCCTGATTGTCTATATGAGTGATGGTGATGGTACACCTGTCCCCATCAATATGAGTGATGGTACACCTGTCCCCATCAATATGAGTGCTGGTGATGGTACACCTGTCCCCATCAATATGAGTGCTGGTGATGGTACACCTGTCCCCATCTATATGAATGCTGGCGATGGTACACCTGTCCCCATCAATATGAGTGCTGGTGATGGTACACCTGTCCCCATCTATATGAGTGCTGGTGACGGTACACCTGTCCCCATCTATATGAGTGCTGGTGATGGTACACCTGTCCCCATCTATATGAGTGCTGGTGATGGTACACCTGTCCCCATCTTTAAGAGTGCTGGTGACGGTACACCTGTCTCCATCTAGATGAGTGTTGGTGATGGTACACCTGTCTCCATCTATATGAGTGCTGGTGACGGTACACCTGTCCCCATCTGTATGAGTGCTGGTGACGGTACACCTGTCTCCATCTATATGAGTGTTGGTGATGGTACACCTGTCCCCATCTGTATGAGTGCTGGTGACGGTACACCTGTCCTCGTCTTAATGAGTGCTGGTGACGGTACACCTGTCCCCATCTATATGAGTGCTGGTGACGGTACACCTGTCCCCATCTATATGAGTGCTGGTGATGGTACACCTGTCCCCATCTATATGAGTGCTGGTGACGGTACACCTGTCCCTATCTATATGACTGCTGGTGACGGTACACCTGTCCCCATCTATATGAGTGCTGGTGACGGTACACCTGTCCCCATCTATATGAGTGATGGTGACGGTACACCTGTCCCCATCTATATGAGTGCTGGTGATGGTACACCTGTCCCCATCTATATGAGTGCTGGTGATGGTACACCTGTCCCCATCTATATGAGTGCTGGTGATGGTACACCTGTCCCTGATTGTCTGTATGAGTGCTGGTGATGGTACACCTGTCCCCGATTGTCTGTATGAGTGCTGGTGATGGTACACCTGTACCCGATTGTCTGTATGAGTGCTGGTGATGGTACACCTGTCCCCGATTGTCTGTATGAGTGCTGGTGATGGTACACCTGTCCCTGATTGTCTATATGAGTGTTGGTGATCGTACACCTGTCCCCGATTGTTTGTATGAGTGCTGGTGATGGTACACCTGTCCTCCATTGTCTATATGAGTGCTGGTGATGGTACACCTGTCCCCGATTGTCTGTATGAGTTCTGGTGAAGGTACACCTGTCCCTGATTGTTTGTATAAGTTCTGGTGATGGTACACCAGTCCCCGATTGTCTATATGAGTGTTGGTGATGGTACACCTGTCCCCGATTGTCTGTATGAGTGCTGGTGATGGTACACCTGTCCCTGATTGTCTATATGAGTGTTGGTGATGGTACACCTGTCCCCGATTGTCTGTATGAGTGCTGGTGATGGTACACCTGTCCCTGATTGTTTGTATGAGTGCTGGTGATTGTACACCTGTCCCTGATTGTCTGTATGAGTGCTGGTGATGGTACACCTGTCCTCCATTGTCTATATGAGTTCTGGTGATGGTACACCTGTCCCTGATTGTCTGTATGAGTGCTGGTGATGCTAAACCTGTCCGCGATTGTCTATATGAGTGCTGGTGATGGTGCACCTGTCCCCGATTGTTTATATGAGTGCTGGTGATGGTACACCTGTCCCCAATTGTCTATATGAGTGCTGGTAATGGTACACCTGTCCCCGATTGTCTACAGGAGTGCTGGTGATGGTACACCTGCCCCCGATTGTCTGTATGAGTGCTGGTGAAGGTACACCTGTCCCCAATTGTCTGTCTGAGTGCTGGTGATGGTACACCTGTCCCCGATTGTCTGTATGAGTGCTGGTGAAGGTACACCTGTCCCCGATTGTCTGTATGAGTGCTGGTGATGGTACACCTGTCCCCGATTGTCTGTATGAGTGCTGGTGATGGTAAACCTGTCCCCGATTGTCTGTATGAGTGCTGGTGATGGTACACCTGTCCCCGATTGTTTGTATGAGTGCTGGTGAAGGTACACCAGTCCCCGATTGTCTGTATGAGTGCTGGTGATGGTACACCTGTCCCCGATTGTCTGTATGAGTGCTGGTGATGGTACACCTGTCCTCCATTGTCTATATGAGTGCTGGTGATGGTACACCTGTCCCTGATTGTCTATATGAGTGTTGGTGATGGTACACCTGTCCCCGATTGTCTGTATGAGTTCTGGTGATGGTACACCTGTCCCTGATTGTCTGTATGAGTGCTGGTGATGGTAAACCTGTCCGCGATTGTCTATATGAGTGCTGGTGATGGTACACCTGCCCCCGATTGTCTGTATGAGTGCTGGTGAAGGTACACCTGTCCCCAATTGTCTGTCTGAGTGCTGGTGATGGTACACCTGTCCCCGATTGTCTGTATGAGTGCTGGTGATGGTACACCTGTCCCTGATTGTCTGTATGAGTGCTGGTGATGGTAAACCTGTCCCCGATTGTCTGTATGAGTGCTGGTGATGGTACACCTGTCCCCGATTGTCTGTATGAGTGCTGGTGAAGGTACACCAGTCCCCGATTGTCTGTATGAGTGCTGGTGATGGTACACCTGTCCCCGATTGTCTGTATGAGTGCTGGTGAAGGTACACCTGTCCCCGATTGTCTGTATTAGTGCTGGTGATGGTACACCTGTCCTCGATTGTCTGTATGAGTGCTGGTGATGGTACACCTGTCCCTGATTGTCTGTATGAGTGCTGGTGATGGTAAACCTGTCCCCGATTGTCTTTATGAGTGCTGGTGATGGTACACCTGTCCCCGATTGTCTGTATGAGTGCTGGTGAAGGTACACCAGTCCCTGATTGTCTGTATGAGTGCTGGTGATGGTACACCTGTCCCCGATTGTCTGTATGAGTGCTGGTGAAGGTACACCTGTCCCCGATTGTCTGTATTAGTGCTGGTGATGGTACACCTGTCCTCGATTGTCTATATGAGTGCTGGTGATGGTACACCTGTCCCTGATTGTCTGTATGAGTGCTGGTGATGGTAAACCTGTCCCCGATTGTCTTTATGAGTGCTGGTGATGGTACACCTGTCCCCGATTGTCTGTATGAGTGCTGGTGAAGGTACACCAGTCCCTGATTGTCTGTATGAGTGCTGGTGATGGTACACCTGTCCCCGATTGTCTGTATGAGTGCTGGTGAAGGTACACCTGTCCCCGATTGTCTGTATTAGTGCTGGTGATGGTACACCTGTCCTCGATTGTCTATATGAGTGCTGGTGACAGTACACCTGTCCCCGGTTGTCTTTATAAATGTTGGTGACCTCATGCTTGTCCCATACCATCCCTATCAGTTTTTACAAATCTTTTGTTCAGACATAAAAAGAACTTACAAAAATGAGCACTGCTGGGGATGAGGCATTTCTCCATGTAGTGCAACACACCACCCCTCATCCCATCGCAGGAGTGGACTAATGGCATCACTTAATTACCATAAATCATGTGACCAGTTACAAAAAATAACCTCAGAGCACATCTGTATCAGAGGGTACCTTTCCTTTATCATGCCCTGTGAATAGGATTCACAACTATGCAGTATTAGTGCCCAACATGGATGGGTTGTGTAGTTGCACCTTTTTACTAATTACCAGCTATGGACACAGGACCTTCCACCTCTCCAAATCCCTTCAGAATGATTGCAAGAACCGGTGAAGAGGAAGGATGTGCCAGTCCTGGAACCATCTCCTAGTGTTTGACATTAGACTTTCTCTTTTTCTACAGCCCACCTTCTCACTCACATTCTGTATACCCGTTACTCACGTTTTAATATCAGTATTAGAAGCACAAAAGTGAATATGGCGTTAACCACAGAGTTCAGCGAAAAGCAGAAGGAGACAAAGCCGAGAAGTCTTCTAGTAGAAACCTGGCACTCGTTATGATTGGTGGGTTCTGAAACAAAGCAGACATATGCTGATATAAAGCAAAGTCTAAGATCATAGCTAACCTCCAACCTCAGGTGTGAACAGGGCGTCATTAAGGGCGATAGACACCATGAATAAAGTTACTTGAGGTTCAGCTTTAGGCTCTCAGTACAGGTCTGAGGGAACTTCTTCAGGATGACCATATGTTAGGATGTTGATTACAGTTCCTGTGTAGGGTGTTTGTGGTGAACTATGGTAGTAGCTCATGGTGGTGGGGGTCAATCCAGGCTGGCATTGCATTGCTTTGTTTATTACCCCGTTGGCCATGATGAAAATCATCACCAAAAGCATACCTTAGCAGGATAGTCCTGTATCTACATGAGAAACTGAATTATTTCATGCCACAAGATACTGATTTTGTATTTCTTTGGGCCAGAGTAGTCTCTAAACCAATAGTTCCAGCCGTGGTCTATAGTCAAGGTGACCTAACTCACTGTGCCAAGACCTGTTGAAGGTTGCATTACAGAGGCAAAAACACATTGCCTTATTGCAATCATTTTCTGGACTTTTTCCACTTGAAAAGTTGCCACGCGTCTTTTATTTTCCTTGCAATTCCTGCAATTAGCTAAGCAACTGGAGAATCCATGTCAAAGGGCACTGTTTATGAACCACTAGGCTTGAAGCTCACTGTTTCCTAGGGACATTTGGTTTCATGGAGATCTGGCCTTGAAAACAACAACTCCTATGGTCCTAAACTGTGCCCCTAAAAAGAAAAACACCAGTGACCTGTCCATGGGCGCATTGCTGCTCTGTTCACTGCCGGACTGGCTAGCGGCCTGTCACAGCCCTCAGCGGTACAGCGGCTTGAAGGATAAGTCACAGTCCTGGCAGGACCAGGAAGCGGCTTGGGTTGACGGCTGCAGCAAATCACAGGCCTCAGCGATTAGCAGTGATATACTGTCCAAGCTGATGTGACCACTGAGGCCTGTGACTGACCACAATGGCCGTGGGACCAAGCCGTGGACAGGAGAGCACAGGATTAGATACAGGACTCTGCAGACAGTGTCACACAGGAGGGGATTAGATACACAGCTCAGCAGACAGTATCACACAGGATGGGATTAGATACACCGCTCAGCAGACAGTATCACACAGGATAGGATTAGATACACCGCTCAGCAGACAGTATCACACAGGATAGGATTAGATACACAGCTCAGCAGACTGTATCACACAGGATAGGATTAGATACACCGCTCAGCAGACAGTATCACACAGGATAGGATTAGATACACAGCTCAGCAGACAGTATCACACAGGATAGGATTAGATACACAGCTCAGCCGACAGTATCACACAGGATAGGATTAGATACATAGCTCAGCAGGCAGTATCACACAGGGTAGGATTAGATACACAGCTCAGCAGACAGTATCACACAGGGTAGGATTAGATACACAGCTCAGCAGACAGTATCACAGGATAGGATTAGATACACAGCTCAGCAGACAGTATCGCACAGGAAAGGATTAGATACACAGCTCAGCAGACAGTATCACACAGGATAGGATTAGATACACAGCTCAGCAGACAGTATCACACAGGATAGGATTAGATACACAGCTCAGCAGACCGTATCACACAGGATAGGATTAGATACACAGCTCAGCAGACAGTATCACACAGGATAGGATTAGATACACACGCTCAGCAGACAGTATCACACGAGGATAGGATTAGATACCAGCTCAGCAGACAGTATCACACAGGATAGGATTAGATACACAGCTCAGCAGACAGTATCACACAGGATAGGATTAGATACACCGCTCAGCAGACAGTATCACACAGGATAGGATTAGATACACAGCTCAGCAGACAGTATCACACAGGATAGGATTAGATACACAGCTCAGCAGACAGTATCACACAGGATAGGATTAGATAACAGCTCAGCAGACAGTATCACACAGGGATAGGATTAGCTACACAGCTCAGCAGACAGTATCACACAGGATAGGATTAGATACACAGCTCAGCAGACAGTATCACACAGGATAGGATTAGATACACAGCTCAGCCAGACAGTATCACCACAGGATAGGATTAGATACACAGCTCAGCAGACAGTATCACACGGATAGGATTAGATACCAGCTCAGCAGCTCAGCAGACAGTATCACACAGGATAGGATTAGATACACAGCTCAGCAGACAGTATCACACAGGATAGGATTAGATACACAGCTCAGCAGACAGTATCACACAGGATAGGATTAGATACACAGCTCAGCAGACAGTATCACACAGGATAGGATTAGATACACAGCTCAGCAGACAGTATCACACAGGATAGGATTAGATACACAGCTCAGCAGACAGTATCACACAGGATAGGATTAGATACACAGCTCAGCAGACAGTATCACACAGGATAGGATTAGATACACAGCTCAGCAGACAGTATCACACAGGATAGGATTAGATACACAGCTCAGCAGACAGTATCACACAGGATAGGATTAGATACACAGCTCAGCAGACAGTATCACACAGGATAGGATTAGATACACAGCTCAGCAGACAGTATCACACAGGATAGGATTAGATACACAGCTCAGCAGACAGTATCACACAGGATAGGATTAGATACACAGCTCAGCAGACAGTATCACACAGGATAGGATTAGATACACAGCTCAGCAGCAAAGGGTAATACAAGCTATCACACAGGATAGGATTAGATACACAGCTCAGCAGACAGTATCACACAGGATAGGATTAGATACACAGCTCAGCAGACAGTATCAC
This sequence comes from Bufo gargarizans, assembly GCF_014858855.1. Lineage (NCBI taxonomy): Eukaryota > Metazoa > Chordata > Amphibia > Anura > Bufonidae > Bufo > Bufo gargarizans. Next base: position 13,896,105 of record NC_058080.1, read on the forward strand.
ACAGGATAGGATTAGATACACAGCTCAGCAGACAGTATCACACAGGATAGGATTAGATACACAGCTCAGCAGACAGTATCACACAGGATAGGATTAGATACACAGCTCAGCAGACAGTATCACACAGGATAGGATTAGATACACAGCTCAGCAGACAGTATCACACAGGATAGGATTAGATACACAGCTCAGCAGACAGTATCACACAGGATAGGATTAGATACACAGCTCAGCAGACAGTATCACACAGGATAGGATTAGATACACAGCTCAGCAGACAGTATCACAGGATAGATTAGATACACAGCTCAGCGACAGTATCACCGGAGGATTAGATACACAGCTCAGCAGACAGTATCACACAGGATAGGATTAGATACACAGCTCAGCAGACAGTATCACACAGGATAGGATTAGATACACAGCTCAGCAGACAGTATCACACAGGATAGGATTAGATACACAGCTCAGCAGACAGTATCACACAGGATAGGATTAGATACACAGCTCAGCAGACAGTATCACACAGGATAGGATTAGATACACAGCTCAGCAGACAGTATCACACAGGATAGGATTAGATACACAGCTCAGCAGACAGTATCACACAGGATAGGATTAGATACACAGCTCGCAGACAGTATCACACAGGATAGGATTAGATACACAGCTCAGCAGACAGTATCACACAGGATAGGATTAGATACACAGCTCAGCAGACAGTATCACACAGGATAGGATTAGATACACAGCTCAGCAGACAGTATCACACAGGATAGGATTAGATACACAGCTCAGCAGACAGTATCACACAGGATAGGATTAGATACACAGCTCAGCAGACAGTATCACACAGGATAGGATTAGATACACAGCTCAGCAGACAGTATCACACAGGATAGGATTAGATACACAGCTCAGCAGACAGTATCACACAGGATAGGATTAGATACACAGCTCAGCAGACAGTATCACACAGGATAGGATTAGATACACAGCCTCAGCAGACAGTATCACACAGGATAGGATTAGATACACAGCTCAGCAGACAGTATCACACAGGATAGGATTAGATACACAGCTCAGCAGACAGTATCACACAGGATAGGATTAGATACACAGCTCAGCAGACAGTATCACACAGGATAGGATTAGATACACAGCTCAGCAGACAGTATCACACAGGATAGGATTAGATACACCAGCTCAGCAGACAGTATCACACAGGATAGGATTAGATACACAGCTCAGCAGACAGTATCACACAGGATAGGATTAGATACACAGCTCAGCAGACAGTATCACACAGGATAGGATTAGATACACAGCTCAGCAGACAGTATCACACAGGATAGGATTAGATACACAGCTCAGCAGACAGTATCAACACAGGATAGGATTAGATACACAGCTCAGCAGACAGTATCACACAGGATAGGATTAGATACACAGCTCAGCAGACAGTATCACACAGGATAGGATTAGATACACAGCTCAGCAGACAGTATTACACAGGACAGGATTAGATACACAGCTCAGCAGACAGTATCACACATGATAGGATTAGATACACAGCTCAGCAGACAGTATCACACAGGATAGGATTAGATACACAGCTCAGCAGACAGTATCACACAGGATAGGATTAGATACACAGCTCAGCAGACAGTATCACACAGGAGAGGATTAGATACACAGCTCAGCAGACAGTATCACACAGGATAGGATTAGATACACAGCTCAGCAGACAGTATCACACAGGGTAGGATTAGATACACAGCTCAGCAGGCAGTATCACACAGGATAGGATTAGATACACAGCTCAGCAGACAGTATCACACAGGATAGGATTAGATACACAGCTCAGCAGACAGTATCACACAGGATAGGATTAGATACACAGCTCGGCAGACTGTATCACACAGGATAGGATTAGATACACTGATGTGTTACCGCTGAGTGTGAGGAGCGGTGGAGCGGTGGTTGTGGAGTCTCCGGGGTTCATGGTGACGGTGTAGTTGATGTAATGTGGTCCGGATTTGGTGTCTATGCCGAACTGGAAGTAGACTTGGAATTTGGTGCCGTCCGCCTCAGTCAGGTCAGTCAGGGTCACTGTGCAGGTCGTCTCGTTGTACTTCAGACGACCATTATAACTTCTCAGTCCTTTCCATCCTACATGATACGTCCCGATCTTCTCTTTTTCAGAGTAAATGTCAAAGGGATACCTGTGGTTGGTGCGGCAGGCGTCCTCCACCTGGAAGAGAAGGTCGGAGCCCAACCGCCCGGGTACATCGATGACGTCCCCTGAGGTAATGACACCTGAGGGGGCCAAATACAAAAAGAAAGCATTACAGGGAGGCCTTTGTAAAGTGAGAATATGAAGATTTATCCTGTCAGGTGCAGATCCTACAAGTGGCCAGCAGGTGGAGCTTTACCGTGAAGAGTATAAATACAAGAAACAGACCTGGATCGCACATCCTCAATGCTAAGCTTTTATCTAACTGCTTCTCAGCGTAATTTATCATATACCGACCCCTCTGCTGCATGCTATACATGAGGCGTTAGTGTGCAATTTGGTCAAGAGCTTTACCGTGAAGCGCTCTCTGTCCTCTGCAGTCTAAGACGTATAGATTGGAGCGCTCTCTACTATCTGATGTGGCACGGAATCATTCAGTACATGATCACACTCAGATCATTTATTCTAAAATTAACAAAAAAGAGATAATCAATATAAAAATAATATAGGGCTACTGTCACACTAGCGTTTTTTGCGGATCCGTCATGGATCTGCAAAAACGCTTCCGTTACAACAATACAACGGCATGCATCCGTCATGAACGGATCAGGTTGCGTTATGTCTTCTATATCCAAGACGGATCCGTCATGAACAACATTGAAAGTCAATGAGGGACGGATCCGTTTTCTGTTGTGTCAGAGAAAATGGATCCGCCCCCGTTGACTTACAATCTGTGCCAGGACGGGATCTGTTTGGCTCCGCATTTGGTGTCCGACCTCCAGAGCGGAATGGTGACTGAACGGAGGCAAACTGAGGCATTCTGAGCGGATCCTTATCCATTCAGAATGCATTGGGGCTAAACTGATCCGTTCTGGACGGCTGAGCCCTGAACGGATCTTATAAACGGAAAGCCAATGCGCCAGTGTGAAAGTTGACGTAAATACATATACAAGTAATACATAGAACGTGGAGTCTATCTAACTGCTACAGAGCAATCCATCGAGCAGGCTTGTCACACTGAATAGAGAAATCAGTATAACAATGTTGTCACACTGATTAATAAAAAAAGAATACGTTTTTTTAGGTTCAGCGGCCATTCCAGTACAGCTCCGCCCCGCTGCCAGAGGCGGTCTACAGCGACAAGGTAATGTAAACCTCCGCCCCGCTGCCAGAGGCGGTCTACAGCGACAGGGTAATGTAAACCTCCGCCCCGGCGCCAGAGACGGTCTACAGCGACAAGGTATTGTAAACCTCCGCCCCGACGCCAGAGGCAGTCTACAGCGACAAGGTAATGTAAACCTCCGCCCCGGCACTAGAGGCGGTCTACAGCGACAAGGTAATGTAAACCTCCACCCCGACGCCAGAGGCAGTCTATAGCGACAAGGTAATGTAAACCTCCGCCCCAACGCCAGAGGCGATCTACAGCGACAAGGTAATGTAAACCTCCGCCACGGCGCCAGAGGCAGTCTAAAGCGACAAGGTAATGTAAACCTCAGCCCCGGCGCCAGAGGTGGTCTACAGCGACAAGGTAATGTAAACCTCCGCCCCGGCGCCAGAGACGGTCTACAGCGACAAGGTATTGTAAACCTCTGCCCCGACGCCAGAGGCGGTCTACAGCGACAAGGTAATGTAAACCTCCGCCCCGACGCCAGAGGCGGTCTACAGCGACAAGGTAATGTAAACCTCCGCCCCGGCGCCAGAGGCGGTCTACAGCGACAAGGTAATTTAAACCTCCGCCCCGGCGCCAGAGGTGGTCTACAGCGACAAGGTAATGTAAACCTCCGCCCCGCCGCCAGAGACGGTCTACAGCGACAAGGTATTGTAAACCTCCGCCCCGACGCCAGAGGCGGTCTACAGCGACAAGGTAATGTAAACCTCCGCCCCGGCGCCAGAGGTGGTCTTCAGCGACAAGGTAATGTAAACCTCCGCCCCAGCGCCAGAGGCGGTCTACAGTGACAAAGTAATGTAAACCTCTGCCCCGGAGCCAGAGGCGGTCTACAGCGACAAGGTAATGTAAACCTCCGCCCCGGCGCCAGAGGCGGTCTACAGCGACAAGGTAATGTAAACCTCCGCCCCGGCGCCAGAGGCGGTCTACAGCGACAAAGTAATGTAAACCTCCGTCCCGGCGCCAGAGGCGGTCTACAGCGACAAGGTAATGTAAACCTCCGCCCCGGCGCCAGAGGTGGTCTACAGCGACAAGGTAATGTAAACCTCCGCCCCGGCGCCAGAGACGGTCTACAGCGACAAGGTATTGTAAACCTCCGCCCCGACGCCAGAGGCGGTCTACAGCGACAAGGTAATGTAAACCTCCGCCCCAGCGCCAGAGGCGGTCTACAGCGACAAGGTAAGGTAAACCTCCGCCCTGGCGCCAGAGGTGGTCTACAGCGACAAGGTAATGTAAACCTCCGCCCCGGCGCCAGAGGTGGTCTACAGTGACAAAGTAATGTAAACCTCCGCCCCGGCGCCAGAGGCGGTCTACAGCCACAAGGTAATGTAAACCTCCGCCCCAGCGCCAGAGGCGGTCTACAGCGACAAGGTAATGTAAACCTCCGCCCCGGCGCCAGAGGCCGTCTACAGTGACAAGGTAATGTAAACCTCCACCCTGGCGCCAGAAGCGATCTACAGCGACAAGGTAATGTAAACCTCCGCCCCGGCACCAGAGGCGGTCTACAGCGACAAGATAATGTAAACCTCCGCCCTGGCGCCAGAGGCGGTCTACAGCGACAAGGTAATGTAAACTGTCTGTGTGTTACAACCACTGCACAAAGATCAATGTTGCTTTTATGAACATTTGCTACAAATATATAAACCGGACTATGGTATTGACTATAGTATCGATACATGAACTAGCGGAACTATGAACGCCAGAAAGGTGTCATAAACGCTAAACTGGACATCGACTCACAGAGGAGGCATCAGCTCTGTCTGACACATGGTATATATAACAGTGGGACTATAAACTCTATAACAGGTGCCATCAGTACGATATTGGGCATTTATTCACCTCTATTAACCCTTGCAGCGTCTTGCTCATTAAATATCTAAACATTCTATAATTCTGATATCATTATATTTTTGTCTACAATGCTGTATGAGCAATCATGGACTTTTTTTGGTTAAGGAATACGTCCTAGATGTTCACCTTCACTATTGACTGCGGAGCTGCAGATCCTATGCCAATGGCCATCATCTATTAATCAGTGTGACAAGCCTGCTCGATGGATTGCTCTGGTATTTAGATAGACTCCACATTCTAAGTATTACTTTTATATAGTTTTAAGATTTATATTGGTTTTAGAATAAATGATCATGTACTGAATGATTCTTTGCCACCTCAGATAATAGAGAGCCTCTTATAATTATTGCTCTTATAGTGACAGTCGGTGTGTGGTGGACACTGCACCTCTACTATAGACGGGGGCGGCGGAGACACTGGGACAAACTGTATTAGGTCTCTACATTCAGCTGCTCCCCGCCCCCTGCTGTGACTGACAGATGTATCATCCAACCAGATCTCTACTGTCACTAAAAGGGGCAGGGCTATGAAGAAGCTCCACCTCCAGTGCAGTATCTGTATCTAATCCTATCCTGTGTGATACAGTCTGCTGAGCTGTGTATCTAATCCTATCCTGTGTGATACTGTCTGCAGAGCTGTGTATCTAATCCTCTCCTGTGTGATACAGTCTGCTGAGCTGTGTATCTAATCCTATCCTGTGTGATACTGTCTGCTGAGCTGTGTATCTAATCCTGTCCTGTGTGATACTGTCTGCTGAGCTGTGTATCTAATCCTATCCTGTGTGATACTGTCTGCTGAGCTGTGTATCTAATCCTGTCCTGTGTGATACTGTCTGCTGAGCTGTGTATCTAATCCTATCCTGTGTGATACTGCCTGCTGAGCTGTGTATCTAATCCTATCCTGTGTGATACTGCCTGCTGAGCTGTGTATCTAATCCTATCCTATGTGATACTGTCTGCTGAGCTGTGTATCTAATCCTATCCTGTGTGATACTGTCTGCTGAGCCGTGTATCTAATCCTATCCTGTGTGATACTGTCTGCTGAGATGTGTATCTAATCCTATCCTGTGTGATACTGTCTGCTGAGCTGTGTATCTAATCCTATCCTGTGTGATACTGTCTGCTGGGCTGTGTATCTAATCCCATCCTGTGTGATACTGTCTGCTGAGCTGTGTATCTAATCCTATCCAGTGTGATACTGTCTGCTGAGCTGTGTATCTAATCCTATCCTGTGTGATACTGTCTGCTGAGCTGTGTATCTAATCCTATCCTGTGTGATACTGTCTGCTGAGCTGTGTATCTAATCCTCTCCTGTGTGATACTGTCTGCTGAGCTGTGTATCTAATTCTATCCTGTGTGATACTGTCTGCTGAGCTGTGTATCTAATCCTATCCTGTGTGATACTGTCTGCTGAGCTGTGTATCTAATCCTATCCTGTGTGATACTGTCTGCTGAGCTGTGTATCTAATCCTATCCTGTGTGATACTGTCTGCTGAGCTGTGTATCTAATCCTATCCTGTGTGATACCGTCTGCTGAGCTGTGTATCTAATCCTCTCCTGTATGATACTGCTGCTGGTAGGGACTGTGGGGAATCAGGAAGTGTGTAGTGAGTATCTTGTGTTTGTCGTGTGCAAAAATCTAAAAGTCAACGGAAGTAAGTGTGAAGGTCCTGGGAGCGGCTGCTGGTCGGACGTTTCTGGACATTTACCCTGCCCTGTGATATATACCGGGTCTGGATTTGTACTGGGTCTGGATTTGTACTGGGTCTGGATTTGTACTGGGTCTGGATTTGTACCAGGTCTGGATTTGTACCGGGTCTGGATTTGCACCTGGTCTGTTGATATATACCGGGTCTGGATTTGTACCGGGTCTGGATTTGTACCGGGGTCTGGATTTGTACCGGGTCTGGATTTGTACCGGGTCTGGATTTGTACCGGGTCTGGACTTACAATGTTGGACAGAAGTGCGAGAGTGACCTCCGGACTGACCCGTCTTCTGCTCTACATGAGGAGGATCCTGCTTGCACAGGACCTTTCCCTCACCTGTCAGGTAGGTCGCTGCGGATTTATCGTGTTTCAGTGAGTCCGGAGATCGTGAGACTATTTTATTGTACACTGATCATTTATTTTGCTATTACTTTACTTAAGTTTTTTTTTTTTTTCTAAAGTGCATTTCCACCCTGCGTCAGTCAGTGTTATTGCAGCAGGTGGACACCAGGTGGCGGTACTGCTTGGGAGGTTTTTTTCCATGCAGCACAGTTACTCCAGGAGTAACGCTCTGCAGGTACCGCAGTGGTCCTGAACTATGTTGAGAAGCTCTAAGATAATGGCGTCGCTCACCTGACAGGGTAAGGTCCCCCGTGTTGAACGGGAGGCTGTGCCTATATGTTAAGGAATTGTCCTTATAGCAATTTTCTACAATGTGTCTAAGAAAGGAGCGTCGTCAGTGTATACCGGCTGCAGTAAACGGTGCCGACAGGTTGATGTGATGACGCCGCTGAGCGGCTCTTTAAACTTATATTAGACGGTTCCTCAACACTCAATTTCCTAAAATGAGCAATAAACGTATATATACACGAGAAGCGATCTCCAGGCAAGTCTGGACATGTGGCCTGCCACCATCATCATCATCAGCCACAAACAAGTATCATTGTAGAGCTGAGTTTGTCATTTAGCTGTTTTCTTTGTAATGGCTGCACTATAAGAGGGTGATGAAGCAGGGGCTGCACTATAAGAGGGTGATGAAGCAGGGGCTGCACTATAAGAGGGTGATGAAGCAGGGGTTGCACTATAAGAGGGGGAAGAAACAGGGGCTGCACTATAAGAGGGTGATGAAGCAGGGGCTGCACTATAAGAGGGTGATGAAGCAGGGGCTGCACTATAAGAGGGTGATGAAGCAGGGGCTGCACTATAAGAGGGTGATGAAGCAGGGGCTGCACTATAAGAGGGTGATGAAGCAGGGGCTGCACTATAAGAGGGTGATGAAGCAGGGGCTGCACTATAAGAGGGTGATGAAGCAGGGGCTGCACTATAAGAGGGTGATGAAGCAGGGGCTGCAGTATAAGAGGGTGATGAAGCAGGGGCTGCACTATAAGAGGGGGGAGAAGCAGGGGCTGCACTATAAGAGGGGGGAGAAGCAGGGGCTGCACTATAAGAGGGTGATGAAGCAGGGGCTGCACTATAAGAGGGGGGAGAAGCAGGGGCTGCACTATAAGAGGGTGATGAAGCAGGGGCTGCACTATAAGAGGGGGGAGAAGCAGGGGCTGCACTCACCTATCATGCCAGTGAGCAGGAACAGTTTCAGCAGCATCTTCTCTCTCCAAAAGCTCCAATCACTGTCATGCTGCTCGTGCCGGCTTTATGTAGGCTCATCCCCAGTCACGTGGGTGCTCATTGATTGGCAGAAATGGTCACGTGTTCTTCGTGCTGGAATTCACCTTCTCCTCCGCGCTCTTACCAGCACAATCAAATGTTTTTTTCTCTGCTGAACTTTTTCTTTAGTTCCCTTTCACACGAGCGAGTTTTCCGCGCAGCTGCAGTGTGTGGCGTGAGCGCATAGCCCCCGCACTGAATCCTGACCCATTCATTTCAATGGTTCTGTGCACATCACACATCAGTTCTGCGTTGGGTGAAAATCGCAGCAGGTTCTATGTTCTGTGTTCTTCACGCAGCCCTGACCCCATAGAAGTAAATGGGGCTTCAGTGAAAAACGCATTGCATTCCGGAAGCAGGTGCGGATGCGATGCGTTTTTCACAGATGGTTGCTAAGCGATGTTGTTTGTAAACCCTCCGTTTTTTATTACGTGCATTAAAACGCATTGCACCCGCGCAGAAAAAAACTGAACAAGTGAACGCAGTCGAAGACAAAACTGACTAAACTTGCTTGCAAAATGGTGCGAGTTTCACTGAACGCATCTGGATCTAATCCGTCACGCTCGTGTAAGAGGCCTAAGGGCGTTGGTGTCCCGTTCCCGCATCTGAAGATCCGCAATACATGGGCACCGTTCCGTTATCATTTCGTATCACGGATGCGGACCCATTCATTTCAATGAGTCCGCAAATCCGGAGATGCAGAACGGTGTGGAACAAAAGCACGGGACGTTGTGGAACGGAACACTACGAAGTGCTTTCTGGGGTTCCGTTCAGTGCCTCCGCACCACAAAAAGATAGAACTTGCTCTATCTTTTTGCGGAACAGACGGATCGCGGACCCATTCAAGTGAATGGGGCCGGGATACCCATGCGGCTGGCACACGGTGGGTCCGGTGCAGTCCACAGCACGGGACACCAACGGTCGTGTGAACAAGCCCTTAAAGTTGCATTTCTTGGACGGCTCTAGTGGCAGCTCTACCGATGCATGACGCATTCCCTCTAGAATTCTCACTTCAAAGAGTCGCTAAATGGGACTGTTTGCATTTTTATAGAGCTCATTCTGGTTTTATAATATAGGTGGGAAAGTGGGCGTGGCCAACTATGCTAATGAAATCTGGCAAATTGTAGCAGAGTTAAATCAGAGTGTTTGAAAGAGGAGGGAAAATACCAGAAGAGAGAGAGAGGTTAAAGATTGTAGAGAGGTGAGTAATGACAGCCGGGGAGAGGGACTGGAGGAGGTGTGAGGGAATAGGATCGCTGCTACAGGGGGTGGGTCGAGAAGAAGAGAGAAGTCTGGAGGCTTCTTACATTAAACGGTCAAAAGAGGAGAAAGTACGTGTGGAAGTGGGGAAGCGAGGAGGATCAAAGCTGGTTGGGGCCTGGGAGATTATGTAGATAAGTAAGATAGTAAGATCAAATACACTTAAAATAACAATATTATAATAGGGACCCCTGATACCTTAACCCCTTAAAGGGGTTGTCCGGGTTTAGAGCTGAACATGGACATATCCCCATTTTCACCCAGGCAGCCCCCTGACTTGAGCATCGGAGCAGTTCATGCTCCGATGCTCTCCTTTGCAAAGGCATTTTCTGGAGTCGGTGCCGCAATCTGTGGCATGGCAGCTTGCAGCACCGCATGTGGGGGAAGAGAAGGACCGCGCTGAGGTGATGGATTTATTGTGCTGCATTGAAGCAGGGATCAGGCCCTGTAATGTTGAAGTCCCATAGTGGGAAAAAAATAAAAATTAATAAAAGCGAAATAAAAGTGTTTCTAACAATAAAAAAAAACGTTTCAATAAAAAAAAAAATTCATAAAAAGAGATATATAAAATTGTAAAAAAGAGAAAAATTATTAGGCATCACCACGTGCATAACAACCTGCTTTATAAAAATATCACATGATCCACCCCATGTGGTCAACACAGTAAAAAAATTTAATAAAAACTGTGCTAAAAAAGCAATTTTTTTTATCACCTTTCATCACAAAAATAAAAAAGATATGGCTTTTTGAAAATGGAGACATAAAAACGTGATTGTTTTTCTTTCAAAAATGCATTTATTGTGTAAAACCAAAATAAATATAAAAAATAGACAAATTAGATATTGCTGCGTCCCTAACAACCTGCTCTATAAAAACATCACATGATTTGCCCTGTCAGGTGAAAATCATAAAAAAAATAAGATAAAACTGTGCCAAAAACTATTTTTTTGTTACCATATATCACAAAAAGTGTAATACCAAACGATCAAAAACTAGTATGTACCCCAAAATAGTACAAATCAAACCATCACGTCATGCTGTAAAAATTGAGCCCTTACATAAGATAATCACCCAAAAAATAATAATAATCTGGCTTTCAGAAAAAGGAGACACAAAAACATGATTTTTTTTCAAAAATGCTTTATTATTTAAAACTGAAAAAAAATAAAAATAAAAGTAGTCGTCTTTTTTTTTTTTACCTTGCCTCTCTCAAAAAAAAATATAGAGTAATCAAAAGTCATATATACCACAAAATAGTACCAATAAAAGTATCACCTTATCCTATAATTTCCAAAATGGGGTCACTTTTTGAGGTTTCTACTCTAGGGGTGCATCAGGGGGTCTTTAAATGTCATATGGACGCCCTCAAAAATCCATATGGCGTTCCTTTCATTCTGCGCCCTGCCGTTTATGATCACATGTGGGGTGTTTCTGTAAACTGCAGAATCAGGGTAATAAATATTGAGTTTTATTTGGCTGTTAACCTTTGATGTGTTACAGGAAAAAATGAATTAAAAAGGAGAATCTTCCAAAAAAGTGAAATTTAACAATGTCATTTAATTCCTGTGGAACACCTAAAGGGTTAACAAAGTTTGTAAAATCAGTTTTGAATAACTTGAGGAGTGTAGCTTCTACAATAGGGTCATTTATGAGTGGTTTCCACTATGTAAGCCCCACAAAGTGACTTAATAAAGGCGTGGTCCTTAAAAAAGTGGGTTTTGGAAATTTTCTTAAAAATGTAAAAAATTGCTTCAAAAATTCTAAGCCCCTAATGTCCTAAAAATAATATTACATTTACAAAATGATGCAAACATGAAAGTGTACATGGGGCATGTAAAGCAATAACTCTGTTATGATGTATCACTATCTGACTTAAAAGGAGATTAATTCAAATTTAGAAAATTGCAAATTTTTCAGCATTTTTGGAAAATGTGGGATTTTTTAATAAATAAAGGTAAATTATATCGACCAATATTTTCCGCTATCATGAAGTACAATGTGTCGCGAGAAAATGTTCTCAGAATGGCTTGAATAAGTAAAAAAAACATTCCAAAGTTATTACCGCATAAAGTGACACATGTCAAGTTTCCCAAAAATGGCTTGGTCCTTAAGGTGTTAAACATTACTCTGACGATACATAGCAAACAATAGGATTTAACCCAGGATAATTGTATCGCGTCTCGATTTTAAACTAATATCCAGTGCTTATCAAAAATTTGGAAAATTCTCAATTAAATTTAATGTTAGATATTATTACATTTATACCTCACACACAATTATTTTGCTTTGAGATTTTTCTATAGTTGACAGGTACCGCCATGGGGACCAAATTCACGCCATGCTCTGCCAACCTACTTATGGGTTACTAGGAACATCTTTTTCCAACCCAATTTTTTAGTGAATCTGGTGCATGGACATAGACATCATATTAATTTGAAAAGGAACTTTCTCAAGTTTGGAACTCAGTGTCCCTTATGGACAAACCAACTGCAAAAAAATATTTATATACTTTGCTGTCTTGTACGTGAGGATAAGACCTTGGGGTCTGGTCCACCGTCCAAGCCATTCATTATTTATACTGGAGCACACAATTTGGGACTTAAAGTAGCTCCCACAGTCAAACAACCTCCTCTTACACTTCTGAATACTCTCAAAGGTGATTTGCAGATTTTTTAGATGTGGAGTCTGTAGCTGCTGCAAGAACTTCATATGTCCGTTCTATCCACTAATAATTATGTTTGGAGTATTGAGGAATGGCTGCTCTGCAACAGTGACGGAGTCACAGATATCACTCAGTATGTCGGAGGAACCTCTACACCCCCTAAAAGAAGGAGATCAGACTATATAGTACTCCACACATACACCAGAGCTTGGGTTGAAAATTTGCAGCCATCAAATCCATTTCTTAACGCTAGCATGGACTTTATTACCAAGATGTCTATCTAGGTGAAATCTAGGTTTATCTACAGCTTTCACACTCTCCCTCTCGAAAGGGTTAACCGGAAGTAAAAGGTTTTCTATGATTTTCTCAGTTTCAGATCAGGTCAGAAGGCGACCCTCGTTTTGTCCATTGTCCGGCACAGGGACACGTCTGTATCATGTTAGCCTCCATCCCTCAGTATGAGGTTATGACACATTCCCTAGCTTTCAATGTCCTTCTTTTTTATTTTTTCATTTTGTAGTTACTTTTTTATTATGTATACATTTGTTATAATCAATTATATTATTTAATTATCATAGGAAAAAATCCTCCAGCGCTGTCCTCGCTGTTAAAACCCAAGTTTTCTTCGGTAGTCATTAAAGGTACAGGAACATGAGCCATAACAGGAGGACGCATTTCGACCCCGAGTCTTAGTCCTAACCTACTGTTCTACTGATCCACCTTCCTGTAAAAGAGCAAGTACCCCCCCCCCCCTCAGGATGTGTCTGCAAAATTAACCCATCCAATCCATGTCTAAAAACCTAGTATATCAAATAAACAAGGTAGATACACGTAAGTACAGATGTGGGATTAGGAGCCTCCATTACATAACATAAAAATCCAGTAGGAGTCACGATTTAGTGCCTTTCTATGCAAGTCACCTCCCCTGCAGGGGTTAAAGACTCTTTTCGTGCTTGCCCCGGTGTACTTCCCTAATGTTTGCCTGCAGATGTTTGAAAGAAGCCGTATCTGTGAACAGAGCCTACACGTGGGATGTCCACACCTATAGCAACCAGTAGTCTTTACCCCGGTGGCCTGTCAGTACATAGACTTGGAGATCATTTACAACCTAATGTAGGTGTTCTAATTAAAAGGGATTGTCCTACAAAATATATTCTACAGTTTTCACACCAGCCCACGGATCTGAATACTTTTGTAATTGAATGTAATTAGAAATTTAGCATAGTCACTGAGTTATGCACTAAAGTGTATCTGTAGAGCGCCACCTGCGGTTTGTTTTGTTTCATATTTCTATGTCCTGCTCACTAAGAAGGTCGCACATGCTCGGTTTCATCTTTCAACTGCCTCCTGAGCTGTGATAGGGAGAGCATGGACACGCCCCCTGAGCTGTGATAGGGAGAGCATGGACACGCCCCCTGAGCTGTGATAGGGAGAGCTGAGACACGGCACCTGAGCTGTGATAGGGAGAGCATGGACAAACCCCCTGAGCTGTGATATGGAGAGCATGGACATGCCCCCTGAGCTGTGATAGGGAGAGCTGAGACACGGCCCCTTAGCTGCAAAAGAAAAGACACTCCCCTTGATATAAATCTAGCAGAGCAATGAATGGGGAGATCTCTGGATCCATGTGAGGTACAGGGCTGGGTCTAGCTTTGTTAGAAAGAGATTGTCATGTTCTATATGATGTCAGATTTTCATTTTTTACATTAGTCTTGGCATAACCCCTTTAATGCCAGGATCCAAACTGGCTTTTAATTTCTCATCCTGAAGACGGATGGATGCCTATGTGAACTGGAGGCTAGATGTGGTGACCAGTGTCATTTGTTAAATTTTGTCTTTTTTTCCTCTTTTTATCCTGTCCCTAGTTTTTGGCTTTTTCAGATTTTTTGATGATCTTCTGACCTCTGAGGTCCTTACTATCCACGTGTCTGATTTAATACCATACTTGTCTCAGTACACATTCCGGATATTATTTGCTTCTAAATCTTATGTGTAGCTGTCACGGAAGGTGTACAGGAAACTAGAAGACACAAAATGAAGATCCGACTGACTGGATCCAAAACTAAGGAACAAAAAAGAGAGACCAGCATCAGACCTGGCTCTCTCCCTAACTGCTCAGCCTATGCGAACATCTCAATGGTAGATGATCGCATATCCTCGTACCTCGACTGTATAACACCTGAACACCCTATAATAGTGAGGGGACACGGGCACCGGCTCCCTACACTTGATATGGAGGGAGTTAGGGTCACCTGGGATCCAGCAAACAGAAAAACACAAATGAATGAACAAAACTTATCTGTAGAAGACTCAGAAGTAGGATCAGCATGCACACACTCCAGGAAGGAATATAAACTGCAAAGTGAAGCAGTCTGGGAAGGGATTTAAAGGGATGCAATCAGTGCAACTACATGACAGCTGAGAGAGGCTAACAAGATGAGAAAATGAAAGCAAAACAAAAGGAAGCTCAAGGAGGAGGTTCTGAAAGGCTTCTGTCAGAGCTTCTCAGATGTTTGGTGGTGACGGTAGCGTCTTTAGCTTCTTCTCACGGGTAGTGTTTTTGGTGCAGTGTCACCTAATGCCTTCCCCATACGGAATGCTATTTATGACATGCCGCGGGTGGCATGAGGACAAACACAACACAGTGTTACCACTAAGGTCCTTCCTGTAGTGACTGAACACTACTCTATTAGACATCAGAATATGGAAGATCCCAGTTGGCTATATGATGTGTAAAATGAAGGTTCATGTTATTCTTGTTTAATTCCTTCAGGACCCTGCAATTTTTCACCTTAAGGACCAGGCAGTTTTTCCCTTTATGTGATAATAACTTTGGAACGCTTTTACTTATCCAAACCATTCTAAGATTGTTTTCTCCTTACACATTGTACTTCATGATAGTCATACATTTCAGTCAATATTTAAATTTCATTATTTTTTTTTTTATCCCAGGTTGTAAATGATCTCCAAGTCTATGTACTGAGTCCACCACCAATTTACTAAAAAATTAGAAAAATGTGCAACGTTCTCTGCTTTTAAAACAGATAGTGATACCTCATATAATAGTTATTACTTTATATTCCCCATATGTCTACTTTACGTTTGGATCACTTTGTGAATGCCATTTTATTTTTTGGGAACATTAGAAGGATTTAAAGTTTAGAAGCAAATCTTGATATTTTTCAATTTCCAAAACCCACTTTTTTGGACTAGTTCAGGTCTGAAGTCACTTTGTGAGGCTTAAATAATAGAAACCACCCATAAATGACCCCATTTTAGAAACTAAACCCCCTAAGGGCTGGATCTCACAGGCTTCCGTAGAAGTCAAGCCCCGATGTAGCGCGGGGACCCGATGGAGATGAGGAGGGTATCTGTACCCTCTGCAAACCCTCTGCATGCCGCAGTCGGCTTTAACCGCGGCATACAAGGGGTTAATATGCCAGCATCGGTGTTTTCACTGATGCCGGCTCATACAGCAGGGGCCCGGCTGTCATTGACTACCTGTTCTGTGCTGCTGATCGCGCGGGTGCAGCTTCTCCACCCGCCCGATCAGCCCGCCGTACATGTACGGCGCTGGTCATTGAGTCACACCCACCAGTGCCGTACATGTACGCCTAGGGTCCTTAAGGGGTTAAATTGTAACTGTCATATCTTTTTTTATATTTGCTAGTTTATTAGTGCTAGGCATGTACACCTGAGTAGTCTGTCCATGATCTCTAATTACTTTACGATAACAGCCTCCATTAATGTCCCCTGTCCCTTTCCACTGCTCCCTTAACAGATTGTTGTCAGGACTTGTCTGTCTTCCCTTCAGTATAAACAGAAGACAGAGGGGCGGTCCTCCACACTGCATGCCAATAGGCTTCAGAGTGAGGAGGCGTGTCTCTCAGTAATCCAATCTGATTGGCTGGCAGGAAGCTGCTGGCTTAAAGAGACCCTATCACCATTATTTTATTTAATAAAAATATATTTTGCAATGAAATAATGCAACTTTTAATTATGACAAAAAAAGAACAAGTAACAGTGTAATTGGAGTGTGTGCGGCAAGTGCGCTCCGTGTAAAAGGCCGAGTCCTCTGACAGGAAGCCCCCGGCGGGCTCAGTATCACACAGGATAGGATTAGATACACAGCTCAGCAGACAGTATCACACAGGATAGGATTAGATACACAGCTCACTAGGCAGTATCACACAGGATAGGATTAGATACACAGCTCAGCAGACAGTATCACACAGGATAGGATTAGATACACAGCTCAGCAGACAGTATCACACAGGATAGGATTAGATACACAGCTCAGCAGACAGTATCACACAGGATAGGATTAGATACACAGCTCAGCAGACAGTATCACACAGGATAGGATTAGATACACAGCTCAGCAGACAGTATCACACAGGATAGGATTAGATACACAGCTCAGCAGACAGTATCACACAGGATAGGATTAGATACACAGCTCAGCAGACAGTATCACACAGGATAGGATTAGATACACAGCTCAGCAGACAGTATCACACAGGATAGGATTAGATACACAGCTCAGCAGACAGTATCACACAGGATAGGATTAGATACACAGCTCAGCAGACAGTATCACACAGGATAGGATTAGATACACAGCTCAGCAGACAGTATCACACAGGATAGGATTAGATACACAGCTCAGCAGACAGTATCACACAGGATAGGATTAGATACACAGCTCAGCAGGCAGTATCACACAGGATAGGATTAGATACACAGCTCAGCAGGCAGTATCACACAGGATAGGATTAGATACACAGCTCAGCAGGACAGTATCACACAGGATAGGATTAGATACACAGCTCAGCAGACAGTATCACACAGGATAGGATTAGATACACAGCTCAGCAGACAGTATCACACAGGATAGGATTAGATACACAGCTCAGCAGATCAGTATCACACAGGATAGGATTAGATACACAGCTCAGCAGACAGTATCACACAGGTATGATTAGATACACAGCTCAGCAGGCAGTATCACACAGGATTAGATTAGATACACAGCTCAGCAGGCAGTATCACACAGGATAGGATTAGATACACAGCTCAGCAGACAGTATCACACAGGATAGGATTAGATACACAGCTCAGCAGGCAGTATCACACAGGATAGGATTAGATACACAGCTCAGCAGACAGTATCACACAGGATAGGATTAGATACACAGCTCAGCAGGCAGTATCACACAGGATAGGATTAGATACACAGCTCAGCAGACAGTATCACACAGGATAGGATTAGATACACAGCTCAGCAGACAGTATCACACAGGTAGGATTAGATACACGCTCAGCAGACAGTATCACACAGGATAGGATTAGATACACAGCTCAGCAGACAGTATCACACAGGATAGGATTAGATACACAGCTTCAGCAGGCAGTATCACACAGGATAGGATTAGATACACAGCTCAGCAGCACAGTCTCACACAGAGATAGGATTAGGATATGACCAGCTTCAGCAGCAGTATTCACACAGGATATGATTAGATACACAGCCTCAGCAGGACAGTATCACACAGGACTAGGATTAGATACACAGCACTCAGCAGACAGTATCAGCAAGGGGATATGATTAGATACAGCAGCATAGCAGACAGTATCACACAGGGACAGGATTAGATACACAGCTAAGCAGACAGTATCACACAGGGATAGGATTAGATACACAGCGTCAGCAGACAGTATCACACAGGATAGGATTAGATACACAGGTTCAGCAGGACAGTAATCACCACAGGATAAGGCATTAGAGATACACTAGCTCAGCAAGACAGTATCACACAGGATAGGATTAGATACAGCAGCTCAGCAGGGACAGTATCACACAGGACAGGATTAGATACACTCAGCAGACAGTATCACACAGGATAGGATTAGATACACAGCTCAGCAGACAGTATCACACAGGATAGGATTAGATACACAGCTCAGCAGACAGTATCACACAGGATAGGATTAGATACACAGCTCAGCAGACAGTATCACACAGGATAGGATTAGATACACAGCTCAGCAGACAGTATCACACAGGATAGGATTAGATACACAGCTCAGCAGACAGTATCACACAGGATAGGATTAGATACACAGCTCAGCAGACAGTATCACACAGGATAGGATTAGATACACAGCTCAGCAGACAGTATCACACAGGATAGGATTAGATACACAGCTCAGCAGACAGTATCACACAGGATAGGATTAGATACACAGCTCAGCAGACAGTATCACACAGGATAGGATTAGATACACAGCTCAGCAGACAGTATCACACAGGATAGGATTAGATACACAGCTCAGCAGACAGTATCACACAGGATAGGATTAGATACACAGCTCAGCAGGACAGTATCACACAGGACTAGGATTAGATACACAGCTCAGCAGACAGTATCACACAGGATAGGATTAGATACACAGCTCAGCAGACAGTATCACACAGGATAGGATTAGATACACAGCTCAGCAGACAGTATCACACAGGGGGATTAGATACACAGCTCAGCAGACAGTATCACACAGGATAGGATTAGATACACAGCTCAGCAGACAGATATCACACAGGATCAGGATTAGATACACAGCTCAGCAGACAGTATCACACAGGATAGGATTAGATACATCAGCTCAGCAGACAGTATCACACAGGATAGGATTAGATACACAGCTCAGCAGACAGTATCACACAGGATAGGATTAGATACACAGCTCAGCAGACAGTATCACACAGGATAGGATTAGATACACAGCTCAGCAGACAGTATCACACAGGATAGGATTAGATACACAGCTCAGAGCACAGTATCACACAGGATAGGATTAGATACACAGCTCAGCAGACAGTATCACACGGATAGGATTAGATACACAGCTCAGCAGACAGTATCACACAGGATAGGATTAGATACACAGCTCAGCAGACAGTATCACACAGGATAGGATTAGATACACAGCTCAGCAGACAGTATCACACAGGATAGGATTAGATACACAGCTCAGCAGACAGTATCACACAGGATAGGATTAGATACACAGCTCAGCAGACAGTATCACACAGGATAGGATTAGATACACAGCTCAGCAGACAGTATCACACAGGACAGGATTAGATACACAGCTCAGCAGACAGTATCACACAGGATAGGATTAGATACACAGCTCAGCAGACAGTATCACACAGGACAGGATTAGATACACAGCTCAGCAGACAGTATCACACAGATAGGATTAGATACACAGCTCAGCAGACAGTATCACACAGGATAGGATTAGATACACAGCTCAGCAGACAGTATCACACAGGATAGGATTAGATACACAGCTCAGCAGACAGTATCACACAGGATAGGATTAGATACACAGCTCAGCAGACAGTATCACACAGGATAGGATTAGATACACAGCTCAGCAGACAGTATCACACAGGATAGGATTAGATACACAGCTCAGCAGACAGTATCACACAGGATAGGATTAGATACACAGCTCAGCAGACAGTATCACACAGGATAGGATTAGATACACAGCTCAGCAGACAGTATCACACAGGATAGGATTAGATACACAGCTCAGCAGACAGTATCACACAGGATAGGATTAGATACACAGCTCAGCAGACAGTATCACACAGGATAGGATTAGATACACAGCTCAGCAGACAGTATCACACAGGATAGGATTAGATACACAGCTCAGCAGACAGTATCACACAGGATAGGATTAGATACACAGCTCAGCAGACAGTATCACACAGGATAGGATTAGATACACAGCTCAGCAGACAGTATCACACAGGATAGGATTAGATACACAGCTCAGCAGACAGTATCACACAGGATAGGATTAGATACACAGCTCAGCAGACAGTATCACACAGGATAGGATTAGATACACAGCTCAGCAGACAGTATCACACAGGATAGGATTAGATACACAGCTCAGCAGACAGTATCACACAGGATAGGATTAGATACACAGCTCAGCAGACAGTATCACACAGGATAGGATTAGATACACAGCTCAGCAGACAGTATCACACAGGATAGGATTAGATACACAGCTCAGCAGACAGTATCACACAGGATAGGATTAGATACACAGCTCAGCAGACAGTATCACACAGGATAGGATTAGATACACAGCTCAGCAGACAGTATCACACAGGATAGGATTAGATACACAGCTCAGCAGACAGTATCACACAGGATAGGATTAGATACACAGCTCAGCAGACAGTATCACACAGGATAGGATTAGATACACAGCTCAGCAGACAGTATCACACAGGATAGGATTAGATACACAGCTCAGCAGACAGTATCACACAGGATAGGATTAGATACACAGCTCAGCAGACAGTATCACACAGGATAGGATTAGATACACAGCTCAGCAGACAGTATCACACAGGATAGGATTAGATACACAGCTCAGCAGACAGTATCACACAGGATAGGATTAGATACACAGCTCAGCAGACAGTATCACACAGGATAGGATTAGATACACAGCTCAGCAGACAGTATCCACAGGATAGGATTAGATACACAGCTCAGCAGACAGTATCACACAGGACTAGGATTAGATACACAGCTCAGCAGACAGTATCACACAGGATAGGATTAGATACACAGCTCAGCAGACAGTATCACACAGGATAGGATTAGATACACAGCTCAGCAGACAGTATCACACAGGATAGGATTAGATACACAGCTCAGCAGACAGTATCACACAGGATAGGATTAGATACACAGCTCAGCAGACAGTATCACACAGGATAGGATTAGATACACAGCTCAGCAGACAGTATCACACAGGATAGGATTAGATACACAGCTCAGCAGACAGTATCACACAGGATAGGATAGATACACAGCTCAGCAGACAGTATCACACAGGACAGGATTAGATACACAGCTCAGCAGTCAGTATCACACAGGATAGGATTAGATACACAGCTCAGCAGACAGTATCACACAGGACTAGGATTAGATACACAGCTCAGCAGACAGTATCACACAGGACAGGATTAGCTACACAGCTCAGCAGACTAGTATCACACAGGATAGATTAGATACACAGCTCAGCAGACAGTATCACACAGGATAGGATTAGATACACAGCTCAGCAGACAGTATCACACAGGATAGATTAGATACACGGCTCAGCAGACAGTATCACACAGGATAGGATTAGATACACAGCTCAGCAGACAGTATCACACAGGATAGGATTAGATACACAGCTCAGCAGACAGTATCACACAGGATAGGATTAGATACACGGCTCAGCAGACAGTATCACACAGGATAGGATTAGATACACGCTCAGCAGACAGTATCACACAGGATAGGATTAGATACACAGCTCAGCAGACAGTATCACACAGGATAGGATTAGATACACGGCTCAGCAGACAGTATCACACAGGATAGGATTAGATACACGGCTCAGCAGACAGTATCACACAGGATAGGATTAGATACACAGCTCAGCAGACAGTATCACACAGGATAGGATTAGATACACAGCTCAGCAGACAGTATCATACAGGAGAGGATTAGATACACGGCTCAGCAGGCAGTATCACACAGGATAGGATTAGATACACAGCCCACAGACTGTATCACACAGGATAGGATTAGATACACAGCTCAGCAGACAGTATCACACAGGATAGGATTAGATACACAGCTCAGCAGACGGTATCACACAGGACAGGATTAGATACACCGCTCAGCAGGCAGTATCACACAGGACAGGATTAGATACACCGCTCAGCAGGCAGTAACATATAAGTATAATTCCATACCCAATGCTCTATTAAAGGAAGGTGGATCAGCAGAACTGTAGGTCCTGACTAAGATCTGATGTTGAGATGCCTCCTCCTGTTTTGGCTCCTGTACAGTTCACCTGATACAATGTGGCTTTTAGCAGCGGAGGACGGCGCTGGAGGACTTCCTGGGAGCTCGCTGCACGTCTTCTACTAGCTGCGGCTGAGCTGATGAGCACGCATTCTTCTTCTATAATACTTGGTCATATGTGGACAGGATAATATGAGAGATCAAGACGCTGACACCTGTTGATTTCATCAATTCAGAAATCCAGGGTTTTGTTTTTTTAAATATAATCTTTATTCGGACTTTACGATTTTATAACAGACCATAAATAATACTGTACAGTATAAGCAGCATATCCTACCAGAAACGGCAATAAACCCCCTTTCCAACACCACCCTATCCGCCCCCCATTTAGCATTCGTCCTACAGAAGTCCCTCATCCACCTACAGCCTCTCCAGGTTATTCGCTAGCTTTGCCAGAAGACACCACTCGGAAGTAGTGAAGGGTTGCATGAACACTTGTGTGTCAGCATCCGAACAACACATACTTCCCCCCTCCCCCATGTTGTTCAGCCTCAATCCTCTCCATAGTGAAGAATATTTTTGTGTGGTGGAGAACATCAGATGCAAAGCCCAGATGAAGTTTGAGATGGGATCTAATCAGCTCCCAGTATTGACGGTTTCCGGGCAGGACCATACCCCATGGCAGAGATCTGTGCTCTCCAGATGATATTTCGGGCACTTAGACATTCTGGCCTGGATTAGATTCAAAGATGAGAACCAAAAGCCATAGATGGCCTTACGTATCTTCCTGAAGAGCCTCGCTCCAACCTTCTTCCAGCACCCGTCTCCAGCCCTGTAAGATCTCTTTCTTGACATAACCGGTGGCAGAGAGAAATCCAGTTTTGATGAAAATCCAGTTTGAGATTCTGAAGTAGAGTGTTTTAGGGCACTTTTTTGAACCTTACCATTTTTATTCAGTTTGTGGTGCTTACTACTGAGGAAGGGGACAGGTGCCCCGAAATGCGTCTAGCATTCACCAGTCCGTATTCAATATTGGACGTAATCCAGGACGTACGACATATCGTGGATTCATTTGTTTATTCAAGAGAGCGCTCTCTGATTTCCATCTTCAAAACCGACCTTGTTGCAACCGATTTCCACCACGAAGCGTTACCGGTGAAATCGAGGGGCGCAGTAAGCAGTTTCTCGTCTTCTATGCTATTTTTTTGCTCAAACGTTAACTCCATCAAGACACCTCAAAAGCGATCTTGTGCAGTATGTATTTCACCTTAGAGCACATTCACATCTGCAGTAGAAAACAGGATCCGGATGTTTCCATTCACCGGTGGACCCCATGGACTAGCATGGGACTAGAGATGAGCGAATTGAAGTTGACGAAGCGGAATTCGATCAGAATATCAGTAAAGCTTTGATCTGTCCCAATTATGAATTTCTTCGCGCTTCGTGGTAACATTTTTTTTCCCCAAAATGTCTGCTGCTCATGTTACAAAGTGAAAGTAAGAAGCCTGGGAACGAGGTACTGTATCACCCATAATGCCATGCATGCAGCCAATCAGCAGCTAGCCAGCCCCTGTGATGTCACAGCCCTATACAGAGCCTCATCCTGTCCTATCTCTGCCATTTTATGGTAAACTTAGTGCAGGGAGAGACATTATATGCGCTAGGGACAGTCTTACTCTCAGTAGTTGTAAGGGTGAAGCTCCTGTGATTTTTAGAGGCAGATGTTATAGGGGAATTTGCCTGCTTATAGTCAGACATGGCCATGGCTCTAGATGGCATCCACGCCAGAGTCCTTGCTGCTCCTCTAACGGATTTGTTTAGGCATTCCCTCCTAACAGGTGTTGTTCTGAAGATTGGAGAATGGCCAGTGTTGCACCCATCCACAAGAAGGGTAGCAGAGAGGAAGATGGAAACTACAGACTAGTGAGCTAGACCACCTAGAAACCAACAACGTATTGGACTCAAAACAGTATGGCTTTACTGGGGGCCGATCATGTCAAGCTAATCTTCTTGATTTCTTGGACTATGTCACAAAAGTAGATGCAGTAGATGCCATGGATATTGCCTACCTGGATTTTAACCCCTAAAGGACACATGACGTACATATACGTCATATCTGGCCGGGACTTAAAGACCAGTGACGTACATGTACGTCATGCTAATTGGGTGGGTGCAGGAGCTACACCCGCCCAATCAGCGGCAGGGGTCCAGAAGTCACTGATAGCCGGACCCCTGCTGTATTCGCCGGCATCGGTAAAACCACAGATGCCGATGCATTAACCTTAGATTTGCCGTGGATAGCGCTGACCGCGGCACGTACGAGCCTGTGAGATCCAGCCCCCTGTATTACACTGGTCATACACTTACAGCCAATGCATTACAATACAGAAGTATTGTCATGCATTGTAAAGGGGATCAGACCCCCAAAAGTTGAAGTCCCAGAGTGGGACAAAAAATAAAGTGAAAAAAGAAGTTAAAAAAATAAAGTTTTACAACAAAGATTAAAAGTTTCAAGTAAAAAAAAAAAGCTCCCTTTTCACAAAATAAAGTAAAAAAAAATTGTAAAAAAAAAGTATACATATTAGGTATCGCCGTGTCCGTATCGACCGGCTCTATAAAAATATTACATGACCTAACCCCTCAGGTGAACACCGTCAAAAAATAAAAATAAAACTGTACAAAAAAAAAAAACAAGCGATCAAAAAGGTGTATGCCCCCCAAAATAGTACTAAATAACGGGCCTCTGAATAGAAGCAAAAAAGGAGATAAAACTAAACTTGTACTAATACTGTTAGAAATCACCACACTACACCAAAGGGACTTACAAAACACAATGACATGAATGTCATGTACTAGAAATCACCTAGACTGCAGCAACCCAGAGCACAAAGAGGGAAATCTCACCCATCAGATATAATGAAGGAAAAATTATTGGAACAATCTCACCAATGGGACACAGTGGATTCTCAACCGGGTGCAGAGTCCTTTAGCCTACCATTTCTTATTTTCTTTTGTTTTAATTTTTTCTCTAATTTTCTTTTTCTTTCTTTTTTTGGAAATCACAGTCCGCCAGGAAGTGCATACCACCTTTTTTCCATCCCTTCCACTATCCTCCCTCCCCCACAATGAAGTCTATGGTCTCCCGTTTCATAAGCCTCTCCTGTTGATAATTATGTTCATCCTTCATGTATGATATGCATAATCTAATATATACAGTGCTATACCACGACAGTAACTCGATACACTTCAAAGTTGTTATCTATTGTTCTTTTTCCCTGTCCTTTTCAATAAAAGTATTTGAGCACCAATACCTCCTTATTCAGCAGATTAGTCACTTCTGGAACCAGAAAAACAACCTTGACCTTTCCATACAATGTGAGCACAGTGAGCACGCTCCTCTGAATGGTTTCACACACAGGGGTTTTATGGGTGTTTTTGTTTCTGGTGTTCATGGACATGGATTCCGTCACAGATCTGTCCGACTTTTTTCCGACCAAAATAACTGATACCATAACGGATACCAAATGTCCATAACTAGCTTTTTTTATATGGGAAATGTGTGAATAAAAAGAGCACCAACTGTGATAGGGAATTTGTTTAAGTGGATGTGGAGATCTATCTCAATCTAAAGTGATCCAAAATAGGGGTGTTTGGGGCAGTAGATGTCCAAAATGCATGTGCAGTGCAAACAACCCGAAAGGAGAGAACTTTGTGATATGAGCTTCACTGCTAGAGACCAGGAGAGAGGAAGGTAGTCAGGAGGAGAAATCGAGGAGTCCCACCAATAAAATTATGGCTAACTTTCCCGCGCTAGGCCAGTCGCCCAGCAGAGCAAAACATCGCTCCACCATTAGAAGTAGCTTGTCGATAGCTCAGTCGGGGCCACTATGTGAGGCTGCCTGGGCTGGCACAGCAGTCGTCTCCTCCGCATCCTTCTGAGTCCTCCACCTGACTGAGTCTACTTAGACATTAACATTAGCTAGAGCGCTGGCTGGGCCGCTGCATGCTGATCTCAGTCATTCTGCTAGGGCACAGTTTGTGACGTTGCTGTATGAAAAAATAACTATGGGGCGGAACATAGAAGGAGGGATGTTCAGGTAAAAATGGAGGGACGCGGTCCAAGTTGAGTAAACAGCCCCTGACATGCATCCATCAATCCCATCCCCAGATATTGATGTGTCCACCATTAAGTTCCTAGAATAAGGGGTTACCCAACCTAGTGAAACTTGTTGTGAGAAGTATACTCATCTGCTCCCTGACACTAGATCCCAGCTCTGTGGGTCCACCGCCATCTTCACCGCCATCATCCCCGAATGTAAACTTTTGGCATTGATGTCTACATGTAGCTGCATGCAGCCAATGACCGGCAGGAGCTGTAATGTGTACACAGGCAGCATGTCGGTGCTGAGTCATGTGCCGCTCGGGCACCTGTCACCGCTAGAGCCAGTCATGAGCTGCAGCAATGCACGTGACCCTGACGATACCGTAAGTTTACATGCGGGGACTGAAGTGGAACCAGGCTGGAACCAAGGAGCAGTAAATTACTCTTCCCTCAACAGGTCCTGCTAGGTGTGTGTAAGGGGGTATTTAGAAAAATTTATAAAGTTGGACAATCCCTCTAAGGATTCCAATCCCAAAAAACTAATTCAAAGAAATATAGCTTTATGTGGAGGACATATGTGTAGAAGTAACCTCATGATTTGCACCATAAAGTGGCAAATCCAAAAACGTGGTGAGGTTTAGCTCGCATCATCGTTTATGCAGGACTTTTTTGTCCTTCTAAAACAGATCTCAGACTGATACTGTGCATGACCGATACTTAGAATAATTTTTTCTTAATTTTTCTGTCCTTTTGATGTTTCCAAAAAATGGAAAAAATAACAGGTGATGTGAACTTGGCAATAGTGAACATGAAATTTCGATATTCTGTGAAAACTGGTGTGGCAGACACATCTCCCGGCCAGATGACCATTATACCATCTCAACGGATCTGCTATACCAGTGAACATAACCAGAAAAAGGATTTTGCAAACAATGTGTTCCTCCCATCATGAAAGAGTTACAGTGCCCTAAAAAGTATGTGTCCCCTTCTTTTGTGTTTGCACATTTGTAAGACTTGAATGTTTGAGATTATCAAAGAAAGTTGTATATCAGACAAAGATAATCTGAGTAAATACATAAAGCTATCCAAACCAGCCTGTCCCTATGTGAAAAGGTAATTGCCCCGCTTCTCCCAAAAATGAATTAACTGTGGTTACCCACAGTTTTTGGAAAGACTAGTTCAACTTCACCAGCCAGACCCAGGCCTAATTACTGCAGACCTATAGAATCAAGTAATGACTTCACTAGAACCTGTCTGACCACATCCGGTAGGCTAAAAGATCTCAAAAAGCAACACCTCATGTCCCGATCTGAAGAAATTCAAGAAGAGATGAGAAGGACAGTCATCCCCCTCCCTGCTGTACATTCAGTGCAGAGGGGAAATATTAAAAAACCACAGCAGGAAATACTGTAGGGTCTCGCCTCCGTCCCATAACCATAGCAGTAGCAGTGGTGGGGGTCCGTACAGAACAGAGAGGAAATGCAGACACTGCAGTTTTCCTGGTAACTACAACAGACACCAAACAGAGAAAACAATACTGTAACAAAAATCAATTAAAGAAATAATAGCAATAACAACTAGAGGGCTTCTGTATCAGTGCAGCCGTGCCGCAAATGATAGGGCATGCCCTGTTCTTTGCCACAGATCCGTGGTTTGCGGACTGTGGACATGTGTACTAACCCTTAGATCCCATGCCCTACATCGAGTACAGTAAATTGCATGTAGCCATTCAACTTGATCCGCGATTCGCCACAAAAAAATTGGGCATGTTCTATATATTTTTTTGTGTGGAGGTACAGAGAGAAATGCCATGAAAGCGCTCCATAGAGCTTCCGTGGCCTTCCGCTTCGTGTCTCTGCTCCATATCTTCTGTCATATGGTGCACACACAACCGCTGCCTGTATATAATGTGGACCACCGGGCTGTTCGCGGGCCACAATACGGACATGGCCGGCACAAGTTCGTGTGTATGAGCCCTTAATCACATTCTTGCTCATGAAAGCTAAGTGGACCAAGGAAAGCTGCAACATTAGATCTCGCGATCGGTGGTGGTCACGGTGATCGGACCCCCAGCAATCAGCTAGCTATCCCCTATCCTTGTCACCTTTACTATTGACCAGTGGTTTTAGGTTGATACAAGTGTTCTTATAAAGGGTAAGACTGACGTCTCTCTGACCTCTGCTACTTAATAGCGAAGATACGTTGCATTGTCGAAGTCCGTGTCCACACAATTTACATCTGTCTCTGTTAATTCTCTCCGGTATGCCGTTGCACCACACAATTAGGAGGCCATCGGGGTGAACTCCTATAAAGCTATCCCTAAAGGATGCCCTTACAGATGGGTTGCATAATCTAAGCCTATGGGGTTCATTTTTCATACAGTGTTAAGCCAGTTTTTGAAGGTAAAAAAAGTTGCAAGACGCCCATTTTGCTCTTACCTTACCACTGGGAAGTGGCAAGGGCATGGTGGAGGCCAGACCGGGACAATAGCTCCCGGCACATTTACGTCATTTTAAAAAAAATTGCTCCATTTGGGCGGGGGGGTTTATTAG
Source organism: Bufo gargarizans (assembly GCF_014858855.1). Lineage (NCBI taxonomy): Eukaryota > Metazoa > Chordata > Amphibia > Anura > Bufonidae > Bufo > Bufo gargarizans. The sequence goes on from NC_058080.1 coordinate 13,925,206, forward strand.
GAAAATTGTCTTAGTTGCCTATAGTAACTTGAGATGATCGAATTTCATGTTACCACGGACAATAACGCAATTCTATGACGGAACGCCTTCAGAGGCATTCCGTTATTCATTCCGTCATAATAGAAGTCTATGGGCTGCAAAACAGATCTGTTCCGTTTCCGTTATGCAGGAGAGGACTCAGGATTAGGAGAGGACTCCCCTGCATAACAGGAAACGAGACGGATCCGTTTTGCAGCCCATAGACTTCTATTATGATGGACTGAATAACGGAATGCCTCTAAAGTCATGCCGTTATGCATTCCGTCATAGGATTGCGTTATGGTCCGTGGTAACGGAATCCATAACGCAATTCTGATTTTACCACCAAACGAAGGACACATTTTTTACACCATTTTTGAGGAATCTATCCCAGTGAGTAGAGTAGAATGTCACCGCTAATTCCTGATGGGGTGCGTCCACCAGCAATGAGGCTCCCTATCTGTTTACCAGCAGTAGCCGTTGTATGCATTGTCATGACTGGGCACACGTGTGTGTTTGGTTGTATCATATGATTTCCTGTAAACTCCATATGGGAAAGTAATAGGAGACTAGAATTTTTTTGATGATTTTTTAAAAGATTTGTTGATTTAGTCCCATCAGTTTTGAAACATGTGTTACATTGTACCAAACACACTGCTATGAATAAGGATACAGTGTGTGTCTGAAATGCGTGAGCATTGCTTGGACCATATTAAGGCCCCAGTTTTAGGATCCTCAAGCAGGGGCGTTGCTAGGGTCTCAAAAGATCCGGGACCCAAGCCCCAATGCATATGGCCTAAGGCGACCAACCGACCCCCCCACCACCAAATACACTAGCAGTGAAGGCATTTTGCTGTACTCACTATACAGCAGCACATACCCTCTCACATCCAGCTCCTCCCAGGTGACATCTCCTCCGATGTAGGTCTTCTCTGTCATCATCTTCTCCATTCGGTCCATGCAACTTCTCTCAGTCGCTTCAGTCTCTGCAGAGTGTGACACACGGACATCTTAGCTTCCTCACTTTTCTGTATCCCCAAATACTATCCTAAAGAAAAATGAGTGCCCCCCAGAGTAATAGTCCCACCAATAGTAATTGCCTTCTAGAATGTCTTTATTAGTAATACTGCCCCCTACGGTGCCCCCAACAGTGATAGTGCTCCCCAAGAGTGCCCCCATTAGTAAAAGAGCCCTCTAGTATTAATAATACCCTCAAACAGCCCCCAGTAGAAATTAGGCCCTCCTATTGTTCCCCCAGTGGTAATAAAGCTATCTACAAACCCCTCAGTAGTAATAATAGTGCTCTTAGTAGAAATACTGCAGATCCCTCCTATAGAGCCCCCAGTAGTAATAAGAACGCTTAATGTCCCCTGGATTTAAAATGCCCCCCACAGTGCCCCCAGTAATTTACACTGCCCCCTACTGTTATAATGCTCACCCTGAAGTGCCCCAGTATTTATAGTGCCCCTACTGTTATAATGCTCGCCCTGATGTGCCCCCAGTATTTATAATGCCCCCTGCAGTTATATTCCTCAGTTTAGTGTCCCCAGATATTATCATTCCTCAGCCCCTCCACCATACAGTCCCATGTAAATAACATTATTTCCCTCCGCCATATAGTACCATGTAAATACCATAACACCATCTGTCCAGCCCCCTCCAATATACAGTCCCACATAAATAACATCACCCCCTCCCCAGCTGCCTTCAACATGCAGTCCCATGTAAATAACATCACTCCCTCCCCCAGCCACCTCCAACATGCAGTCCCATGTAAATTACATTACCCCTCAACAATCAGTCTCATGTAAATAACATCACTCCCTCCCCCAGCTGTCTTCAACATATAGTCCCATGTAAATAACATCACCCTGCCCCAGCCACCTCCAGCATGCATTCCCATGTAAATAACATCACCCCCTCAACGTTTAGTCCCATAAATAAATAACATCACTCCACCCCACTGTCCCATGTAAATAACTTCCCTCCCGTCAGCCCTAACATACAGTCCCAGTTAAATAACTACAACTCCGAACATTGTTCTGCCTCTCACACTGAGTAAGGGTACTTTCACACTTGCGTTGCTGGATTCCGGCAGGCAGTTCCGTCGTATGCAAACGGAAACCATTTGTAGACTGATCCGTCTCACGAATGCATTGCAATACCGGATCCGTCTCTCCGGTGTCATCTGGAAAAATAGATCCTGTGTTCATTATTTTTTTTTTTTTCATTTTTAAAGGTCTGCCCATGCGCAGACCGGAAGACCGGATCCGTCAATGAGGCAATTTTCTGAAAAAAATGCCGGATCCGGAATTCCGGCAAGTGTTTTCTCTGTCCAAATACCATAAAAGGACTGAACTGAAGACATCCTGATGCATCCAGAACAGATTGCTTTCCATTCAGAATGCATTAGGATAAAACTGATACTTTTTTTCCGGTATTAAGCCCCTAGGACGGAACTCAATATCGGAATTGACGCAAGTGTGAAAGTACCCTAATCTACCCCTTCACTTACCTCTCCTTATGTAGCAGACATCACCACAGCTTCTTCTCAGGACTTCTCTTCACCGCGGAGCCGTCCTCTCCTGTACTGGTCACATGATGGTGACACCATCGCAGGTCCTTTTCAGCTACTGCCTTCAGCACTGATCACATGGACTGTGATGTCACCACAGGTCCTTCAGCTCTTGCAGTGCATTAGATTCAATTGTATTGCTGTCCTGAGGATTTACAGTTGTATCTAGCTGGCAGGCAGTACATTTGGGGCCTGGGACAAAACATCAGGAACCCAGGCCCTGAATGTTTTAACCTAGCAACGCACCTGTCCTCAAGACATGGGACACTTCTTTTTGTATAGTGTGGTTTTGTCACAGACGTTCCCGTGACAGGTGGCAGGAGATCGGTGAGACTGGCAACACGTGGTTTGATCTGACAGGTTTACCTTGTGGATCAATAGGCGTCTGTGTTGTTTCTGGTAATGGCCTCACCCCTTGCCACAGGTGTTGCTAATATGGTCATTTAACCTTCCTTATTTATTGCTGCTTCCCCCACAATGCTGTGCAGTTTATAGCTTCAGCTTCAGTTGTGGATAGCTGTTGTGTGGATCTCGGCGGAGTTCCTGGTGCTTCCATAGCCCCTTTGAAGTTAAGTCTTTCCTTTCCCTTTTTGTATTTTGTTTGCGTTCTGTGTGTTGCATTTCCCTATTGTTTGTAATTAGGCCTAAAAGGAGACTCCTGTTCATCCTTCCTTTTGGAGGAACAGGTAGTCTTGTCCCTGCCATTAGTACCAGTAGTCCCAGAGCTAGATAGGACTCTAGATATTCCTGCGTATGAACACACCTACCTCTGTGGTCTGTTCATAGTGGTAGTCAGTCAGGATTTTGGTTAGGGATTTACTAGGAGGTGTCCATCTTGCTTCCCTAGTTCTCAGGCCTGTTTCCCTGTTCTCCCCTTCCCTCTTGAGCTTAGTGTGGTGTTTCCCTCCCACACTGAATCGTGACATTATAAACCACCTAAACCGTCATGGATCCTATTGCTGCACTGGCAGGGCAGCTGCAAGGGCTGTCTTTGGAGGTAGCTGACCTCTGCATGACCGTCTCGCATATGCAGATGCAATGGCCAGGATACGGGTTGTTAAAGTTCTGCCAATTGCAGCATGCACAGGGTACTACCCCAGGGCCCTTCCAAGGTGTTATAACGCACGTCCCAGATTAGGAATGCCAGAGTGGTGCAATGGCCTATAATGTATCTATAGGGTGGTGGTAATTGTGTCAACGGTGTCTCCCACCTGGGTACGGCTGGACTCCTGGCTCACTTGCAATAAATCTGAGTGTAGTGATACAAGGAGTAATAGAGGAATTGTGCAGCAGAAATGATGTCCAGACCTTTAGATGAAGTTCAAACGTTTCTTTACTAAAGATAACTTGTATCCAAGCGGTATACAGCTTTGGTCTCTTGGTCCCAGCAGGTTTTAGCAATGATTGGCAGGAAACGAACGCTTCTGCTTTAAACTTGGAGCTTGCAGGATAAGTCGTCTGCTTGGTGGCTCTGTAACTGTGGCAGGAATTCATCTTCAGCAATTTTCTATAACTTCTGCTGTGCGGGGACAGACTAGCTGAGGAATGGCTTCTCCTAGGTCTCTGGACTTATCTCTCTGATGGATTCTCAGGGGATGCTTGCTTCCTGGAACTCTGGAGGTTGTAGTTAGTTTTCCGCTTCTTCATCCAGCTAAAAACAAATGCAATTAAGGGGAGCTACTCCTGGATCCGCTTTTAAGCAGGGACATTTTATCAGAGTAGGTCCATACATTTAACGCCAAAAAGAAAAAAGTGGGACATTTAATTCCCATCTGACTCTTGGAGGGGTGAGAGGAGAGTCATAAAATGTGCATTTGTCTTTTACTGGTAGTACCTGATTTCTCCTGGCTGCTGAGGTGGCGCTTGAGTTAAAACCTGTGGGGATTGAGGTGTTTATTAACAGCGGGGCCGGGGAGAACCTGATTGATGCTCAGCTTGTCCGTATGTACGGGTTGTCACTGAGTGCATTAGAAAAAAAACATTCCTGTTTTTGCTATTGATTCTGCACCTCTAGCTCAGAAGTGTTTATCACAAGTGGTGCATGATATCAGATTAGGAGTGGGTGACTTTCATCAAGCATTTGTCTCGTGTTTTATGTTGGAGGGTCTCCCCACTCCAGTGGTTCGGGCTTTAGCGTGGTTAACAAGCACAATCCAACCATCGATTGGCAAGCTAGACAGATTCTGGGGGGATTATTGCATTGGCAATTGTCTGAATACATCTTTTTCTGTTTTAACTAACAAGACATTACCCTCTTTTATATCTGATTTTGCCAAAGTGTTTTCTGACACAGGATTTACCTCCGCATCGGTCATATCATTCTTATTCCCAGAGCTAAATTGCCAAAATCTAGGTTGTATAACCTTTCTGAACCTGAAAGACTGGCCATGAGAGAGTATATTAACGAGAGTTTAGCTAAAGGACACATAAGACCTTCCAAGTCTCCAGTGGCAGTAGGGTTCTTTTTTGTTAATAAAAAGGATGTAGGTCTTTGGCCATGTCTGGATTTCGTTGAACTCAATTGTATTACTGTCTGTGATCCTTACCCTCTTTCTTTGATTCCCAATTTGTTTAACAATATTATTGGTGCCAAGGTGTTCTCCAAGTTGGACTTAAGAGGGGCATATAATCTGGTTAGGATCAAGGAAGGGGATGAATGGAAGATGGCTTTTAATACACCTGAGGGGCACTTTGAGAACCTGGTCATGCCTTTCGGGTTGACCAATGCTCCTACGGTTTTCCAACATTTTGTGAATTACATTTTTCATCACCTTGTGGGGAGGTTTGTAGTCGTGTATTTAGATGATATTCTAATTTATTCTCCAGACGTGGAAACACATCAGGATCACGTTAGACAGGTGTTACAGATCCTAAAGGACAATAAATTGTACACAAAATTAGAGAAGTGTGTTTTTGCTGTCATCTTCAGGTTTTCAAATGGATCCAGAGAAAGTCTGTGCTGTATTGGACTGGGATCAACCCAAAAATCTGAAGGCTCTTATGCAGTTTTTGGTGTACACCAGCTATTACCGAAAATGTATTCAGAATTATTCGACAATATTAAAACCCTTAATTGATATGACTAAGAAAGGGACAGATTTCTCAGTGTGGAGAAAACCGGCACTTTGGAGTGCCGGTTTTCTCTTCATTGTTTTCTCTTCATTGGTTTATCTGGGATGACACCCGCTGACCGAGCACCCACCTTGTAACGCAGTGCTGCATGACATCTTCGCATAAAATGTCTCAGTGTGGTCTGATTCGGCGTTGCGAGCCCTTTCTGCGATTAAGCAATGCTTCTCTTCTGCCCCTATATTGGTGCAGCTGGATGTATCACAACCTTTCATTGTGGAAGTTGACGCGTCCGAGGTGGGGGTAGGAGCAGTTTTATCGCAGGGCTGTCACCTGGTAAATGGTGTCCATGTGCCTTTTTCTCTAAAAAAAATCTCTCTTCCGCAGAGAGAAATTATGATGTGGTTAACAGAGTTACTAGACATTAAGTTGGCTTTTGCCGAATGGTGTTATTGGTTGGAAGGGGCGATTCATCCGATCACAGTGTTCACAGATCACAAAAACCTGGCTTACCTGGAGTCGGCTAGATGATTGAACACGAGAAAAGCCAGATGGTCTTAGTTTTTTACCAGAATCTATTTCATTGTCACCTATCATCCTGGGGTTAAGAACGTCAAGGCAGGTGCCTTGTCACGTAGTTTTCCTAGAGGTGGTGATTTTGAAAATCCGAGTCCAATACTGTCAGAAGGGGTGGTGATATACGCCCTGACCTAGAGGTGAAGGTGTTAGAGGCCCAGGGAGATGCACCCGATTCTTGTCCCACTGGGAAACTCTTTGTGCCATTGGAATTGCGTCACATGGTGTTTAAGGAACATTACTGTACGGTTCTTACGGGACACCCTGTGAGTAGATCCACTGCCGACCTCATCTCTCATAGACTCTGGTGGCTGGGTTGCGTAAGTGTGTTGAGGACTATGTGTCAGCCTGTAGTACCTGTGCACGTGCTAAGGTAACACATACTCGGCCTTCCGGATCTCTACTGCCGTTGCCCATCCCATCCAGAGCATGGACTCACTTATCCATGGATTTTATCACTGATCTACCTAATAGTTCAGGAAAGACAGTTATTCTAGTGGTAGTTGATGGCTTTAGTAAAATGGTGCACTTTATAGCGTTGTCGGGCCTACCTAATGCTAAAACACTTGCACAAGTGTGTGTTGCAACATGGCAAAACTCCATGGCATTCCCTCTGAGGTTGTCTCGGATCGTGGGACTCAGTTTGTTTCCAGATTCTGGAAGGCGATCTGTACTCGACTGGGGGTACAACTGTCCTTTTCTTTGGCTTTTCATCCTCAGTCAAAGGGACAGACGGAACACACTAATCAAAGTCTGGAGACTTAATTAAGATGTTTTGTCTCTGAGAACCAGGAGGAGTGGTCTTCGTTTTTGTCTTTGGCAGAGTTTGCCATAAACAATCGTAGACAGGAGTCTACTGGTAAGTGACAGTTTTTTGAGGCATATGGGTTTCACCCGCAGTTTAGCACATTTTCTGGTTCTGATACTTCTGGTATCCCTGAGGAGGAACGTTTTTCATCATCATTGTCATCTATATGGCGGAAAATTCGAAATCACTTGATGAATATGGGCAACAAGTATAAACGTGTGGCTGACAGGAAAACTATGAATTGTATGGACCTAAGAGTGGGTGATTTTGTGTGGCTGTCCACAAGAAACATTAAGTTCAAGGTACCTTCTTGGAAGTTGGGTCCAAGATTTATTGGTCCATATAAGATCACTGCCATTATTAATCCTGTAGCTTTTCATCTTGAACTTCCTCAGGTCCTGAAAATGTATAATGTGTTTCATAAATCTTTGTTGAAGAGATATGTTGAACCTTTGGAGCAGTCTTCCTTGCCACCCGCTCCTGTTATGGTGGACAGTAGTTTGGAATCATGGTATCTGAGAGGTTAAATGTCCTCCATCGGCATTACTACCGGTCGTGGATATTATCTGCGGGGGCCTGCTGTATAAATACAGCAAGCACCCAGTTGCTATGGCGTCCGCTCCTGAGGAGCGGGTGCCGCCTTTAAAAACCCGACATGTGACATACTATTACGTCACATGTCGGGAAAGGGTTAAAATAACACACCCAGTCAAATACCGCAGTTTGACCACGGTATCTGAGAGGTTAAATGTCCATCATCGGCATTACCACCGGTTGTGGACATTAGCTGCAGGTGGCTTCTGTACAAAACAGTAGGAACACAGTTTCTTTGGTGCCCGCTCTACTCAGGAGATGCCGACACCATCTTTAAAAACCTGACATGTAACATACTATTACATCACATGTCCGGAAAGGGTTAAAATAAATATAAACAACAACAACAACAAAAAAAATGTAGGCATGGTTGCGTCTGAAAATGCCCATACAAAAACAATATAAAAAAATGTATCCCATATGGTGAATAGCGTAACGGGAAAAAAGTCAATATGGCCAATTCGCTGTTTTTTCAACACTTCACCTCCCACAAAAATGGAGTAAAAAGTGTTAAAAAATAGTAACAATAAAAACTGCAGATCGATCAGTCGATTCTGTGCATTTCTCCTCAGCACCTTGCGTTGCGTCCAGTGATCCCATGGGCCCTAATATCCACAACTACAAACCGGCGAACACCGACATCACCACTGAGATTTAATGCATGCTGTGGCGAAACCAACCTCGCCACTGGGTTTTGGAGAGGACTGTTTAAAAGCCTCTTGCCTCAGGATTATGGCCCATAGTAACTGTAAAGGAGAAGACAGACCGGCCGCACAGCTTAAATCTGTCTGTAGAATTGTATTTTATGTTATTATGCGTTCGGTTAAATTGTATGTTATGTGAGGGCACCCAGATAGCTAATATTATTGTATTCGTGTATTCTGAGTGCCATTCACCTAATGATATGCACTCAGACTTGAGCTATCTGGGGATATGTTAAATGTCTGTGTTTGCTGTGGGGTGTGCCATTGTGTGTTTGGGTGGTGATTCCTGTCCTGTTGTCTCCACATGTGTATTGGTGATCTCCCCTTTGTCCTGAGAGATAATTGGATTGTCTTTGGTCGTCTACGGGACAGAGGGGAGGAAACCATGATGCATTGTGGGGATATGTTGTATCTGTCCTGTATTTGCAACAACTAATAAAAACCAGGCTGGGTGTGCCAGCACTTCAGAGCACTGCTTGACCCTCAACACGGAGCCTTGTCTCGTCATTGGGGGGATTCCATGTATGCTGTTGGAGACTGATTGCCAGGAGTGTAAGCCGACTGAATGCTTTTCCTGTTCGCCTGCTGACAGCTACTCGCGAGGTTCCAGTTTGGAGTGCTATTTTGTATCCAGTTCGGGAGGTTGGTGTTCTGCAGTAGCTGTGCCTGTCTCCTCGGAAAGGGGCATATCGCCTAAACGGATCTTAACCCCTTGTCTGCTGAAACGGTGCCGTTACATTGGTGGCAAGCAGCGGGATCGTTCCTACAGCCAGAAGGACAGCTACAGGAGACACCATTTCTTTGGATTTTACAACTTAAGGGCAACGCATGTCTCAGTACAGTGACCCTAAAAGCACCAGGATGGAACCAGCAGTGGAGTACAGATACTCTGTGGAGGAATTTGACCGTATGATGTGGTTGCGGCTGAACTTCTTCGGACCCAATCCAGCTGAGAAATACGTGAAGTTCGTGAGGAATCTAGTGTCTAAGACCCTACTATACCGGGCAGAAGGTGACGGTCAGCTGCCACGTTGGGTGGACCTCCATCGGAGGTTACGGTTGCGGGACAGTGGGAGCCTAGTCTCCATTCCCCAGCGTCAGTGTGAAGTGCAGGGAGAGGAGAGCAGCGGCCTCCCTCCCCAGCGGCAGGCTGAGTTACAGGGGGCAGAGGTAGTTGTTCCTGCCCCCCAGCAGCAGAGTGATGTGCCGGGAAGGCAGTGTGAAGTGCAGGGAGGGGAGAGCAGCGGCCTCCCTCCCCAGCGGCAGGCTGAGTTACAGGGGGCAGAGGTAGTTGTTCCTGCCCCCCAGCAGCAGAGTGATGTGCCGGGAAGGCAGTGTGAAGTGCAGGGAGGGGAGAGCAGCGGCCTCCCTCCCCAGCGGCAGGCTGAGTTACAGGGGGCAGAGGTAGTTGTTCCTGCCCCCCAGCAGCAGCATGATTTTTTGGGAATTGGGAGCCGAGTCTCCATTCCCCAGCGGCAGGCGGAGTTACAGGGGGCAGAGACAGTCGGTCCTGTCCCCCAGCGGCAGAGTGTCCTACAGGGAATAGAGAGCCCAGTCTCCTTTCCCCAGCAGCAGGACACTGTATTGGGAGCGGAGGCGGTCGGTCGCACTCCCCAGCGGCTGGAAGTATGTATGGGAGAGGAGCTCGTTACCCCCTCTCCCCAGCGGCAGCTTAACGCACCAGGGGGAGACAGTAAGCCCCACAACAGTGCAGATGGGACCGTGGTCTCTGCACTTACAGCACAGGGGGTAGAGACAGTCGGTCTCCCCCTCCAACAACCAGGCTCCAACCAGGCTTCTTCCGTGGTAGCGCTGGCACCAGGGCTGAGTACCGCTGATCCCTGCCCACAAAGCAACCTCCACTCCAAACCAGGGAGCAACACAGAGACCGGGAGTACCAGCTTCCAACATCACCTTGGTGGACTTACTGGACAGAGACAGGCTACGAAATTCAGCAGGTCCAGTATTGGGTTGTGGGTGGGCTGCCAGACTAACTCAGGTACCGACCGGCGTGAGGTCAGGTATCTGGTTAGTCTTCCCTGGGGGGGGGAGATGTGTGGCGAAACCAACCTCGCCACTGGGTTTTGGAGAGGACTGTTTAAAAGCCTCTTGCCTCAGGATTATGGCCCATAGTAACTGTAAAGGAGAAGACAGACCGGCCGCACAGCTTAAATCTGTCTGTAGAATTGTATTTTATGTTATTATGCGTTCGGTTAAATTGTATGTTATGTGAGGGCACCCAGATAGCTAATATTATTGTATTCGTGTATTCTGAGTGCCATTCACCTAATGATATGCACTCAGACTTGAGCTATCTGGGGATATGTTAAATGTCTGTGTTTGCTGTGGGGTGTGCCATTGTGTGTTTGGGTGGTGATTCCTGTCCTGTTGTCTCCACATGTGTATTGGTGATCTCCCCTTTGTCCTGAGAGATAATTGGATTGTCTTTGGTCGTCTACGGGACAGAGGGGAGGAAACCATGATGCATTGTGGGGATATGTTGTATCTGTCCTGTATTTGCAACAACTAATAAAAACCAGGCTGGGTGTGCCAGCACTTCAGAGCACTGCTTGACCCTCAACACGGAGCCTTGTCTCGTCATTGGGGGGATTCCATGTATGCTGTTGGAGACTGATTGCCAGGAGTGTAAGCCGACTGAATGCTTTTCCTGTTCGCCTGCTGACAGCTACTCGCGAGGTTCCAGTTTGGAGTGCTATTTTGTATCCAGTTCGGGAGGTTGGTGTTCTGCAGTAGCTGTGCCTGTCTCCTCGGAAAGGGGCATATCGCCTAAACGGATCTTAACCCCTTGTCTGCTGAAACGGTGCCGTTACACATGCCATAGCACCTGATCCCTGAGCAAGGCGGCTTCTTTAGACTTTATTAATGCCTATTGTACATGTTTTTACAGTGGGGAAAATAAGTATTTGATACACGGCCGATTTTGCAAATTTTACCACCTACAAAGAATGGGGAGGAGTGTAAGTTTTACTTTATGACATGTCAGATCCTGTAGACAGGACAGGGATACAAGCGGCTGTAATGACTCCTAACTTCCCCGTGTTTGACACAACACACTGTGAACACGTAACAGTGCTGGAAACTAATCGACTTTACTAAGCAGCAGGGATTTTGGCCCACTCCTCCACACAGATCTCCTCTAGATCTTTCAGGCTTCGGAGCTGCTGCTGGGCTACATTGAGTTTCAGCTCCCTGGGTTCAGGTCTGGAGACTGGCTAGGCCACTCCAGAACCTTGATATGCTTCTTACGGAGCCACTCCTTAGTTGCCCTGGCTGTGTGTTTCTGGTGATTGTCATGCTAGAAGACCCAGCCACGACCCATCTTCAATGCGGGGAGGGAAGGAGGTTGTTGGCCAAAATCTCGCAATACACGGCCCCATCCATTCTCCCGTCAATACGGTGCAGTCGTCCTGTCCTCTTTGCAGAAAAGCACCCCAAAGTATGATGTTTCCACCTCTATGCTTCATAGTTGGGACAGTGTTTTTGGGGTTGTACTCATCCTTCTTCTTCCTTCAAACATGGTGAGTGGAGTTGATACCCAAAAGTTCTATTTTGGTCTCATCTAACCACATGACCTTCTCCCATGCCTCCTCCGGATCATCCAGATGGTCAATAGCGAACATCAAATGGGCCTGAACATATGCTGGTTTGAGCAGGGGCACCTAGCGTGCCCTGCAGGATTTTAATCCATGACAGCGTAGTGTGTTACTATCAGTAATCTTTGAGACTGTGATCCCAGCTCTCTTCAGGTCATTGAACAGGTCATCCCATGTAATTCTGGGCTGATTCCTGACCTTTCCCAAAATCATCCTTACCCCACAAAGCGAGATCTTACATGGAGTACCAGACCAAGGACAGTGTTTCTTTCATTTTCTAATAATTGCTGCCTTCTCACCAAGCTGCTTGCCTATTGTCCTGTAGCCCACCCCAGCCTTGTGCAGGTCTACAATTTTGTCCCTGATGTCCTTAGGCAGCTCTTTGGTCTTGGCCGTGGTGGAGAGGTTGGAGTGTGATTGAGTGTGTGTGAACAGGTGTCTTTTATACAGGTAACAAGTTCAAACAGGTGCAATTAATACAGGTAATGAGTGCAGCGCTTCTTAAATGATCAACTACTTATTTCATGCAATAAAATGCAAATTCATTATTTAAAAATCATACAATGTGATTCTCTTGATTTTTTTTTTTTTTATTATATCTCTCACAGTTGAAGTGTATCTGTGATAAAAATGACAGACCTCTTCTTTATTTGTAGGTGGGAAAACTTGCAAAATCGCCAGGGAATCAAATACTGTATTTTTCGCCCTATAAGACGCACTTTTTCCCCCCAAAAGTGGGGAGAAAATAGCAGTGCGTCTTATAGGGCGAATGCTGCATTTTTCTGAATTTTCAATGAGCCGGTACTTTTTTCCCCACTGTATATCCGGATTCTGACCTGTTTAAGCTTGTCCAGGGCCATAAGCCTTTACACTTCTGGACAATGTTTGTTGTGGAGTCTAGAGGCAGTTTATCTCCACAGGTTTTCTACATGCACCTCCTTTCAACACTGATTCTCTGGCCTTGCTCTGGCTGGTACCTGTTCCAGGCTTGCTTTTCTCTCACCTCTCCTACTTATCATTTGCCCTCATCAATGTCTAGACTCTGTCTCTTTTCTAGAATCTTTTAACTCCTCCTCCCGAAGGGGAGAGGAATCAGCCTCATCTAGTGGTGGATGTGGATATGGTCTATTACCTCCTTTGCACAAATACACACTCTTGAGCGTGAGATATGAGTTGGAACCTTCGAAATGATCAAATTTATAACTGACAGACAATAATTTTGGACTCTTCATCTTCTTTTCTACTTCTTGAATATGAAATATAATGTTCATAAATACCTGAATTACCCAAATATGAATAATTAAAGTGAAGAAAAAAAAACACTTTAACTGGGGAATGTACAATTACCTTGTGACCGTCTTTTCATCTGTTTAGCTGCAAAGTCCATCAATTCCCAGGCTACTCTTTTGTCGTTCAAGATGGCCGCACCTTCTCAAACTGCCTAATGGATAATGTGCTTTTAATATCCGAATACACTTCCAGCTGCACTTAGATTGGCCAGTACTGGTCCATATGAACAGTGCTGGCCAATCCAAGCAGTGCTAGGCAAGTAGGAAGTGTCTTGGAAGGCAGAAGAGTTGACCGGGAATTTACTGATCTGCAACTGAAAGAAGGGCACCAGATTAGTATTCTGTTTGTTCCCCAGTTAATGTGAATTTTATGTTCTTAAACCAGAGGGTCACTTTAATTTTAGGAAATAGATTCTTGACATTTGATAAATGTATGGTAGGCTGTGATTGGCTACAAAAATATAATAAAGTAAAAATCGTCCTAAACCTAATGATCATGGCGTCATCTTCTCATCCTCTTCCTGTGGTCTAATTGTTGTTTTGTTAAACTAGAAACCACATGAAGTCTATGGATGAAAGGTTCGATTAACAGTAATCTCTGCAGAGTATGTTGTGCACCCCTTAAACTGCATTTCAGTATGACACAAAGTCCATATTCGTTTCCCCCACCATACCTGTATGTCGGAAGTGTGTGAGTTATTTATGGAGCAAGATCACAAGCGGAACTGGTGTAGATGGAAGTATAAAAAAGTGTTGGCAGTCAGAATACGGTGTTGCAAAGAAAAAAACTTGGTATCACTCTGATCATACCGACGAGCACAGTAAAAACAAAACCAATAAATACATGGCAGAATTGACAACGACGAAAAGAAAATTGGCCTGGCTTAAATGTGTAAATATAAAAGCTAAGCCCCTATGTATTGAAACTGCAATTCACGGTCCACACTTGAACTTCATCAGTAAGGAACAGTTCACACACACAAACATAAGCATAGAAGCATAGAATGTGTCGGCAGATAAGAACCATTTGGTCCATCTAGTCTGCCCAATATACTAAATACTATGGATAGCCCCTGGCCCAATCTTATATGAAGGATGGCCTTATGCCTATCCCATGCATGCTTAAATGCCTCCACTGTATTTGCAGCTACCACTTCTGCAGGAAGGCTATTCCATGCATCCACTACTCTCTCAGTAAAGTAATACTTCCTGATATTAGTTTTAAACCTTTGCCCCTCTAATTTAAAACGATGCCCTCTTGTAGCAGTTTTTCTTGTAAATATTCTTTCCTCTTTTACCTTGTTGATTCCCTTTATGTATTTAGCAGATTCTATCATCTCCCCTCTGTCTCGTCTTTCTTCCAAGCTCTACATGTTAAGGTCCTTTAATCTTTCCTGGTAAGTTTTGTCCTGCAATCCATGGACCAGTTTAGTAGCTCTTCTCTGAACTCTCTCCAAAGTATCAATATCCTTCTGGAGATATGGTCTCCAGTACTGCGCACAATACTCCAGATGAGGTCTCACTAGTGCTCTGTAGAGCGGCATGAGCACTTCACTCTTTCTACTGGTAATGCCTCTCCCTATACACCCAAGCATTCTGCTAGCATTTCCTGCTGCTCTATGACATGGTCTGCCTACCTTTAAGTCTTCTGAAATAATGATCCCTAAATCCCTTTCCTCAGATACTGAGGTTAGGACTGTATCACTGATTGTATATTCTGCTCTTGGGTTTTTACGTCCCAGGTGCATTATCTTGCACTTATCAACATTACATTTTAGTTGGAAATAGGTAAGTGAAATGGACTGGCACTCTGTATGTGTGAAATAATAGGAATAAAAATGTGCAATAAAATGCTATAAAAGGCAATATAAAGTGATCACACAATTTAATTCAAATAACAATAAAATCAAATAACTAAAAAAGGATAAAAATAGACGCTGCGCAGCAAAATGAGATTGCAGTGACAATCGTAAAAATGATCATAAAGCTAGACGTTATCTAAAGTTATATTTATAATCTAAAGTTATATTAGCTTTATGATCATTTTTACGATTGTCACTGCAATCTCATTTTGCTGCGCAGCGTCTATTTTTATCCTTTTTTAGTTATTTGATTTTATTGTTATTTGAATTAAATTGTGTGATCACTTTATATTGCCTTTTATAGCATTTTATTGCACATTTTTATTCCTATTATTTCACACATACAGAGTGCCAGTCCATTTCACTTACCTATTTCCAATATTTTCTCCTGTACGGGTGATACAGTTCTCTGGCCTAGAGCACCTGGTCCTAATTGCTTAGGAGTGAGCTATTCCTGTAATTAATTTTAATTAAGTTACATTTTAGTTGCCAGATTTTTGACATGTATCACAGTGAATATTTCTTTGGCCATATACATACGAAGTTTCTACGGGAATTGAAATGCGATCTCTTTAACAAAAGAACTTCCACAAGACGATTTTATCTCGATTCTATACAATTCCAGCTCCTCGGTCTCAATATCCACCAGTAATCACAGCTCTTTTATCCTTTAAAAGGAACACGACGGGTTATTGAAACACTACATGTTTTATTTTACTTACAAGATCGACACTTGTTCACATCACATATAAAATCAATTTGCCCGACCCGGGTTTCCCTTTCACTATCTTCTGGGGCGTTCCTCTCCTCTCCAATTGACACAACTGAAACAACCTCTAACCTCTGGTCACATGTGGTAAGTCTCTGTGTTATTTCCGTTAAATCAACTTCCACATTTTTCTTTTGTTAAAGAGATTGCATTTCATTTCCAAGTAGAGACTTACTATGTATATGGCCAAAGAACTAGGTGTCTGAACACCATCCGAGGAAACTGAAGACTGACCGCAGCTAAATACAACTACCGTATTCCACCTAGTAAAGCCTCATCCACCAAATTCTCCCTAATATCCTAGAGCATGCTGCAAAGAAAGAAGAGAAGAAAAACACAACCACAATAAAAAAATATATCACGCCATACTGACGGCTCTCATGTCCCATTCGATATTGAGACCTGCGGGTTGTAGCGTGTTTAACTTAAAAATCCATTGCGCTTCTTTTTTATTTGTTTTACTGGATCCCCTCCCCTCCAATTCTTATGCACTTGTTCCATTCCCATGAATTTCAAACCCACCGGATTTCTCTGATGTGCTCTTTTAAAATGTGCCGAGTCTCAAGTCCCTTTTTTATATTATTATTATGTTCCCCCGCTCTTACTTTTAATTTCCTAAGTGTTCTTCCCACATACTGTAACTTGCATTCTAGAACATAGATAACCCCTGCCGTTTCTCATGATGGATTCCCTTTTACTTTCTTCTCCTTCTGATTAGATGGAGCTGTCACTTCCTTCGTTATTCGGTTACATCTGTCTTTTCTGGATCTATTTTTGCAACCGGAACAAAAGCCGCACCATGTGAAACCGTCTTCATTTCATTTCTTATACAGCCATGCACTATTTTGTTCCTCACTGTTGATGCTCCTCTAAAAATAAACGGGGGTTTGTCAGGGATCAGCGATCCTATTATGGGATCATTTTTTAGGATCCTCCAATTTTTTGGAATGATTTGTTTAATCTGGGGGAACATAGTGGAAAAGGTGGTTGTGAAGACGAACCTCTATCTATCCTCCCTCTTTCCTGTATGATCCTTTTTTATTATACCTTCACCCTCCCTAATGTCCTCCCTCTGTCTCTCTAACAATTCTTCCTTATATTCCTTCTCCTTGAATCTGTTAAGTATAATACCACTCTGCTCATAACAATCCTTTAGTTGGGAGCAATTTCTTTTGATTCTTTGGAATTGGCCTCTGGGAACACTTTTTATCCACGGGTTGTAATGACAGCTCTGCACGTCAATATACCCATTCCTATCCGTAGGTTTAAAATAGGTTCTGGTAAGTATTTGGTTATTAACAACAGAGATTTCCAAGTCCAAAAAATTAACACTGCTTTTACTGATGTTCTCCGTAAATCTGATGTTCCAATTGTTATTATTAATGTACCCAAGAAATTCTCTCAAAGATGGCTCATCCCCTCGCCAGATACACAGGGGATCATCAATGTTGCCAAAATTGCAATTTTCTCCTTCCTTCTGTAAAAGGGGGTCGATATATAGATGTTCGCAGTAAGCCATAAAAATATTGGCGAAACTCGGTGCAAATTTAGCACCTATCGCCACGCCCGCTGTCTGTACATAAAACTGTTCTCCATACCAAAAATAATTGTGGCCAAGGCAATAATCAATACACTCCAAGAAGAACTTTTTTTGCTCCTCATCCAGCTGATCATCCTTATCCATAAAAAACTGTACTCCCTTAAAATCTCCTTCAGAAGAATTGTATATAATGATGTGACGTCTACTGTCATAAGATACATATCCTCTGTAAATTCTCTTATCACATCCAGAGTATGACCCGTGTCTTTAAGATAAGAGGGTATTTTGGGCACATATTTTTGTAGGAATATATCCACGTATTCCGAAACTCTGCTAGTAATAGACTCAATTCCGGGAACTATAGGTCTCCCGGGAGGGTTTATTGGGTCCTTGTGGACTTTTGACAGGTAATATATGATCGATGTTTTGGGGTGGGCATTATTCAAATAATTATATTCCTTCTTATTAAGGATCCCCTTCCCCAATCCTCTATCCTGAAGTATTTTTAAATTCTTCTTATATTCATTCACAGGGTTTATCTTCAATATTTTGTATGTCACACGATCACTAAGGATCCTCTCCATTTCTTTTTCATAGCTGCCTTTGTCTATGACCACTATCCCCCCCCCCCCTTCCTGTCTGCCGGTTTTATAACTATGTCTAAATAAATTTTGCAGAGCTTCCTTTTCTCTTTTCATAAGATTGTCCTTTTTCTCACCCTTAGGCCTCATGCACACGACCGTTGTGTGCATCCATGGCCGTTGTGACCTTTTCGTTTTTTTTTCGCGGACCCATTGACTTTCAATGGGTCCGTGGAAAAATCGGAAAATGCACCGTTTTGCAGCTGAGACCGTGATCCGTGTATCCTGTCCGTCAAAAAAATATGACCTGTCCTATTTTTTTGACGGACAACGGTTCACGGACCCATTCAAGTCAATGGGTCCGTGAAAGAACACGGACGCACACAAGATTGGCATCCGTGTCCGTGATCCGTGGCTGTAGGTTACTTTCATACAGACGGATCCGAAGATCCGTCTGCATAAAAGCTTTTGCAGATCTAAGTTTTCACTTCGTGAAAACTCATATCCGACAGTATATTCTAACACAGAGGCGTTCCCATGGTGATGGGGACGCTTCTAGTTAGAATACACTACAAACTGTGTACAAGACTGCCCCCTGCTGCCTGGCAGCACCCGATCTCTTACAGGGGGCCGTGATCAGCACAATTAACCCCTTCAGGTGCGGCACCTGAAGGGGTTAATTGTACTATCATATCCCCCTGTAAGAGATCAGGGCTGCCAGGCAGCAGGGGGCAGACCCCCCATCCCCAGTTTGAATATCATTGGTGGCCAGTGCAGCCCCCCCCCCTCCCTCCCTCTATTGTAATAATTCGTTGGTGGCACAGTGTGCCCCCCCGGCCCCCCTTCCTCCCTCTATTGTAATAATTAGTTGGTGGCACAGTGTGCGCCCCCCCCGCCCACCCGGCCCCCCCCTTCCTCCCTCTATTGTAATAATTTGTTGGTGGCTCAGTGTGCGCCCCCCATCGGCCCCCCCTCCCTCTATAGCATTGACAACATTGGTGGCCAGTGTGCGGCCTCCCATCTCCCCCCCTTCCTTCCCGATCATTGATGGCAGCGGAGTTCTGATCGGAGTCCCAGTTTAATCGCTGGGGCTCCGATCGGTAACCATGGCAACCAGGACGCTACTGCAGCCCTGGTTGCCATGGTTACTTAGCAATAATACAATAGTAAAAGATTCATACTTACCTGGGAGCTGCGATATCTGTGTCCGGCCGGGAGCTCCTCCTACTGGTAAGTGACAGTTCATTTAGCAATGCACGGCACAGACAAGTCACTTACCAGTAGGAGGAGCTCCCGGCCGGACACGAACATCGCAGCAGCCAGCAGGTAAGTATGAATCTTCTACTATTGTACTATTGCTAAGTAACCATGGCAACCAGGACTGCAGTAGCATCCTGGTTGCCATGGTTACCGATCGGAGCCCCAGCGATTAAACTTGGACTCCGATCGGAACTCCGCTGCCACCAATGATCGGGGGGAGGGGGGGAGATGGGAGGCCGCACACTGCCACCAATGTTGTTAATGCTATAGAGGGGGGGGTCGATGGGGGGCGCACACTGTGCCACCAACGAATTATTACAATAGAGGGAGGGGCGCACACTGAGGCCACCAACGAATTATTACAATAGAGGGAGGAAGGGGGGGCGGGGGGGGCGCACACTGTGCCACCAACGAATTATTACAATAGAGGGAGGAAGGGGGGGCGCACACTGTGCCACCAACGAATTATTACAATAGAGGGAGGAAGGGGGGGGCCGGGGGGGCACACACTGTGCCACCAACAAATTATTACAATAGAAGGAGGAAGGGGGGGCCGGGGGGTGCACACTGTGCCACCAACGAATTATTACAATAGAGGGAGGGAGGGGGGGGCCGCACTGGCCACCAATGATATTCAAACTGGGGAGGGGCAGCCTCCCCTCCCCAGGGGAGCCCTGAGCTCTTACAGGGGGATATGATAGTACAATTAACCCCGCACCTGAAGGGGTTAATTGTGCTGATCACGGCCCCCTGTAAGAGATCGGGTGCTGCCAGGCAGCAGGGGGCAGTCTTGTACACAGTTTGTAGTGTATTCTAACTAGAAGCGTCCCCATCACCATGGGAACGCCTCTGTGTTAGAATATACTGTCGGATATGAGTTTTCACGAAGTGAAAGCTTAGATCTGAAAAAGCTTTTATGCAGACGGATCTTTGGATCCGTCTGTATGAAAGTAACCTACGGCCACGGATCACAGACACGGATGCCAATCTTGTGTGCATCTGTGTTCTTTCACTGACCCATTGACTTGAATGGGTCTGTGAACCGTTGTCCGTCAAAAAAATAGGACAGGTCATATTTTTTTGATGGACAGGATACACGGATCACGGTCTCGGCTGCAAAACGGTGCATTTTCCGATTTTTCCACGGACCCATTGAAAGTCAATGGGTCCGCGAAAAAAAACTGAAAACGGCACAACGGCCACTGATGCACACAACGGTCGTGTGCATGAGGCCTTATCCTGTATTTCCCCTAATCCCTTTGATACACTTTTTTTTTGAAAGCCTCAAGGCATTCATTTTCCTTATTGTTGGGGTAAAAGGTTGATTTGTTCCTAAGATTGGTATATATACTGTCTCCCTCTGGTTTTTGATTTTGTATGGGGTTGGAGGTTACGTATTTAAAAGTTTGTAATTTCTCCCTTCTCCTGATTCCCTCCCGTCAATAATCCCTTGATCCTTAGGTGGGGAAAATTTTCCTTTTCTATCCTTTCCTTTCTAATTTCTTCTCCTCCCTCTTGTATCTCCTTTCTATCTTTATTTTCCCTTTCGGTGGTTAATTTACTATGTTGTACTTCTTTCTGATCATAGAACGATATCTATCCCCTCTATCTTCCCTTCTATAATCCCGTCTATATATTCTTCCCACTCCTGGTCTTCTAGGTCCTCTGACATACTGCTGCCTATTGTAATTTCCATATCCATAATTGTAATGCTGGGTATAGTTATCATGTCCCTGATAATTGCGGGTAAAATTATATCTGTGTCTCGGTACAAAGGGCGGTCTACCGTATATCCTTGGTGTTCCTGATGACGCCTCCATGTTGCCTGTTGATATTGGGAATCTGTGGGTTCATCTCTAACAAAATCTCTTACACCTTAATTTTGTCTTTTACCCTCAAATACCGAGTTGCTAGTTTTTCAAAAAATGGGAAAGATATCTGAGACCCCTTCCCATTCGTGTGCTTTTTTTTCTCATTGTGGTTGTGTTTTCTTTTTGTTATTTTTTTTTCTCTTCTTTCTTTGCAGCATGCTCTAGTATATTAGGGAGAATTTGGTGGATGAGGCGTTACTAGGTGGAATACGGTAGTGGTATTTAGCTGCGGTCAGTCTTCAGTTTCCTCGGATGGTGTTCAGACACGCATCGCAGTGCCTAGTTCTTTGGCCATATACAGTGGGATGCGAAAGTTTGGGCAACCTTGTTAATCATCATGATTTTCCTGTATAAATCGTTGGTTGCTACAATAAAAAATGTCAGTTAACTCTATCATATAGGAGACACACACAGTGATATTTGAGAAGTGAAATGAAGTTTATTGGATTTACAGAAAGTGCTATAATTGTTTAAACACAATCCGGCAGGTGCATACATTTGGGCACCACAAAAAAGAAATGAAATCAATATTTAGTAGATTCTCCTTTTGCAGAAATTACAGCCTCTAAACGCTTCCTGTAGGTTCCAATGAGAGTCTGTATTCTGGTTGAAGGTATTTTGGACCATTCCTCTTTACAAAACATCTTTAGTTCATTCAGGTTTGATGGCTTCCGAGCATGGACAGCTCTCTAAGTCACACCACAGATTTCCCATTATATTCAGGTCTGGGGACTGAGATGGCCATTCCAGAACGTTGTACTTGTTCCTCTGCATAAATGCCTTAGTGGATTTTGAGCAGTGTTTAGGGTCGTTGTCTTGTTGAAAGATCCAGCCCCGGCGCAGCTTCAGCTTTGTCACTGATTGCTGGACATTGGTCTCCAGAATCTGCTGATACTGAGTGGAATCCATGCGTCCCTCAACTTTGACAAGATTCCCAGTCCCTGCACTGGCCACACAGCCCCACAGCATGATGGAACCACCACCATATCTTACTGTAGGTAGCAGGTGTTTTTCTTGGAATGCTGTGTTCTTTTTCCTCCATGCATAACGCCCCTTGTTATGGCCAAATAACTCAATTTTAGTTTCATCAGTCCACAGCACCTTATTCCAAAATGAAGCTGGCTTGTCCCAATGTGCTTTAGCCCACCTCAAGAGAGAAAAGGCTTCCTCTGCATCACTCTCACATACAGCATCTCCTTGTGTAAAGTGTGCCAAATGGTTGAACGATGCACAGTGACTCTATCTGCAGCAAGATGATGTTGTAGGTCTTTGGTGCTGGTCTGTGGGTTGACTCTGACTGTTCTCACCATTCGTCGCTTCTGTCTATCCGAGATTTTTCTTGGTCTGCCACTTCAAGCCTTAACTTGAGCTGAGCCTGTGGTCTTCCATTTCCTCAATATGTTCCTAACTGTGGAAACAGACGGCGGAAATCTCTGAGACAGCTTTCTGTGTCCTTCCCCTAAACCATGATGGTGAACAATCTTTGTCTTCAGGTTATTTGAGAGTTGTTTTGAGACGCCCATGTTGCTACTCTTCAGAGGAGGGAAACTTACAATTGACCCCCTTAAAGGGATTCTGTCACCTCCCCTAACCCAAAAAACGATTTTAAAGCAGCCATGAAGCACAGCTTACCTTGATTAGGCTGTGCTCTTTGATCTTGTAATCCGTCCAGCAGTTTCTTCAAAAAACGACTTTTATTGATATGTAAATGAGTCCTGAAGGTGCCCAGAGGGGCGTTTTGTTCCTCTTAGAGAGCCCAGTACCGCCCCTCTTACAGTGCCCAGCCCGCCTTCCTTGCACTGTCTAACCTCCCCCAGCCTGCCACAGCCTCTCCTCCCCCTCCCTCACGCCGAACGAACTCTCGCACAGGCGCAGTGCCCACTGAGGGCTGCGCCTGTGCGATCAGCAGGAGACTGAGGGCAGGAGACTTCATGCGCCGAGCCCAGTGACGTCCGATGCTCGCTCTTCCCTCAGTCAGCAGGGAAGAGCGAGCATCAGACATCACTGGGCTCGGCGCATGCCCAGTGACGAGGATGAAGCTCCTGCCCTCAGTCTCCTGCAGATCGCACTGGCGCAGCTCTCAGTGGGTACTGCGCCTGTGCGAGAGTTCATTCGGCGTGAGGGAGGGGGAGGAGAGGCTTTGGCAGGCTGGGGGAGGTTAGACAGTGCAAGGAAGGCGGGCTGGGCACTGTAAGAGGGGCGGTACTGGGCTCTCTAAGAGGAACAAAACGCCCCTCTGGGCACCTTCAGGACTCATTTACATATCAATAAAAGTCGTTTTTTGAAGAAACTGCTGGACGGATTACAAGATCAAAGAGCACAGCCTAATCCAGGTAAGCTGTGCTTCATGGCTGCTTTAAAATCGTTTTTTGGGTTAGGGGAGGTGACAGAATCCCTTTAAATACTCTTTCTCATAATTGGGTTCACCTGTGTATGTAGGTCAGGGGTCACTGAGCTTACCAAGCCAATCTGAGTTCCAATAATTAGTTCTAAAGGTTTTGGAATCAATAAAATGACAACAACAGAGACCAAATGTATGCAGCTGCCTGATTGTGTGTAAACAGAGACCAAATGTATGCACCTGCCTGATTGTGTTTAAACAGAGACCAAATGTATGCACCTGCCTGATTGTGTGTAAACAGAGACCAAATGTATGCACCTGCCTGATTGTGTGTAAACAGAGACCAAATGTATGCACCTGCCTGATTGTGTGTAAACAGAGACCAAATGTATGCACCTGCCTGATTGTGTGTAAACAGAGACCAAATGTATGTAGCTGCCTGATTGTGTGTAAACAGAGACCAAATGTATGCAGCTGCCTGATTGTGTGTAAGCAGAGACCAAATGTATGCACCTGCCTGATTGTGTGTAAACAGAGACCAAATGTATGCACCTGCCTGATTGTGTGTAAACAGAGACCAAATGTCTGCACCTGCCTGATTGTGTGTAAACAGAGACCAAATGTATGCACCTGCCTGATTGTGTGTAAACAGAGACCAAATGTCTGCACCTGCCTGATTGTGTGTAAACAGAGACCACATGTATGCAGCTGCCTGATTGTGTGTAAACAGAGACCAAATGTATGCAGCTGCCTGATTGTGTGTAAACAGAGACCAAATGTATGCACCTGCCTGATTGTGTGTAAACAGAGACCAAATGTATGCAGCTGCCTGATTGTGTGTAAGCAGAGACCAAATGTATGCACCTGCCTGATTGTGTGTAAACAGAGACCAAATGTATGCACCTGCCTGATTGTGTGTAAACAGAGACCAAATGTCTGCACCTGCCTGATTGTGTGTAAACAGAGACCACATGTATGCAGCTGCCTGATTGAGTGTAAGCAGAGACCAAATGTATGCACCTGCCTGATTGTGTGTAAACAGAGACCAAATGTATGCACCTGCCTGATTGTGTGTAAACAGAGACCAAATGTCTGCACCTGCCTGATTGTGTGTAAACAGAGACCACATGTCTGCACCTGCCTGATTGTGTGTAAACAGAGACCAAATGTATGCACCTGCCTGATTGTGTGTAAACAGAGACCACATGTATGCAGCTGCCTGATTGTGTGTAAACAGAGACCAAATGTATGCACCTGCCTGATTGAGTGTAAACAGTGACCACATGTCTGCACCTGCCTGATTGTGTGTAAACAGTGACCACATGTCTGCACCTGCCTGATTGTGTGTAAACAGAGACCAAATGTAGCACCGGCCTGATTGTGTGTAAACAGAGACCACATGTAGCAGCTGCCTGATTGTGTGTAAACAGAGACCACATGTAGCAGCTGCCTGATTGTGTGTAAACAGAGACCACATGTATGCACCTGCCTGATTGTGTGTAAACAGAGACCAAATGTATGCACCTGCCTGATTGTGTGTAAACAGAGACCAAATGTCTGCACCTGCCTGATTGTGTGTAAACAATTATAGCACTTTCTGTAAATCCAATAAATTTCATGTCACTTCTCAGATATCCCTGTGTGTGTCTCCGATATGATAGATTTAACTGACATTTTTTATCAAAACAACCAACGATTTATACAGGAAAATCATGACGATTAACAAGGTTGCCCAAACTTTCGCATCACACTGTACATAGTATGAGTGCAGCCATACTGAATTGCCCTGTATATGAAGTGGTATCATTTTTGACTGTGTGATATTTTATTTTTTTATATTTTGATGTATGCTATATGACATGCAGATGTTCATTTTTATTGGGATACGTTATTTTAGGTATTTAAAAAGAAAAAAATTAAAAAAATGTGGAAGTTGATCTAACGGAAATAACACCGAGACTGTAAGTTACCACGTGTGACCAGAGATTAGAGGTTTTTTCAGTTGTGTCAATTGGAGAGGAGAGGAACGCCCCAGAAGAAGCGGACAGCGAAACCCGGGTCTGGCAAATTGATTTTATATGTGATGTGAACAAGTGTCGATCTTGGAGGTAAAACATGTAGTGTTTCAATAACCCGTCGTGTTCCTTTTAAAAATTAAAAGAGCTGTGATTGCTGGTGGATATTGAGAGCGAGGAGCTATAAAATCGTCTCGTGGAAGTGTCGTGTGTGTGGACTGTTCCTTACTGATGAAGTTCAAGC
Source organism: Bufo gargarizans (assembly GCF_014858855.1). Classification (NCBI taxonomy): domain Eukaryota; kingdom Metazoa; phylum Chordata; class Amphibia; order Anura; family Bufonidae; genus Bufo; species Bufo gargarizans. The sequence goes on from NC_058080.1 coordinate 13,950,936, forward strand.
GCGGACCGTGAATTGCAGTTTATTTTGGTTAAAAAAGGAGAAGAGACCGACTCCTGTTGTTTGGGACTGCTGCTGATTGTGCCGCTTGGAAGACCACCCAAAATATCTTTGGTTTTCTTTCCTATCTATTTAAAGATCACCTCCAGACCTCAGACTTGCAACTATTCCCGTAACTGTTGCTCTGTAAGGCAGGCAAAGATTCTGTAAGATCTTTAAGATCAAGTATGATAATAGACTAACTACAAAAGCTCCCCCCCCCTCTGGTACTAAAATGCTTATCTTTATTAGTTTCTTTTTATACCGTCCAACTACATTACTGAAAAAGGTGCAGAGTTCACTGCTAGTCATGCACACTGGATCAGTGGTGGAATCGGAGCAATGAAGCTGGTATCTGCACTGGCATATAGCCAAGTAGGGCTGATAACGATGCCGCACTTCGCTATATAGTCCTTGTAGGAAAATACTAGCAATTAAAAAGAAAAAAACTACCAGCACCGGCAGGGCCACTAAAATGCCAGCCTTACCGGTGAGATTCCCGGCAACCCTAAGTGGAATGCGCTTTGTGACCAAGAAATTCCTAATTTCTTTGTGAACTTCGGTGAAGCGGCCCAATCTCATTTCTGATAACTTTGTTCATCTCTATTCACAATATCACAATTATATAATAGATATTGTCACACGTCAAATGTCTGGACTTTATGATCGTTCAATTACTTTTATGACGGTTTCTAAAGTTGTAGATAACTCAGAAGAGCTCGTGTAACCTCTGGACGGAAATCAGACTCTATACACTTCAATGGCTGACACTGGGAATTATATTCACACTGCAAACTTTGGACTGTACTTATGGCCAGATATGTGCCCCCTCACAGTATATATGCCCAGATATGTGCCCCCTCACAATAGTTATGGCCAGATATGTGCCTCCTCACAATAGTTATGGCCAGACATGTGCCCACTCACAGTATATATGCCCAGATATGTGCCCCCCTCACAATAGTTATGGCAGATATGTGCCCACTCACAGTATATATGCCCAGATATATGCCCCCTCACAGTATATATGCCCAGATATGTGCCCCCTCACAATAGTTATGGCAGATATGTGCCTTCTCACAGTATATATGCCCAGATATGTGCCCCCTCACAATAGTTATAGCAGATATGTGCCCCCTCACAATAGTTATAGCAGATATGTGCCCCCTCACAATAGTTATGACAGATATGTGCCCCCTCACAATAGTTATGGCCAGACATGTGCCCCCTCACAGTAGTTATGGCAGATATGTGCCACCACACAGTGGTTATGGCAGATATGTGCCCACTCACAGTATATATGCCCAGATATGTGCCCCCTCACAGTAGAAATGACCAGATATGTGCCCCCTCAAAGTAGTTATGCCAGATATGTGCCCCCTCACAGTGGTTATGCCAGATATGTGCCCAGGGCCGGATTAAGAGCATCATGGGCCTGGTGCTGAGGATTTTGCTGGGCCTTTTAACGGAACTGCACTCAGGGTCTTAATTACATATATATTTTATCGATACCATTAAAGTATTTTGTTCCTGCAACTACCCCTTCATTTGGCGTCTATCTTGGCAACATGGAGGGGGACCACGGGAGGGGGACCCTGAGGGTGGGGGCACCCTCAGGGCACTATAGTGTCAGGAAAACCGCTTTGTTTTCCTGACACTATAGTGATCATTTAACATGACTATGAAGATTACTGTTTTCTAGCTGCTGTGGACTGTGGACAACAGCAGCTAGAAACAGTAATTTTTATAGAGCTGTGTTCTGATTTATGGACACAGCACAGAGCATGCTTAGCCAGTCAGATAGAAGGCTGAGAGCTGGGTCTAAATAACATAACACATTAAAGGGATTCTGTCCTCAGGTTTCACCCCTCAGCTAAACATATGCTGATGTTCAGGGTGTCTTCACGATTCCTAATGTGGTCTTATAAATGTCATCTGTGGGCTTATTTAGCTAAAAATCAGCTTTTACTAACCTGTTGGTCAAACAAATAAGGTGCCCAAGGAGATGTTAATGGATGCAAGGTGCCGGCCGCACTCACTGCCGTTCGTGCCCAGCGCCGCCTTTCAGGACTTTTGCGCTGCCTCCTAATCCTCTGTGCCGCCTGTCGCTCTCCCTCCCTCCCCCCTACTCCTGCTGTAAGATCTTGCGCATAGAGGGGTTGAGCGAAGTGCCGGCGCATGCGCACTTCGCTGTAAGAAGCCAAATAGAGAAGTCCGCACGGGCGCATCAGGCAGAACCCTGTGCGCAAGCTCGAGATCTTACAGCAGAAGGAGGGGGGAGGGGGGAGAGCGAGAGGCGGCAGAGAGAATTAGGAGGCGCGCAGAAGTCCGGAAAGGCGGTGCTGGGCACGAACGGCGGCGGGTGCGGCCGGCACCTTGCATCCATTAACATCCCCTTGGCACCCTATTTGTTTGACCGACAGGTTAGTAAAAGCTGATTTTTAGCTAAATAAGCCCACAGATGACATTTAAAGCCCAGATAAGGAATCGTGAAGACGCCCTGAACATCAGCATATGTTTAGCTGAGGGGTGAAACCTGGTGGCAGAATCCCTTTAAAGCAATTACTGTTTCTAGCTGCTGTGGACTGTGGACTGTGGACTAGCAGCTAGAAACAGTCATTTCTTTATGTGTTATGTTATTTAGACTGAGCTCTCAGCATGCTTATCCAGTCCGTCATTTTCATAGAGCTGTTATGGTTTACGGACACGGCTCTCAGCATGCTTAGCCAGCCTTCTCTCTGGCTCAGAAACAGCCTGTGGACTGTGACTCTCAAGAAGCACAGCCAGATAGAAGGCCGGCTAAGCATGCTGAGAGCTGTGTCCATAAATCAGAACAGCACTATGATTGCCCTCCCTTCCAACTGGATGAGTTTGTCTGATACCTGCTCCAGAAGCTCCTGCTGTCTCGCGGGCTGGTGTGGCTGAGCGCTGTGGGCCGTGTGCTGGTCGAAACTGCTGAGCAGGTTGTACACAGCGCAGCGTGCAGAAGGGATCACCGCGGGCGCACTGAGGTCATATCCGGCGGGCCGGCATTACAGGAACCGCACCAGCTGCTCTGACGTCCTGCCACCGGATATCCTGTGACGTATATCCAGCGGCAGGACGTCAGAGCAGCTGGTGCTGTTCCTGGAATGCCGGCCCGCCGGATATGACCTCAGTGCGCCCGCTGTTATCCCTCCTGCATGCTGCGCTGTGTACAACAGAGGACTTTTAGCGCAGGCCGCTCCCGACGGCCTTTTGGCTGGCGGATGGGCTTATTTTATAGTAGGGGCCTGGAGCTGCAGCTCCATCAACCCCTACGTTAATCCGGCCCTGTATGTGCCCCCTCAGAGTAGTTATGCCAGATATGTGCCCCCTCACAATAGATATGGCCTGATATGTGATCACTCACAGTATATATGCCCAGATATGTGCCCCCTCACAATAGTTATGGCCAGATATGTGCCCACTCACAGTATATATGCCCAGATATGTGCCCCCTCACAGTAGTTATGGCAGATATGTGCCACCACACAGTGGTTATGGCAGATATGTGCCCACTCACAGCATATATGCCCAGATATGTGCCCCCTCACAGTATATATGCCCAGATATGTGCCCCCTCACAGTAGTTATGGCAGATATGTGCCTCCTCACAGTAGATATGCCCAGATATGTGCCCCCTCACAGTAGTTATACCAGATATGTGCCCCTCACAGTAGTTATGGCAGATATGTGCCCCTCACAAGAGATGTGATTGCTGGTGAATATTGAGAGCGAGGAGCTGGAATTGTTTTGAATCGAGATAAAATCGTCTCGTGGAAGTGTTGTGTGTGTGAACTGTTCCTTACTGATGAACTTCAAGCGCGGACCATGAATTGCAGTTTATTTTGGTTAAAAAAGGAGAAGAGACCGACTCCTGTTGTTTGGGACTGCTGCTGATTGTGCCGCCTGGAAGACCACACAAAATATCTTTGGTTTTCTTTCCTATGTATATAAAGATCACCTCCAGACCTCAGACTTGCAACTGTTCCCGTAACTGTTGCTCTGTAAGGCAGGCAATGATTCTGTAAGATCAAATATGATAATAGACTAACTACAAAAGTACCCTCCCCCCTCTGGTACTAAAATGCTTATCTTTATTAGTTTCTTTTTATACCGTCCAAATACATTACTGAAAAAGGTGACTGAAAAATGCAGAGTTCACTGGTGGAATCGGAGCACTGAAGCTGATATCTGCACTGGTATATAGCCAAGTAGGGCTGATAACGATGCCCTACTTGGCTATATAGTCCTTGTAGGAAAATACCAGCAATTAAAAAGAAAAAAACTACCAGCACCGGCAGGGCCACTAAAATGCCAGCCTTACCGGTGAGATTCCCGGCAACCCTAAGTGGAATGCGCTTTGTGACCAAGAAATTCCTAATTTCTTTGTGAACTTCGGTGAAGCGGCCCAATCTCATTTCTGATAACTTTGTTCATCTCTATTCACAATATCACAATTATATAATAGATATTGTCACACGTCAAATGTCTGGACTTTATGATCGTTCAATTACTTTTATGACGGTTTCTAAAGTTGTAGATAACTCAGAAGAGCTCGTGTAACCTCTGGACGGAAATCAGACTCTATACACTTCAATGGCTGACACTGGGAATTATATTCACACTGCAAACTTTGGACTGTACTTATGGCCAGATATGTGCCCCCTCACAGTATATATGCCCAGATATGTGCCCCCTCACAGTATATATGCCCAGATATGTGCCCCCTCACAATAGTTATGGCCAGATATGTGCCTCCTCACAATAGTTATGGCCAGACATGTGCCCACTCACAGTATATATGCCCAGATATGTGCCCCCCTCACAATAGTTATGGCAGATATGTGCCCACTCACAGTATATATGCCCAGATATATGCCCCCTCACAGTATATATGCCCAGATATGTGCCCCCTCACAATAGTTATGGCAGATATGTGCCTTCTCACAGTATATATGCCCAGATATGTGCCCCCTCACAATAGTTATAGCAGATATGTGCCCCCTCACAATAGTTATAGCAGATATGTGCCCCCTCACAATAGTTATGACAGATATGTGCCCCCTCACAATAGTTATGGCCAGACATGTGCCCCCTCACAGTAGTTATGGCAGATATGTGCCACCACACAGTGGTTATGGCAGATATGTGCCCACTCACAGTATATATGCCCAGATATGTGCCCCCTCACAGTAGAAATGACCAGATATGTGCCCCCTCAAAGTAGTTATGCCAGATATGTGCCCCCTCACAGTGGTTATGCCAGATATGTGCCCAGGGCCGGATTAAGAGCATCATGGGCCTGGTGCTGAGGATTTTGCTGGGCCTTTTAACGGAACTGCACTCAGGGTCTTAATTACATATATATTTTATCGATACCATTAAAGTATTTTGTTCCTGCAACTACCCCTTCATTTGGCGTCTATCTTGGCAACATGGAGGGGGACCACGGGAGGGGGACCCTGAGGGTGGGGGCACCCTCAGGGCACTATAGTGTCAGGAAAACCGCTTTGTTTTCCTGACACTATAGTGATCATTTAACATGACTATGAAGATTACTGTTTTCTAGCTGCTGTGGACTGTGGACAACAGCAGCTAGAAACAGTAATTTTTATAGAGCTGTGTTCTGATTTATGGACACAGCACAGAGCATGCTTAGCCAGTCAGATAGAAGGCTGAGAGCTGGGTCTAAATAACATAACACATTAAAGGGATTCTGTCCTCAGGTTTCACCCCTCAGCTAAACATATGCTGATGTTCAGGGTGTCTTCACGATTCCTAATGTGGTCTTATAAATGTCATCTGTGGGCTTATTTAGCTAAAAATCAGCTTTTACTAACCTGTTGGTCAAACAAATAAGGTGCCCAAGGAGATGTTAATGGATGCAAGGTGCTGGCCGCACTCACTGCCGTTCGTGCCCAGCGCCGCCTTTCAGGACTTTTGCGCTGCCTCCTAATCCTCTGTGCCGCCTGTCGCTCTCCCTCCCTCCCCCCTACTCCTGCTGTAAGATCTTGCGCATAGAGGGGTTGAGCGAAGTGCCGGCGCATGCGCACTTCGCTGTAAGAAGCCAAATAGAGAAGTCCGCACGGGCGCATCAGGCAGAACCCTGTGCGCAAGCTCGAGATCTTACAGCAGAAGGAGGGGGGAGGGGGGAGAGCGAGAGGCGGCAGAGAGAATTAGGAGGCGCGCAGAAGTCCGGAAAGGCGGTGCTGGGCACGAACGGCGGCGGGTGCGGCCGGCACCTTGCATCCATTAACATCCCCTTGGCACCCTATTTGTTTGACCGACAGGTTAGTAAAAGCTGATTTTTAGCTAAATAAGCCCACAGATGACATTTAAAGCCCAGATAAGGAATCGTGAAGACGCCCTGAACATCAGCATATGTTTAGCTGAGGGGTGAAACCTGGTGGCAGAATCCCTTTAAAGCAATTACTGTTTCTAGCTGCTGTGGACTGTGGACTGTGGACTAGCAGCTAGAAACAGTCATTTCTTTATGTGTTATGTTATTTAGACTGAGCTCTCAGCATGCTTATCCAGTCCGTCATTTTCATAGAGCTGTTATGGTTTACGGACACGGCTCTCAGCATGCTTAGCCAGCCTTCTCTCTGGCTCAGAAACAGCCTGTGGACTGTGACTCTCAAGAAGCACAGCCAGATAGAAGGCCGGCTAAGCATGCTGAGAGCTGTGTCCATAAATCAGAACAGCACTATGATTGCCCTCCCTTCCAACTGGATGAGTTTGTCTGATACCTGCTCCAGAAGCTCCTGCTGTCTCGCGGGCTGGTGTGGCTGAGCGCTGTGGGCCGTGTGCTGGTCGAAACTGCTGAGCAGGTTGTACACAGCGCAGCGTGCAGAAGGGATCACCGCGGGCGCACTGAGGTCATATCCGGCGGGCCGGCATTACAGGAACCGCACCAGCTGCTCTGACGTCCTGCCACCGGATATCCTGTGACGTATATCCAGCGGCAGGACGTCAGAGCAGCTGGTGCTGTTCCTGGAATGCCGGCCCGCCGGATATGACCTCAGTGCGCCCGCTGTTATCCCTCCTGCATGCTGCGCTGTGTACAACAGAGGACTTTTAGCGCAGGCCGCTCCCGACGGCCTTTTGGCTGGCGGATGGGCTTATTTTATAGTAGGGGCCTGGAGCTGCAGCTCCATCAACCCCTACGTTAATCCGGCCCTGTATGTGCCCCCTCAGAGTAGTTATGCCAGATATGTGCCCCCTCACAATAGATATGGCCTGATATGTGATCACTCACAGTATATATGCCCAGATATGTGCCCCCTCACAATAGTTATGGCCAGATATGTGCCCACTCACAGTATATATGCCCAGATATGTGCCCCCTCACAGTAGTTATGGCAGATATGTGCCACCACACAGTGGTTATGGCAGATATGTGCCCACTCACAGCATATATGCCCAGATATGTGCCCCCTCACAGTATATATGCCCAGATATGTGCCCCCTCACAGTAGTTATGGCAGATATGTGCCTCCTCACAGTAGATATGCCCAGATATGTGCCCCCTCACAGTAGTTATACCAGATATGTGCCCCTCACAGTAGTTATGGCAGATATGTGCCCCTCACAAGAGATGTGATTGCTGGTGAATATTGAGAGCGAGGAGCTGGAATTGTTTTGAATCGAGATAAAATCGTCTCGTGGAAGTGTTGTGTGTGTGAACTGTTCCTTACTGATGAACTTCAAGCGCGGACCATGAATTGCAGTTTATTTTGGTTAAAAAAGGAGAAGAGACCGACTCCTGTTGTTTGGGACTGCTGCTGATTGTGCCGCCTGGAAGACCAGACAAAATATCTTTGGTTTTCTTTCCTATGTATTTAAAGATCACCTCCAGACCTCAGACTTGCAACTGTTCCCGTAACTGTTGCTCTGTAAGGCAGGCAATGATTCTGTAAGATCAAATATGATAATAGACTAACTACAAAAGTACCCTCCCCCCTCTGGTACTAAAATGCTTATCTTTATTAGTTTCTTTTTATACCGTCCAAATACATTACTGAAAAAGGTGACTGAAAAATGCAGAGTTCACTGGTGGAATCGGAGCACTGAAGCTGATATCTGCACTGGTATATAGCCAAGTAGGGCTGATAACGATGCCGCACTTCGCTATATAGTCCTTGTAGGAAAATACCAGCAATTAAAAAGAAAAAAACTACCAGCCTTGGCAGGGCCACTAAAATGCAAGCCTTACCGGTGAGATTCCCGGCAACCCTAGGTGGAATGCTCTTTGTGACCAAGAAATTCCTAATTTCTTTGTGAACTTCGGTGAAGCGGCCCAATCTAATTTCTGATAACTTCGTTCATCTCTATTCACAATATCACAATTATATCATAGATATTGTCACACGTCAAATGTCTGGACTTTATGATCGTACAATTACTTTTACAGGTTGTGGTCATCAAGACAATATAACGGTCAGAAACGTGTTTAGTCAGTTCCTAATCACTCGACTCATTCATGATTTCTCTGCTGTATTTTCCTCAATGTTTCAGCCACATTTAGATACTACGTGTATCAGTTTGTATGACGGTTTCTAAAGGTGTAGATAACTCAGAAGAGCTCGTGTAACCTCTGGACGGAAATCAGACTGTCTATACACTTCAATGGCTGACACTGGGAATTATATTCACACTGCAAACTTTGGACTGTACTTATGGCCAGATATGTGCCACCTCACAGTATATATGCCCAGATATGTGCCCCCTCACAGTATATATGCCCAGATATGTGCCCACTCACAGTATATATATGCCCAGATATGTGCCCCCTCACAGTATATATGCCCAGATATGTGCCCCCTCACAGTATATATGCCCAGATATGTGCCCCCTCACAATAGTTATGGCCAGATATGTGCCTCCTCACAATAGTTATGGCCAGACATGTGCCCACTCACAGTATATATGCCCAGATATGTGCCCCCCTCACAATAGTTATGGCAGATATGTGCCCCCTCACAGTATATATGCCCAGATATGTGCCCCCTCACAGTATATATGCCCAGATATGTGCCCCTTCACAGTAGTTATGCCCAGATATGTGCCCCCTCACAATAGTTATGGCAGATATGTGCCCCCTCACAGTATATATGCCCAGATATGTGCCCCCTCACAATAGTTATAGCAGATATGTGCCCCCTCACAATAGTTATGGCAGATATGTGCCCCCTCACAATAGTTATGGCCAGACATGTGGCCCCTCACAGTGGTTATGGCAGATATGTGCCCACTCACAGTATATATGCCCAGATATGTGCCCCCTCACAGTAGATATGCCCAGATATGTGCCCCCTCACAGTAGTTATGGCAGATATGTGCCCCCTCACAGTAGAAATGACCAGATATGTGCCCCCTCACAGTAGTTATGCCAGATATGTGCCCCCTCACAGTGGTTATGCCAGATATGTGCCCAGGGCCGGATTAAGAGCATCATGGGCCTGGTGCTGAGGATTTTGCTGGGCCTTTTAACGGAACTGCACTCAGGGTCTTAATTACATATATATTTTATCGATACCATTAAAGTATTTTGTTCCTGCAACTACCCCTTCATTTGGCGTCTATCTTGGCAACATGGAGGGGGACCACGGGAGGGGGACCCTGAGGGTGGGGGCACCCTCAGGGCACTATAGTGTCAGGAAAACCGCTTTGTTTTCCTGACACTATAGTGATCATTTAACATGACTATGAAGATTACTGTTTTCTAGCTGCTGTGGACTGTGGACAACAGCAGCTAGAAACAGTAATTTTCATAGAGCTGTGTTATGATTTATGGACACAGCACTCAGCATGCTTAGCCAGTCAGATAGAAGGCTGAGAGCTGGGTCTAGATAACATAACACATTAAAGGGATTCTGTCATCAGGTTTCACCCCTCAGCTAAACATATGCTGATGTTCAGGGTGTCTTCACGATTCCTAATGTGGTCTTATAAATGTCATCTGTGGGCTTATTTAGCTAAAAATCAGCTTTTACTAACCTGTTGGTCAAACAAATAAGGTGCCCAAGGGGATGTTAATGGATGCAAGGTGCCGGCCGCACTCGCTGCCGTTCGTGCCCAGCACCACCTTTCCGGACTTTTGCGCTGCCTCCTAATCCTCTGTGCCGCCTCTCGCTCTCCCTCCCCCCTCCTCCTGCTGTAAGATCTTGCGCATACAGGGGTTGAGCGAAGTGCCGGCGCATGCGCACTTCGCTGTAAGAAGCCGAATAGAGAAGTCCGCACGGGCGCATCAGGCAGAACCCTGTGCGCAAGCTCGAGATCTTACAGCAGAAGGAGGGGGGAGGGGGGAGAGCGAGAGGCGGCAGAGAGAATTAGGAGGCGCGCAGAAGTCCGGAAAGGCGGCGCTGGGCACGAACGGCGGCGGGAGCGGCCGGCACCTTGCATCCATTAACATCCCCTTGGCACCCTATTTGTTTGACCGACAGGTTAGTAAAAGCAGATTTTTAGCTAAATAAGCCCACAGATGACATTTAAAGCCCACATAAGGAATCGTGAAGACGCTCTGAACATCAGCATATGTTTAGCTGAGGGGTGAAACCTGGTGGCAGAATCCCTTTAAAGCAATTACTGTTTCTAGCTGCTGTGGACTGTGGACTGTGGACTGTGGACTGTGGACTAGCAGCTAGAAACAGTCATTTCTTTATGTGTTATGTTATTTAGACTGAGCTCTCAGCATGCTTATCCAGTCCGTCATTTTCATAGAGCTGTTATGGTTTACGGACACGGCTCTCAGCATGCTTAGCCAGCCTTCTCTCTGGCTCAGAAACAGCCTGTGGACTGTGACTCAAGAAGCACAGCCAGATAGAAGGCTGGCTAAGCATGCTGAGAGCTGTGTCCATAAATCAGAACAGCACTATGATTGCCCTCCCTTCCAACTGGATGAGTTTGTCTGATACCTGCTCCAGAAGCTCCTGCTGTCTCGCGGGCTGGTGTGGCTGAGCGCTGTGGGCCGTGTGCTGGTCGAAACTGCTGAGCAGGTTGTACACAGCGCAGCGTGCAGAAGGGATCACCACGGGCGCACTGAGGTCATATCCGGCGGGCCGGCATTACAGGAACCGCACCAGCTGCTCTGACGTCCTGCCACCGGATATCCTGTGACGTATATCCGGCGGCAGGACGTCAGAGCAGCAGGTGCTGTTCCTGGAATGCCGGCCCGCCGGATATGACCTCAGTGCGCCCGCGGTTATCCCTCCTGCATGCTGCGCTGTGTACAACAGAGGACTTTTGGCGAGGGCCGCTCCCGACGGCCTTTTGGCTGGCGGATGGGCTTATTTTATAGTAGGGGCCTGGAGCTGCAGCTCCATCAACCCCTACGTTAATCCGGCCCTGTATGTGCCCCCTCAGAGTAGTTATGCCAGATATGTGCCCCCTCACAATAGATATGGCCTGATATGTGACCACTCACAGTATATATGCCCAGATATGTGCCCCCTCACAATAGTTATGGCCAGATATGTGCCCACTCACAGCATATATGCCCAGATAAGTGCCCCCTTACAGTATATATGCCCAGATATGTGCCCCCTCACAGTAGTTATGGCAGATATGTGCCTCCTCACAGTATATATGCCCAGATATGTGCCCCCTCACAGTAGTTATACCAGATATGTGCCCCCTCACAGTAGACATGCCCAGATATGTGCCCCCTCACAGTAGTTTTGGCCAGATATGTGCCCCCTCACAATAGTTATGGCAGATATGTGCCCCCTCACAGTAGTTATGGCCAGATATGTGCCCCTCACAGTAGTTATGGCAGATATGTGCCCCTCACAATAGTTATGGCCATATATATGCCCACTCACAGTATATATGCCTAGATATGTGCCCCCTCACAGTAGTCATGACAGATATGTGCCCCCTCACAGTAGATATGCCCATATATGTGCCCCCTCACAGTAGTTATGGCCAGATATGTGCCCCTCACAGTAGATATGCCCATATATGTGCCCCCTCACAGTAGTTATGGCAGATATGTGCCCCTCACAAGAGCTGTGATTGCTGGTGGATATTGAGACTGAGGAGCTGGAATTGTTTTGAATCAAGATAAAATCGCCTCGTGGAAGTGTTGTGTGTGTGAACTGTTCCTTACTGATGAACTTCAAGCGCGGACCCTGAATTGCAGTTTATTTTGGTTAAAAAAGGAGAAGAGACCGACTCCTGTTGTTTGGGACTGCTGCTGATTGTGCCGCTTGGAAGACCACACAAAATATCTTTGGTTTTCTTTCCTATGTATTTAAAGATCACCTCCAGACCTCAGACTTGCAACTGTTCCCGTAACTGTTGCTCTGTAAGGCAGGCAATGATTCTGTAAGATCTATCAAATATGATAATAGACTAACTACAAAAGCACCCCCCCCCCCTCTGGTACTAAAATGCTTATCTTTATTAGTTTATTTTTATACCGTCCAACTACATTACTGAAAAAGGTGACTGAAAAAATGCAGAGTTGACTGCTAGTCATGCACACTGGATCAGTGGTGGAATCGGAGCACTGAAGCTGGTATCTGCACTGGCATATAGCCAAGTAGGGCTGATAACGATGCCGCACTTCGCTATATAGTCCTTGTAGGAAAATACCAGCAATTAAAAAGAAAAAAACTACCAGCACCGGCAGGGCCACTAAAATGCCAGCCTTACCGGTGAGATTCCCGGCAACCCTAAGTGGAATGCGCTTTGTGACAAAGAAATTCCTAATTTCTTTGTGAACTTCGGTGAAGCGGCCCAATCTCATTTTTGATAACTTTGTTAATCTCTATTCACAATATCACAATTATATAATAGATATTGTCACATGTAAAATGTCTGGAATTTATGATCGTTCATTTACTTTTACAGGTTGTGGTCATCTCGACAATATAACGGTCAGAAACGTGTTTAGTCAGTTCCTAGTCACTCGACTCATTCATGATCTCTCTGCTGTATTTTCCTCAATGTTTCAGCCACATTCAGATACTACGTGTATCAGTTTGTATGACTGTTTCTAAAGTTGTAGATAACTCAGAAGAGCTCGTGTAACCTCTGTACGGAAATCAGACTGTCTATGCACTTCAGTGGCTGACACTGGGAATTATATTCACACTGCAAACTTTGGACTGTACTTATGGCCATATATGTGCCCCCTCACAGCATATATGCCCAGATATGTGCCCCCTCACAGTATATATGCCCAGATATGTGCCCCCTCACAGTAATTATGACAGATATGTGCCCCCTCACAGTAATTATGACAGATAGGTGCCCCCTCACAGTAATTATGACAGATATGTGCCCCCTCACAGTAATTATGACAGATATGTGCCCCCTCACAGTATATATGCCCAGATATGTGCCCCCTCACAGTAGTTATGGCCGATATGTTCCCCCTCACAGTAGATATGCCCAGATAGGTGCCCCCTCACAGTAGTTATGCCAGATATGTGCCCCCTCACAATAGATATTGCCAGATATGTGACCACTCACAGTATATATGCCCAGATATGTGCCCCCTCACAGTAGTTATGGCAGATATGTGCCCCCTTAGAGTAGATATGCCCAGATATGTGCCCCCTCACAGTACTTATGGCCAGATATACGCCCCCTCACAGTAATTATGGCAGATATGTGCCCCCTCACAGTAATTATGGCAGATATGTGCCCCCTCACAGTAATTATGACAGATATGTGCCCCCTCACAGCATATATGCCAAGATATGTGGCCCGTCACAGTATATATGCCCAGATATGTGGCCCCTCACAGTATATATGCCCAGATATGTGCCCCCTCACAGTATATATGCCCAGATATGTGCCCCCTCACAGTAGTTATGCCCAGATATGTGCCTCCTCACAGTAGTTATGTCAGATATGTGCCTCCGCACAGTAGTTATGTCAGATATGTGCCCCCTCACAGTATATATGCCCAGATATGTGCCCCCTCACAGTATATATGCCCAGATATGTGCCCCCTTACCGTAGATATGCCCAGATATGTGCCCCCTCACAGTAGTTATGCCATATATGTGCCCCCTCACAGTAGTTATGCCAGATATGTGCCCACTCACAAAAGTTATGCCAGATATGTGCCCCCTCACAGTAGTTATGCCAAATATGTGCCCCCTCACAGTAGTTATGCCAGATATGTGCCCCCTCACAGTAGTTATGCCAGATATATGCCCACTCACAGTAGTTATGCCAGATATGTGCCCCCTCACAATAGATATGGCCTAATATGTGACCACTCACAGTATATATGCCCAGATATGTGCCCCCTCACAGTAGTTATGTGCCCCCTCACAGTAGTTATGCCCAGATATGTGCCCCTCACAGTAGTTATGTCAGATATGTGCCTCCTCACAGTAGTTATACCAGATATGTGCCCACTCACAGTAGTTTTGGCCAGATATGTGCCCCCTCACAATAGTTATGGTCAGATATGTGCCCACTCACAGTAGTTATGCCCAGATATGTGCCCCCTCACAGTAGTTATGGCAGATATGTGCCCCCTCACATTAGTTATGGCCAGATATGTACCCCCTCACAAGTGCTGTGATTGCTGGTGGATATTAAGACCGAGGAGCTGGAATTGTTTTGAATCGAGATAAAATCGTCTCGTGGAAGTGTTGTGTGTGTGAACTGTTCCTTACTGATGAACTTCAAGCGCGGACCCTGAATTGCAGTTTATTTTGGTTAAAAAAGGAGAAGAGACCGACTCCTGTTGTTTGGGACTGCTGCTGATTGTGCCGCCTGGAAGACCACACAAAATATCTTTGGTTTTCTTTCCTATGTATATAAAGATCACCTCCAGACCTCAGACTTGCAACTATTCCCGTAACTGTTGCTCTGTAAGGCAGGCAATGATTCTGTAAGATCTTTAAGATCAAATATGATAATAGACTAACTACAAAAGTACCCTCCCCCCTCTGGTACTAAAATGCTTATCTTTATTAGTTCTTTTTTTATATCGTCCAACTACATTACTGAAAAAAGGTGACTGAAAAAATGCAGAGTTCACTGCTAGTCATGCACACTGGATCAGTGGTGGAATCGGAGCACTGAAGCTGGTATCTGCACTGGCATATAGCCAAGTAGGGCTGATAACGATGCCGCACTTCGCTATATAGTCCTTGTAGGAAAATACCAGCAATTAAAAAGAAAAAAATTACCAGCACTGGCAGGGCCACTAAAATGCCAGCCTTACCGGTGAGATTCCCGGCAACCCTAAGTGGAATGCGCTTTGTGACCAAGAAATTCCTAATTTCTTTGTGAACTTCGGTGAAGCGGCCCAATCTCATTTTTGATAACTTTGTTCATCTCTATTCACAATATCACGATTATATCATAGATATTGTCACACGTCAAATGTCTGGACTTTATGATCGTTCATTTACTTTTACAGGATGTGGTCATCTCGACAATATAACGGTCAGAAACGTGTTTAGTCAGTTCCTAATCACTCGACTCATTCATGATCTCTCTGCTGTATTTTCCTCAATGTTTCAGCCACATTTAGATACTACGTGTATCAGTTTGTATGATGGTTTCTAAAGTTGTAGATAACTCAGAAGAGCTCGTGTAACCTCTGTACGGAAATCAGACTGTCTATACACTTCAATGGCTGACACTGGGAATTATATTCACACTGCAAACTTTGGACTGTACTTATGGCCAGATACGTGCCCCCTCACAGTATATATGCCCAGATATGTGCCCCCTCACAGTATATATGCCCAGATATGTGCCCCCTCACAGTGGTAATGGTCAGATATGTGCCCCCTCACAGTAGTAATGGTCAGATATGTGCCCCCTCACAGTAGTAATGGTCAGATATGTGCCCCCTCACAGTAGATATGACAGATATGTGCCCCCTCACAGTAAATATGGCAGATATGTGCCCCCTCACAGTAATTATGGCAGATATGTGCCCCCTCACAGTAAATATGGCAGATATGTTCCCCCTCACAGTAGATATGCCCAGAGAGGTGCCCCCTCACAGTAGTTATGCCAGATATGTGCCCCCTCACAGTAATTATGACAGATATGTGCCCCCTCACAGTAATTATGACAGATATATGCCCCCTCACAGTAATTATGGCAGATATGTGCCCCCTCACAGTAATTATGGCAGATATGTACCCCCTCACAGTATATATGCCCAGATATGTGCCCACTCACAGTAATTATGGCCGATATGTGCCCCCTCACAGTAGTTATGCCAGATATGTGCCCCCTCACAGTAATTATGACAGATATGTGCCCCCTCACAGTAATTATGACAGATATGTGCCTCCTCACAGTAATTATGACAGATATGTGCCCCCTCACAATAGTTATGTCTAGATATGTGCCCCCTCACAGTAGTTATGCCCAGATATGTGCCCCCTCACAATAGATATGCACAGATATGTGCCCCCTCACAGTAGTTTTGGCCAGATATCTGCCCGCTCACATTAGTTATGGCCAGATATGTGTCCCTCACAAAAGTTATGGCCAGATATATGCCCACTCACAGTATATATGCCTAGATATGTGCCCCCTCACAGTAGTTAAGACAGATATGTGCCCCCTCACAGTAGATATGCCCATATATGTGCCCCTCACAGTAGTTATGCCAGATATGTGCCCCCTCACAGTAGTTATGGCAGATATGTGCCCCCTCACAGTAGATATGCCCAGATATGTGCCCCCTCACAGTAGTTGTGTCCAGATATGTGCCCCCTCACAGTAGATATGCCCAGATATGTGCCCTCTCACAGTAGTTATGTCAGATATGTGCTCCCCTCACAGTAGTTATGTCAGATTATGTGCCCCCTCACAGTAGTTATGCCAGATTATGTGCCCCCTCACAGTATTTATGCCTTCATATGTGCCCCATTCATAGTTTTTATGCCCACATATGTGCCCCCTCACAGTAGTTATTCCAGATTAGGCGCCCCCTCAGTAAAAATGCCTAGTTTTGTGCCCCCCGATGACGTGCTCCCACACTCACATCATGCTGCTGGCTGTGTTGGAGGCCAATTCCCAGGCTTTCAGCGCTCATCCCACAGCCAGCAGCACCATGTGCGGCCTGCAGGGGGAGCGCCGGAGCTCAGAAGAAAAGTGAAGCAAGGAGCAGAGAGGGCTCCCTGCTTCACTCTGGACACAAACAGCCTTGCAGTAACAAGAACTGCCGGGTGAGTGCGCACGCCCTCCCCCCCCCTCCTTGCCTGCACGTTTGAAGAGCACTCTGACGGGGCCCGGCATTGTCACTGTACTTTATACCAAGCCCCATCAGAGCACTCCCATTACATGTTTACATGCGAGTACAGTGGGCCTCCTCCCTCACACCCTCTTCGACCTCGATCATTAAGCCCCTGGTATTAACTTACCTCTAGAGATGGGCAAATTCCCCAAAATTGGATTCAGGTCCGATTTGGTGAAATATGCCTTCAGAATTCAATTCAGTCCTAATTAATTCAGCACTAATTGAAAGGCATGTATGACAATCTGAGGTCTCTGAGGACTATATTCAACCCCTGTCAAGCTCCTTAACCCGTTAGTGACCATCCATATGCCTTTTTAAGGAGGTCACTAAGGGGGATTAGACCCCTTTCACAAGAGCGAGTTTTCCGCACTGGTGCAATGCGTGACGTGAACGCATTGCACTCGCACTGAATCCTGACCAATTCATTTCAATGGTTCTGTGTACATGAGCATTTTTTTTTTTTCACGCATCAGTTCTGCGTTGTGTGAAAAACGCAGCATGTTCTAAATTTTGTGTTTTTCATGCAGCCCTGGCCCCATAGAAGTGAATGGGGGTCAGTGATAAACGCATTGAATCCGAAAGCAAGTGCGGATGCGATGCGTTGTTCACTGATGGTTGCTAAGCGATGTTGTTTGTAAACCTTCAGTTTTTATCATGCACCTGAAAAACGGATCAAAACACATTACACCTGCACGGAAAAAACTGAACGCAATCGCAGGCAAAACTGACTGAGCTTGCTTGCAAAATAGTGCGAGTTTCACTGAACGCATCCTGAGCCAATCCGTATTGTTCATGTGAAAGAGTCCTTAGGATACCGGAGGTTTTTTTGTTTTTGCGTTTTCATTTTTCTTCCATATATTTCTTGAGCCATAACTTTTTTATTTTTCCATCCCATATCCATATGAGGGCTTATTTTTTGTGGGAAAATTTATACTTTCTAATGCCACCATTTAATATGACATACAATGCAGTGGGAAGTGGGAAAAAAAATTCTAAATGGAATTAGAAAAAAAAAAAACGCAATTCAATTTTACGGGTTTTGTTCCCTTTGCAGCTGTGTCCTTCATTCTCTGGGCCAGTACGATTACAACAATACCACATATGTATAGTTATTTTTATGTCTAGTATAAAAGAAATTAAAACTTTAAAAAAATAATAAGAATTTTTTTACATCACCATATTCTGACCCCCATAACTTTTTTTTATAGTTATATCTACTCAGCTGTGTAGGGGCTCATTTTTTGCTGGACGATCTGTAGTTTTTATTGATATCATTTTGGACTGTGCACAACTTTTTGATCACATTTTATTTTAAAAAATTGTAAGAGAATGGATGAAAACATTGTGAATCGGCCATTACGACCGTTTTTTTCAATTATGCCATTTGCCGTATTGGAATTTTTTTTTTATATTTCATCAGTACAGGCATTTTCGGAGATGGTCATGCCCATGAAGTTTATATTTTTTGTTATTTATGTGTTTATTTTTTTATTCTACGGAAAGAGGGGTGATTTAAACTTTTATATTTTTTAATTTTATGTATATTCTATAATTATTTTTTAAACTTATTTATTATGGTTTTGTAGCTCGTGTTTGCAGCTACAAAAATAACTATTTTCTTCCTTCAATATTACCACACTCCATACAGGAGCATGGTAATGTCAATTGCTGATTTCTTATGTTGGCCAGCTGCCTGTTGGCCCAAATAACAATTGCATCTCCAATACTATGGGTCTCTTCAGAGAGACCCAGCGTATTGAAACCAATCACCGGCATCCTCATTAGCCGCAGAGGATGCCGATAAGAAGCCAAGGAACAGCAAGCTTCTGGGTTTTTCACCCTTTAGATGTGGTGATCATACTTGATCATGGCATCTAAAGGCTTTAATGACCACAATCAGCATTTATTTGAAACAGCGGAGACCCGCGGGCCATGTTTGCACTTCGCTCCAGTGCCATTCATGTATTGCACTGGTAGCGAAGGGGTTAATAAAAAAAAAGGTCTACACATCATCCCACATGATGCCTGAAAGTGTGTCTACGCACACAGTAGCATGGTAGGAAGCTGTGACTTGTTCTAAACAACCGTCCTAAATATATCCCTTATTGGTGGCAGATGTCTTCTTCTCTGTTTTCTGATCTGTAAACACCATTTTGAATGATCACAAATGTTTTGGTTTCAGTGGTATTAGAATCTTTTGGGGAATTGTAACAAATCTGATTCATGCAGAATCAATTTGCTCATCTCTACTTACAATTGATTACCTGAATTACTGTGTGGAACTGGTTTCAAGATCACATTTTATGGTTTATTGGCTGAATGTCATTTCCTATGATAGATTTCATCCAAATTTCTTCCAGAAGAACATGGCATGTTTTTTTGGGCACAGTTCTATTGTGTAACGTTACATCTGCCTGTGTTCTTAGTGGTGAGACATTCTGATATTTCCCAGAAATTTCCAGTAGTTTTGCAGCCCCGGATGGAGAACGTTTGTCTGATGCAATCACAGAGTGACAAGATCCAAAAATCGAAAGCTCTTAACAATTTTTAGCAATTAATTTGTTGACCCCACCAAATGTGGACAGAAATGCAAATGCGTACTTCCTTTGTGGCCAATTTTAAAACTTTAACATCCTTAAACTTTAAACTTAAACACAAACTATTAGAAACATTTTAGGAAGCCAACAAATCTTAAAGGTGGTTTCCAGGAGAAGAATACAGGATCATCGATCCTCAGGACAGGTCATCAGTAACTGAGTGGTGGGGGTCCAACATCCCATATCCTCACATATCAGCTATTAGAAGAGGCTGAAGGTGCTCCAAAGAGCGCTGCTGGCTCCTAACAGCTTGCCAAGGCACAGGTCTGTACATTATATAGTGGCCATGATTGGTATTGCAGCCTTGGCCCATTAACTGGAATAGCATCGAGCTGTGTATAGGACATGTGACGAATGCACGTGACATTACTGGATTAGGAAGAGGCGGCAGCGCTCTTTTGAGCACCCTTTAAACTGCTTATCGATTGTGGTGCAGCGACTCAGACCCCCCACAAATCAAATATTGATGACCTGTCCTGAAGATAGGTCATCCATATTATGCTACCAGAAAATTTTAAACAGTTGATTTTTCTGTTTATTAGATAAATCAAACTTGTCTACAACATAGCTCTCAAAAATCTCTGAATTCCTGCACATTTATCACATCCAGGTGCTGGTTATATATTATATTAAATATAAGGAAATTGTCATCTACTTTATAGGGTATTTGCCTTCCTCTGGATCAACAATGTAGGATTATTGGTTGGACTTGATGGACCTGTGTCACATTACCTACTCTATCAGATCCCTATTATGGTCTGTTCCTGGCCGCTATACTGTTCTGGCTGTAAGGGAATATTTGAAAAACTGTATATTGTGGCAAACCCAGCCCCATAGCAAACTGCACCCCATAAGAAGACACCCCAACAAAAACCCCATAACAAGACACACTCCAACCAAAACTCCACTACATAACAAGATACTCCCCACCAAAAACCCACCCCATAACAAGACCCTCTACAACAAAAAGCCCACCTAATAACAAAACATCTTGACAAAAACTCTGCTCCATAAAACATGAACCCCAGCAAAAAAAACACACTCCAACAAAAAATCCACCCAATAACATGACACACCACCAAAAACACACACACACCAAGCAAAAACTTCACCCTTTAACAAAACACATTCTAAGAAAAACTCAACTGAATAAAAAGACGCACCCCCAATAAAACCTCTACCACATAACAAGACATACTCTAGCAAAAACTACACACCATAGCAGAACATACCGCAGCAAAAACTTCACCCCATAAAATTACACACCCCAATAAAAACCCACACCCCATATCAAGACACACTCAAACAAAAACTCTAGCCCATAATAAGACGCCAACAAAATGTCGATCCCAAAACATGACACATCCCAGACACCATGCCCCAGGCCAGGAATAGATCTATCCTCCCTATTCTGGTGAGAGAGGTGCATGTCTTCCCTCAGTAGGTCACCATGCTCCTTTCGCCAGTAAAAATAATATGTGTATTTTGATTATGTTACGTTTTGGCGTTCAATTCTTCATATTCGGGGGCATTCAAACCACTTATGTTTTCGTAGCTCTTCAAAATACGGATGACATCTTCATGACACCCGTGTGGCATAATTTTTTATTTCTTTTTGCGTACCCACTGATTTCACTGGCATCCACAAAAAAAAAAAAAACGGATGAAATACAGACGTTACATGGATGTCATCTGCATTTTGTGGAGCACAAGATACATACAGTTATGTGAAGGCCTCTTAAACTGTATTATTTCCTCACAATCTGGGCAGCGTGCCTGGACCGCAGAATACGGTTTACAATCTATTACATCAGCAGCCAATAACTCATTTTATTGAGGAGCCGATCGTCCTTTGCTGCTAAATTGTTTCTGTGATTATCATGACTACAGAGAGAATCCACCTACCTCGCAGTAATAAAATGGAAGGGTCAAATACACATCAGCCCTTCACAAACAGATAAGAAATGGTGGAGACTCCTACGCTGCCTGCAGATTGTGTTTCATGGAGACAGGTTCCTTTTAACAGAGAACATTGTTTATCTCAGGCTTCATTCCTATGAACAACAGGAAACCTCATGTTACAGAGGGCGACCACATGCACATTTTTAAATAGACCATTGTGGTTCAATTGTCTCGCAGAATCCACAAGTCTTTCATGAAAATTTGTGTTTTTCTTGACATGAACTGATGGCTCGTGCCGAAAAATGTGAAAACTGTGTTCAGTTCTTAACAAGGTCTTCAAAGGAGCAGTGAAAAAGGACAGGATACATCAAGGTCTCATAAGTGTATACAGTCCTGATGAAGAGGGCAATCCAGCCCTCGAAACGCGTTGAATACCCTGCAAATAAAAGTGAATTCCTTATCTGTCAGATGATTTGGGTCTGAATCCTTCTAAGCAAGCGCCGGAAAAAGCGGTCAAAGGGCACCCCTGTAGGACAAAGTTTGTCCTACAAAAGCAGATGTAGATCCTCAGTGCCTACTGAAATGACTAGTTTTGGGGATACTCCAAAGGGCATCATCTAAGTCTTCACCCTTTAACCCCTTCTACAGGAAACTGGACTCTGCTGCAGGGAAACCACCAGGTCCCTACTTCTTAGTAGTCTCTGTTCAGCCAGAGGTCAGGCAAGACATTCAATTGTCAGTAAATGGACAAGCAAAACAAGAAAATGGTGCCCCTTAGTAGGACACTAGACAATTAGAACCCATTGCTATAGGGGAGGGTGTCTAATATGCCCTTAGGTAGCTAGGCTTAGTTGGGGTGGAGTTTCATGTAAGTATACACGCTCTGTAGGTGAACAGCAGGCCTCAGCCAGTGTGGAGTTGATGGATCTGTGCTGACCCGGTGGCTGTACTGACCGGGAGGAAGCATAGGCACAGACTGCCGAATCATAGGAGGAAAAGTGAGTGATCCTGTGACTTTATCCAGCAAGAGGAGAGAGGCGGTGTTGGGCTGGTAATTTACTGACCCCCGGCAATAATAATTTCCGGTATTTTCCTGTATGGACTGTTACTAATGAGCGCTTCAATTGTGGGGGGCTCATTAGTACAGCCATTAACTCCTACCCCTCCCCACTTGTATTAATAAATGAATAAATATCTCACCTCATCAATTTTATGGGGTGAGGTTCAGGACCTGCGAGACATCATCACACTGGAGAGCAGGTCCTGTGCTGAGATTTCAGTCAGCAGCAAGTGTTCACCACGGTGCCATCAAATGGAGGAGGTGAGTTATTTTTTTGCCCTGCATTTGTCTCTTCCCTGCCCAGAGGAGAGAAAGCCGTACAGCTGTTCAGCAAAGGCTTCAGCCCTGAGTCTGTGCTGCTGAGGGTAGAAGGGGTTAAAAACTGCTGAAGAATCCAGTGGGAGGGAGACACAGGGCAGACAGCAGCATATGGCAGTGCAGGGGTGTGGCCAGCACAGTGAGTGCTCAAACCTACTCCTCCTGCTCCTCAAGCTTGTGCACCAAACATCATCAGAGCAGCGAGAGAAGCTGATATCACAAGTCATCTTTAGAAAGGGGCCACTGCAGATAAGGCAAGTGATTTGTAAACCCCTTATATTTGGTTAGTTAGAAACATATAAAGGACAAAAAAAAATCACTTGGACGACGCCCTTTAAAGGGGTTGTCCTGCAAAAAATATTCTACAGTTTTCAAACCAGCACCTTGATCAGAATACTTTTGTAATTGCATGTAATTAAACATTTAGTATAGCCAGTGAGTTATTCAATGAAATGTATCTGTAGAGCGCCACCTGCTGTTTGTTTTTTTTTCTTATTTTTTTGACCTGCTCACTGAGAAGGCCGCACATGCTCAGTTTCATCCTTCAACTGCCTCCTGAGCTGTGATAGGGAGAGCTGAGACACGCCCCCTTAGCTGTGATAGGGAGAGCATGGACACGCCCCCTTAGCTGTGATAGGGAGAGCATGGACACGCCCCCTTAGCTGCAGCAGAGAAGACACTCCCCTTGAGCTGCCGGCTTGATAAAAATCTAGCAGAGCAATGAATGGGGAGATCTCTGGATCCACGTGAGGTGCAGTGCTGGTTCTAGAAAGAGGTTGTCATGTCCTATATGATGTCTTATTTTCATTTTTTCCATTAGTCATGGAATAACCCCTTTAAGTGGAAGGACTGCTTGACAAAAAATTGGTGGACAATATCATCTCATACCCAAGTTTTACTGTTTTTTAGGCAATTTTCCAGATTGCTATGATAAACTATGAAAAGTTATATTTTACGAAACTGACATCACTTTTTCTCTCTTCCTTTTTGCACTTTGAATCATCTGCAATTTGCGGTCCCCAATGCGGGGGCAATGTCCGTGCGGCGGCCGGGACGGATCATGACTCATTCAACTTGAATAAGTCTGTGATCTGTCCTCACTGCAAAAGAATAGAACAAGTTCTATTTGTTTGCGGTGCGGAGGCACGGACAGAAACACCACGGAAGCACTCCGGGGTTCCGATCCATGCTTCCGTTCCACATCTCCGTGATTGCAGACCCATTCAGGTGTCATATATAAGAGTAAAGTGTTTCAGTGCTAAAATGGACTGGCGTGGACCCACTGCGGCACCTAACCAGTTTGACTTTGGGCTAAACCTAAGGGTGTGTCCTGACAGTTCCCTGGAGTTCACCCTTGAAGCCCTTAACAGGGATCTAGACTTCACTGCAGGGAACCAACAAGTGCCGCTACCACCTGGAGTAGTCCCGGCGTAGTTGGCCGGTGATACCAGGAGGTCAGAGACCCTGATGCAAAGCCCCAAGTGATCAGGCAAAAGGCATAGTCTGAATACAGTCAAGGTCAGGGCAGGCTGAGCACATGCGTAATACTGACAGCAGATCCGAAGTCGGGGCAAAATGAGACACAGGCCAAGACCAGACGAGAGAAAGCGAAATCAGTAGTCAGGCTGGGTATGGTACACAGGTAGTAAGACATGAGAGCAAACCATCACTGGCTGCCACACACTAGTACAACCTAAAGCTCAGGCACCTCTACTAAGGATGGAACCTTAAAGGGGTGGTCTCACTTCAGCAAACGGTACTAGGCACTTACTAATGTATTGTGATAGTCCACATTGCCTCCTTTTCTGGCTGGATTCATTTTTCTATCACATTATACACTGTTCATATCCAGTGGTGGACGTGCTTGCACACTGTAGGAAAAGGTGCTGTCTTCTCTGGTGGCCAGGATCGGAGGAGCACACATAGGCCAATGCTTTTTTCTTATGGCATGCAAGCACCGACCACCACTGCTGGATTGGTGTGGGGTCGTAACCATGGAAACGAGCAGTGTATAATGTGATAGAAAAATCAATCAAGCCAGCAAAGGGAGGCAATATGGACTATCACAATACATTAGTTGGTGTCTTATATTAACTTTAAATAACTTATAAATGTCATTTGCTGAAGTGAGAGAACCCCTTTAGGTACCCAGGCAGAGCCAGTTAATGGCTGGGGACAACTTAGGTAGTGCGCATTGGCCCTTTAAGAGGCCAAAAGCTTGCGTGCATGCCCTATAAGACAAGCCAGGAGGCCTAGCAGCACACGCAGGCCTCAGACTGCACAATTCACAATCTGAGCCAGTGGCGCCACCAGCTAGAAGGAGAGCGCTGCAGCAGATGGGGCGGGCAGCGTGTCCATGCCCGCAGGAGGGAGCGGCAGCATGGCAGGCACGGACCTAAGGGCTTGGATGGAGAATTTCATTTAATATTTTTCGTGTTATTTTATGCCTTCAATAATGCCTGACAGTTGCATCATTCCCGGGGAAAAAACTAAAAAACTTTTATTATTTATGCAAACGATGGCTTCAGTGACCAAAGGGGAGGATCTTATGGGCCAGGTCACGCCCCTCGGTGCACTGTAGTCTTCTTTCTCTGGAACACCCCAACCGACTTTGACAAGGAAGGCACCGGTTTTCATCAGCCAGACCAACCCTATTTAGTTTAACGGGGTTGCTCCTGCTGGGTGGTACTTTTTAAGGCCCCTTTCACACAGTTAGTATTTGGTCAGCAATTTTCATCATTATTTGGAAGCCAAAACCAGTACAACCACAACAGAGGTCCAAATCTATCCATTACACTTTTTCTCTGTAGGCCACACTCCCGGTTTTGGCTCATAGATGCCCACCAAATCCTGAATCCCTTCACTACCCTAGAGCACCAGAGATGTTACCATTAACCCCTTCACTACCCTAGAGCACCAGAAAAATTTCCATGAATCCTTTCACTACCCTAGAGCATCAGAGATGTTACCATTCAAATAAAATATATATGAAATATATAAAATAGCCTTAGGTACGTTGCTTTTCTTTTGGTGCGTCGCGAATTCCAGTAGTGAAGTGGGCAATGTTCACATCTATAGACACGTTTTCTTTAAAAGGACCGCGCTGCACCCGGACAGAGCTGAAGAATCCTCTTTTCCAGATCTCACAGGAATTTCTTGGATACGGGGAAGCGATCAGCTCCCTGAAGTACCTCTCCTCCAGGAAACCGTATGAGAAATCAAGGTGCCACCAATAGTGAAGGACATTCACACGAGGTTCCAACTGCAAGGTCTTTATTATACTTACAAGATGGATAAAATCACATGCGGTGTATACAAATCAATGCACCCGACCCGGGTTTCGCTTTGTGAAGCTTCGTCAGGGGTATCTACCCCGCCTACCAAGAGGTGGTCTTTATATCCGCCACTGATAGGCTAGACCTTTATAAAATCATCAAAGCTCAAAGGGCTCAATACAAACATTAATACATCCAAAATATACATTCATTATACAAAGATCACATATAGACCTCCTTATAAGGGAAAATAATACAGTGAATAGACTGTCACCTAGCAACCATGCGTGAAAATCGCACCGCATCCGCACTTGCTTGCGGATGCTTGCGATTTTCACACACCCCATTCACTTCTATGGGGCCTGCGTCGCGTGAAAATCGCACAATATAGAGCATGCTGCGATTTTCACTCAACGCACAAGTGATGCGTGAAAATCACTGCTCATGTGCACAGCCCCATAGAAATAAATGGGTCAGGATTCAGTGCGGGTGCAATACGTTCACCTCACGCATTGCATCCGCGCGGAAAACTCGCCCCTGTGAAAAGGGCCATAGGCTGGGAAGAAGCACATGTCTCCTGACGTCTTCACTGGTGGGACTATACTATGTGAGACCTCTGGGTTAGTGATGCATGGAGGAGGGCGGTATCAGGGGTTATGATTGACTAAGGGGGTGGTGAGGTTTCGGCTGTCCGTGAATGAGGGCTTAGCCCCTAAGGTTTATTGAATAAGGCAATATGCTTCCGTAAATGGTGGATAGTAGCGATTAGGAGAAGGCTATACAAATAGGATATAACTAATCCAGACATGGGTATGTGGGATTCTGTCTATTAACCCTGGGAGTGCCGCATGCACAGAGATGTGTATGTAGTTACTTTAACCCTGGGAGTGCCATGGCTGAGTTACCCAGCTACTCTGTGTGAGCGTCTGTGTTTCTTTGCTCTTCAGAGGAATGCTGGTTTTACACCGGTTTAGATGTATTTGTCTCTGTGTAACATGCGATCATGTGTGGTGTTTTGATACTATTTTGACTGGTATTATGTTTAATGTCATGTGATCAGTCTGAAGCCGTTCCGATATGTTGGTAATTTATAATTCACATTGTAACCAATTATTTGGTGACCAAAGGAGGTCTATATGGGATATTTGTATAATGAATGTATTTGATGTATTTTTGGGATGTATTAATGTTTGTATTGAGCCCTTTGAGCTTTGATGATTTTATAAAGGTCTAGCCTATCAGTGGCGGATATATAAAGACCGCCTCTTGGTAGGCGGGGTAGATACCCCTGACGAAGCTTCACAAAGCGAAACCCGGGTCGGGTGCATTGATTTGTATACACCGCATGTGATTTTATCCATCTTGTAAGTATAATAAAGACCTTGCAGTTGGAACCTCGTGTGAATGTCCTTCACTATTGGTGGCACCTTGACTTCTCATACGGTTACCTGGAGGAGAGGTACTTCAGGGAGCTGATCGCTTACCCGTATCCAAGAAATTCCTGTGAGATCTGGAAAAGAGGATTTTTCTGCTCTTTCCGGGTGCAGCGCGGTCCTTTTACGCTGGGTTCAGACCTGAGCGTTCGGGATGGAGCGCACGATTGTATGCGCGTTTACAATTGCGGCTCCGGAACAAGCGAACGCCCATTGTCGCGCGTTCCCGGAAGTCTATGTACGGGAACGCGCGACAAAATGCCCCAAAGAAGCTCCTGTCCTGTACAGGTGAGAACCATGCCGATAGGGAAGCATTGGTTTCTCCTTGTTGAGCGTTTTACAGCGCATAGGAACGCGCTGTAAAACGCTCAGGTCTGAACCCAGCCTTAAAGAAGAGATGTTACCATTAATCCCTTCACTGCCCTAGAGCATCAGATATGTTACCATTAACCCCTCTGTTACTCTACAGCACCATGGATGTTGATATTAATCCCTTCACTACCCTAGAGCACCAAGGACATTACCAATAATCCTGTCACAACCAGACAGCTGAGAAGCTCTGACAGAAGCCTTTCAGAACCTCCTCCTTGAGCTTTCTTTGTTTTGGTTTTCAGTTCCTCATCTCGTTAGCCTCTCTCAGCTGTCATGTAGTTGGACTGATTGCATCCCTTTAAATTCCTCCCCATAATGCATTAGTGTGCGGTTTATACAACTTCCTGGAGTGTGTGTGCATGCTGATCCTATTCCCCAGTCTTCTACAAGTTAAGTGTTGTACATTTATTTGTGATTTTCTGTTTGCTGGATCCCAGGTGACCCTGACTCCCTCCGTGTCTAGTGTAGGGAGCCGGTGGTCGTGTCCCCTCACTATTGTAGGGTGTTCAGGTGTTATATAGTCGAGGTACGAGGATATGCGATTGTCCACCATTGGGATTATCGCATAGGCTGAGCAGAGTCAGGGAGAGAGCCAGGTCTGATGCAGGGGTCTCCCTTTTGTTCCTTAGTTTTGGATCCAGTAAGTCATATGTTCATTTTGCATTGTCTTGTTTCCTGTACACCTTCCGTGACAAATCCCCTTTCACTACCCTAGAGCAGTGGTTCTCACTTCTCAATCTGGGGTACATGTGCCCCAAGGGGTACTTGCCACAGGTGGATGGGTTACACCAGACTGCCTTAGCAGCCAGCAACTTTTTATTTGTTATTGCATGCCATTAGGCCACTATGGCATATTTCTCCTGGCACACATCCTAAGGGGGCATATTTCTCCTGGCACACACCCTAAGGGGGCATATTTTTCTACTGGCACACATCCTAAGGGGCATATTTCTCCTGGCACACATCCTAAGGGGGCATATTTCTCCTGGCACACATCCTAAGGGGGCATATTTTTGTACTGGCACACATCCTAAGGGGCATATTTCTCCTCGCACAAATCCTAAGGGGGCATATTTCTCCTCGCACACATCCTAAGGGGGAATTTTTCTCCTGGCACACATCCTAAGGGGTCATATTTCTCCTGGCACACATCCTAAGGGGCATATTTTTGTACTGGCACACATCCTAAGGGGGCATATTTCTCCTGGCACGCATCTTAAGGGGCATATTTCTCCTGGCACACATCCTAAGGCTACATGCACATGACCGTATGTGTTTTGCAGTCCGCAATTTGCGGATCCGTAAAAAAAACTGAAGATGTTCCGTATGGCATCCAGTTTTTTAGCAGATCCGTTTTTTTGGGCGTATCCATTGTAATAATGCCTATCCTTGTCCGCAAACTAGAAAAAAATAGGACATGCACTATTTTTTTTGCGAGGCAACGCAACGGACATACTGATGTGGACAGCACACGGTGTGCTGTCCGCGTTTTTTGTGTACCAATTGAAATGAATGGGTCCGCATCCTATCCGCGTACTATAGAGCACAAGGAATGTTACCTTTAACCCCTTCACTACCCTAGAGCACCAGGGATGTTAATATTACGCACTCTATTACCGTAGAGCACCCATGACATTACAATCAATCCAATCACCATCCTAGAGCACCAATGACTTTACCATACCATAGAGCACAAGGAATGTTACCTTTAACCCCTTCACTACCATACAGCATCAGAGATGTTACCCCTAAACCCTTCTTTACCCCAGACCACCAGGGAAGTTAACACTACCCCATTCTTTATCCCAAATCTCCAGGCCTGCCATAATTCTATCCCTTCAACATCCGAGCCCATTATGGATATTATGTCTAACCCCTTCAGCACCACAGACCACCAGGGATGCCCTCAATGCCGTACCACTGATTCCAAGTACGGATTCACACTGTGTGTTCATATAACATTTCTGGTTTGCAAAACCTACAATATGACTGCAACACATGAACCCTGCGTACCGTTCTGTTATCACAGTCATGTTTATAGCTCTAGTAAAGTTACACCTTTTTAGATGTAGCAGAGCCGAGCGCAGTTCTACTGAATCTGTCCCACATTACCACAAGATAAGATGTCAGAGCATGTTCAGACAGCCTGGTGCAGGCAACTACAGGCAATGGCTTCTGTGCACAGAGCATTACAGGGGTTGTACATGGTTCTGACTTCTAGTAACAGCGCCACATTTGTACACAGGTTATGTCAGGTATCGCAGCTCAGGATAACTGAGTGGAGCTGAGCTGCAATGCCACGCACAACCTGTGGATAGGAGTGGCGCTGTTTTCTTTTTTTTAATAGAGTAACCATGTGTTTTCAATGTCAGACCACCCCTTTACGAAGCTAAATAAATTTTCCCATTTTATAGAAATAAGCCTTAATTATTAAATAAAAATTACTATTATTTTCTGATAGACTTTATGTCCCCTGCCTTAACCATTTTCAATATATTAGTTTGCCGTCAGTGAATGAGCACCCATTTGTTTCCATCTGCCCATAGCTCATCCTGCTCTCAGCTGAGGGTTTGTTACAATTGAATCCAGCCTGGACAAGGTCTGCACAGGTTTGATGCCACTGAAGCCATAGACCCTTTCATTTCTGCAGCGTTTATTTATGTAAAACAGAAGAGTCGCGTTCTGGGGATCCCCACAGCAACGCCTAGAATTACAAGAAATGTCTTGTACCTTACATATTCCCTGTCCTCCACGACAGCCCGCTCTGAAAGTGAAGTAAGAGAAGAAACCGCATAATGCTGCGGCTCTCTATACTTAGAGTTTCAGGAGTAGTTTACACGTGTATGTCATCATGACAGGACATGAGCGGTCTGGTATCAGGACAGGAAATCTGTCCTTCTCTGCACTGACACAATACACAATAAACGTTTCCACTTGCTGACAGCAAGCAGAGATCTTGAAAAGGTGGACAACTGACTCACAAAGTCTATTAGAAAGTTGCAGACACGTTACCCTGCACTGAATCACGCAGGCGATCCGCTCCAGCAATGGCAGCGCCCCCTCCTCTTATTAATTCTGCCATCAGCTCAAAAATCTGCCAGAAAATATTAACCCCATCATCACTGTTATACAGCAGGTTAGACTGGTTTGGATCCTGCTTGCACTGCAATTGTAAATGGTATCTGTATACAGTGCAGGGTGAGAAGGGGTTAATGCAAGATGCCCGGGCGAATGTTTGCTATTGTCTCCTTTTTTCTGATCTCTTCTGTTTATCGAGTGATTGTGACATCTTTGCACAAGGGACTTTACACAAGGGACTTTCCCACTGGGGGGGGGGGCAGGGGGTGAACATTTTTTGTAGTGTTCGACACTGTAAAAGTGTTGAGGGGGTTGCCAGGGATTGTGCCAGGGCCCCACAAATTTACCAATATTTACTAGACCTAAATGCCAGCAAAAAAATACTGTAAGTGCACCTATTAAATTACGAGGCGCATGCCCCTTCATGAAGTAAGCACATCCTTCGGCAAAAACATAGGAGTGTAAAATGCAGGTCTTTGTAAATGACCCCCCCCCCCCCCCCCTTGTTCTTTGACCTGAAGATACTGACTGGATGTTTGGTATCGTTCTACACATCCATTGAGCAGCAGGATGGGCTGCAGGCGGTCAGTGGTGGGTTGTCCGGTTCAGGATTCGCCCTTCTCAGTGTGTTGGAGGTCTTCCTCAGGAGGAGTTATTTCAGCAGAAGAGAGGTCCAGCTATGGGGTCAAACTTGGCCCAAGCATATGCAAACAACTTTATGGCCTCTGCACCACTCTGCCTTCTGGAGGTGGGGACGGGTCCTGTGCTGGTGGCGCTACATTGACGATATTTTTTTGATATGGACAGGGACAAAAGTTGAGTTGGAACGCTTTCATGATTTTCCGAATAATTTAATTCCGAGTCTTTCATTTACAAAAGCAGGAGCACAATGATCTCTGCAGTTTTGGGATGTTGAAAGGGAAGTGAGGACAGATTTGAAACCTACAGGTAGAAATAATCTTCTAGATGACAACATTTACCATTCCAAAGATACGACTGAGTCATTACTGTGGAGTCATTTACTTTGAGTGAGAAGGGTGGTCTCGGACGATAATAGATTAGAAGGTCGGGTTGAAGAGATGGGTCAGAAAATTATAGGTTATGCTGGGAGTATTTTGGAGAAATATGGCAAAGTAAAATGCATTGAAAGAGGAGCTATCCCTAATATAGGGTCAAGGGAAACTCTATAGGAGGGTGTAAGTGTACGAGACAAATTGGTGAACCCTGACTTTGGTACTAAGTGTAAGGATGCACAAACCTACTTAGTCCCTCCGAAAATGGGTAATTTCCCTGCAATTGTATTAATCTGATTAATGGAGGTTCCTTTGCCCATTCAAATATGGGTAGAACATATAAGAATAAAGAGGTTCTGCAGTTTGTTTAAACTAATAATCTATCCTCTGGATAGATCATCAGCATCTGACCGGCGCTCCAGCCCCGCCAAGGCCAGTTGATGCTAGTCGTGACGTCACTGGGCCGGCGGTAAACAGTGAGAAGGCCGCTGCGCTGCTGGAGCGCCGCTGCCTTCTCAAACAGCTGATCAGCGGGGGTCCCAGTTGTCAGACCCCCATCGTTCAGATGCTGATTATCTATCCAGAGGATAGATCATCAGTTTAAACAAACTGCAGAACCCCTTTAAGGAGATTCTGTATGAATTTAGGCCCATGTAGCGTGATCTCTGTAGGTGAAACAACGATGGAGATTAGGAAAGAATCTACTATTTGGAAAGCTATGGTTGAATTACTGGAAGCTAAGCATTTTATTGCAGCAGGACATTCTGTAGACCAGTTGAGATTCAGGGTTATAGAGTCTGTGGGGAACTTCAGGAGAGGAAGTGACTGGGAATGACCACTGCCTGAAAAAGAACTAAAATGCATGTATACTCTAAAGTCACTACAGACGCGTGGACTGAATATAGAATTTGTCAGTAACCTGTAGGTCAGATGTTCTTCTTTAAATTCAGTAGATAAAGGGTCATATAAGATTGCGGCTTAGATCATTGTAATGTTCTTATTATCGACATATTGACACTATGATTTTATCGTACTTAGGTGGAAGCGGAAAGGCATGGCTTTGGTGTATCACTTCAATGGAGGGATGAAGAGTTCCGATATTCTTGACACCTAAAGTGGACGAATATATCATTATGAAGCTCGACTATAGAATGGCCTGGCTGAGGCTGGTGACGATGTCTACGTAGAGCTACACCAAGACTGCCTCTGCTTGTAGCGACCACCCGATATGACGTGAACACCACAGAGCACATGTGCACATGGACATTGTAGTGCCGGCAGTGGAGCTCCTTGACATGGGAACATGAAGCGATGGAAGTTATTGGCTGTAGGCGATTGAGGTCGAGGAAAGGTTCTACAGGGATTGATTACTGGAGGAGAGTGGTAGTTGGGGAGGCAATATGGGGTGTTTAAGGACGTCACCAGGGAACCAGGACGTGCTCAGATGTGCCAGGAAGAGAACTACCTGTCTGCCTGGAACCACAGGGAGGAACTCATGAACAGAGACTTGGAAAAGTCTATCACAGTCTATATAGACTGATTGGTGGGCACACAACTGGGTGCTAAGTGATAAGAAAAGTTAGAAAAAATTTGATTTGGCTGCTTTAGTTAGCAATTACTTCATCACAAATCACATTCTATTGTATGTAGCGGGCACAGTGACAGGGAACGGCAATCGCACCGCTCTCTATCATTGAACCCATCAGATGCTGTGTTCTTCTCTGACTGCAGTGTCTGACTTTAACATTGAGGCCTTTTAGGGGTTAATCAGGTGTAAAAAACAAACATACTCATCTTATCCATTTGTTCGCGGAGAGGCCGCCTCGGCCATCTTGATTGAAGAAACCACACAAAATGTTAGTCATCGCAATAGAACGCCTAGCCACTGGTTCTTCAATCAAGATGGCCGCGACAGCCTCTCTGCGAGCAAATGGATAAAGTGAGTATATATTCATTAGTTGTTTTTTTTTTTACACCATTTCAGGATAAATAGATTTCCAGAAATCACGAGGAAAATTGGCTTTATGGCGATTCTAGTTATTCCTGAACTTCGGATCGAAGTAAATTTGTTTCACTTTGATTCGCTCAACACTAGTGTATATACAGCGTTCGAGATGCATGGATTATGCTGCCTTCACATACCCGCTGTGAGCTTCGGCAGTCTGTTCTGGCGGAAGAAGAGACTGACGGAATTCACTGTATCTGACATATATGACGGCTTTCGACCAGAAAAGAAATACTACCTCCAGCAATTTTTGTCTGTCCAAAAGCCGGCATACATGCAGGAAAGTGGCCAGATCCCAGCCAGATCCCCATTAACTATAATGGCTATGCTGGGTACAGTCAACCGGAACAGACTGCCGATGCACAGTGCGTATGTGATCCCAACCTTACACCATTGCTGGAGGGCGAAGTGCTGCTCACCAACAGGGTGAAGGTCAATGTCAACGGAAACCTCTAGAAACATGAGTCACTTTTAATCTCATCATATTTTCTCCGACAGGTTAACACAAGGTGAACAAAACCCTGAGGATAAAACATCTGCTCGCTATAGAGGAGAAGTCACACAGAGGAGGAAGTGGCCATGGGTAGAAGAAGATAAACAGCAGGGTGTGGTGGCCACTTTGTTATTTTTGTCACTTTCCCACCTCTACTTTTCTTCCAGCGCACACGCAGGGCAGTACTACAAGGTCTCTTGGATTATTTCTCCACCATAAGACGTTCACATAGAGCGATGTGCTGCAGATTAACAAGGATATTCAATGCCGCATAAAGGATGGATCACTTTACAGATGAACGTTTCCCTGTCTGTTGGGTGATCTGTGGAGCCATCACACAGGAAAATTATAAGGAGCGAGCGTTCATAGGGATGTTTTTTTCTCGATAATTGTCTAAATCAGCCTGTGTAAAAGAGCCTTTAAGGGTTTCTCCAGTTTTAAATGCTGGAGACCCCTATAAGACCCTTTTACACAGACCGAGGATAGAACCAATTATCAAGAAAACATTCCTACAAACACTCGCGCCATATCATGTTCCTGAAAATGGTGCCACTAATCACCCAACAAGCAAGTAAACGCTGGTCTGGCTCCACGTCAGCTCCAAAGATATTGTCTTCTACTGGACCTTTGGTGGTTTTTCTTGTATTGATTACAGGGGTTGTACGGAATGAAAACTTATAGTCTATCAACAAGTGTCTGATTGGTGGTGGTCCGACCAATGGAACCCCCATGATCACAACACCAGGGGTCCTGCATTAGAAAGGAGCGGCGGTGGAGCTGTGTGGGGCTGTACTTGGCTAGCTTCAGCAGTTCCGTGGATTGTAATTAGAGTGGCGCCCATGTGCTCACACTGTACATGTAGAGGTGTAGAATTTGTCATGCCTTACAATCTGCATGTTTCTCTTTTTGCTGATGTACATATTGTCGGGAAGTAATAATTCAATTAAGAATTATTAATTATGGTCATAAAAATAATTAACCATAACAAATTTTTTTGATACAATTTGTCATTCATTCTTAAAATCATGACCTGGTGAATTGTAGACAACCTAATTGATACAATTCACATCTGAGTCCGATTATTTCCTCAGATAAATACGTTCTTTTGACGTGAGATGACGTTAATAATAAACATGTAGTTCTGCATTATGCAATAATACACAGGTTTATTGGTTACATAAATATATACGTAAATACACACAATGATACATGCAAATGAATATATATAGCGTTACTATAAAGCATGACAAGCTTAACAGTACATGTGTGGAAATAACTAGTGTTGATCACGAATATTCGAATTTCAAATTTTTATCGCGAATATAGGTACTTGGAAAATTCGCAAATATTTCGAATATAGTGACATATATTCGTAATTTCGAATATTCATTTTTTTTTCATATATATTTTTTTTATTCGATTTTTTTTTTTTTAAATCAGTACACATGATCCCTCCCTGCTTCTAGCTTGTGGGCCAATGAGAAGGCTGCAATATACTTGACTTTAGGAGTAGTGTTGTTTGTGAATTTTGCTCTATATTAGTTTTTTTTCGAATATTCGCTATTTTGCTATATATTCCTGTTTCAGAATATTACGAATATTCAAAAAAACAAAGTTATGGCAATATAGCGAATATTTGAAAAAAAAAACGAATATAGAGCAATTTAGCTAATATAGTGCTATAATCTTTTTTTTTAATAGTTGTAATTTTATTAGACAAAGATTATAGCACTATATTAGCTAATTTGCTCTATAGTCGTTTTTTTCGAATATTCGCTATATCGCTATATATTCTTGTTTTAGAATATTCCGAATATTGGAGAAAAGTTATAGCAATATAGCGAATATTCGAATAAAACTAATATAGAGCAATTTAGCTAATATAGTGCTATAATATTCTTTGTCTAAAAGTTGAAAAATTAGCATTACGAAAATTCGCATATTACATGATCATTACCTTGCCGATTTTTGCAAATATCGCGAATTCGAATATGACCCCTGCCGCTCATCACTAGAAATAACTTGTCACATTATAACCAAGCTATCATTAGGTTAGGATATCAAATAGGAACATAAGTTATATACATTACTTCTGTTCAGAGAAAACCTCATGATATCAGGACGGGCATGTCTAATCCTAGACATCAATATGGAATGCTAAATACATCCCCCTCCCCCCCCCTCTAACCAACTACACATCACATGACTTCAAGATGGGCAAATCCATTCAAGGATATAACTTAGAAGAGATAACTGTGTCCTTCCGCCCCATCCTGGACTATTTTCACACATATGACTTTGGTAAGACCATTAAGACAAATAACAGGGATCTAGGATCATTGCTAGACCATATCTTAAATGGGAAGGACTTCAAATAAGTCTTTCCTGTGGGAATCCATCGCTTAGCTTGGCGAAGAATGTTCTATCAATATATATATATGTGTCTAAGCAATTATTTAATGCTTTGCTAGATTATGAGTCTTGATTTTTCTCGGATAATATAATTTTTATGTTTTTTTTATCCTCTCTTTTATATGAAGATTATTTTTATATAGAAGATATATGACAATATGAACACTCGCACTTCTTATTCTGATTCTCAGCTATTAGGAGCAGGATCTACAGTAGAACCGCGCTACTTAACTTTAGTTCTTTTGTCTTTTCCTTGTATTTAAAAGCTCGTCTAGTCACATAGAATGTTGGGAAGTCTACTTCTATAGCCACACCACTGTAGTGAACACTCAATTGGCTATTGACACCCATGGTTGTGTTTTGTGTTTATTTACTTATCTCTGCACCAGATATTTTTTTTTCACGGTTGCAACAAAAATCTTAATGTGAAATGTCTTTAGTGTGTGAATCAGGTTCCATAACCGCATTCATATGAACCCAACTTCACACCCATTGCTGGAGGCCATGTTAAGTGCTGCTCACCAACACGGCGAATGTCAACGGAAACCTCTAGAAACATGAGTCACTTGAAATCTCATAATATTTACTCAGACAACTTAAGAAGAGGTGAACAAAACCCTGAGGATAAAAAATAAAAACATCCGCTCACTATAGAGGAGAAGCCAAACAGAGGAGAAGCAATGGGTAGTTTACTGAGATCCCGGGTGTGGAGGCCACTTTGTTATTTTTACCACATGTGCAAACATTTGCTCTCCCAACTCTACTTTTCTTCCAGCACCAAATGCTCCTGTGTAATGGTGCCACCGAACACCCAACAAACAAGTAAACGCTGGTCTGTAAAGTTACCCCTCGTGTATTCAGCAAAATCCTCATTCTTCTGAAGCTCATTACTCTGTGTGAAAAAAGGTTGCCCGGCCAACAAACTGTATGGGGATGAATGATCTTAGTAAGATTGTTCAGTCCCATACACCCTGATCATTGCCAGGGCCGGCGTCAGCATCCGGCATACCTGGGCAAGTGCTGGGGCCCACTGCTCCTGGGGGGGGGGCCCACTGAGCTGCTATGAGCACTTGACACTGCTGTAATTTTACTTACGCAGTAGCCCTCTGGTGTGCCCTCTGATAGTCACATGAGGCCAGCTGCTGCAGAGCTTCAGACATGCCCCCTCTACACAAGACGTGCTGCCTGAGGAGAGAGAGAGACCGCAGGACTGGGGCAGAAGTCTGTGAGTGAGTCTGCACTGTGACTGTCTCTTCTCTGTGGGACAGGAGGGTGGGCAGGTTGTTTTACTGCCTCATTAAGCAGTTTGCCTCCATGACACCTACCCCCCCCCATATCCTGTCCTATCTCATCCTCATGGAGCCCCTGCTGTCTCCTTTCCTCCCTCATGTGTCCAGAGCTCCTGTTTCACCCTCCTATCTCCTATTGCTGCCCTGCACAGACCTCCTGCCCCTACTTCTTGTATGAATCCCCCTCAGAGCCCCTTCTACCTACTTGCTGTGTCCACCCCTCCTTTCCATCCAGGACCCCGGGCCCTTGTCTCACTCCTCTGCCTCTCACTATGGTGGCGTCTGAATTGCATTCACCATAAGGACCTTCTAACGTCACAGGGTCATGTGACTGTGCCCCCCACCCCGTACTGTGCCCCCTTAATATTCTGCATTGTGCCCTCTTACCACACCCTGTACAGTACCCCTAGTTGTTCCCTGTACTGTGCCCCCTTATACCCTTTTATCCGGTCACTGTATGGTGGTGTTATTCGATCACTGTGCAGAGGTTTAATCCAGTCAATGTATGGCGGTGGTATCCAATATCTGGATGGCCATAACTGTGTCCCTTTCCCTGCCCACGCCACCTTTTTTAGACCTGGCATGAGTGGGGAAAAGTTGCAGATTACAGTGGTAAGGACCTTTGCCTAACATAGACGTATTTCTATATAATAAATGACCCCTAATTGTATTATTATTCGGGGTAGGGCTAATATCTTTATATTATATAGATTCTAGTGTATTATACTGTGCCCTGTATTTCCCAGTAGAAAATGATCCTTGGGAAACACAGTCCTCATCCCTGACCACCAGGACCAGGCAGCGCTCTGTCAGTACATGGCGGCCTTCCCTCTCCGCCACGCTGCTCCGCTGTGTACTGGGGCTTATTCTGACACTAGGGCTGGGTTCACATCACATTTTTGCCATCCGTTTAATTCATACCAAAAATGTATGTGTTATAAGATGCCTCAGACTGATGCCGTACAGTAGCGTTCGTTCACCATACAGTTCCCAGGTAAAATAACATATACGTTAACGTCTGCATTTTTTACTGGATTCTGCAAGATACAAAAACGTGGAGTGCTGCACATTTGTATACATCAAACCGATATGAAAAACGTGATGTGAACCCACTCGGAGGGGGGGGTAAACTAAAATTTGCACACAGTTACATCAGGTGTCCAAGAAGGTCTCTCTAGGACGTATCGTTCCTGAGATATTACCAAAAAATGACCTGCATTAGCCAAAACAAGCCTGCAAGTCTCTAACTGGCATACACATGGTCACATGTCCCTTATCAGCCACTAGAAGCTCGCAGGTCCTTAGTCTCCACATACACACAGTTTTACACCAGGTTTCCATAACAACCCTGCCATTTTTCTTAAATTCTGCAGGTCAGCTTTAAAGGAGCAGGGTGCTGTGGATGACACTGTTAAGGGAGCAGCGTGCTGTGCAGGTCACAGTTCAGGGGGCAGGTAGGGTGGCCATTTAGGCCACCCTCAAAAGACGGACTTAAAACCCTGCCCCCAGGTCCCGCTAAGCCACGCTTTTGATCCAGTTAGGCTATGCCCCTTCCCACTCCTCAACTGACAGGGATTGAAAAATGAAGTTAAAAATCAACTTCTGTCAGCTGCAGAGGTGGGAGGGAGGGTGACTTTCTCCCTGCAGCTCACACTCAGACAGCACGGTGCTGCTGTCTTAGAGTGAACTGTTAAAAAGGACACGCCCACGATCTGGTTAGGCCACGCCCCCTTCCACTCCTTAGCTCACAGGGATTGAAAAAATGAAGTTAAAAATCTACTTCTGTCAGCTGCAGGTGTGGGAGTGAGGGTGACTTTCTCCCTGCAGCTCACACTCAGACAGCACAGTGCTGCTCTCTGAGAGTTAGCTGTTCAAAAGGATATCCCTGAGTCCGTCCATGCTCTACACCAGACGGAGGACAGGGAGTCTGAAAGCCCAACTGTCCGGCCTAAAACTGGACCTCTGGCCACCCTAGGGACAGGCTGCTGTGGAGGTCACAGTTAAGGGGATGGTCCGCTATAGAGGTCAGTGTTAAGGGGCAGATTGCTGTAAAAGCCACTGTTAAGGAGGCGGGCCCCTGTCAAGGGGGTGGTGTGCTCTGAAACTCATTGTAAAGGCGAAGGCTGCTGTAAAGGTCAAAGTAAAGGGGGTGGCCTGCTGTGGAGGTCCCATTTGAAGGCACTGTGGGCAGGGTCAGTGTTAAGGGGTGGGGGCTGTGGAGATCACTGTTAGGGGGCTGGGGGGCTGTAGATGTCACTGTTATGTGGGATACTGTCGATATCATAGAAACATAAAATTAAATAGATGAAATATACCCGTGTGAAGCCGGGTCCTTCTGCTAGTCTCTTATGTGTATAAAAATGAGTTTTTGTCTGTCTGTCTGGACGTTCTTTATGCACAACCAAATAACTGGACCGATCTTCACCAAATTTGGCACACAGGTACA
Source organism: Bufo gargarizans (assembly GCF_014858855.1). Classification (NCBI taxonomy): domain Eukaryota; kingdom Metazoa; phylum Chordata; class Amphibia; order Anura; family Bufonidae; genus Bufo; species Bufo gargarizans. The sequence continues at coordinate 13,991,928 of NC_058080.1, forward strand.
TCAGGTGTCCGGGGAGGTTTTAGACCTGGTCTCAGCTCTCTAGGACTTACCGTGCCTGAGATATTCCCAAAAGACACACATGGTCACATGTCCCTTATCAGCCAATAGAAGTTCGCAGGCCCTTAGTCTCCACATAAACACAGTTTTACTCTGGGTTTCCATAACAACCCATCCATTTTCTTGACTGCTGTAGGTCAGCTTTAGGCTAGGGCTACATGATGACATGTGTTGCTTGACAATATGTCTCACAACACATAGGGCATAACTACACTGCGACAATTTTTATAATGATAGTCTATGGTGTTGCACTGCGACATGCTGCGACTGTGACGCGACAGTCCCAGAAAAATCCATCTTGGATGGATTATTTAGGAGTGTCGTGTCGCAGTCGCAGCATGTTGCATGTCGCAGTGCGACACCATAGCCTATCATTAGAAAAATTGTTGTATGACATTGTCGTCGTGTAGCCCTAGCCTTAAAGGGACAGGGCGCTGTGGAGGTCACTATTAAGGGAACAGGGGGCCACTTCTAAAGGGGCAGCTGCTGTGTAGGTCAGTGTTAAGTCAGCAGGGTACTGTGGAGGTCACTGTTAAGGGAGCGGGGTACTGCGGAGGTCACTGTTAAGGGAACGGGTACTGTGGCAGTCACTGTTAAAGGGACAGGTGCTGTGGAGGTCTCTGTTAAGGGGGCAGGAAACAGTGGAGGACACAGCTAAAGGGACGGTTCCCTATGGAGGTCAGTGTTAAGGGGATGGGCTAATGTGGAGACACGTGCAGGGAGAGTGCGTGTCTTTTATGGCCCACTGGGTCACTGTTTTTTGAGGCAGTGGAGAGGTAGCACCCCAGCAACATGGCCAGGTCCGCTTGACTCCACCACCACAATATCATCGGGCTGGCTCCCACAGCAGACAGTTGCAGCTAAAGCACATCAAGCAAACATCATCATTGTTCATGCTTGAGTGCCTGTGTGAGCAGCGGAAAGCTGTGAACAATTTTGTTATGCACTAGATCGCCTCAACTGGAACATGTGTTGTTTCCAGGTTAGACAGTGGAAGCATATGTTGTTCATGCTGCAATTGTCACTCATCCTAATCATATATATTTTTGAAGAGATGCTGATGCTCATACTACAGGTGGCGATGAAGGAGGAGGAAGAACAGCTAACAAACCTTGCTGTCCACCCACAATGAGAAACTCCCATGGGGAGGAGGAGGAGGTACTGTCACTGGAGCAAGAAGATGATGATGATGGTGACACCAGTCATGACACCCAAGAGTCTCAGTAGGGAGCAGAGTCGGAAAGAACTAGCTCCTGGGGCACGCTGGCCAGAATGGCAACATGTATGAACACGCACTGACAGGTGTATAGTTGACATCAAGCAGTCTGATGATCACGCAGACGCGAAAAGAGATAACAATCCTAGGAGACTAGAGGGTGTTATATAACAATTTTCAAGGCAATTAGAGCCACTTTGGTTCAGTCCAAAAAGATTTAGGTCCAAACCAAACTTTAAAAAAAATAATTGCCAAACCTGGACCGAACCAAATCTCAAGTGGTTCACTCATCTCTAGTTCAAATCTGTTTCAAAGACGTCCATGGGGTCAGGGAACACAGTAAGTGCCATGGAAAGGCCACAAACCATCATGTTCAGAAAACTGTACTGGCTGCTGCTGGTGTTAGTTGTGGCAGAGGTGGTGGAGGGGAGACTCAGTGGGGAACAGACAAAAGGCTTCCAGCTACACATGCTGCATCCCTTTCGGCATCAGGAGAACATTCCCCCATATTTACATTCATAGTGAGGGTCTAAAAGCATGGCTATCCAGTAATCATTCGATTTATTGCTAGTAATGATACGCCTGTTAGTATGTAAACAAGCGAGTAGAAGAGGAGTCAGTTGCTTCAGTCTCTGCCCCTCAATGGCTGGTTGATCATGGTCAACATCTTCATTCTTATCATCAAAACTCCATGTCCCTGTCCACGACCAACTCCCCAACATTCTCCTTAAGACCTAGCTCCTTCACTTCTTCCTGCAAGTGATATTGTCCATGTGGCCCTCAACAGCCACAGGAAGGTGAGCAACATGGGGAAACTTCAGCGATCCCTTGTTGCATCATCTTGAGAAACTGATCTAATATAAATACAGTTGTGTTCAAAATAATAGCTGTGTTTAAAAACGTGAATAAAGCTGAAAATCCTTCTAATAGCTTCAATTTCCATACACACAAATGCATTGGGAACACTACACCTTCTGTTCCAAATCAAAACATGACAATGTTAAAAAATATATCAAATTTGTGTTGTTCCTCAAAAATAATTGAAGAAAAGAGAATATTAGACTGTTCGAAAAAATTGCAGTGTTTGTCTTCTTCTTTACAAACTCAAACATTCACTCTATAAACTGAGAAATGTCTGAAGATTTTCTTTCCTCTGATTCGCTTCACTAATATCTAGTTGTATAACCGCTGTTTCTGAGAACTGCTGGACGTCTGTGCTGCTCGGAGTCACCACCTTCTGCCCCTGTGAACAGGTATTCCAGCCCAGGATGATTGGATGACATTCCACAGTTCTTCTCTATTTCTTGGGTTTGCCTCGTAAACTGCATTTTTGATGTCACCCCACAAGTTTTCTATTGGATTAAGATCCGGGGATTGGGCCGGCCGCTCTATAACGTCAATCTTGTGGGTCTGGAACCAAGATGTTGCACGTTTACTGGTGTGTTTGGGGTCGTTGTCTTGTTGGAACACCCATTTCAAGGGCATTTCCTCTTCAGACTGATCCATGATCCCTGGTCTGCGATAAATAGACCCAACACCTTAGTATGAGAAATATCCCCATATCATGATGCTTGCCCACCATGCTTCACTGTCTTCACAGTGTACTGTGGCTTGAATTCAGTGTTTGGGGGTTGTCTGACAAACTGTCTCCGGCCACTAGACCCAAAAAAAACCAAAAAGATCCATCTCACTTTCATCAGTCCACAAAATGTCTCTTTAGGCCGGTCGATGTGCTCTTCGGCAAATTGTAACCTCTTCAGCACATGTCTTTTTTCCAATAGTGGGACTTTGCAGGGGCTTCTTGCAGATAGCTTGGCTTCACTTAGGCGTCTTCTAATTGTAACAGTACTCATAGGGAACTTTACACCTTCTGTGATCTTCCTGGAGCTGATTGTTGGGTCCTTGACATTTTGGCTATTCTTCTATCCATTTGAATGGTAGTTTTTTTCGCTTTCTTCCACATCTTTCAGGTTTTGGTTGCCATTTTAAAGCATTTGCTATCATTTTAGCTGAGCAGCCTATCATTTTCTGCACTTCTTTATATGTTTTCCCCTCTCCAATCAACTTTTTATTCAAGGTACGCTGTTCTTCTGAACAATGTCTGGAATGACCCACCTCCTCAGAGTTTCAGAGAGAAATGCACTGTAACCAGCAGGTACAACATTTGCTGCCTTCCTTCCTTAAATAAGGGCAATAATTGCCACCTGTTTTTCCAAAAATTAATGACCTCACTCATTGAACACCACACTGCTATTATTTTGAACATGCCCCTTTCAGTTGGTAAATATAATTACAGATAATCAGCAGCATGCATGTCATGACTGTTGGGTCTGTTGGGTTTCTATTACTGTACTACACCTGCTAGCAAATTATTTGCCATGTAGAAATATAATTTCTACCAAAAACAGTGATTGGTCAGGTTAGTGATGTCTGACTGCTATTATTTTGAACACAACGGTATAAGGGGGTGACACAGTTGTCCCTACTGACAAATCTGGTTGCAATTTCGACGGATATGAATATGTGACTGATGAGCTGCCACCGCCTGATCTAGAAACAACACATGCTTCCTGCTCAGGTGGTCTGCCGCATGGGGAAATCATTCACTGCTTCACACTGCTCAAACAGATGCTCCAGCATGCGCAAGGTAGATTTCCAGTAAGAAGGAACATTGCAGGTCAAGTGGTGTAACGGCAGACCGTTCTATCACTGCAAGTCCAGGTATTCACTGTCACGTAAGAATGGATGAAATGTGCAGACACTCTCCTAAACATGCAATATTCAAATATAATGGGCACCACAGACATCAAAATATTAATTAATCAACAACAAGGAGCAAAAAAATCTAAAAATATGACTTTTATTAGTACCAAAAAGTTCATGTCACAGACAACCAACATGTAAAAAAGATTAAAATCCATAATACCGCTATCTCTGCATACACAGTCCAGATGGTGGTCCTATCAGTGACTGACAGCTTTCTCTGTATACACAGTCCAGGAGGTGGTCCTATCAGTGACTGACAGATCTCTCTGTATACACAGTCCAGGAGGTGTCCTATCAGTGACTGACATCTCTCTCTGTATACACAGTCCAGGAGGTGGTCCTATCAGTGACTGACAGATCTCTCTGTATACACAGTCCAGGAGGTGGTCCTATCAGTGACTGACAGCTTTCTCTGTATACACAGTCCAGGAGGTGGTCCTATCAGTGACTGACAGATCTCTCTGTATACACAGTCCAGGAGGTGTCCTATCAGTGACTGACATCTCTCTCTGTATACACAGTCCAGGAGGTGGTCCTATCAGTGACTGACAGCTCTCTCTGTACACACAGTCCAGGAGGTGGTCCTATCAGTGACTGACAGATCTCTCTGTATACACAGTCCAGGAGGTGGTCCTATCAGTGACTGACAGCTCTCTCTGTATACACAGTCCAGGAGGTGTCCTATCAGTGACTGACAGCTTTCTCTGTATACACATTACAGGAGGTGGTCCTATCAGTGACTGACAGCTCTCTCTGTATACACAGTCCAGGAGGTGTCCTATCAGTGACTGACAGCTCTCTCTGTATACACAGTCCAGGAGGTGGTCCTATCAGTGACTGACAGCTCTCTCTATGTACACAGTCCAGGTGGTGGTCCTATCAGTGACTGACGGCTCTCTTTGTACACACAGTCCAGGAGGTGGTCCTATCAGTGACTGACAGCTCTCTCTGTATACACAGTCCAGGAGGTGGTCCTATCAGTGACTGACAGCTCTCTCTGTATACAGAGTCCAGGAGGTGGTCCTATCAGTGACTGACAGCTCTCTCTGTATACACAGTCCAGGAGGTGGTCCTATCAGTGACTGACAGCTCTCTCTGTATACACAGTCCAGGAGGTGGTCCTATCAGTGACTGACAGCTCTCTCTGTACACACAGTCCAGGAGGTGGTCCTATCAGTGACTGACAGCTCTCTCTGTATACAAAGTCCAGGAGGTGGTCCTATCAGTGACTGACAGCTCTCTCTCTGTATACACAGTCCAGGAGGTGGTCCTATCAGTGACTGACAGCTCTCTCTGTATACACAGTCCAGGAGTTGGTCCTATCAGTGACTGACATCTCTCTCTGTATACACAGTCCAGGAGGCGGTCCTATCAGTGACTGACATCTCTCTCTGTATACACAGTCCAGGAGGTGGTCCTATCAGTGACTGACATCTCTCTCTGTATACACAGTCCAGGAGGCGGTCCTATCAGTGACTGACAGCTCTCTCTGTATACACAGTCCAGGAGGTGGTCCTATCAGTGACTGACAGCTCTCTCTGTATACACAGTCCAGGAGGTGGTCCTATCAGTGACTGACAGCTCTCTCTGTATACACAGTCCAGGAAGTGGTCCTATCAGTGACTTACAGCTCTCTCTGTATACACAGTCCAGGAGGCGGTCCTATCAGTGACTGACATCTCTCTCTGTATACACAGTCCAGGAGTTGGTCCTATCAGTGACTGACATCTCTCTCTGTATGCACAGTCCAGGAGGCGGTCCTATCAGTGACTGACAGCTCTCTCTGTATACACAGTCCAGGAGGTGTCCTATCAGTGACTGACAGCTCTCTCTGTATACATGGTCCAGGAGGTGGTCCTATCAGTAACTGACAGCTCTCTCTGTACACACAGTCCAGGAGGTGGTCCTATCAGTGACTGACAGCTCTCTCTGTACACACAGTCCAGGAGGTGGTCCTATCAGTGACTGACAGCTCTCTCTGTACACACAGTCCAGGAGGTGGTCCTATCAGTGACTGACAGCTCTCTCTGTATACACAGTCCAGGAAGTGGTCCTATCAGTGACTTACAGCTCTCTCTGTATACACAGTCCAGGAGATGGTCCTATCAGTGACTGACGGCTCTCTCTGTATACACAGTCCAGGAGGTGGTCCTATCAGTGACTGAAAGCTCTCTCTGTACATACAGTCCAGGAGGTGTCCTATCAGTGACTGACAGCTCTCTTTGTATACACAGTCCAGGAGGTGGTCCTATCAGTGACTGACAGCTCTCTCTGTATACACAGTCCAGGAGGTGGTCCTATCAGTGACTGACAGCTTTCTCTGTACATACAGTCCAGGAGGTGGTCCTATCAGTGACTGACAGCTCTCTGTGTACACACAGTCCAGGAGGCAGTCCTATCAGTGACTGACATCTCTCTCTGTATACACAGTCCAGGAGGTGGTCCTATCAGTGACTGACATCTCTCTCTGTATACACAGTCCAGGAAGTGGTCCTATCAGTGACTTACAGCTCTCTCTGTATACACAGTCCAGGAGGTGGTCCTATCAGTGACTGACATCTCTCTCTGTATACACAGTCCAGGAAGTGGTCCTATCAGTAACTTACAGCTCTCTCTGTATACACAGTCCAGGAGGTGGTCCTATCAGTAACTGACAATTCTCTCTGTACACACAGTCCAGGAGGTGGTCCTATCAGTGACTGACAGCTCTCTCTGTACACACAGTCCAGGAGGTGGTCCTATCAGTGACTGACAGCTCTCTCTGTACACACAGTCCAGGAGGTGGTCCTATCAGTGACTGACAGCTCTCTCTGTATACACAGTCCAGGAGGTGGTCCTATCAGTGACTGACAGGTCTCTCTGTATACACAGTCCAGGAGATGGTCCTATCAGTGACTGACAGCTCTCTCTGTATACACAGTCGAGGAGGTGGTCCTATCAGTGACTGACTGCTCTCTCTATGTACACAGTCCAGGAGGTGGTCCTATCAGTGACTGACAGCTCTCTCTGTATACACAGTCCAGGAGGTGGTCCTATCAGTGACTGACAGCTCTTTCTGTATACACAGTCCAGGAGGTGATCCTATCAGTGACTGACAGCTCTCTCTACGTACACAGTCCAGGAGGTGGTCCTATCAGTGACTGACAGCTCTCTCTGTATACACAGTCCAGGAGCTGGTCCTATCAGTGACTGACAGCTTTCTCTGTACATACAGTCCAGGAGGTGGTCCTATCAGTGACTGACAGCTCTCTGTGTACACACAGTCCAGGAGGCGGTTCTATCAGTGACTGACATCTCTCTCTGTATACACAGTCCAGGAGGTGGTCCTATCAGTGACTGACATCTCTCTCTGTATACACAGTCCAGGAGGCGGTCCTATCAGTGACTGACAGCTCTCTCTGTACACACAGTCCAGGAGGTGTCCTATCAGTGACTGACATCTCTCTCTGTATACACAATCCAGGTGGTGGTCCTATCAGTGACTGACAGCTCTCTCTATGTACACAGTCCAGGAGGTGGTCCTATCAGTGACTGACAGCTCTCTCTGTACACACAGTCCAAGAGGTGGTCCTATCAGTGACTGACAGCTCTCTGTGTACACACAGTCAAGGAGGCGGTCCTATCAGTGACTGACATCTCTCTCTGTATACACAGTCCAGGAGGTGGTCCTATCAGTGACTGACAGCTCTCTCTGTATACACAGTCGAGGAGATGGTTCTATCAGTGACTGACAGCTCTCTCTGTATACACAGTCCAGGAGGTGGTCCTATCAGTGACTCACAGCTCTCTCTGTATACACAGTCCAGGAGGTGGTCCTATCAGTGACTGACAGCTCTCTCTATGTACACAGTCCAGGAGGTGGTCCTATCAGTGACTGACAGCTCTCTCTATGTACACAGTCCAGGAGGTGGTCCTATCAGTGCCTGACAGCTCTCTCTGTACACACAGTCCAGGAGGTGGTCCTATCAGTGACTGACAGCTTTCTCTGTATACACAGTCCAGGAGGTGTCCTATCAGTGACTGACATCTCTCTCTGTATACACAGTCCAGGTGGTGGTCCTATCAGTGACTGACAGCTCTCTCTGTATACACAGTCCAGGAGGTGGTCCTATCAGTGACTGACAGCTCTCTCTGTACACACAGTCCAAGAGGTGGTCCTATCAGTGACTGACAGCTCTCTCTGTATACACAGTCCAGGAGGTGGTCCTATCAGTGACTGACAGCTTTCTCTGTACACACAGTCCAGGAGGTGGTCCTATCAGTGACTGACAGCTCTCTCTGTACACACAGTCCAGGAGGCGGTCCTATCAGTTACTGACATCTCTCTCTGTATACACAGTCCAGGAGGTGGTCCTATCAGTGACTGACAGCTCTCTCTGTATACACAGTCCAAGAGGTGGTCCTATCAGTGACTGACAGCTCTCTCTGTACACACAGTCCAGGAGGCGGTCCTATCGGTGACTGACATCTCCCTCTGTATACACAGTCCAGGAGTTGGTCCTATCAGTGACTGACAGCTCTCTCTGTATACACAGTCCAGGAGGTGTCCTATCAGTGACTGACTGCTCTCTCTGTATACACGGTCCAGGAGGTGGTCTTATCAGTGACTGACAGCTCTCTCTGTACACACAGTCCAGGAGGTGGTCCTATCAGTGACTGACAGCTCTCTCTGTACACACAGTCCAGTAGGTGGTCCTATCAGTGACTGACAGCTCTCTCTGTATACACAGTCCAGGAGGTGGTTCTATCAGTGACTGACGGCTCTCTCTGTATACACGGTCCAGGAGGTGTCCTATCAGTGGCTGACAGCTCTCTCTGTACACACAGTCCAGGAGGTGGTCCCATCAGTGACTGACGGCTCTCTCTGTATACACAGTCCAGTAGGTGGTCCTATCAGTGACTGACAGCTCTCTCTGTATACACAGTCCAGGAGGTGGCCCTATCAGTAACTGACAGCTCTCTCTGTATACACAGTACAGGAGGTGGCCCTATCAGTAACTGACAGATCTCTCTGTATACACAGTCCAGGAGGTGGTCCTATCAGTGACTGACAGCTCTCTCTGTATACACAGTCCAGGAGGTGTCCTATCAGTGACTGACATCTCTCTCTGTATACACAGTCCAGGTGGTGGTCCTATCAGTGACTGACAGCTCTCTCTGTATACACAGTCCAGGAGGTGGTCCTATCAGTGACTGACATCTCTCTCTGTACACACAGTCCAAGAGGTGGTCCTATCAGTGACTGACAGCTCTCTCTGTATACACAGTCCAAGAGGTGGTCCTATCAGTGACTGACAGCTCTCTCTGTATACACAGTCCAGGAGGTGGTCCTATCAGTGACTGACAGCTCTCTCTGTATACACAGTCCAGGAGGTGGTCCTATCAGTGACTGACAGCTCTCTCTGTACACACAGTCCAGGAGGCGGTCCTATCAGTGACTGACATCTCTCTCTGTATACACAGTCCAGGAGTTGGTCCTATCAGTGACTGACATCTCTCTCTGTATACACAGTCCAGGAGGCGGTCCTATCAGTGACTGACAGCTCTCTCTGTATACACAGTCCAGGAGGTGGTCCTATCAGTGACTGACAGCTCTCTCTGTATACACAGTCCAGGAGGTGGTCCTATCAGTAACTGACAGCTCTCTCTGTATACACAGTCCAGGAGGTGGTCCTATCAGTGACTGACAGCTCTCTCTGTACACACAGTCCAGGAGGCGGTCCTATCAGTGACTGACAGCTCTCTCTGTATACACAGTCCAGGAGGTGGTCCTATCAGTGACTGACAGCTATCTCTGTATACACAGTCCAGGAGGTTGTCATATCAGTAACTGACAGCTCTCTCTGTATACACAGTCCAGGAGGTGGTCCTATCAGTGACTGACAGCTCTCTCTATGTACACAGTCCAGGAGGTGGTCCTATCAGTGACTGACAGCTCTCTCTGTATACACAGTCCAGGAGGTGGTCCTATCAGTGACTGACAGCTCTCTCTGTATACACAGTCCAGGAGGTGGTCCTATCAGTGACTGACAGCTCTCTCTGTATACACAGTCCAGGAGGTGGTCCTATCAGTGACTGACAGCTCTCTCTGTATACACAGTCCAGGAGGTGGTCCTATCAGTGACTGACAGCTCTCTCTGTACACACAGTCCAGGAGGCGGTCCTATCAGTGACTGACAGCTCTCTCTGTATACACAGTCCAGGAGGTGGTCCTATCAGTGACTGACAGCTATCTCTGTATACACAGTCCAGGAGGTTGTCATATCAGTAACTGACAGCTCTCTCTGTATACACAGTCCAGGAGGTGGTCCTATCAGTGACTGACAGCTCTCTCTATGTACACAGTCCAGGAGGTGGTCCTATCAGTGACTGACAGCTCTCTCTGTATACACAGTCCAGGAGGTGGTCCTAACAGTGACTGACAGCTCTCTCTGTATACACAGTCCAGGAGGTGGTCCTATCAGTGACTGACAGCTCTCTCTGTATACACAGTCCAGGAGGTGGTCCTATCAGTGACTGACAGCTCTCTCTGTATACACAGTCCAGGAGGCGGTCCTATCAGTGACTGACAGCTCTCTCTGTACACACAGTCCAGGAGGCGGTCCTATCAGTGACTGACAGCTCTCTCTGTATACACAGTCCAGGAGGTGGTCCTATCAGTGACTGACAGCTATCTCTGTATACACAGTCCAGGAGGTTGTCATATCAGTAACTGACAGCTCTCTCTGTATACACAGTCCAGGAGGTGGTCCTATCAGTGACTGACAGCTCTCTCTATGTACACAGTCCAGGAGGTGGTCCTATCAGTGACTGACAGCTCTCTCTGTATACACAGTCCAGGAGGTGGTCCTATCAGTGACTGACAGCTCTCTCTGTATACACAGTCCAGGAGGTGGTCCTATCAGTGACTGACAGCTCTCTCTGTATACACAGTCCAGGAGGTCGTCCTATCAGTGACTGACAGCTCTCTCTGTATACACAGTTATAGAGGGAAGGCTGTCAGTCACTGATTTGGCCGACTTTTCGACTTCGAAGCCCAGAATGAGCAGGTACTTAAATGAATAAAAACCAGGTTCTACTGAATCTTTTTCTACAATACTATATACATCAATCTGCTCAGCTCCTCCTTCTCTATAACACCCTGCCTGCTGCTCGGACACCCTGTTCAATGTGACAGGTTCCCATCTGCTCTGAAGATCAGGACGTATTGACCCTGCAGGAGGACAAAACAACAGAGTGCTTAAAAGGGTTGTGCTCGAAAATGATGTTGACATCGCAGGAGCCCAGAGGAGCATCTCAGGAGCCCAGAGAAGCATAGCAGGAGCCCAGAGGAGCATCTCAGGAGCCCAGAGGAGCATCGCAGGAGCCCAGAGGAGCATCTCAGGAGCCCAGCGAAGCATCGCAGGAGCCCAGAGGAGCATCGCAGGAGCCCAGAGGAGCATAGCAGGAGCCCAGAGGAGCATCTCAGGAGCCCAGAGGAGCATCGCAGGAGCCCAGAGGAGCATCTCAGGAGCCCAGAGAAGCATCGCAGGAGCCCAGAGGAGCATCGCAGGAGCCCAGAAGAGCATCGCAGGAGCCCAGAGGAGCATCGCAGGAGCCCAGAGGAGCATCGCAGGAGCCCAGAGGAGCATCGTAGGAGCCCAGAGGAGCATCTCAGGAGCCCAGAGAAGCATCGCAGGAGCCCAGATGAGCATCGCAGGAGCCCAGAGGAGCACCGCAGGCCCGGAGAAGGAGGAGCGTGGAGCAGGCAAGTAATCTTCCCTTTACCAACACCCCCCCCCCCCCCACACAATCTTGAACAACGTCTTCAACCCCTTGAAGTCTACCTTACGTATGTTCAGGTCTGCATTGTGATGGCTTTGATTTGCTTGTCTGATAGGACACTGCAATTCTCCGACCTGGGCTGTCACCATGTCAATGTGACTAAGAGCTGAGATGAATGCGTCCTTATTGCTAAAAAGTCACACATCAATGCAATATTTTAAGGGGTGAAATCGAAGGAAAGTCATTTAGTTTCAGCGCGATCTCTTTTCCGTACAATATATCACCCGGCAAATCTCAGGATAACAGGTGCCTTCAGAAAACCACAGAGCAGCAAAAAGAAGACACAAAACATCTGAAACTTTATGACTCAACACAATAGAATGTTTTCTCCTCGAGGTACGGAAGTCAGGTACAAAAAAGGCAGTACACACCTCCAGGAAAGGGGCAGTGCTCAGACGGGGGCGGGGAACGAAGCTTAGAAAAGAGCCAGAGCGAACAGAAGTCACAGCGTAGACAGCACGAGAGTGATCAACATGGGGATGGCTCTGCTGATACTACTGATCGCCACAGTGTGTGAGTACCGGCTACAGGATCAGCCCATCAACATTGCATGTATTATTATAGCTTGTCTTACATAGGACTGCAGGTAACATCTACTATATTATCTGTACTCAGAGAGTTGTCACTGTGTTATCTGTGGTGTTACATAGGACTGCAGGTAACATCTACTACATTATCTGTACTCAGAGAGTTATCACTGTGTTATCTGTGGTGTTACATAGGACTGCAGGTAACATCTACTATATTATCTGTACTCAGATAGTTGTCACTGTGTTATCTGTGATATTACATAGGACTGCAGGTAACATTTACTACATTATCTGTACTCAGAGAGTTATCACTGTGTTATCTGTGGTGTTACATAGGACTGCAGGTGACATCTACTACATTATCTGTACTCAGAGAGTTATCACTGTGTTATCTGTGGTGTTACATAGGACTGCAGGTAACATCTACTATATTATCTGTACACTGTGTTATCTGTGGTGTTACATAGGACTGCAGGTGACATCTACCACATTATCTGTACTCAGAGAGTTATTACTGTGTTATCTGTGGTGTTACATAGGACTGCAGGTGACATCTACTACATTATCGGTACTCAGAGAGTTATCACTGTGTTATCTGTCGTGTTACATAGGACTGCAGGTGACATATACTACATTATCTGTACTCAGAGAGTTATTACTGTGTTATCTGTGGTGTTACATAGGACTGCAGGTGACATCTACTACATTATCTGTACTCAGAGAGTTATTACTGTGTTATCTGTGGTGTTACATAGGACTGCAGGTGACATCTACTACATTATCTGTACTCAGAGAGTTATTACTGTGTTATCTGTGGTGTTACATAGGACTGCAGGTGACATCTACTACATTATCTGTACTCAGAGAGTTATCACTGTGTTATCTGTGGTGTTACATAGGACTGCAGGTGACATCTACTACATTATCTGTACTCGGAGAGTTATCACTGTGTTATCTGTGGTGTTACATAGGACTGCAGGTAACATCTACTACATTATCTGTACTCGGAGGTGCTGATAGGGCCTCATTCACACGTCAGTGTTCGGTCACTGATTTTGAGCCAAGACCAGGTGCGGCTCTAAACACAGAACAGGTGCAGATCTTATGTCTGTGGAGGCTCCAGTCCTGGTTTTGGCTCCAATCACTGATGTGTGAATGAGGCTTAAAGCAGTGAGATCTCTGTGATCAGTCTTGTCTGTGGCCATGCAGTTTATGTTTCACTGGTTTCCTGTGTTACTATTTTTTTTCTTATTTTTTACATTTCCTCAGTCAATTACTTTTATCCTGCTGGGGATTCCTGCTGTGTTGCGCTCCACCAGGGACATGTGCTGCTCCCTGACTAGGTCATTCCTCATGGTCTCCAAACATTGCATAATCCCTTACTACACGGCAGTGGCAATGTACAAGGCAGACATGGGTACTGTACTGCAGTGTGTGGCACACTTAGGGCTCATGACCATTGCTTGTTTTGTGGTCCGCAAATTGCCGATCTGCAAAACACGGATACTGGCCATGCGTGGAACGTCCGGCCCATAATAGAACAGTCCTATCCATGTCCATAATGCGGACAATAATAGGACATGTTCTATATTCTTTGCAGGGCCACGGAACGGACATACGGATGCGGACAGGAGACAATGTGCTGTGCCCATCTTTTGAGGCCCCATTGAAGTAAATGAGTCTCCATCCAAGCCACAAAAATTGCGGATCAGATGCAGACAAAAAATATGTTTGTGGTCATGTGGTCTTACAGTGAGGGGATTGGAGCGGACGCGGAGCTGTTTCCTCGCCATCAGAAAGAGTTGCCGCCTGTGATATATACTCTATATGTACTGTATATTTAGTTGTCCACTGAGGGGGCAGCATAGAAATCAGAGCACCTAAGAGGTTTGATGTAGGTCTTCTGCCGGGTCCTACATACAACATGTGGTGGGGATTCTATTAGCTTCATACTTCGATGATGTTGGTTGGACTTTCTCGCCTCGTTAATCTATGATTCACATTTTATTTGTTTCCACAGTTGATGTCGGTGAGATGGAGACATTGTCCTTGTCTGTAGGGTCCGGCTCATCTGTTACGTTACCAACGAGCTGCACCTTTGATCCTTCTAACATGTATGAGCTTCAAATTAACAATAAAGTAATTGGATCCTATTATAAGCGTACATTGACTCCTCGTCTCCAATTCTCCATGCGGCTTCAGTTCGATGAGGACAAATGCAGCTTTCTACTGAAAAACCTCACGGAGGGGGACAGCAATGTCTACACCTTTATCACAAGGCATCAGGAAAATGAAAGGATAGGAAACCATGAGGAGCATTTCAATGTCACCGTGACAGGTGAGTCAGAAGAGACACCGTAGGGTGAAGTGCAGGCGCTGCTCCATCCAGACAGGAGGATGCACTGTGTTGGTTGGTAATTTTCCTTTTTGTAGATACCTATACTAGTGATAAGTAGATAGTAGGTGAAGCTTCAGCATTTTGACTCACGCCAAATACAAATAAACTAGAGGTGGGGCGACAAATCCACGAATCCCTCGAATTTTGCGGGAATCGTGACTTTAATCCCAACGTAATTTATGAAATTCGAATCCTGTCGCGACGTCGCGTCCCCGCGCCTCCCGAGACGCCTGCTATTTCCCCACTCGCGGATCCAGGGGGGATCCAGGGGCTGTTATTACTGGCACATGATGGGGGGCTGGTATTACTGGCACATGATGGGGGGCTGTTATTACTGGCACATGATGGGGGGCTGGTATTACTGGCACATGATGGGGGGCTGGTATTACTGGCACATGATGGGGGCTGTTATTACTGGCACATGATGGGGGGCTGGTATTACTGGCACATTATGGGGGGCTCTTGTTACTGGCACATGATGGGGGCTCTTGTTACTGGCACATTGTGGGTGCTCTTGTTACTGGCACATTGGGAGGGCTTTTGTTACTGGCACATGATGGGGGGGCTCTTATTACTGGCACATGATGGGGGGCTCTTATTACTGGCACATTGGGGGGCTTTTGTTACTGGCACATGATGGGGGGCTCTTGCTACTGGCACATGATGGGGGGTGCTCTTATTACTGGCACATGATGGGGGTGCTTTTATTACTGGCACATGATGGGGGGCTCTTGTTACTGGCATATTATTGGGGGCACTATAGGGGCATCTACTGAGGCCACAAAGAAGTGGTATTTTATATGGAGGGCTCTGTACAGTAGCATTTTATACTGGGACACATTATGGTGGGTACTATGGGGAAGGGGGGAGAGGAGTACTATGAAGTCATCTACGGGGGGCACTAAGAAGGGGTATTTTATACTTGCAAATTATGGGGGACAATGAGGGCATCTCCTGGGGCACTATATATGGGGCATTTTATACTGGTACATTATGGGGGGCACTAGGAGGAAGGTGGGAGAGGAGCACTATGGGGGCATTTACTGGGGGCACTCAGGGGTCGAGTGGAGGGGGAACGCATGGGAACGGCGTTCCTGCACTTTTTTCATGGCAGGAACGCTGTTCCCTTTCAGCCTCAAGCCAGGAGAACACGGCTGAATCAGATTCACAGGGGGAGACGGAGCGCACTGTGCAGGGCAGGTTAAGGGAGGAGGGGCGGCTTCAGTTGAGAGGAAGCTGTCTGTGCGGTGCCGCTGCCTGCGACTCCTCTCATGGCGCCCCGCCCCCTAATGACATCATCTCCTTCACTACGAGATCATTTAGAATGTCTTTTAGAAAAGTTTGTCCTGGGATTCGAACTCACGACCTCTACACATCAGAGGAAGGCATTTACCCTCACAGCCATGAAAGCCGTCTAGGTAAATGCTTAAAAAAAAAAAAAAAAAAAAAAAAAAAAAATAAGACTTCTAATTATACCTAGTGTACTGATATCTAGTGTACAACCATACACATGACAGCTGCCCACTGTGTATGGATGTAGCAGAGCTGGGTGTGTTGGGGCAGCTGTCATGTGTATGGTTGTACACTAGGTATCAGTACACTAGGTATAAGTAGAAGTCTTATTTTTTTTTTTTTAAACAGCTACCTTGACAGCTTTTATGGCTGTGAGGGTAAATGCCTTGCCTCTGATGTGTAGAGGTCATGAGTTCAAATCCCAGGACAAACTTTACTAAAAGTGTTTTTTTTTTTTTATAAGACTTCTACTGATACCTAGTTTACTGATACCAAGTGTACAACCATACACATGACAGCTGCCCACTGTGTATGGATGTAGCAGGGCTGGGTGTGTTGGGGCAGCTGTCATGTGTATGGTTGTACACTAGGTATCAGTACACTAGGTATAAGTAGAAGTCTTAGTTTTTTTTTTTTAAGCAACTACCTTAACAGCTTTTATGGCTGTGAGGGTAAATGCCTTGCCTGTAATGTGTAGAGGTCATGAGTTCGAATCCCAGGACAAACTTTTCTAAAAGTGTTTTTTTTTTTTATAAGACTTCTACTGATACCTAGTTTACTGATACCAAGTGTACAACCATACACATGACAGCTGCCCACTGTGTATGGATGTAGCAGGGCTGGGTGTGTTGGGGCAGCTGTCATGTGTATGGTTGTACACTAGGTATCAGTACACTAGGTATAAGTAGAAGTCTTAGTTTTTGTTTTTTTAAGCAACTACCTTAACAGCTTTTATGGCTGTGAGGGTAAATGCCTTGCCTGTAATGTGTAGAGGTCATGAGTTCGAATCCCAGGACAAACTTTTCTAAAAGTGTTTTTTTTTTTTTATAAGACTTCTACTGATACCTAGTTTACTGATACCAAGTGTACAACCATACACATGACAGCTGCCCACTGTGTATGGATGTAGCAGAGCTGGGTGTGTTGGGGCAGCTGTCATGTGTATGGTTGTACACTAGGTATCAGTACACTAGGTATAAGTAGAAGTCTTAGTTTTTTTTTTTAAGCAACTACCTCAACAGCTTTTATGGCTGTGAGGGTAAATGCCTTGCCTGTAATGTGTAGAGGTCATGAGTTCGAATCCCAGGACAAACTAAAAGTGTTTTTTTTTCTTTTTCTGATACTTCTACTGATACCTTGTGTACTGATACCTAGTGTACAACCATACACATGACAGCTGCCCCAACACACCCAGCTCTGCTACATCCATACACAGTGGGCAAAGTTACCTACAGTAGAAGTCTTATATATATTTTTTTTTAAGTAGCAAGCTAGACAGCTTTCATAGCTGTGAGGGCATATGCCTTGCTTCTGCTGTGTAGAGGTCATGAGATCGAATCCCAGGACAAACTTTTCTAAAAGTGCTATTTTTTTAATTTATTTTTTAGTCCGCAGCGACACAAATTACAGCATGCTAGATTTTCTGTGCTTTTTTATTTTTTGGAGGGGGGGGGGGGGTTGCAGTGGATCTTGGGTGAGTTCCCACACTTTTTTTCCCAGGACTTGACCCCTGGGGGCACTATATAGGGGTATTTTATACTGGCACATTATGGGGGCACTATGGGGACATTAGCTCAACTGGGGGCATTGCAAGGGGGTAATTTTTGCACTGTCACATTATAACGAGAATTATTTCTACTGGGGGGGGCATTATGGTGGACTTTATGACTCCCCCATGGTATGACCCCCTAGTAGCAGCACCAGCCTCTCCCCGCTCTGCTCTCCCTCTGCCCCTTCTCCAAATCTTTATTATGAAATCTTTCTCATAGGATAAAACACATCAGCTCCGCCGAGCCCCCATACACTGTGCCCCACAATATACAGTATACCGCTACACTGTGGAGTCTGTTCTATAAGCACCATTGTTTTGTGGCGGCGGACAGAAAATTATCTGGAAGTGCCCCTCCCGAGACCAGGCTCTGGATCCGCCACTGTATTTCCCTAGTAAAACCCTAAGCGAGCACTGCATAACAGCAGCCTGAGGAGTGCACTCACCTCGGGTCCCCGTGCCCGGGCAGCAGGTGACACTCTCTGGACTTGTTTGCACAGCTCTACTGCCAATTTTTTTTTCTCCGCCCACAAAAGAGGAAGGAGGAGGTTAAGACAAACTGACGTGGTTTGAACCTCTTCAGCCACCGTCCTTGAGGTTGTCAGTTCTCTGGCGGCTTCCGTAGTCTTATCTGCTGGCTGCTGCTCTGCAGAGATGTGTTTGTGAGCTCCGGGGTAAGTTTTGTGCGCAGCTTTGTGTTCTCCTATGTTTCTCACTGCACTCACTGAACTCCTTTATATCTCATAGCAAGTCCGTAGTTCAGCCCTTGAAACTACAGCACCGAGCAAGCTGTCAGGAGAGGGTTGGAGTAGTAGTAGTGACTTTGTGGTTGGAGTAAGTTGTGTTGTGCAATTCTTATGTACAGGATTCGTAGGATTCAAGATTCGAAAGATTCAATATATTCGAGAACCAATTCGGATTAGAAAAAAATTGGAATCGTCCCACCTCTAAAATAAACAGTTCACTAATTTCACCTGTAAGTTGACGTGGGGTTGGCTTCTTCCCTGTGGTCTTTTAGAGACAGCATCACGCCGGGCATAAACATCAGATAGCTGTCGACTGAAATCTCAATTGGCTAACAGCCTTTCCTCGCAACTCTGCTTTCATTCCATAGGTTTTTAATATTTTAACATCAATTACAAGATATTAAAGGACAATAAAGTACAATAGAGTAAAGTGTGTCCTGTTAGTCATTGTAAAACATGAGATGAGACTCTTTATAACATGGATCATAAAAAAATAAATGTAAAAATATATATAAACAGAAAACAGGGTTAAATTCCACCTTGTCTATAAAAGTTAGGTTTATGTTCAATTGCTCTTATGTGCCTAATAGGGTGGTGTATGCTGTAGCCCACCATAGTGCCCAGATTTTTTGGTATTACACATTCATTCTTCACTCACCTGTCCTGTATGTGTTCAGAATAAAGGGTGGGGCGTAATCTGCTGCCAGCCCACCCTATTCTCTCCAGATACCTCTGTCCCCTCCAGACCACACTGCTCCCTCCATTATCCTCTGTCACCTACATCTATCCTTTCCAGTCTTCTCTATTTCTCTCCTCTTTAGACCCCTACATCTCCTCCAGACACCTCTGTCCTCTCCAGAGTCCTCTGTCCTCCTCCAACACGTCTGTTCTCTCGAGACACCTATGTCCTCTTCCACATTTCTCCATCCTCCTCCATGCACTTCTTTCTTCCTCTAGGCTCCTCTGTCCCCCTCCAGACCCCTTCTGTCCTCCTCCAGACCCCTTCTGTCCTCCTCCAGACAGACCCCTTCTGTCCTCCTCCAGACTCATTCTGTCCTCCTCCAGATTCCCCTGTCCTCCTCCTCCTCACTTCTTCATCCTGCTCC
Organism: Bufo gargarizans; assembly: GCF_014858855.1. NCBI lineage: Eukaryota > Metazoa > Chordata > Amphibia > Anura > Bufonidae > Bufo > Bufo gargarizans. The sequence continues at coordinate 14,011,632 of NC_058080.1, forward strand.
AGGCATCTCTATCTTCCTCCAGGCTCCTCTGCTCTCTCCAGAGACCTCTGGTGGCAGCTTATCTCCCCTGATAACAAAAGGACCCTGCATGTAGAGATCCAACAGCCAAATCCTTCTCTCCTCCAACCTCTGTCATCATGGGAGAAACGGGAGACCCTCATACACATTAGATGGTAAGCAGGTCTTATTAAAACTGTAAGATTTGGCCATCAATTATCATATGTGTGCGTGCAGTGACCCACCAGGGACTGATTTGAGGAGGATGGGAGTGGCGTTGGCTATGATGGTGGTAGTAGAACTCATAGCTCATGGCATCAGTCCTCCTTCTGGTGCTCCCATGAACCATGCAGTGACTAGAGGGTGCACCTTCCTTTCCTCCCTCAGGACACACCCTGATTCTGGGCCTCCTTCCTGATAGTAGTTTGGATGCCCTTGTGTGAGGCATTTGGCAGGAGAGCACATGCAGAGATGGTGACAGGTTGAGAAAGTAACTAGGCTTGTTGATTGAAGTAAATAAAGTCTTTCTTACATGCAGCAATAAAAAGCAGAGTTCTAAAGTAAGAATCACAGTGTCGTTCTCTCCCAAAAGCAGCGTACAGGCAGCATCAATGATGGTGGTTGTATTACCCCCAGGACCCCGCTAATCAGCTGTTAGGAGAGGCCAGGCGCACCGTGAATGCAGTAGCCTTTCTTAGGCCATGTACATCATTGTACATAGGTAAGACACCAAAAAAGAGAAAATAGGGCTCGCACTAAATAGTATTATGAATATATAAATTTTATTAGTGTCTCCATACGAGACAAATCACAATTAAAACACATAGGAAACAATGGATGGTGAAAAATGAGCACACAGAATGACATGGAGCACGACCAAATTACTAAGAATGGCAAATAGATACAAAAATGAGTATATAAATATAGCACTAGGTGTGCATGTAAAACAAATAGAATGTTAGTAATACATATAATCAGGCAAAGCTATACAGGCTAGGTAATGATATCATACATAGTGAAACCAAAGTCTGCATATAAAGTGACCAGTGCACATAGTCAGAATAGATATATAGCCAACGCTGAGTAAATAATTATAACGCCATAAACCAACTACCTGTATAGTGCTCCAGCAACCCCGACGCACGTTTCACGCAAGGCTTCTTCAGGGGGAAGTGTGTGTGGAGGGGGGGCTAGTGGGGTGATTTATATAGCCAAAACGACATGGCTAATGGACGGAGGGCAGCTGCAAACGATAAGGGAGCAGGACGTGTGTGGCCACACAAGGAAGGGAGACGAATGCGTTCCAAGCTGGAACGCATCGCATCACTTCCGGTTCCTGTAGGTGAACCGCATGGTGGAACACAAGACGCCACTTCCGGGATTCGGCAGGAGTAACAGGGTGAAGGGAAAGCTATGACCTAATGCGCTCCAGTAGATACATGGAGCCTAACTGATAAATGGGGGAGCAAATGTAGCTTATATTTATATTTTATAAAGCATGCCAGAGTGTATTGAGCCAAACTGTGGAAAAGACAACATACAGTACATCATATGGCACAATGAAAAGCTGACCTAATACAGCGCTAGATAACAAGCATGTTAATAAATAAAGTGTATACATATATGTAATATATTACAATTAGGATGTGCAGAGAGGTGTATAGATATATAAAAAAAAACACAAGTTGCACATAAAACGTATATATAAATATATATATACACATGTGGAAGCTTGTCCCCACACATGTGTATATACAATGAAACCCACAGAAGATACCACAGTGATATGAATATATAAAGTGACAAAAGTGAATAAGGTACAGGCACTGCTGTACATATAGGAAAGAGAACAAATAGAGTGTGTGAGTGCGCGTGGACGCACGCGCGCACAGGGGCCCACATGCGCGCACGCGAGTGCACGCGCACACAGACACATGCAAATACATGAATGTGTAAAATAAATAATAATTTAAGACCTAATTATATATAGATAAAAGTGAATGCAAAAGGTCCAAAAAAGGACAGTTGACCAAATATATAATGTCCGTGCTGATAACGCCATGAAGTAAGAATACAGAGACATGGTCAATTAGTCTAGGAAGTAGATACATCTGTGGACCAGAATGGAGGGGAGAAGAAGAGCACGCCGAATCCCGGGTAACGATGGCAACCACACCTAAATAACTGGAGCAAAGAACTGTTCCTAGACTAATTGACCATGTACTCAGCGTTGGTTATATATCTATTCTGACTATGTGCACTGGTCACTTTATATGCAGACTTTGGTTTCACTATGTATGATATCATTACCTAGCCTGTATAGTTTTGCCTGATTACATGTATTACTAACATTCTATTTGCTTTACATGCACACTTAGTGCTATATCTATATACTCATTTTTGTATCTATTTGCCATTCTTAGTAATTTGGTCGTGCTCCATGTCATTCTGTGTGCTCATTTTTCACCATCCATTGTTTCCTATGTGTTTTAATTGTGATTTGTCTCGTATGGAGACACTAATAAAATTTATATATTCATAATACTATTTAGTGCAAGCCCTATTTTCTCTTTTTTGGTGTCTTACCACACGTGCTGGCTCTGCACGGGTACTCACTTTTGTGAGTCATTTTGGTGCTTATTTATCATTGTACATAGGTCAAAGGGCCTAGATGCAGCTCAGCTCCATTGAAGTGAAGGGGGCTTAGCTGCAATACCAAGGAAAGCCACTATTTAATGTATGGCTCTGAGCTTGGTAAGCTTCTGGGAGCCAGCTGTGCCTACCAGAGCTCCAGTGAGTGTGTCGGCTCCCTGGGACAGCTGATCGGCAAGGGGTGCCAGGACTCGGACCCCTACCCATGTGACTATGATGACATATCCTGAGGATAGGTCATCATTTCCTGGATAACCCCTTTAAGTACGGATGGCCAGTCCATCTGAAAGTGTGATAGCTATCGGAGGCAACAATCCTTTCTACAGCAGCAAAGTCTCAATGCCATAAATGAGCAAATTCTTTGCTGTCTGAATCTTGCACAGCCTGGATATTTCTGGACTTATGGCTTATGTCCTTCTCTGGAAGTAGAGTGGCTTCCTAGGGTAGCTAAAGTCTTTAGATACTGAGGTTCGCTGGATTTGGACCTAGTGGTGAAGGAGCTCTCATACAAATATCTTCTTCCTTGCTCTGCTAAGACTAGACTCCTCCAGATAGCCTGGGTGTGAACCTGGTCCTTCACCCTGGTAACCCAAAGAGTTTACCGATTTGTTGACCATATGGCTGCCTGTACATTGCTATTAAGTATATAGGAAACACAATAAATCAGAATATTTTACTCAACAACATTGCATTAATTTTATTGGCATTAGTTAAAGAAAATCTGTGGTACGCCCAGTTGCAGAGTTGAAGCTGATGACCTCAGTATGACAGGCAATGTTTGGCACTGCACATGCACAAGATTTTAAAGAAAGGACAGTCGAGTTATGGCTTGAATGTGATGTAGTGGTGGGGTTTATAGTTTTTTTACCCTGGCAAGTTCTCCACTGTAATTTTATTGAACCGAGGAACTTCTAGTAAGATGATCTTTGTTTTTTTCTATGATTTCAGGACATACAACTCCAGCCTCCCCTATGAACCAGTCAACATATCACAAAGATGATGACTATGGTGGGTTTTATTCTGATATAGGAATAGTGATCTTGAATTACCTCATTTATGACATAATCATATATAATAGTCGTCAGATGGTAGAGATACTGAAATGGTGTTACCTAGAGTGTTCCCATAAAGTAACACTGCAGACCGCTCTGTCCTCCTCCAGATTCCTCCATTCTCCTCTGTCCTCCACCAGACTCCAATGTCTTCCTCCTGTCTGCTTTGTGTACTTCAGGCTCTTCTGTCCTCTGTCTCATCATCCTTCTCCAGACTCCTCTGTCCCTTCCTGTCACAGTAGGTAGGTAAGCAGGGAAATAACCAAACACGGGAAAACAAACAGAATAAATGACTAGGCCCAAAAGCTAGGGAGAAAAGGGTCACCTCCTAGCAATCCTTAAAGGGAGTCTGTCTCCTCCATATGGCCATATACAGTGCTTACATGGCTCTGTAGCACACCTATACAGGATTGTAACGATACCTTTGCTCTTTTCTTTAGACTTGCACCAGCAGGAAAAACTAAGTTTAATTCATATGCAAATGAGCACTTGCAAGTGCTCAGGGTAGGAGTTCAGTGTGTAGGTGCCCAGGCTACTCTGCCTTCTTTTCACTTTACTCCTCCCCAGTCTCTGCCTTTGCCCGCCCTCCAAGTCTCTTGCCTCATCGATAGGTCCGGACTTGGAGGGCGGGCAAAGGAAGAGGCTGGGGAGGAGTATAGTGAAAAGAAGGCAGAGCAGCCTGGGCACCTACACATTGAACTCCTCCCTTGGGCACTTGCGAGTACTCATTTGCATATGAATTAAACTTCGTTTTTCCTGCTGGTGCAAGTCTAAAGTAAAGAACAAAGGTACCGTTACAATCCTGTATAGGTGTGCTACAGAGCCATGTAAGCACTGTATATGGCCATATGGAGGTGACAGACTCCCTTTAAAAGCTTTCCCTAAACTGCTGTTCCCATGTGTATACCCTAAGGGTGGATATGCACATGCCCTCGTACCTAAACCTGAACACCCTGGGCAAACCCTAAGCAGCAGGGAAAACGGAAGAGGCAACCTTCTTCTTCAAACCAGGAAGAAGCAAGCGTCTCCCTAGAGGCCTAGATAAAACACACAAAGGGAAATGAAGGAGGGGACTTATCTGAGCACAGCTGGAGCAGATGATCCAACACACATCAAGAGCTCCCAGGGAAGAACTATAACCCACACAGGCCACTGTGAGAAGGAGGAATAAATAGCCTCGCTAATAATCAACCCAGTACACCTGAGGGAAGGTGGATCCAGCTTCCGGACACCCTGTATCAACTTTATCCGGGTGTGCCCTGTGAAAGGCTCTCACCAAGCGGCTAGCACTAACATCAGAATCCAGAATCTACATTCTTTCCTCGGGACCGTATCCCTTCCAGTGCACTAGGTAATGGAGGAAACGCAGAAGAACACGCAAGTCGAGAATCCCAGAGATCTCAAACTCTAAGTTGCCATCCCCCAGGACAGGGGGAGGTGGCAATGGAGATGTTTCCACAGGTTCCACATTTTTCTTCAGTAGGGACCTGTGAAACACATTATGAATCTTTCAGATCTGCGGAAGATTCAGACGAAACGCCACCGGGTTGGCCACAGCAGAGATTTTGTAAGGGCCAATAAATCTTGGACCCAGTTTCCAAGATGGTACCTTGAGCTTAATGTTTTTAGTGGACAACCACACCGAATCACCCACACACAGGTCCGGACCAGTCATACGTCTCCTGTCAGCCATCCATTTAGATCTTAACCCATCTTTTCCAAATTAACTTGGATCTTCCGCCAGATAGATGACAAGGCGGAAGAGAATCTCTCCTCTTCTGGCCTTCCAGAAGATCCAGTCCCAGAACAAGTACCAAACTGTGGGTGAAAACCATATGCGCCAAAAAATGGCGACTTATCAGTGGACTCCTGTCTACGGTTATTCAAGGCAAATTCGGCTAGAGACAAGAACGAGGACCAGTGATCCTGGTTCTCGGTAACAAAACACCTCAAATAGGTCTCAAGGTTTTGGTTAGTGCGCTCTGTCTGACCATTCGACTGGGGATGAAAAGCCGAAGAGAAAGGCAGTTGAATTCCCAGACGAGAGCAAAACGACCTCCAAAACCTGGACACCACATCAGAGGGAATGCCATGTAGTTTTACAATGTTATCGATACAAACCTGAGCGAGAGTTTTGGCATTGGGCAAGCTAGGTAGCGGTACAAAGTTGTCCATCTTACTGAAGCGGTCCACTACCACAAAAATCACAGTTTTCCCAGAGGAACTCGGGAAATCGGTAATAAAATCCATGGACAAATGCGTCCAAGGACGAGACGGGATAGACAAAGGAAGAAGGGATCCTGAAGGCTGAGTGTGAGCCACCATCGCACATGCACAGGTCTCAAGCTGCCACATAACCCTCCACACCCTTGCGCAACCCTGGCCACCAGAATCTCCGGGAAATAAGATCTATGGTGGATTTGCTTCCAGGATGTCCCGCAAGGACCGTATCATGATGTTCCTTGAACACCTTGTATCGCAGTTCATCAGGAACTAACAACTTGTCTGGAGGACAGGAATCAGGAGCCTCCCCCTGGCCCCCCAACACCTCCATCTCCAACTCGGGGTACAGAGCAGAAACCACCACCCCATCAGCCAAAATCGGAGCAGGATCCTCCGAATCACTCCCCCCCAGGAAAACTTTGTGACAATCTTGATGTTTTTAACCCCAGGGCGAAAGGTGACCACAAAATTGAACCTAGTAAAAAACAGTGACCACCTAGCCTGTCTAGGATTCAGGCGCTTAGCAGACTGCAGGTAAGCCAAATTCTTGTGGTCAGTATATACCGTAATAGGATGAGTAGCCCCTTTCAACCAGTGACGCCATTCTTCAAAGGCCAATTTAATGGCCAGTAATTCTCTATCTCCTACATCATAATTTCTTTTAGCGGCCGAGAGTTTTTTGGAGAAGCAAGCGTCTCCCTAGAGGCCTAGATAACACACACAAAGGGAAATAAAGGAGAGAACTTATCTGATCACAGCTGGAGCAGACGATCCAACACACATCAAGAGCTCCCAGGGAAGAACTATAACCCGCACAGGCCACTGGGAGAAGGAGGAATAAATAGCCTCGCTAATAATCAACCCAGTACACCTGAGGGAAGGTGGATCCAGCTCAAACCCAAACCAAAACAAAGAGAAGAATCAGATATGTGCAGCCAGCCTGGCAGATCTCCGCACAGTCACAGAGCAAGGCGTGACATTTCCAGACTCCTGTCTTCCTCCTGTCTCCTCTGTCCTCTGCATACACTCATCCTTCTCCCGACTCCTCTGTACTCTCCAGACTCCTCTGTCTTCCTCCTGTCTCCTCTGTCCTATCCATACACTCATCCTTCTACAGACTCCTGACTTCCAAAAGGATCAGGCATGTAGAGATCCAACAGTCAAATCCTTCTCTCCCCCAACATCTGTCATCATGGGAGTGTCAGGAGGCCCTCATATACACTGGATGGTCAGCCGGCCCTGGTAAAATTGGAAGATTTGGCCATCATTAATCTAATGTGTGTTATTGGACTCGGGAGCTTCTAGTAACATGAAGTCCCCAGTGAACCATTCAACACAACATCACAAGGACAATATCTCCAGTATGTTTCACTCGACATGAGAATGGTGACCTTGAATTATTTAATCTATTGCATCAGTGCACATGTCTAAAATTAAAGGTAAAAGTAGGAAAAGAAAGCAACTCAGAAAATAGGGTGTCCATAATGTATGGCCCAACCCTGAGGTTAATAAAGAAAAAAAAAAACCGAAAATAACAAAACTAGGTAGAATCATCTACACTCATACATTGTAGCAAACTCTCAGCTGTGTGAGCAAGACCAATTTAAGATGGGTTTTAGTCTCTGTGTGCAAAGAAGAATGGCTCCATTCACAGACCACAATCAGAGATTGAAAACCTAGGGCCAGATTTATCATTACTCTTACAGCTGACTCTAATTTCACATATGGCTAAAGTCAATTTTAGCCAAGTCAGATTTATGATCGGCCCATTAAGACTGTAATAAATGTGGTTTGACGGTAGCAGTTTATCCGTCAGTAAGCAGCTTTACAAAAGTCGCACGTCTTTACGAAAAAGTCGCAGGTTCTATTAAAAAGTCTCATAAGATAAGCATGGTCCTCACTGGAGTGAAATTGTGCATTGTTTTGCGACTTTTTAAATAGTCCCAATAGTAAATCTGTCTAGAGATTCATTTACATAAGAAAACACGCCCACTTTCAGAAAACTGGCGAGCATAGTGCAGAGCATAAAAAAGTCACAAATTTTTACGCAGTTTTAGCGATTGCGCAAAAATTTGCAACTTTTTCATTCCATTATTCTGACTTGAGCTAATGATAAATCTGGCCCCTAATGTTTTGGCCATTGAAGAACTTGTCCATTGAGGGCGGTTTGGGACCAAATTTACAATGACTTAAACAGGGTAGAAAAACATAATTTTAGGACATGGCAAATTTCCTGCAAAGCCGTGCACCTTTTCAATGAAACCACACACCCTTTTGAGCGCAATGAAAAAAGTAATAGAAACGGCTTCTTTGTGCGAAAATAATGCCCCTCTGGGCACCTTACTAGATTATTTTCATAGAGAACAAACGTTTTGTCCAGAAGATAAAAAAACAGTCCATGAAAGAAAGTCACATCTGGAAATGAGGTACTAAGTGGTATAAGGTGATAGCTTTACTTTAATAGCGATGATCCAGGTGACAGATTTCCTTTAACCCTTTGCAGTAGTCCTCTGGGATACTCAATGTCTGAATAGTTTTTTACCCTGGCAAGTACTCCACTATAATTTTATTGAACCGAGGAGCTTCTAGTAAGATGATCTTTGCTTTTTTTCTATGATTTCAGGACATACAACTCCAGCCTCCCCTATGAACCAGTCAACATATCACAAAGAAGATGACTATGGTGAGTTTTATTCTGATATGAGAATGATGATATTTAATTCTCATTTATTACATAATCATATATAATAGACGTCAGCTGGTAGAGATACTGAAAATGTGTTACCTAGAGTGTTCCCATAAAGTAACACTGCAGGCCGCTCTGTCCTCCTTTAGATTCCTCCATTCTCCTCTGTCCTTCACCAGATTATAATGTCTTTCCCCTGTCTGCTCTGTGTTCTTCAGTTTCTTTTGTCTTTGGTCTCCTCATCCTTCTCCAGACTCCTCTGTCCTCGCCAGACTCCTGTCTTCCTCCTGTCTCCTCTGTCCTCTCTATACACTCATCCTTCTCCAGACTCCTCTGTCTTTCTCCTGTCTCCTTTGTCTTTCTCCAGGGTCCTCTGTCTTTCTCCAGGGTCCTCTGGTGCTGGCTTATCTACCCTGAAAGCAAAAGGATCAGGCATGTAGAGATCCAACAGTCAAATCCTTCTCTCCCCCAACATCTGTCATCATGGGAGTGTCAGGAGGCCCTCATATACACTGGATGGTCAGCGGCCCTGGTAAAATTGGAAGATTTGGCCATCATTAATCTAATGTGTGTTATTGGACTCGGGAGCTTCTAGTAACATGAAGTCCCTAGTGAACCATTTAACACAACATCGCAAGGACAATATCTTCAGTATGTTTCACTCAACATGAGAATGGTGACCTTGAATTATTTTAATCTATTGCATCAGTGCACATGTCTAAAATTAAAGGTAAACTTAGAAAAAGAAAGCAACCCAGAAAATTGGGTGTCCATAATGTATGGTCCAACCCCGAGGTAAATAAAGGAAAAAAATCTGAAAATAACAAAACTAGGTAGAATCATCTACACTCGTATATTGTAGCAAGCTCTCAGCTGTGTAAGCAAAACCAATTTAAGATTCTGTGTGCAAAGAAGAAGGACTCCATTCACAGACCACAATCAGAGATCGAAAACCTAATGTTTTGGCCGTTGAAGAACTTGTCCATCGAGGGTGGTTTGGGACCAAATTTACAACGACTTAAACAGGGTAGAAAAACATAATTTTCGGACATGGCAAATTTCCTGCGAAGCCGTGCACCTTTTCAATGAAACCACACACCCTTTCGAGTGCAATGAAAAAAGTAATAGAAACGGTAGATGTGTCTTTTTGTGCCACATTGTGCTACATTTTGAGCCAAAGTCAAGTAGCAATCACAGCAGTGAATGTAGGTCAAGTGTGGAAATGTATAGTCAATATACTTGATTCCCTCTGTAGGAATGATGGTGTCTCCACTGCAGTTATGGCCTCCCGGCTCCAACTTCACAAAATGTAGTTTTAAACGGGTTGTCCACTTTTTACTATTGATGACCTATCCTTAGGATAGGTCATCAGTATCCCATTGACTCAGGGCACCCATGCCGATCAGCTGTTTAATTTGCTCCTGGCTCTCCCCCAACCATCCTTTTGTTCTGCCAGGAGATAAGCTATTCCCCATAAAATACACACATATGTAGAGTTGAGCGGACACCTGGATGTTCGGGTTCGAGAAGTTCGGCCGAACTTCCCGGAAATGTTCGGGTTCGGGATCCGAACCCGATCCGAACTTAGTCCCGAACCCCATTGAAGTCAATGGGGACCCGAACTTTTCGGCACTAAAAAGGCTGTAAAACAGCCCAGGAAAGGGCTAGAGGGCTGCAAAAGGCAGCAACATGTAGGTAAATCCCCTGCAAACAAATGTGGATAGGGAAATGAATTAAAATAAAAATAAAATAAATAAAAATTAACCAATATCAATTGGAGAGAGGTCCCATAGCAGAGAATCTGGCTTCACGTCACCCACCACTGGAACAGTCCATTCTCAGATATTTAGGCCCCGGCACCCAGGCAGAGGAGAGAGGTCCCGTAACAGAGAATCTGTCTTCATGTCAGCAGAGAATCAGTCTGCATGTCATAGCAGAGAATCAGGCTTCACGTCAGCCACCACTGCAACAGTCCATTGTCATATATTTAGGCCCAGCACCCAGGCAGAGGAGAGAGGTCCCGTAACAGAGAATCTGTCTTCATGTCAGCAGAGAATCAGTCTGCATGTCATAGCAGAGAATCAGGCTTCACGTCAGCCACCACTGCAACAGTCCATTGTCATATATTTAGGCCCAGCACACAGGCAGAGGAGAGAGGTCCCGTAACGGAGAATCTGGCTTCATGTCAGCAGAGAATCAGTCTGCATGTCATAGCAGAGAATCAGGCTTCATGTCACCCAACATTGGAACAGTCCATTGGCATATATTTAGGCCCAGCACCCAGGCAGAGGAGAGAGGTCCCGTAACAGAGAATCAGGCTTCACGTCAGCCAACATTGGAACAGTCCATTGGCATATATTTAGGCCCCGGCACCCAGACACAGGAGAGGTTCATTCAACTTTGGGTAGCCTCGCAATATAATGGTAAAATGAAAATAAAAATAGGATTGAATGAGGAAGTGCCCTGGAGTACAATAATATATGGTTAAGGGGAGGTAGTTAATGTCTAATCTGGACAAGGGACGGACAGGTCCTGTGGGATCCATGCCTGGTTCATTTTTATTAACGTCAGCTTGTCCACATTGGCTGTAGACAGGCGGCTGCGTTTGTCCGTAATGACGCCCCCTGCCGTGCTGAATACACGTTCAGACAAAACGCTGGCCGCCGGGCAGGCCAGCACCTCCAAGGCATAAAAGGCTAGCTCTGGCCACGTGGACAATTTAGAGACACAGAAGTTGAATGGGGCCGAACCATCAGTCAGTACGTGGAGGGGTGTGCACACGTACTGTTCCACCATGTTAGTGAAATGTTGCCTCCTGCTAACACGTTGCGTATCAGGTGGTGGTGCAGTTAGCTGTGGCGTGTTGACAAAACTTTTCCACATCTTTGCCATGCTAACCCTGCCCTCAGAGGAGGGCAGGGTTAGCCGTGACACAGCTGCCTTGGCGACCTCTTGCTCCTCCTCTGCCTTGGCCTTGGGCTTCCACTTGTTCCCCTGTGACATTTGGGAATGCTCTTAGTAGCGCGTCTACCAACGTGCGCTTGTACTCGCGCACCTTCCTATCACGCTCCAGTGCAGGAAGTAAGGTGGGCACATTGTCTTTGTACCGTGGATCCAGCAGGGTGGCAACCCAGTAGTCCGCACACGTTAAAATGTGGGCAACTCTGCTGTCGTTGCGCAGGCACTGCAGCATGTAGTCGCTTATGTGTGCCAGGCTGCCCAGGGGTAAGGACAAGCTGTCCTCTGTGGGAGGCGTATCATCATCGTCCTGCCTTTCACCCCAGCCACGCACCAGTGATGGGCCCGAGCTGCGTTGGGTGCCACCCCGCTGTGACCATGCTTCATCCTCATCCTCCTCCACCTCCTCCTCATCCTCGTCCTCCTCGTCCTCCAGTAGTGGGCCCTGGCTGGCCACACTCGTACCTGGCCTCTGCTGTTGCAAAAAACCTCCCTCTGAGTCACTTCGAAGAGACTGGCCTGAAAGTGCTAAAAATTACCCCTCTTCCTCCTCCTCCTCCTCCTCCTCCTGGGTCACCTCCTCTTCCATCATCGCCCTAAGTGTTTTCTCAAGGAGACATAGAAGTGGTATTGTAACGCTGATAACGGCGTCATCGCCACTGGCCATGTTGGTGGAGTACTCGAAACAGCGCAACAGGGCACACATGTCTCGCATGGAGGCCCAGTCATTGGTGGTGAAGTGGTGCTGTTCCGTAGTGCGACTGACCCGTGCGTGCTGCAGCTGAAACTCCACTATGGCCTGCTGCTGCTCGCACAGTCTGTCCAGCATGTGCAAGGTGGAGTTCCACCTGGTGGGCACGTCGCATATGAGGCGGTGAGCGGGAAGGCCGAAGTTACGCTGTAGCGCAGACAGGCGAGCAGCAGCAGGATGTGAACGCCGGAAGCGCGAACAGACGGCCCGCACTTTATGCAGCAGCTCTGACATGTCGGGGTAGTTGTGAATGAACTTCTGCACCACCAAATTCAGCACATGCGCCAAGCAAGGGATGTGCGTCAAACCGGCTAGTCCCAGAGCTGCAACGAGATTTCGCCCATTATCGCACACCACCAGGCCGGGCTTGAGGCTCACCGGCAGCAACCACTCGTCGGTCTGTTGTTTTATACCCCGCCACAACTCCTGTGCGGTGTGGGGCCTGTCCCCCAAACATATGAGTTTCAGAATGGCCTGCTGACGTTTACCCCGGGCTGTGCTGAAGTTGGTGGTAAAGGTGTGTGGCTGACTGGATGAGCAGGTGGAAGAAGAGGAGGAGGAAGCCGAGTAGGAGGAGGTGGCAACAGGAGGCAAAGAATGTTGCCCTGTGATCCTTGACGGCAGAAGGACGTGCGCCAAACAGCTCTCCGCCTGGGGCCCAGCTGCCACTACATTTACCCAGTGTGCAGTTAGGGAGATATAGCGTCCCTGGCCGTGCTTACTGGTCCACGTATCTGTGGTTAGGTGGACCTTGCCACAGATGGCGTTGCGCAGTGCACACTTGATTTTATCGGATACTTGGTTGTGCAGGGAAGGCACGGCTCTCTTGGAGAAGTGGTGCCGGCTAGGAACAACATACTGTGGGACAGCAAGCGACATGAGCTGTTTGAAGCTGTCTGTGTCCACCAGCCTAAATGACAGCATTTCATAGGCCAGTAGTTTAGAAATGCTGGCATTCAGGGCCAGGGATCGAGGGTGGCTAGGTGGGAATTTACGCTTTCTCTCAAATGTTTGTGAGATGGAGAGCTGAACGCTGCCGTGTGACATGGTTGAGATGCTTGGTGACGGAGGTGGTGGTGGTGTTGGTGGTACATCCCCTGTTTGCTGGGCGGCAGGTGCCAACGTTCCTCCAGAGGCGGAGGAAGAGGCTGAGGCGGCAGCAGCAGAAGTGGCCGAGGCGGCAGCAGCAGAAGAGGTAGCAGGGGGAGCCTGAGTGACTTCCTTGGTTTTAAGGTGTTTACTCCACTGCAGTTCATGCTTTGCATGCAGGTGCCTGGTCATGCAGGTTGTGCTAAGGTTCAGAACGTTAATGCCTCGCTTCAGGCTCTGATGGCATAGCGTGCAAACCACTCGGGTCTTGTCGTCAGCACATTGTTTGAAGAAGTGCCATGCCAGGGAACTCCTTGAAGCTGCCTTTGGGGTGCTCGGTCCCAGATGGCGGCGGTCAGTAGCAGGCGGAGTCTCTTGGCGGCGGGTGTTCTGCTTTTGCCCACTGCTCCCTCTTTTGCTACGCTGTTGGCTCGGTCTCACCACTGCCTCTTCTTCTGAACTGTGAAAGTCAGTGGCACGACCTTCATTCAATGTGGGGTCTAGGACCTCATCATCCCCTGCATCGTCTTCCACCCAGTCTTGATCCCTGACCTCCTGTTCAGTCTGCACACTGCAGAAAGACGCAGCAGTTGGCACCTGTGTTTCTTCATCATCAGAGACATGCTGAGGTGGTATTCCCATGTCCTCATCATCAGAAAACATAAGTGGTTGTGCGTCAGTGCATTCTATGTCTTCCACCGCTGGGGAAGGGCTGAGTGGATGCCCTTGGGAAACCCTGCCAGCGGAGTCTTCAAACAGCATAAGAGACTGCTGCATAACTTGAGGCTCAGACAGTTTCCCTGGTATGCATGGGGGTGATGTGACAGACTGATGGGCTTGGTTTTCAGGCGCCATCTGTGCGCTTTCTGCAGAAGACTGGGTGGGAGATAATGTGAACGTGCTGGATCCACTGTCGGCCACCCAATTGACTAATGCCTGTACCTGCTCAGGCCTTACCATCCTTAGAACGGTATTGGGCCCCACCATATATCGCTGTAAATTATGGCGGCTACTGGGACCTGAGGTAGTTGGTAAACTAGGACGTGTGGCTGTGGCAGAACGGCCACGTCCTCTCCCAGCACCAGAGGGTCCACTAACACCACCACGACCATGTCCACGTCCGCGTCCCTTACTAGATGTTTTCCTCATTGTTATCGTTCACCACAACAACAAAAATATTATTTGGCCCAATGTATTGAATTCAAATTCAGGACTTTTTTTACAGACACCTAACACTATCTGGCTATCTATTTAGGTACCGTATTACACTAATACAGGCACAGCAGTAACCACAGATTTAGCTGAATATAAATTTGAGGCCTAGTATTTAGGCGCTGGGTGACAGGTATAGGTTTACTGACAGAATTAGACTTGGAAATGCACAGTAGCGTGTGTGTGAAGTTATTTTGAATGTCCCTATGTGCACCTTGAATCTTATATACCCTTTTAGGGATAGATTTAAAATAGCTCTGATACAGCAGAAACCACTAAATTAGGAAATTGCTAAATTGGGAATTGTATTTCAACCCAGAACAAAAACTGTGCTTTGACGGACACTAAATAACTTGACCAGCCACACCAGTAACGACAGATTTAGCTGGATATAAACTTGAGGCCTAGTATTTAGGCGCTGGGTGACAGGTATACGTTTACTGATAGAATTTGACTGGGATATGGCCAAAAAATAACCACACTATTGATGGTTAAATGCACTTGGTGTGACAGCCTGACCAACCACACTACTGAGGGTTAAATGCACTTGGTGACAGGCGCAGCTTGCCCCTGATGTAGTATATGGCCAAAAAATAAACAGACTATTGCTGGTTAAATGCACTTGGTGGCAGCTTGTGCTGGCGCAACACAAGACACAAAATGGCCGCCGATCACCGCAGAAAAAAGTGTCTGAAAAACGCTCTGGGCAGCCTAAAAACAGTGAGCAGTTGAATAGCAGCAGTTCAATCATCCACAGCTGCAGATCGATCTCTGAATTAAGTATTTTGGAGGAGTTAATCACTGCCTAATCTCGCCCTACTGTCGCAGCTGCAACCTCTCCCTATGCTAATCAGAGCAGAGTGACGGGCGGCGCTATGTGACTCCAGCTTAAATAGAGGCTGGGTCACATGGTGCTCTGGCCAATCACAGCCATGCCAATAGTAGGCATGGCTGTGACGGCCTCTTGGGGCAAGTAGTATGACGCTTGTTGATTGGCTGCTTTGCAGCCTTTCAAAAAGCGCCAAGAAAGCGACGAACACCGAACCCGAACCCGGACTTTTACGAAAATGTCCGGGTTCGGGTCCGTGTCACGGACACCCCAAAATTCGGTACGAACCCGAACTATACAGTTCGGGTTCGCTCATCCCTACACATATGTTCCACCAAGCCAAACGTGTATGTGTAAAAGAAAGCCCTGAGGAAGTCCGGAGAGATAGCTGTTGGACAGTTGTTCTGCTGTCAGCTATAAAATGTGTATGGGCAGCTTTAGACTTTCTGAAAACATCTCCATCAGAAAGTCTAAAGCTGGCCATACACCTTAGATCAGGGGTGCACAACCCACGTCCCCAGAACCATGGTTCCGGCCCCGTCCTGCTGGGCAGAAAAACAGCTGATCGTGCGATCATGATGGATAATGACAGCTGAGGACATGACGGATCTCCGGCTGTTAGTGAGAGCAGGGGAGCCGAGGAGAAGTTAAAAGAGGTTTATCAACCCTCTGCAGTTTAGTCCCAGCGATCACGTGATCGCCAGGTCTATTGGGGGCAGAGTCTGATCAGCTCTGCATTGTACAAAGCCCCCCAGAAGGCTGGTTTCCCGTGTTACTTGGACTCTTTTAGATGCTCCAGCTACAGTGGAAAAACAAAAAAGTCTGTGTCCCCAAAGGTCTTTCATGGGGGGAAAAAATAATAATAATTGAAAACACAATAAATAAAAAAAAATACAGAAAAAAGGAAAAAGTGCAATAAAAAAAAAGAAAAGGCAGTGTCTCCCAGAGGTCTTTTAAAGACCTCTTGCAGGACATACAGTGCTGCAAAAATATATAACAAAAATAAATAAAAACATTTTAACAATTTTTTTTTAATAAATCAATAAAATAGAAATAAAAGAAAACAATAAAAATTGTGAAAAATAAAATTGTTTCCTGCCCCCCAACCATCTTTTTATTACCTCTTGTGGTACATATTATGTGGAAAAAAAATATAAAGTGATTATAAAAAAAATACAAAATAAATAAAATACAAAAAGGAAAAAAAGGAGAATGTGCAAAATAAAAGTCAGTGTACCGCAAAGGTCTTTTTGTAGCAGAAATCTATTTAAAAAATAAGTTCAAGAAAAATTCATAAAATACATAAAAGAAAAAAAAAACACACCAACTAAAATGATCAAACGCAAAATAGGGAATAATAATTTGCACATTTAAAGAATAAGCTATTGTTAGAATAAAATATTGCTTAAAAACAATTTACAAGTGTTTGAACCACGTGCACTAAATCATGAAATTAGTGTCTAGTGAGTCATTAAGGCCTTTTCAGACCTGGTCAATAAAGAGTTAACAAACAAGTTCTTTCCCTGCTAGTACGGCCTGATACACACGACTGTACTGTGTTTTGCAGTCCGTAAAACACAGATACCAGTCATGTGTGCTCTGAATTTTGCGGAAGGTAGCAACGGATGTGGAATGGGTCTGCATCCGACCATCCAAAAATGATTGGCTGTGGACCAAAATAATGGTCGTGGGTAAAGATGAGCGACTCGAAGTTGACGAAGTGGAATTCGATCCGAATTTCAGGAAAAATTAGATTTTCACCGAATCAAAATTTCCTCACGCTTCATCGTAACAAATCACATTTTTTCATAAAATGTCTACTGCAAATGTTAGGACATGGAGCAAAGAACTCTGGGAACGAGGGATCACCCATAATGCCATGCATGCAGCCAATCAGCAGCCAGCCCTGTGATGTCACAGCTCTATAAATAGCAGCAGCCATCTTGGATTCTGCTATTTACCAGTGTGCTTAGTGCAGGGAGAGACGTCAGTAGGCGCTAGGGACAGTGCTAGGAAAGAGTTTATTGTGCTAAAAAAAAGATTTAGAAGTTCAGGGAAAGATTAGTCAAGGTGTAGGGAAAGGATAGGGAGGCATCATCTACACCAGGGATGGCCAACCTGCGGCTCTCCAGCTGTTGCAAAACTACAACTCCCAGCATGCCCAGACAGCCTACAGCTATAAAGCTGTTATACTGCTGCTTTAAGATGTTTGTAAGTAATTCCAGCAAACCTTGCTTATGATTGAGGTGCAAGTTCTTTGATACAGCTATTTATGGGGTGTATTAATAGGATAGATATGTACGTTCTATTAGCCATTCTGTGTTGATTTTACATTGTTTTACTTTTTTGGGGGGGTTATTATTAGGAAAAAGAAAGGGAAAAAATATATGTCATAATTGCCGTTCAGCGGTGAAGTAAGATTGTACTACAGCCATTTATGTGGTGTAGAAAAAGAATATTGTAGAGAATATTAGTAACAAACGGGAAAAAACGAATTCCATTCATGATGATGCAGTAGTAACGTGGTGTCCCTCCCCTTA
Organism: Bufo gargarizans; assembly: GCF_014858855.1. NCBI lineage: Eukaryota > Metazoa > Chordata > Amphibia > Anura > Bufonidae > Bufo > Bufo gargarizans. Next base: position 14,029,621 of record NC_058080.1, read on the forward strand.
GGATTTCTGGCTGCTTGCTTCTTACTGGATATGCCTGTGACCAGGCTCCTGATGGAACTTAATCGGCTTCTTCTCTGGTTGGGTGAGTGTCTCACAATTATTTCCAGACTTCATGCCCATTGCTAAATATAACAATAAATGGCAGAACATACTCAACAAAACTATGTGGAAAACCCAAGTTACTTTATCCCCCTCCTCTCCTCTGCCATCCGAATTTAAGGAAAATTTTGATTAGTCACGAAGCCAAATTTTCTCGCACTTCATGTGAACGAATCAATTTTTCCTGAAATGGCGGTAAAAAACCCCAAAAAAATATATTCCACTCATCCATTTGCTCACGGAGAAACCATCATGGCCATCTTGATTGAAGAAAATAACCAAATCTCGATTGCAAGACGTCACCACATCATCACGCTGGCTGGGCCTGGTGACTTGATCAGTAATGATGTCACCACGTCCACCCAGTGTGATGACATGGTGATGTCAGCACGCCTGAGATATGGTGCATTTTCTTCAATCAATATGTCTGTCTACGTGTACAAATGATGGCGTCTACGTGTACAAATCGATGAGGTGAGTGTGTGTATATATACAAACCGGATTCCAAAAAAGTTGGGACACTAAACAAATTGTGAATAACAACTGAATGCAATGATGTGGAGATGGCAAATGTCAATATGTTATTTGTAATAGAACGTAGATGACAGATCAAACGTTTAATCCGAGTAAATGTATAATTTTAAAGGAAAAATTTGTTGATTCAAATTTTCACGGTGTCAACAAATCCCCAAAAAGTTGGGACAAGTAGCAATAAGAGGCTGGAAAAAGTAAATTTGAGCATAACGAAGAGCTGGAAGACCAATTAACACTAATTAGGTCAATTGGCAACATGATTGGGTATAAAAAGAGCTTCTCAGAGTGGCAGTGTCTCTCAGAAGCCAAGATGGGTAGAGGATCACCAATTCCCACAATGTTGCTCAGAAAGATAGTGGAGCATTATCAGAAAGGTGTTACCCAGCGAAAAATTGCAAAGACTTTGCATCTATCATCATCAACTGTGCATAACATCACCCGAAGATTCAGAGAATCTGGAACAATCTCTGTGCGTAAGGGTCAAGGCCGTAAAACCATACTGGATGCCCGTGATCTCCGGGCCCTTAAACGACACTGCACCACAAACAGGAATGCTACTGTAAAGGAAATCCCAGAATGGGCTCAGGAATACTTCCAGAAACCATTGTCAGTGAACACAATCCACCGTGCCATCTGCCGTTGCCAGCTGAAACTCTACAGCGCAAAGAAGAAGCCATTTCTAAGCAAGATCCACAAGCTCAGGCGTTTTCACTGGGCCAGGGATCATTTAAAATGGAGTGTGGCAAAATGGAAGACTGTTCTGTGGTCAGACGAGTCACGATTCGAAGTTCTTTTTGGAAATCTGGGACGCCATGTCATCCGGACCAAAGAGGACAAGGACAACCCAAGTTGTTATCAACGCTCAGTTCAGAAGCCTGCATCTCTGATGGTATGGGGTTGCATGAGTGCGTGTGGCATGGGCAGCTTGCATGTCTGGAAAGGCACCATCAATGCAGAAAAATATATTCAGGTTCTAGAACAACATATGCTCCCATCCAGACGTCATCTCTTCCAGGGAAGACCCTGCATTTTTCAACAAGATAATGCCAGACCACATTCTGCATCAGTCACAACATCATGGCTGCGTAGGAGAAGGATCCGGGTACTGAAATGGCCAGTCTGCAGTCCAGATCTTTCTTCTATAGAGAACATTTGGCGCATCATAAAGAGGAAGGTGCAACAGAGAAGGCCCCAGACGATTGAACAGTTAGAGGCCTGTATTAGACAAGAATGGGAGAGCATTCCTATTTCTAAACCTGAGAAACTGGTCTCCTCGGTCCCCAGACGTCTGTTGAGTGTTGTAAGAAGAAGGGGAGATGCCACACAGTGGTGAAAATGGCCTTGTCCCAACTTTTTTGGGATTTGTTGACACCATGAAATTCTGTTTCAAAATATTTTTCCCTTAAAATGGTACATTTTCTCAGTTTAAACTTTTGTTCCGTGATTTATGTTCTATTCTGAATAAAATATTAGAAGTTGGCACCTCCACATTATTGCATTCAGTTTTTATTCACGATTTGTATAGTGTCCCAACTTTTTTGGAATCCGGTTTGTATATATATATCCCCAGATTAAGCCCCTGATACACTGAATGTGACCCTCAGATACTGCGATCAGTGTTGATGTGGGGCAGTGCGATTGCTGTTCCTGGTCATTGTGTCCGCTACGTACAATAGAATGCAATTCGTGACATACATTTATAACATCTTCTAAATACTGAATACGTGTTAATGGTGGTAAAATGCCTGTAAGTATCTTCTCTGAAGGGTAGAACAAGGGCAGAGGTTAAATTCTAAATCACATTTCCTAATGGATCGTATATTATCTACTCTTTTACAGTAAAAAAATGCAAAATAAAGTTTCCTGAAGTGCGGCCATCTTGCTTGAATCGTGTTTTTGAGTTCATTTTGGGTAAGATATAAAACCATATTAGGGCAACCTTTGTCCTATAAATATCTGTCCGTTTATTTGCCTCTGATCCTCAGGAACACCAGTAATGACCTGAAGATGGATCCATTGTTTTCATTGCATGGTTCTTTATGGTATCATCCACCATCATCTACTTTGTATATTGTATATGACATGCCGAGCAAAGAAGTAACTTCAGTCTTCATCCAGTTTCCATCCATCATCTCATTGACTTCAATGTAAACAATGGATGTAAACATGATGTCCCATTCGAGAGAAAAATGTGGAAAGAGATGATGGACGGAAAAATGGATGCAACGACGACTAATGGCTTCCATCTCATCAGATGTATGGTGTGAACAGGATCAAATTTATTCTTCTGTCTTCAAATGTTTGCTTGCCATAGAGAATTTGATGGACTTGAAAATAGGTTGAAATGAAGGTGAAGGTCTTAGAGGTCTTTCCTGGGTGGTATGACACAACTGTAAAAAGGTCCCAATTCCAGGTCTTGTTCCTTCAAATCTTTAATCCTTTTCCGACCAGCAGCGTGCTTTTACGGAACTGACTGGGTCCCTAATCCCTTAACGCATAATGCCGTACATGTAACATCATATAATGTGGCAGCATTTGTATGGAGTGGGCTGCTGCGGTGAGTATGCTCCATAGGCGGAGGCTGCTGGCTGTATCATACAGCAGGCACCTGGCCGCAATGTTGGGGAGCGGTGATCCCGACAAAACCTGTCATTTAACCCCTCCGATGCCGCATTTAATGCTGATTGCAGCATCTGTGGAGTTAGGCAAAGGGAGGATGTGGCTCTTCTGCCTTCTTATTGGAGCCCCCGCAGTTGAATAGTGGGGCTCCAATTGGTTACCATGGCGATGCTGCCAAAGCCTTCCAGGCCTGTCATGGTAATCTGCCTGCTGCGCTGTGCACGAAGCACAGCTCAGCAGGGATAGTGTAAGAATCCTTTTCACCGTAATAGATCTCTATTAGGGTGAATAGGACAAGGGAATCAAAAGAACCCAGGTTCTAGCCCCCTAAGGGGGCTAATAGTTATTTAAAAAAAAGTTAAAGTAAAAAAAAACACAAAAATATTAAGTTTCCCAATTTTACGTAGACAATGTACAAACAATAAAACATATACATATTAGGTATCGCCACATCTGAAAATGTCAACTATTAACATATTTAAAAATATTTAACAATTTTGTGGTGAATGCTGCAATGGAAAAAATAAAATAAAAACACGTGATTCACCATTTTTTAGTCATCTTGTCCCTTCAAAAATATTTAATAACAGTGATTAAAAAGTCATACATACAGCACCACAAAAGTGGTACCAAAAGCCACAGTTCTCTACGTTAAAAAAACAAGCCCTCATACAGCTCTGTAGACTGAAATATTAAAAAGTTATGGCTGTCAGAATATGGAGAGGTTTTACAAATGATTTTATTTTTTTTAAAAATAATTAAACAAAATAAAAAAACTTTACAAGTTTTGTATCACTGCAATTGTAGCCGCAAAATAAGGGTATCATGTCATTTTTAGTGCACAGTGAACACCATGATGTCAAAACCAAAAAAAAACTTGACGGAATTGTGGGTTTTTTTTCAATTTTACCACACAAAGAATTTTTTTTCCCGGTTTCCAATACAAAACATGGTAAATTAAATGGGGGCATTAAAAAATGCATCTTGTCCTGCAAAAAATAAGCCTCATATGGCTATGTGAGTGGAAAAATAAGAAAGTTATGGCTATTGGAGGAAAAAAAATGTTAAAATGAAAATAGGCCCAGTCTTAAGGGGTTAAAGATGGCGCCCGCTGCATGTTTTAAACAGCAGACACCCAGGGTTAATGTCTATCATTGACAATAATGCTGATCCCAGACATTTAACCCCTCAGCTGCCGTAGTCAAATGTGAACACGGGAACTGGGAGATAAAAAAAAAACATGAGCACATGCTCCCAGGTCTGCAATGGCTCCCCCTAGCAGTGATTTGGGGAACTGGATACTGTGTGCAGCCGAGGTTCTTCTGAATGAGTGAAGGCCACTACAGCTATGTTCCAATAAAGAATCTGCCTGTGGGCTCCATAGGAACATAGTGAACTTATCATAGACTCCAATGCTAATGTATTGGAGTCTATGGCATAAGCCATCGGATGATTGCATTTGCATGTTCAAGTTCTCTAAGGGAACTTTTAAAAAGTGTAAAAAAAGAAAAACATTTTTAAAAATATAAAAATTCAAACACCCCTTTCCCCAAAATAAAAATAGATAAACAATTAAAAAAATAGGCATCACCACATTTGAAATCACCCATACTATTAAAATACTTATCCCATACGGCAAACTGTGTAACTTAAAATAAAAAAAACAATCTTTGGTTGCTTCACCTCCCCAAAAGAATTTAATAAAAAGTGATTTAAAAAATCATATGTATACAGATCACCCTACTAAAATTGAGCCCCCACACAGCTCTGTAGACAAAGCTACAAAAAAGTTATAGGGGTCAGCATATGGAGATGAATAGAAAAAATATTTTTTTTTCAAAGTTTTTATTTTTTGCAGTATTAATACACAAGAAAAACTATAGAAATGTGATTATTGCTGTAATCATACTGACCTGAAAAATGAAGGATACAGGTCAGTTTTACTGCATAAGGAATTCCATTTAAAAAAAAAGATAAAACTGTGGCAGAGTTGCATTTTTTTCTCCCAGTTCCACCCAATTTGGATTTTTTCCAGGTTCCCACTACATCATATGCAACATTAAATGGTGCCATTAGAAAGTATAATTTGTTCTACAAACAAAAAACAAAAAAACAAGGCCTCATATGGCTATGTGGATGGAAAAATAATAAAATTATGACTCCGAGAAAGTAGGGAGTGAAAAATGCAACGATGGAAAGGTTAAACCACAGCATAACCACATTAAAAAAATGGAAACTAGTCTGACCACTTCTCCTGTATGACTATTACATAATCAGAGTTACCACCTCCCATCCCCCCTTTACATTACACACATTACAACAGGTTGCATCACCTTTCTGAAGTCACGTTCCGTCACAGATTCTTGGGTGAGATCAGGTCAAGGACAATGTGTAAGATTTATATGGTTCATCCATGAATCGCTCACATGTAGACTTTCTCTTGTGTCTTGGATCATTGTTTTGCTGCAGAACCCAAGAAGACATGTCTAGATGTGTAGCACATTCATGCATTCATAGATGTTGCCCCCCCCCCCATGCATCTATCTTTCATAGCAAACCTTGTGGAGATCATTTCCTAACACTCGGCAGATACAGCTACAGAAGTTGTCATCTTACAGCTAGAGAAAAAGTTGAATGGATTGGAATAAATGCTCTCTTGTTTCAGGAGAACCATTCCAGAAAGCTACCATCTATGGTTTTGAAATTGGTGAATATTTCTCTCTGGTTTTCCAGTTGGTTGCCACCACCTTGTTCATTGTCTGGAGTATTTATGGTAAGTACATAAAGAGTTTTTTTAGGTTTGTGCTGTTAGTATTAACCCAAGCCTGCTGTTCCTGCTGAAAAACCATACTGTCCTGCTCCATGCCAATCTGCGGTCTTCCAGTTCCCATCTTGTAAACTTCTGAATGGACGGGGGTACACCCTGCACTGTAGCCAACGACTGGCATTAGCGAAGACGTGTCTCCAAGTGGCTCTTCACTGCTGGGTCATGTACCATTCGAGGACGCGTCGCCACTGTTGCCAGTTATTGGTTTTAGGAGTCTACAGAAGGGAACCAGGGTGTGCGAATGGAGTGTTTTTTTCAACAGGAACAGCAGACTAGGCGTGAAATTTTCGCCGAATGATGTGATATGGTATAAACTGAAGATAATACAAAACACGAAGCTTTAGGGTGAGTTCACACGATGTATTTGTTTAATAATTTTGGTCTCAGAAACCGTACTGAAATTCTGCAACAACGTGCAGCCGAATGAAAATCACTGTGGATTTAACATATCTAAGGATAGGTCATCACTATACACATCCCAGAGAACAGCCTTAAGCGCTTTGAAAATGTACATATGGAACCCACACAAAAAGTCCACAGGTTTTCTGCACTTTTTTAATGTTGTGTTTTTTTAGTTTTAGTTTTTTTCATTTGAAGCAATTTTTGGTGCAGATTTTGTTCTGGTTTTAAAGGGAGCCTGTCACCTCCATATGGCCATATACAGTGCTTACATGGCTCTGAAGCACACCTATACAGGATTGTAACGGTACCATTTTTTCTTACATGGCATTCAGTGGGGCAAAAAAGTATTTAGTCAGCCACCAATTGTGCAAGTTCTCCCACTTAAAAAGATGAGAGGCCTGTAATTTTCATCATAGGCATACTTCAACTACGAGAGACATAATGAGAAAAAGAAATCCAGAAAAATAACATTGTCTGATTTTTAAAGAATTTATTTGCAAATTATGGTGGAAAATAAGTATTTGGTCAATAACAAAAGTTCATCTCAATACTTTATACTTTATGTAATATACCCTTTGTTGGCAATGACAGAGGTCAAACGTTTTCTGTAAGTCTTCACAGGTTTTCACACACTGTTGCTGGTATTTTGGCCCATTCCTCCATGCAGATCTCCTCTAGAGCAGTGAGGTTTTGGGGCTCTCGCTGGGTAACACGGACTTTCAACTCCCTCCAAAGGTTTTCTATGGGGCTGAGATCTGGAGACTGGCTAGGCCACTCCAGGACCTTGAAATGCTTCTTACGAAACCACTTCTTTGTTGCCCGGGCAGTGTGTTTGGGATCATTGTCCTGCTGAAAGACCCAGCCACGTTTCATCTTCAATGCCCTTGCTGATGGAAGGAGGTTTTCACTGAAAATCTCACAATACATGGCCCCATTCATTCTTTCCTTTACACAGATCAGTTGTCCTGGTCCCTTTGCTGAAAAACAGCCCCAAAGCAAGATGTTTCCATCCCCATGCTTTACAGTAAGTATAGTGTTCTTAGGATGCAACTCAGCATTCTTTCTCCTCCAAACACGATAAGTTGAGTTTTTACCAAAAAGTTCTACTTTGGTTTTATCTGACCATATGACATTCTACCAGTCCTCTTCTGGGCTTGGTAGAATTAGCGAATCTGACGAATGTATTCGTCATATTCAACAAAACAAAGATATTCTCCATCTTCGTTTTAGCTACCTATTCATCAACTTCGCCAATTCTAGCAATCATATAGGAAAGTTGACTATAGAGACAGCTAAGTTTAATTCTCTATGCGATTATATTACTTAGCTTTTTTTAAAAATAAATAGAATAATTATAATACCTGATAATTATTATAATTATTCTATTTATAAAAAAAAGCAAAGTAATATAATCGCATAGAGAATTAAACTTAGCTGTCTCTATAGTAAACTTTCCTATATGATTGCTAGAATTCGCGAAGTTGATGAATAGATAGCTAAAACGAAGATGGAGAATATCTTTGTTTTGTGGAATATGACGAATACATTCGTCATATTCGCTAATTCTACCAAGCCCAACCATAGTAAACCAGGTCCAAGTTGAAATCGCAATTCGATTATTATAACTTGAATTAATCGAATTACGATTTCAACTTAGCACTGCTATATTCCATATTAGGCTAGAATTAACGAATATGGAATATAGCAGCAACCATAGTAAACCAGGTCCAAGTTGAAATCGCAATTCGATTAATTCAAGTTATAATAATCGAATTGCGATTTCAACTTTTTACGTATATTCTTAATATTGCTATAACTTCGTCTTTTAGAATATTCGTAATATTTCTCTAACTTCGTCTATTAGAATATGACGAATATTCTAAAAGACGAAGTTAGAGCAATATTACGAAATTTCGTAAAATACACATATAGGCCTCATGCACACGACAGTTTTTTTTCACGGCCCGCAAAAACGGGGTCCGTGGGTCCGTGATCCGTGACCGTTTTTTCGTCCGTGGGTCTTCCTTGATTTTTGGAGGATCCACGGACATGAAAAAAAAGTCGTTTTGGCGTCCGCCTGGCCGTGCGGAGCCAAACGGATCCGTCCTGAATTACAATGCAAGTCAATGGGGACGGATCCGTTTGATGTTGACACAATATGGTGCCATTTCAAACGGATCCGTCCCCATTGACTTTCAATGTAAAGTCTGGAGTTCTTTTATACCATCGGATTGGAGTTTTCTCCAATCCGATGGTATATTTTAACTTGAAGCGTCCCCATCACCATGGGAACGCCTCTATGTTAGAATATACTGTCGGATATGAGCTACTTCGTGAACCTCAGATCCGACAGTATATTCTAACACAGAGGCGTTCCCATGGTGATGGGGACGCTTCAGGTTAGAATACACTACAAACTTTGTACAAGACTGCCCCCTGCTGCCTGGCAGCACCCGATCTCTTACTGGGGGATATGATAGCACAATTAACCCCTTTAGGTGCGGCACCTAAAGGGGTTAATTGTACTATCATATTCCCCTGTAGGAGATCAGGGCTGCCAGGCAGCAGGGGGCAGACCCCCCCTCCCCAGTTTGAATATCGTTGGTGGCACAGTGTGCCAACCACCATCGGCCCCCCCTCCCTCCCTCTATTGTATTAAATCGTTGGTGGCACAGTGTGCCAACCACCATCGGCCCCCCTCCCTCCCTCTATTGTATTAAATCGTTGGTGGCACAGTGTGCCAACCACCATCGGCCCCCCTCCCTCCCTCTATTGTATTAAATCGTTGGTGGCACAGTGTGCCAACCACCATGGCCCCCCCCCTCCCTCTATAGCAGTAACATTGGTGGCAGTGTGCGGTCTCAACAGTAGAAGATTCATACTTACCGGCTTGCAGCTGCGATGTCTGTGTCCGGCCGGGAGCTCCTCCTACTGGTAAGTGAAAGGTCTGTGCGGCGCATTGCTAAAGAACTGTCACTTACCAGTAGGAGGAGCTCCCGGCCGTTCACAGACATCGCAGCAGCAAGCAGGTAAGTATGAATCTTCTACTGTTGAGACCGCACACTGCCACCAATGTTACTGCTATAGAGGGAGGGGGGGGGCGATGGTGGTTGGCACACTGTGCCACCAACGATTTAATACAATAGAGGGAGGGAGGGGGGCCGATGGTGGTTGGCACACTGTGCCACCAACGATTTAATACAATAGAGGGAGGGAGGGGGGCCAATGGTGGTTGGCACACTGTGCCACCAACGATTTAATACAATAGAGGGAGGGAGGGGGGCCGATGGTGGTTGGCACACTGTGCCACCAACGATTTAATACAATAGAGGGAGGGAGGGGGGGGGGCGATGGTGGTTGGCACACTGTGCCACCAACGATATTCAAACTGGGGAGGGGGGGTCTGCCCCCCCTGCCTGGCAGCCCTGATCTCTTACAGGGGAATATGATAGTACAATTAACCCCTTTAGGTGCCGCACCTGAAGGGGTTAATTGTGCTATCATATCCCCCTGTAAGAGATCGGGTGCTGCCAGGCAGCAGGTGGCAGTCTTGTACAAAGTTTGCAGTGTATTCTAACTAGAAGCGTCCCTATCACCATGGGAACGCTTCTGTGTTAGAATATACTGTCGGAAATGAGTTTTCACGAAGTGAAAACTTAGATCAGAAAAAGCTTTTATGCAGACGGATCTTCGGATCCGTCTGTATGAAAGCAACCTACGGCCACGGATCACGGACACGGATGCCAATCTTGTGTGCATCCGTGTTCTTTCACGGACCCATTGACTTGAATGGGTCCGTGAACCGTTGTCCGTCAAAAAAATAGGACAGGTCATATTTTTTTGACGGACAGGATACACGGATCACGGATGCGGCTGCCAAACGGTGCATTTTCCGATTTTCCGAAAGTCAATGGGTCCGCGAAAAAAAACGGAAAACGGCACAACGGCCACGGATGCACACAACGGTCGTGTGCATGAGGCCTCAGACTGTAATTTAGCTAATATACTGCTATAGTAATATTTTAATAGTGTACATATTTTACAAAACTTAAGTTCAGAAGAGGCAAAAAAATTAGAGAGAAAAAAAATGATTATAGCACTATATTAGCTAAATTACAATCTATATGTGTATTTTACGAAATTTCGTAATATTGCTCTAACTTTGTCTTTTAGAATATTCGTAATATTCTAAAAGACGAAGTTGGAGCAATATTACGAAATTTTGTAAAATACCGTTGCCTTATACTATTAAAAGAAAAAAATCGCAATACGCGATTAATTAAATCGCATATTATTTGCGATAATTGGAAAAATTATGAATATTCGATTTCGACGAATATAACACGAATATTCAATCGAATATTCGCGAAATATCGCGAAATCGAATGTGGCACCTCCCGCTCATCACTAGTTTGTAGGTGACCAAATGCTTATTTTAACGAGGAATTTACCAAGTAATTCATTAGAAATCCTACAATGTGATTTCCTGTATTCTTTCCCCCCATTCTGTCTCGCATAGTTGAAGTGTACCTATGATGAAAATTACAGGCCTCTCTCATCTTTATAAGTGGGAGAACTTGCACAATTGGTGGCTGACTAAATACTTTTTTGCCCCACTGTTGTAATGGATTATAAAAGCTAAATAATCAGTATGAACTGCTGCACAGATTTTTCCACTAAAAACAATAGGAGATGGGCTGAGAGTGGATTCCATTAAGATTTTGATGTGGAAAATGCACCAAAATATATGTGGAAAATCCGCTGTTTGAACAAGGTCTAAGGGTACATTCACACGAACATAAGCCGTCCATGCCTGTGCTGCTGACTACAGATTGCAGTCTGCAATGCACGGGCACCGGCCATGTGAATCCCATATTGTGGTGTGGACCTATTGAATGGGTCCGCATCCGCAATATAAGGCAAAATATAGGACATGTCCTATTTTTTGTGGACGGGAGGCATGGACCAAAAAGCCCAAGGAAGAGCTTCTGTGGGCTTCCGATTCGTGCCTTCGCACCGCGCTATATATCGTGAGGATTGCGGACCCATTCAAGTCAATGGGTCCGCTTCCATGATACGGGATACATACAGCCAGTGCCAGTATATTGCAGAATCATTGTTTATGGTCCGCAATACGGGCACGGACGTGTGAATTGCACACAAACGTATTTTGTTTTCGTTCCGTTTTAGTGGTTTCCGTTTGAGGTCCGTATGCGGAACCATTTATTTCAATGGTTCCACACAAAAAAACTGAATGTACTCCATATGCATTCCATTTCCGTATTTCCCTTCCGCAAAAAATTAGAACATGTCTTATTATTGTCCGCATTACAGACAAGGATAGTTCAGTTCTATTAGGGGCCAGCTGTTCCGTTTTGCAAAATATGGAATGCACATGGACGTTGTCCGTATTTTTTGCGGATCCGTTTTTTGAGGACCGCAAAATACATACAGTCATGTGCAAGAGGCCTTATACTGGTAGTGAACTCAAACTTAGGCTTTGTCCACATGGTGGATTTTCCCTTTGGATTTTAGCATCAACATTCCATCCACTTCCCTTTGTGTCCATGGGAAATCCGCAATCTGGTTATTACACGCATTGATTAATAATCTACATTGTTTTTATTCTTGATGCTGATTCCGCATGGAAATTCTCTTTGAAATCAATGGGAGGCCAAAAAACCCTGGTCAAAACCTGCACCAGAAACCGTTCCAAATGCAACAGGCCTTGGTTTTAACCAGTTATGACCCATTAGTTATCCATACATTCTAGTCTATGAAGGCTACAGACCCCACAGAAAAGGGGTGTGAACACTTTCACCATTTCTCCTAGATATACTTAAAGGGGTTTTCCCACTTTGCTAAATCAGCCTGAGCTGCAGTCACTCTGCTGGTAACTTCCTGCTTTTCTGCAGATAAGGCTGGGCGGGCTTAGGCAGCTAGAGTGAAGGCCGGCCACGCCTCCTTATGACCTCACACTGAGAGCTGAGTCCTGCGTGCTCGTTCATGTGAAGACTATGACTCATCAGTAGTGTTGAGCGTGAATATTCGAATTGCGAATTTTTTTCTCGAATATCGCAATTTCGAGATTTCGCGAATATTTAGAATATCGTTCTATATATTCGCGAATTCGAATATTCGCTTTTTTTTTTATTATTATATTTTTTTCTTTCCCACTTCTCTAAAGTTGTTCTTACCTGTCCTTTGGATTCCTGGCTTCCTGGCTGCTCCAGTCAGTGGCGTTTTCAACTTACTGCTATATTCCATATTAGCTAAATTACAATCTAATCTATATGTGTATTTTACGGAATTCCGCAATAGTCGAAATTGCGATGCGAGTAATATAACACGAAATAATCGCATGAAGATTTCAACTTAGCACTGCTATATTCCATATTAGGCTAGAATATGGAATATAGCAGTGCTAAGTTGAAATCTTCATGCGATTATTTCGTGTTATATTACTCGCATCGCAATTTCGACTTTTGCAAATGTTCTTAATATTGCTCTAACTTCGTCTTTTAGAATATTACGAATATTCTAAAAGACGAAGTTAGAGCAATATTACGAAATTTCGTAAAATACACATAGATTGTATTTAAGCTAATATACTGCTATAGTAATATTTTTTAATAGTGTACATATTTTACAAAACTTAAGTTCAGAAGAGGCAAAAAAAAATTAGAGGAAAAAAAAGGGATTATAGCACTATATTAGCTAAATTACAATCTATATGTGTATTTTACGAAATTTCGTAATATTGCTCTAACTTCGTCTTTTAGAATATTCGTAATATTCTAAGAGACGAAGTTAGAGCAAATCACGAAATTTCGTAAAATACACATATTAGCCTAGCCATAGTCAATTAGCATAGGAACGTTGCCTTATACTATCAAGATAAATAATCGCAATACGCGAGAAAAAAAAATAATTGTATATTATTCGCGATAATTGGAATAATTACGAATATTCGATTTCGACGAATATAACACGAATATTCATTTGAATATTCGCGAAATATCGCGAAATCGAATATGGCACCTCCCGCTCATCACTACTCATCAGGCTCACTGGCTCCCGGCAGTGTCTGTGAAGCTTATCTCTCCTGCTGTGGATTGCTATCACTCAGCAAGCAATGCTAAATGATCTTAGAGAGTTGCATTTTGATGTCCTGAATACTATCCACACATAAAACTTTCCAAATATATTCAACACTATATCTGTGCATCAAAAACTGTAATTTACTACAGCACAAATGCATGACACCTTGTATAAATAGGATTTTTGTTTTTTACTCCCCTAAAACAACCACTGAACAGCACAGATGTATTCTTACCATTATAGCTGTACTAAATTGAGTAATAACATTCATATCCAACTTTTCTATATATCAGTGTATTCCCCTCCCCCCATGTCATCTAGATTTCCACTTTTCTCTGTCATACCTTGCTAATCCACTCCCCTGCTATCCCTGTGGATGTTTGCAACACGATTAGCTCTGCTACATTTTATGGTTTTCCATACAATTCATAAACTTGCCCCCAGTTTCCATAAAATTCATATAGTTGCCCCCAGTGTCCATACATATAATATAGTTGCCCCCAGTGTCCATACATATAATATAGTTGCCCCCAGTCTCCATAAAATACATATATTTCCCCCCAGTGTCCCTAAAATTCATATGGTTGCCCCCAGTGTCCCTAAAATTCATATGGTTGCCCCCAGTGTCCATAAAATACATATAGTTGCCCCCAGTGTCCATAAAATACATATAGTTGCCCCCAGTGTCCATAAAATACATATAGTTGCCCCCAGTGTCCATAAAATACATATATTTGCCCCCAGCCTCCATAAAATACATATAGTTGCCCCAGTGTCCATAAAATACATATATTTGCCCCCAGCCTCCATAAAATACATATAGTTGCCCCAAGTGTCCATAAAATTCATATATCTGCCCCCTGTGTCCCTAAAATTCATAAAGTTGCCCCCTGTGTCCCTAAAATTCAAATAGTTGCCCCCAGTGTCACTAAAATTTCTATATTGTTGCCCCCAGTGTCCCTAAAATTCATATAGTTGCCCCCAATGTCAGTAAAATTCATATAGTTGCCCCCAGTGTCACTAAAATTCATATAGTTGCCACCAGTGTCACTAAAATTCTTATAGTTGCCCCCAATGTCACTAAAATTCATATATTTGCCCCCAGTGTCCCTAAAATAAATATAGTTGCCCCCTGTGTCCCTAAAATTCATAAAGTTGCCCCCTGTGTCCCTAAAATTCAAATAGTTGCCCCCAGTGTCACTAAAATTCCTATATTGTTGCCCCCAGTGTCCCTAAAATTCATATATCTGCCCCCAGTGTCCCTAAAATTCATATAGTTGCCCCCAATGTCAGTAAAATTCATATAGTTGCCCCCAGTGTCCCTAAAATTCATATAGTTGCCACCAGTGTCACTAAAATTCTTATAGTTGCCCCCAATGTCACTAAAATTCATATAGTTGCCCCCAGTGTCACTAAAATTCATATATCTGCCCCCAGTGTCCCTAAAATTCATATAGTTGCCCCCAATGTCAGTAAAATTCATATAGTTGCCCCCAGTGTCACTAAAATTCATATAGTTGCCACCAGTGTCACTAAAATTCATATAGTTGCCCCCAATGTCACTAAAATTCATATAGTTGCCCCCAGTGTCACTAAAATTCATATATCTGCCCCCAGTCTCCCTACAATTCATATAGTTGCCCCCCTGTGTCCCTAAAATTCCTATATTGTTGCCCCCAGTGTCCCTAAAATTCATATAGTTGCCCCCAATGTCAGTAAAATACATATAGTTGCCCCCAGTGTCCATAAAATACATATAGTTGCCCCCAGTGTCCATAAAATACATATATTTGCCCCCAGCCTCCATAAAATACATATAGTTGCCCCAGTGTCCATAAAATACATATATTTGCCCCCAGCCTCCATAAAATACATATAGTTGCCCCAAGTGTCCATAAAATTCATATATCTGCCCCCTGTGTCCCTAAAATTCATAAAGTTGCCCCCTGTGTCCCTAAAATTCAAATAGTTGCCCCCAGTGTCACTAAAATTCCTATATTGTTGCCCCCAGTGTCCCTAAAATTCATATAGTTGCCCCCAATGTCAGTAAAATTCATATAGTTGCCCCCAGTGTCACTAAAATTCATATAGTTGCCACCAGTGTCACTAAAATTCTTATAGTTGCCCCCAATGTCACTAAAATTCATATATTTGCCCCCAGTGTCCCTAAAATAAATATAGTTGCCCCCTGTGTCCCTAAAATTCATATAGTTGCCCCCTGTGTCCCTAAAATTCAAATAGTTGCCCCCAGTGTCACTAAAATTCCTATATTGTTGCCCCCAGTGTCCCTAAAATTCATATATCTGCCCCCAGTGTCCCTAAAATTCATATAGTTGCCCCCAATGTCAGTAAAATTCATATAGTTGCCCCCAGTGTCCCTAAAATTCATATAGTTGCCACCAGTGTCACTAAAATTCTTATAGTTGCCCCCAATGTCACTAAAATTCATATAGTTGCCCCCAGTGTCACTAAAATTCATATATCTGCCCCCAGTGTCCCTAAAATTCATATAGTTGCCCCCAATGTCAGTAAAATTCATATAGTTGCCCCCAGTGTCACTAAAATTCATATAGTTGCCACCAGTGTCACTAAAATTCATATAGTTGCCCCCAATGTCACTAAAATTCATATAGTTGCCCCCAGTGTCACTAAAATTCATATATCTGCCCCCAGTCTCCCTACAATTCATATAGTTGCCCCCCTGTGTCCCTAAAATTCCTATATTGTTGCCCCCAGTGTCACTAAAATTCCTATATTGTTGCCCCCAGTGTCCCGAAAATTCATATAGTTGCCCCCAATGTCACTAAAATTCATATATCTGCCCCCAGTGTCCCTAAAATTCATATAGTTGCCCCCTGTGTCCCTAAAATTCAGATAGTTGCCCCCAGTGTCACTAAAATTCCTATATTGTTGCCCCCAGTGTCCCTAAAAATCATATAGTTGCCCACCAGTGTCACTAAAATTGATATATTTGCCCCCAGTGTCACAAAAATTCATATATTTGCCCCCAGTGTCCCTAGAATTCATATAGTTGCCCCCTGTGTCCCTAAAATTCAGATAGTTGCCCCCAGTGTCACTAAAATTCCTATATTGTTGCCCCCAGTGTCCCTAAAAATCATATAGTTGCCCACCACTGTCACTAAAATTGATATATTTGCCCCCAGTGTCACTAAAATTCATATGTTTGCCCCCAGTGTCCCTAGAATTCATATAGTTGCCCCCTGTGTCCCTAAAATTCAGATAGTTGCCCCCAGTGTCACTAAAATTCCTATATTGTTGCCCCCAGTGTCCCTAAAAATCATATAGTTGCCCACCAGTGTCGCAAAAAATTTTAAAGTTGCCCCCAGTCTCCATAAAAATGCCCCCTTTGAATTTAAATGAACCCCCTTTGTTGCCCAATACTCAATAATCGGTGGTGAGTGGGCCACTAGATCTTATACTTACCTTTTATGAAATATTATCCAGATCCTCCGACGTCCGTCCTCTCGCTCCGCAGACTCGCCCGAACTGTTCGGATGTTCGCATGTTCGCGCATGCGCAGCGCTATCTCCGACACACATGATAAATTGCGCATGCGCGAACGTGCGCGTACTCATAGCAATGGAGAGGCGGCCCGATAATTTGTAGAGCTGTTGTGCGCAGGCGCGGCACAGCGATGCGGCGGACGAAAGAGGCCGTATCCATGGGATACAGAAATCAACAAAGGCATCGCATAACATGATTTTTTGAAAGAAAGGTAGCTTTTGGATTATTACATGGATAGGAAGATATGTTCTGTGGGGGTAAATAAATTAGATAAAACCTATTTAATGAAGTGGGACAACCCCTTTAAGTGAAATATTGTAAAATAAAATCTGATACAACTTAGAAATCTGCAGCTTTGTTTATACAACTGTTTTGCCATGTGTCTCCATGGTTACAGACTACATACAGACCCTGTGTAGTCTGATCTTGCCGGAATGTGTTACTGTCTTTCATTTGTCCCAGATCCTACTGTCTGCAGATTATCAAGTTGACCCCCCTAACTTGTGATATATAGGACTACAACAACAACAACAACAAAAAGGGCATCACTTAAAAGGGTTTTTTCATATTGATATAAATGTATTTATTTATTTTTTGTCATGGTGTTTAGCTATCTTACCAAATGCCAGTAAGTAATCATGTCAGACATTCTTGTTGCTACGGAGATGCTGCCTAACAACCACAGACTTTTCAATAGGCTTGTCAAGCACCACATTCCTATTAATCAATACTGGTTATAATACTGCAACTCGTGGACTGTGTTACATAATAAACTGTGTGAATAGGGAGTGACTTCGGTTCTGTCTCTTTACAGGACATGGACATGGGGACAGGGTTGTCTGGCCAATATTATCTGCAATCAGTTTTCTTGTAGAGATGGTGATGAAATGTGAGTATCAGGAGGACTTTACCATAGAACTACATCTACAGAGGAGAATATTATAGAAAACCTATTTCCGACCCATTAAAGTGCTACTCCCATCTAATAAAATGGCCCGGAAAAAGGTTCAGTGCTGCAGCCCCATCATTATCAGGATCTGTGGGGGTCCCAGGGGTTAGATATCTATGCTAATGATGTACTATCATTCTGTAAAGGGGTTGTCCAAGTTCAGAGCTAAATCCAGACATATCCCCTTCTTCCCCCACTCAGCCTCTCTGACATGAGCATCAGAGCATTTCATGCTCCGATGCTCTCCCTTGCCCTGCGCTGCATCGCACCGGGCGAGGTCTGTTTTGTTTACACTTTTACACTGCTTTGTGGAGGATTCCACCTAGCAGTGTTCCCGGTACTGGCACGATGGGTGTGATTTAGCGCGGCCCTAGCCGATTTACAGGCTAGAGCCCGCCAATTAGTGTTGGTGATGACACCGGGCTCACTGCTAGGCAAAAGCCTCCGCCTAGCTTACCCATGGAGAACCCAGTACGTTACTTGATCTCCAGAAAAAGCCCTTGCCCCTTGTTATTCAGCGCAGGGAAAGGAAGAGCATCGAAGCAATAAATGCTCCAATGCTCATGTCAGAGGGGCTGACTGGGGGAGGAAGGGAATATGTCCGGGTTCAGCTCTAAACCTGGACAACTCCTTTAACATGAGATTATCCCTTAGCCTGAAATAAAGAACCCAAAAACTCCAGCTCCAAATCTGACCTACTGGAACAAATCATCTACAGGCCATGAACCAGGGAATTTCATTCAGAAGCTGTTACTTCCTATGATCACAACAAAACTTTGAGGCACTCATGGCCTAATACTTTTCCAAAGAAGGCTGTCTGGTTTATCTGAGAAGAACCATTACAGATATGCTGATTAGTCATAGTTATGGGCGAGTAGACACAGGAGGTGAAGGCAGTGGGAGAAGGTAACTAGAAAATTGTAAAAAGGAGTCTGGACTATGGAGGTTTGTGAAAGGTCACACAAGGTGCATCCTAATCCTTTTCTGAAGATTACATGTCACCAATGGGACAAATTTATTCAAACAAAGCCAATAAGTTATTCCCAAACTATTGATGTATGGGCAGAATACAAATTACAGTACGGTCCCCTCTCCAAAACCCCAAGAAGTTTTTTTGGGCAAAGCCAACTGATGTAGACGATTATTGACTCTCCTTCATCAGTTGGTAAAGCAGATAATGTCTCATGACCAATTCCAGCTCCTCAGTGAATTTTCAAGTAGAGCCATTTTAGAAATGTTTAAACTATCTCAGAACCATTTTAGGATCTTCATTGGTTGATCACTTTATCTCTCAATAGAATAATTGTTTCAAGGTAAGATGTAAGAACTCTATTCTTCTTTTCAGTTTTCAGATGTTGTTGCACTTGTCTGCTGAAAACGTTGAGATGCCCCAGCTTTGTGATGCTTTTTCGACCCGTTCTGATAAGTGGATTGATTGTGGTCTTTTCTTTAATATGTAAGTGTCTACATTCGATGAAATGCAGTCACAATCACTAATCACAAACACAAGTTATAAAACTAAGAATGAACCATGTCATAGCGATCCCGACACTTTTAGTCTGTGGCTTCATTGTCTTTCTAAAACATACCACATTGCTTTTACAGTATTATAGAAGATCTTCTTCTATAGCTACCTAGAAGGTGACATGTGGTTGGTATATACAGTGGTGCTTGAAAGGTTGTGAACCCTTCAATATTTTCTATATTTCTGCATAAATGTGACCTAAAACTGTAAGATTTTCATCCAAGTCCTAAAAGTAAGGATAGCCAAATGAAAGAAATGAGTAAAAAATATGAAACTAGCCATTTATTTATTGAGGAAACTGATCCAATATCACAATATCTGTAAGTGGCAAAAGTATGTGAACCTTTGGTTTCAGTATCTGGTGTGACCAACCTGTGCAGCAATAACTGCAACTAAAAGTTTCCTGTAATTGTTGATTAGTCCTGCACATCGGCTTGGAGGAATTTTAGCCCATTACTCCATACCAATCAGCCTTAGCTCTGCTTTGTTGGTGGATTGTCTCCCATGAACCGCTTGCTTCAGGTCCTTCTATAACATTGCTATTGGAATACGGTCAGGACTTTGACTTGGTTATTCCGAAACGTTAACTTTCTCCTTCTTTAACCATTCTTTGGCAGAACGACTTGTAAGCTTAGGGACATTGTCTTGCTGCATGGCCCACGTTCCTTGGAGATTCAGCTGATGGACAGATGTCCTGACATTTTTGTTTAGAATTTGCTGGTATATTTTAGAATTCATTGTTCCACCTATGATGGCAAGCCACCCCGGCCCAGGTGTAGCAAAACTGCCCTGAACCACGATACCACCATCCATCACCGTGTTTCACAGATAGAATGGAGTTTTATGCTGGACTACAGGGTTTTCTTTCTCCAAACATATTGTTTCTCATTTAAAGAGAACTTGTCACCACAAAATGCAGAACAGTCTGCAGACAGTAGGTTATAGAGCAGGAGGAGCTGAGCAGATCGATATAGTTTTGCTTTTTCTTCAGTTGTACAAGGGCAGGTGTTATCACTGATAGCTGTACGCAGTGTTGGACTGGGGTGCCACCAGTAAAAGCGACTCTAGGGGCCCACCCTATGGTTTCACACAAATATTTACACTTAAGGGGGTTTTCCGATTTGCATCAACATCCTTAAAAATAATCCTTTATATAGGAAGCTGTAGTGTAATAGATCACATGACCGCTGCAGCCAATCACTGGCCACTGAGATCACTGATTAGTCACAGCAGTCAGGTGCGGTACACGGGTATTTTACCGCGGCAGCCAAAGCATTATGTCCCAGCTGCAGCCTGGCGGAGAGAACAGGGTATTGGTGCTGGATCAAAGAGTGATAAGGATGGTGAGTTTAAGTGTTTTTTTATTTTTTTTTTATTTTTTTTATTTTAACAGCATCCCTGTAGTTTGGCCTCAAAAATTTGAACTTAGGCACCCCCTTCAAGCTCAGTACTTAGATACCATAACAATACCAAGCTCAGTACTTAGATACCATAACAATACCAAGCTCAGTACTTAGATACCATAACAATACCAAGCTCAGTACTTAGATACCATTACTATACCAAGCTCAGTACTTAGATAAGGTAACAGAACCAAGCTCTGTGCATAGATACAGCAACAGCACTCTGTTACACACATACTTCTACACATACCGTCACTATTTCATACACACACTGTCATACAGGCAGGCACCCTTACATACACACACTGTCATACAGGCAGGCACCCTTACATACACACACTGTCATACAGGCAGGCACCCTTACATACACACACTGTCATACAGGCATGCACCCTTACATACACACACTGTCATACAGGCAGGCACCCTTACATACACACACCGTCATACAGGCAGGCACCCTCTACATACACACACTGTCATACAGGCATGCACCCTTACATACACACACTGTCATACAGGCAGGCACCCTTACATACACACACTGTCATACAGGCAGGCACCCTTACATACACACACTGTCATACAGGCAGGCACCCTTACATACACACACTGTCATACAGGCAGGCACCCTTACATACACACACTGTCATACAGGCAGGCACCCTTACATACACACACTGTCATACAGGCAGGCACCCCTACATACACACACTGTCATACAGGCAGGCACCCTTACATACACACAATGTCATACAGGCAGGCACCCTTACATACACACACTGTCATACAGGCAGGCACCCTTACATACACACACTGTCATACATACACACACTGTCATACAGGCAGGCACCCTTACATACACACACTGTCATACAGGCAGGCACCCTTACATACACACACTGTCATACAGGCAGGCACCCTTACATACACACACTGTCATACAGGCAGGCACCCTTACATACACACACTGTCATACAGGCAGGCACTGGATTTCCAAAAGTGCTGCCAAAAATAAAAGGTGAGATCTGATTGGCTGCTATGGGCAACTAAGCCAGTTCTACTTTGCACCAGTTTGATAAATTACCCCAAAGGTCTCTATAGTGTCTACAACAGTTATAATGTCCCCTAGAGTGCCCCCAGTAATAATAACACCCTATACTACGCTCCAGGTAATAATCCCTGTACAGTTTCCCCAGAAATAATAGAATTGCCCCTACAGTGTCTCCCTAATAGCAAGGCCCCCCATGCTGCCTACATATAGTAATTTCCCCCACACTGCCCCCATAGTAATTTCCCCCACACTGCCCCCATATAGTAGTTTGCCCCACACATAGTAGTTTCCCCCACACTTCCCCCACACAGCATTTACCCCACACGGCCCCCATAAAGTATTTTGCCCCATACAGTAATTGCCACTACACAGTAGTTTCCCCACACATTTCCCCATATAGTAATTAAGCAATTTCCCCCCATACTGCAATTTCCCCTCGAAGTACTGTCTCTTCACATGTCCTCCTGTGTGTCCCCCCATGTCCTCCAAAGTTGGCACATAAAATAAAAAAAATAAATAAAAGCAAAATACTCACCTATGTCCAGGCACGCGATGGCAGGCGTGCACACTCTACTGTACCGCGTCCCGGCACAGGAGCGCGCGATGATGTCATCACTGCGCCGGGATTTCACTACCGCATAGGCCTCAGGCCTACTAGGCCGGAAGCCTATAGTGGTGATCGGCGGCGGGGCAGGGAACTATGCGCTCCCATGCCCCGCCGCAGTATGTGGGAGTTCGGGTTGGCGTTGGGCCCCCCGACCTGAACGTCCCTATTGCAATCCGCCACTGTATTGGGGGCCAGGGCCCACAGAGGATTTCCCCGGCTCCACGGTGGGCCAGTCCGAGCCTGGCTGTACATAGGGGCAGTCTTAAGTATAGAAAGAGCAGAGATTTAATGAATCTTTTCCCACAAAACTATATAGCAATCTGCTCAGCTTTTCCTGCTGTTTGAGTCTTCTTTAAACCAAAAAGTTCTATTTTGGTGTCATCTGTCCACAAAACATTGTTCCAAGAGCTTTCGGGCTTGTCCAGGTGATCTTTGGCAAACTGCAGATGGGCAGCAATGTTCTTCATGGAGAGCAGCATCTTTCGTACAGTTCTGCCATGCACACCATTGGCGTCCACCTGATGGAATCATGAACATTGACTATTAGCTAATGTCAGAAAGACCTTTAGTTGGTTAGAGTTTACATTAGGTTTCTTTTTTTCTTTGCGGACTATTATACGCCTGGGAGCAACCCAACAAGAAGCGATTGGCGCGAGTGTGCCTGCGGCATCTATAAAACACCTGTGTGCAATCTCCGGCGGACTTAGTGAGATGTCTACAGCAAGATGGCGGGCCCACACGAGTACAGGAGGAACCTCCGCTGTGACGACAGCAGCCATACTCTCATAAGTGGAGGATACTTTGCTAGAGACCATGAGAGACAGCTTACAAGCATGGCTTAGCAAGCACTGAAGGTCATGAGAGTGAGCAGCTTGACAACGTAAGATGCCTGGACAATGTCTGAGTGCTTCAAGTGGTCAAAGTCATGTGAGAAGAAGGGGATCCTATGACTGCAATAGGAAAGCGGATAGATGGACCAATATACTATATCTATAGCATAATATGACTCATAACTGAAAGAAGGATGCAGGGAGAGGTGAGGGGGAGGGGAGGGTGTGCGGTACTAGGATCATTTTCTACCCACACCTGATTGTCATCTCATTGATTGAAAACACCTGACTTTAATTTCACCTTCAAATTATCTGCTAATCCTAAAGGTTCACATACTTTTTATCACTCACAGACATGTGATACTGGATCATATTGCTCAATAAATAAATGAACAAGTCTTATATTTTTTGACTCATTTGTTTGTTTTGTCTCTTTATGTACTTTTAGGACTTGTGTGAAAATCTGATGCAGTTTTAGGTCAAATTCACGCAGAAATATGGACAATTCTGAAGGGTCCACAAACTTTTAAGCACCACTGTACATGAGGGTTTCAGTACCTTTACCTGATAAGTATTGATTCATTATTTCAGGGTTACAATGGTGCTTCAATTCTGCCATTGCACCAGGAACCGGCTTCTTGTGGGTTTGAATTTGTACCATTGTGGTTCATGTTGCCACTGTTCCGTGCGTCTTAGCCTCGGTTACGTGTGGGTGTGTATTGGTGCCAATTCTGTATTGCAAGGGTTAATGGCTTTGTGTGTGCATCTGACTAATGAGTTTAAGTCTGCAATATAGTTCCTGCCCCTGACTGTGTAACTTCAGTTTCTGTTGGATAATTGCACCTTCTGTCTGTGTCTGGATACTGTGGAGTCTGTTTGCTATGCGCTTGAGTCTGTTCCATGGTCTGAATTCTGTCCTAGTTCTGTTTGCCAATGAATTCCCAAGTTCTAGTTTTTCTTTGATCAGTCTTACCAAGTTTCTGCATCTGGACATGCTATATCTGAACTGTGTTGTAAAGTTATGCGCCTCAGTTTCTGCTCATGTATGAATGTTAAGTATGAATGGGTTCCTGAAGCCTATTCGTCTGTCAGTGCTCCGTGGTTTGTCTCTTGCCTTCATCTTTGTCTGCTTTTGGATTTCCCTGTTCTCTGCTTGGTTCTAAATTAATGCCTTGCCTGTGCTTCTAGTACTTTGCACTAGTGTAGCGGCACTAGCAACCAGACCGCTACTATCCCAGGTAACGCTCTGGTTCCTAACCCACAGTGAAGTCCACATGCCTGTACAGGAATTATAGGGTGATTACTGGGAGGCACCAGAATAAACGCCCTTAGGGTTAGTCCTACGCCAAACTAGTTAGCACACTGGGTCCACAGCCATTAGACAGTAATATTCAGTTCGTAGACAATGAAGTGTTTTTCTTTTTTTCAGACTACGACATCCGGGTGATTTGGAAGATGTACTTTGTGGCAGCATTGATATCCCTGTTTCTACGAGTGGTGCTCATCATTTTATTTTGTAAGTCCCAGGCTCTATAGTGCAAATGCGATAGACAAGAAGTAGACAAATTAGAGGTGATTTCCGGGAAAGCTGTGTGCACAATAGAGGAAGAGGAAGGGCAATATGGCAAATATCACTTAATCCGCGAGAGAACGGTCATTGGTAATGGACGTACTTTTCAAAAGCCCCATCGTACATGTGGGAATATCCTGCAATCGGTTAGAGATGAGCCATCAAGTCTACATGAATCAAATTTGTTACGAATTTCCCCAAAAATTTTATTTCAGCAAATCTGAAACTTTTGTGATTTGTCTCACACAAATATCTCAAAATGGAAGCCACCATTTTACAGATCAGAAGATTTAGGACATTTTGGGCACTTTAGATTCGGAACCAATTTATTCGGATGGGATCGTATCTGACTCCAGATTCTAACGAATTAGACCTGAAACAAAGTTTAGGAAATGTGCTCGTCTCTGGTCGGTGTTTATACTAATTTGAATTGCAATGGGCAATTTTAATCAGGGGAGGGTTTTAAAATGTCCCAACAATTTTGGATTTAAATCTGGAAAGTATGAATGCCCCCCTTCCCAAATTGATCATTTATACCCTTTTAGGGTGAACACAGTAATAATCTAAACTGACAGAAAATTAATCCCATAAAACATATGGATCCAGTTATATGCACTCACCTAGAATCACCATAAACAGTATACAGTGGAAAAGCTATTTTAGGGGCGGATTCAGGTAATGTGAACAGAAATAGATATTTTTTTCCAGGATTGTAACGTTCAAAATTTACACTGAAGTTCTCAAAAGTCTTCACAAAAGACAAATTAGTTTGTAGGATTAAAAAAAATATATATAATAATTATAATTTGTTCATGCAGTTATAACAGATAAAAATTATTTCAAATATTTAAGGACATTTTAATTCACATATTGATTTTTTTTTTTGTAGATTGGAGACGGAAGAGCAAAAATGAGACAAACAACAACCCAAAAACCGACCCAAACTCCTTACTGAGGCCACAAGAGCCTCCGCCAGCGCAGCCCTGACGGGACTAGAATTTTTAGGATTTTCAAGGATTTCATTATTTATGTTTGCCGTTTTAGAGGCCCTTTTTGGCCATTTTTATAAATTGTAAAAGGTGTAAAAATATGTATAGGTTTTGAGAACAATCTGGAGTATTATTTTTCTAAATTGTGTACAAATTCTTTATTTTCATTTTTATTTAAAAAGTGTTTGGCATGTTTTCACAAAAGTGATCAAGATGTGATGGGGCAGAGTTATTTTCTGTCCAAGTGTATAGTATGTAAGACTAATCTCAGGAATGGAGATATGTTACACAGGAGTACCTACCTCAGGTACACTGTGCTTGTATATGTGACTATGGTTTTCACCTTCTATCCATTATATATGTTTATATCATTTAATCAGTCTCCGAATATGGATTCATTAAAGGGGTAGTGAAATTTTTACAAAGGGCCCTGAATGGATTAAAAAGAATAAACGAAGAACTATTGACCTCAGGATTCCCCACCACTGCCGTTTCTACCCTTCCTGATCCTCTGCTGGTCCCTTTCGACACATAGGAAATGACAGCCCAGCCAATCATAGGCCATTGATTGGCTGAGCTGTTATTTCCTGTATGACCACTGGGAGTCTGGAAGGAATGGGGGAAAAAGTGGTCCAAATGGAGTCTTATGTATTTATGATTGTTAGTCAGAGGGTTTTGATGGGGTTCTTGGGGAAAGCACATGTCAATGAGAGAAGCTGGAATGTGTGGTATTACAAATGTTCAGTATAAAGACCAGCAGGAAAAAACATTGGAGGAATCTTATGTGGGGGACTGCTCTGGGGTATTGTCTCCTCTGGAAAGCTGAAAGGTCCATAAATACTGTACTTTTTGTGGAATGGTCTCCATTCCAGACAGACCTTCGGTGTAGACTACTGTAGTAGCTGATCTGGTGCTGCTGGCAATTGCATGGTGTAGCAGCCAAAATATTAGGTTGTGAGGGCAGGATAAATCCCCCCAGAAGATCAGCGTGACAGCTTTAGGAATATGGCTTGGTCCTTAGGTGCAATAAGGGTCTGGTGTAGGAAGAGCCACATTGGGAGTAGCGCTCTACTGGAATCCAAGGTTTCTGGAGATGCAGTAGGTTCTGGGTGAGGTGATTAGATGTAGTAAGGTGAGTACTGGAACTTCTGGGAGACACCTCATCCTCATTCCCTGTGCCAAGAGGTGTGCTTCATGAATTTGCTGCCTTGTCATTAAAGGAAAGATGTTGGAAGGATCAACAATATTAAACCAGACAGACAGTCTAGTAGGACTGTCTTGTAAAAAAAGAAACTTTTATTATTTATGCACATGCACCAAAGGGCATGGGAGGCAATGGAAAGCTAATGAACTGAGGGGCTAGACCCCACCCCTTTGTGCTCTCGAGTAGGGTTGAGCGAACCCGAACTGTAAAGTCCAGGTTCGTACCATCGTGCCTTATGGCGGTGGCTGTCCCACAGTATGTCGTGCCCAGCCGCCACTACTTTTCAAGGCGAGACATCCCTTCCCTGAACAACCAAGTAGGGGTCAAAATCAGGTGTGCACTGTGCAACGCCATCTGTGGCAAGGTGCACCTGACTACAGATACGTGGACCAGTAAGCACGGTCAGAGCTTTTATATCTCCATAACAGCACACTGGGTAAATGCAGTGGCGGCTGAGCCTGAGGCGGATAGCAGTTTGGCGCATGTCCTTCCACCACCAAGGATTGCAGGCCTCCTACTACTCTGCTTCCTCATCCTCTACCAGCTCCTCATCCGGCCAGCGTAACACCTTCACCACCAACTTCAGCACAGCCAGGGGTAAACGACAGCAGGCAGTTTTAAAACTCTGTTTGGGGGACAAACCACACATCGCGCAGGAGCTGTGGACGGGCCTTTAACAACAGACCGATGAGTGGTTTGTGCCAGTCAGCCTCAAGCTCGGCCTGGTGGTGTGTGATAATGGGCGAAATGTCGTAGCAGCTCTGGGACTAGCCCATTTGACGCACATCCCTTGGCCTGGCGCATGTGCTGAATTTGGTGGTGCAGAGATTCCTTAAAAATTACCCGGACATGTCAGAGCTGCTGCATAAAGTGCGGGCCGCCTGTGCGCGCTTTAGCTGCTGCTGCTCGCCTGTCTGCGCTGCAGCGTAACTTTGGCCTTCCCGCTCACCGCCTCATATGCGACGTGCCCACAAGGTGGAACTCAACCTTGCACATGCTGGCCAGACTGTGCGAGCAGCAGCAGGCGATAGTGAAGTTTCAGCTGCAGCACGCACGGGTGAGTCGCTCGGCGGAACAGCACCACTTCACCACCAATGACTGGGCCTCCGTGAGAGACCTGTGTTCCTTGTTGCGCTGTTTCAAGTACTCCACCAACATGGCCAGCGCCGATAACGCCGTTCTCAGCGTTACTATCCCACTTCTATGCCTCCTTGAATAAACGCTCCTGACGATGATGGAAGAGGATGTGGCACAGGAGGAGGAGGAGGAAGAGGGATCATTTCGTAGGGTTTCCGGGCAGTCATTCCCAAGTGGCTCCGAGGGTGGGTTCCTGCACCCACAAACCCAAGGTACACAATTGTCTAGCCAGGGCACAGTTCTGGAGGATGAGGCGGTTGAGGATTAGGAGGAGGAGATGGAGGAGGAACCATGTTCACAGCAGGGTAGCACCCAGACCAGCTCATGGCCACCACTGGTGCGTGGATGGGAAGATACAGAGGACACAGACGATACACCTCCCACAGAGGACAGCTTTTCGTTGCCTCTGGGCAGCCTGGCACACATGAGCGATTTCATGCTGCAGTGTCTCCGCAACGACCGCCGAGTTGCCCACATTCAAGCTTGTGCTGATTACTGGGAGGCCACGCTGCTGGATCCCCATTACAAGGACAACGTACCGTCCTTAATTCCGTCACTGGAGCGTGATCGTAAGATGCTCGAGTACATGCGCACGCTGGTAGACGCACTGCTGGTGGCATTCCCACCTGACAGCGGGGGCCCAGTGGAAGCAGAAGGCAAAGGCAGAGGAAGAGGTCAACAATGCAGCTGGGGCACCGCCAGCACCTCAGAAGGCAGGGTTAGCATGGCCGAAATGTGGAAAAGCTTTGTCAGCACGCCACAACAACCATCACCACCAGCTGATATGGAACGTCTTAGCAGGAGGCAGCATTTCACCAACATGGTGGAGCAGTATGTGTGCACACGCCTACAAGTACTGAATGACGGGTCTGCCCCCTTCAACTTCTGGGTCTCCAAATTGGGCACATGGCCTGAGCTTGCCCTTTACGCCTTGGAGGTGCTGGCCTGCCCTGCAGCCAGTGTATTGTCTGAACCTGTGTTCAGCACGGCAGGGGGCGTCATCACAGACAAGCGCAGCCGCCTGTCCACAGCCAATGTGGACAAGCTCACGTTCATTAAAATGAACCAGAGTAGACATGTATACCGGCACTAAGCAGCCATTGTTATACTGCAGCACAATTGCTCATGTTTGTATTTTGGATATTTCACACTCTTTTGGAGTGTACCTTATTTTACAAAATGTCATTAAAACCAAAAACCTGTGTGGCTATCTCGTCCTCCTCCACCGCCGCTTCCACCTACTCTGCTACGTCCACCGCCTCCTCAAACTCCTACTCCATATGGAACTCCACCTCATAAATCCATTATTTATTTATTTTTGTGCGTTTTTTATTTTATATCATTTCACTACTTTGTCTTTTACATTTTCTGGTGGAATTCCCCAATTTTTGGCTGTATAGTACCACTGCTATACCTAGTATGATGGTTAAAAAAAAAAAAAAATTGTCATTAACCTTTTCGGGTGAAATTCACCAATTTGTTGGCGTGAAGTAACACTGCTATACCTATTAGACCGGTAAAAAAAAATAGAATGGAAGTTACATTTTATAGTGAAATTCAGCAATTTTTTGGTGTGATGTACCACTGCTATACCAATTAGACCGGTATAAAAAAACAAAACATTTGTCAGTTACATTTTAGGGTCAAATTCACCAATTTTTGGGTGTAATATACCCCTCCTCTACCTAGTTGACAGCTTAATAAATTTCAATAATTTGTATTTAACATTTTCGGGTGACAATGAACAATTGTTTTCTGTCATTGACCCTTGCTCTACCAAGTAGACAGGTTAATACATTTCTGTAATTTTTCTGTTACATTCTTGGGTTGACATTTTACAATTTTAGACGTGAATAAACCCTTGCTCTGCATAGGTGACAGGGAATAAAATGTCTAAATGTTTGTTTAATTGATGCGCGCCACCTCCTTTGATTCAATGCTCAAACAAGTTATACCACATTTAGGCTTCAATACTTTGTCCCACATTTCCGCTATACTTTTTTGGCCAACATTTGCACCTCAATAGCTTTTCCCACAATTCCGCTTGACTGAGTCTTTTGCCCCACATTTGGACTTCTGCAATTTGTCCCACATTTGCGCCTCAATACCCTTTTCCACATTTCTTCTTGATCCCACATGTTTTAAATAAATTTATCTCCCTTAAATTTGGTCTCTTTTTCTCACGCTCCCTCTCCAGCCTGGAACCCGATTCCCCGCCACCTGTAATCACCGTGGTCACCATGGTCAACGAATAAAAGAACATTGAAAGTTGATAGAGCAGATATCCAATTGGATCGTGAACATCACGGGGACGTGCGACATGGTGGGGCAGTAAGTGTGCACACGCCTACATGAACTGACTGACAGGGGTCAGCCCCTGCAACTTCTGGGTCTCCAAATTGGGCACATGGCCTGAGCTTGCCCTTTACGCCTTGGAGGTGCTGGCCTGCCCTGCAGCCGGTGTATTGTCCGGTGTTTAGCATGACTGGAGGGTTATATTTCCCAATGTTTTGAGGTGTACCCTAATTTAAAAAAAATAAAAATAAATTTAAAACTAAAAAGCAGTGTAGGCTACCTCCTCCTCCACCGCCACTTCCACCTACACCGCCACATCCACTGCGTCCTCAACCTCCTTCTCCATATGGACCTGGTCCTCCTAGATCAAGATTATTATTTTTTTATTTTTATGTATTTTATGTTATTTTAAGTAATTTCCCTATCCACATTTGTTTGCAGAACACTTGTCCTGCTCTTAACCACATTTTGACACCATTTGCAGCCCTCTAGCCCTTTCCATGAAATTTTTACAGCCATTTTAGTGCTCAAAAGTACTGGTCCCCATTGACTTCAATGGGGTTCGGGGTCAAGTTCATTTCGAGTTCGGGTCCCGAATTCAAACTTTTTTCCGAAGTTCGGCCGAACCCGTCGAATCCGAACATCCAGGTGTCCGCTCAACTCTACTCTCGAGCCCTCAT
Source organism: Bufo gargarizans (assembly GCF_014858855.1). Lineage (NCBI taxonomy): Eukaryota > Metazoa > Chordata > Amphibia > Anura > Bufonidae > Bufo > Bufo gargarizans. The sequence goes on from NC_058080.1 coordinate 14,060,971, forward strand.
TTGCATAAATAATATTATCCTTTACTTTTCTTGGAAACTCTGCATCGGATTTCACAAATCAGGTATTATGTAATCAGGGAGATCAACCCTACCATGCCGTATGCCTGGTTTGATAGGGTTGATCCTGCTGACTGGTTTGGGGGGGCTCGGCTCTGCTGGGACCCTTTGACATTGGACTGTTCTCTATCACTGCACATCTACTTTGGTGGCAATGTAATACAACTGGCGTTTCATACCCGACTAATTAAGCGGTAATAATAATGGTAGTTTACTGCCTGAACAAATAACGCTAAAACTCTACTTTATTGAAAACATAATTTAAAATGTGGCAATCTGCAACTTCCCCAAATTCAGGCTGGATGTAGGAGAACACCAGTGTTTGCTTAATTTGTGCTCGTATCGACTATCAGAGTGACAGTGACCTAACGGATAGCAGTAGAGTAGTGGCGGAACTGCTGTAAAGGGTAGCCTAAAGGGGGCCACCCTATAAGGAAGGATGATATGAGGGTTGGGTGGGAGGGACACGCCGCTGCTGTGGACGAGAATCGGAGGTAGCTGACAGCGGGGAGGGCGCAGCGGTGCTTTAAATAGGATGTGCAGGAGCCTCCCCTCCCACAAATACGGCAACTGCGTTGCCTACACTTGTGCTCGGATCGACTATCAGAGTGACAGTAACCTAACGGATAGCAGTAGAGTAGTGGCGGAACTGCTGTAAAGGGTAGCCTAAAGGGGCCAAAAATACAAGATACGGTAGTAGGAAAACAATGCACTGTATTGAACACACAGTATAACAGCAAATACCGAAAGCCAATGACATCTCTTGTTTATGGTAGGGAATGTAACGAGTGTAACACAGAGACTTCCAACGACCCAGTTTCTTTATGATGTGAATCAGGTTATTCTTAGAGGCGACTGAGGCTTCTCCTATTCTAAATGAATGGCCTGTAACGCTTGATGGTTCAACATCTAGTTTCGGCCCCAAAACGTGAATGTATTTCAGGAATGTTTGTATGCTAAGCAGCCGGAGTCGTGAACTAAAGAGGGGAGTTAGGCGGCGCGCGTTAGCCGAGTGCCGCCCATTCGTCAACGAGTGCCACTGGAAACCTCTCGACACCCGAAGGGAAATACTTGACCTTCGCGGTTACGCCAGGTCTGGTAGTTTAAGTATGATCAAGAGTGAGGACGTAGTGAGAACCTAAGCATAGTAAATGTTGTTCCTGTAAGAAGGTGCTGCTAGAGACAGGGCACGTCGCAGGAACGCAGGAACCCGTAAAACACAAATACAGCGCTGTTTTGACCAAGGCACTTGTCTTCAAACCAAAGGGGTTAGAACTTAAAACATGGAAACGGATTTGAACATTTCACCTGAGAAGGGACTCCTGGAAATTACTGACGGCTGAAGAATTGTGTATACCTTTAAGGATGGCCTAAATTGGGAGCGCTGAAAATAAAGAAGACCTATCTGGATAGGGAATGTGCCAAGAGTGTCGTATGCCATCTAAATATAATTTGATAGTACCTTGAGAAAGTTTTAAGGTCTGAGTGGCAAAAATGCTATGAACGCAAGCAGGTATGTAATGTGATCCACACCCTGTAGCGGGCAAGACCGCTGAAACCTAGTAAAATGAGACCAAGCTGTCTGGTACGCCCTTGCCGTGTACTTGGAAAATGCCTTCTGCATGAGAACCCTGGCTGTATCCAGGTGCACCTTATTACTGTACCTCCTACCGGAAGATGGACCGATACCCACGAGTTAGGCCGGACCCCAACACCCTCGGCCCAAGTTTGTATATGAAGTAAGCATGCCTGGGAGAAGATGATGTCCGCAAAGGCAGGCTTGGGAGGACTGCCAATGGGGACCTAACAACCTAAAAATAAAAAGTCAGGGAAACCAATAACGTGAGTGAGACTCTAATGGCGCAAGCCACGCGTGCGAGCCACCACGAAAAAATGTAATTGCGAGCCACAGATGGCCGAGCCATGGGAGCGGGTCTGAAGGCAGAAAAAGACATGGAACCTACTCGTCGTGGGACCACGCAGCCGGCCTTGAATGGCGGAGTAATGTGTGTAAAATGTAAACGGAGAAGCCAAGCGTGAGAGACTAATGGCGGAGTCATATGTGTAACACTAAACCAGAGAAGCCATGTGTGAGAGACTCGAATGGCGGAGCCATGCGTGAGAGACTCTAATGGCGGAGACATGCGTGAGAGACTAATGGCGGAGTCATATGTGTAACACTAAACCAGAGAAGCCATGCGTGAGAGACTCAAATGGCGGAGCCATGCGTGAGAGACTCTAATGGCGGAGACATGCGTGAGAGACTAATGGCGGAGTCATATGTGTAACACTAAACCAGAGAAGCCATGCGTGAGAGACTCGAATGGCGGAGTCATGCGTGAGAGACTCTAATGGCGGAGACATGCGTGAGAGACTAATGGCAGAGTTATGTGTGTAACACTAAAACGGAGAAGCCATGCGTGAGAGACTGATGGCGGAGTCATGTGTGTAAAACTAAAACGAAGCCATGCGTGAGAGACTAATGGCGGAGTCATATGTGTAACACTGAAATGGAGAAGCCATGTGTGAGAGACTCTAATGGTGAAGCCATGCGAGAGAGACTCTAATGGCGGAGTCATATGTGTAATACTAAACCAGAGAAGCCATGCGCGAGAGACTCTAATGGTGAGTCATATGTGTGAACCTAAAAACGGATAAGCCATGCGAGAGAGAGACTCTAATAGCGGAGTCATATGTGTAACACTAAACCGGAGAAGCCATGCGTGGGAGACTAATGGCGGAGTCATGTGTGTAAAACTAAACGAAGCCATGCGTGAGAGACTAATGGTGGAGTCATAAGTGTAACACTAACCAGGGAAGCCATGTGGGAGAGACTAATATTGGAGCCATGTGTGTAACACTGAAAGGGGAGAAGCCATGCGTGAGAGACTAATGGCGGAGACATATGTGTAAATCTAAAAACGGATGAGCCATGCGAGAGAGACTGTAATGGCGGAGTCATAGGTGTACCACTAAACCAGAGAAGCCATGCTTGAGAGACTCTAATGGCAGAGATATGCGAGAGAGACTCTAATGGCGGAGTAATATGTGTAACTCTAAGGCCCCATGCACACGGCCGTTGTTCACAGCCGTGTGCGGGCCGTGGAACCGCGGCCTGGATCCCTCCTGAGAGCAGGAGCGCACGGCGTCACTGGTTGCTATGACTCCGTGCGCTCCCTGCTGCCGGCACAGTACAGTAATACACTGGTATAGATCATACCAGTGTATTACTGTATTGCGGCGGCAGCAGGGAGCGCACGGCGTCATAGCAACCAGTGACGCCGTGCGCTCCTGCTCTCAGGAGGGATCCAGGCCGCGGTTCCACGGCCCGCACACGGCTGTGAACAACGGCCGTGTGCATGGGGCCTAAACCAGAGAAGCCATGTGAGAGACTCTAATGGCGGAGCCATGCGAGAGAGACTCTAATGGCGGAGCCATATGTGTAACTCTAACCAGAGAAGCCATGCGAGAGACTCTAATGGAGAAGACATATGTGTAACACTAAAAGGGAGAAGCCATGCGTGAGAGACTCTAATGGCGGAGCCATGCGTGAGAGACTCTAATGGCGGAGCTATGCAAAAGAGACTCTAATGGCGAAGCCATATGTGTAAACCTAAAAACGGAGAAGCCATGCGAGAAAGACTCTAATGGCGGAGTCATGTGTAAAGCTAAAACGGAGGAGCCATGCGTGAGAGACTCTAATGGTGAAGCCATGCGTGAAACTGTAATGGTGGAGTCACATGTGTAACGCTAAAGCAGAGAAGCCATGCGTGAGACACTATTGGCAGAGCCATGCGAGAGAGACTGTAATGGCGGATTTATGGTTATTTTTTTTTTTTTATGACTCCTATTGGCCCACTGACAGCTAGGGAGCTATTTGGTTAACTGGGGCGGGAGAACAATCTGAGTGAATGCGAACTGGAAGTAAAGGAGACCAGTCTGAGTGAATGCAAACCAGGACTAAAGAACACAGTTTTTTTTTTTTCTCCCTCCGCCCCCCGTGAACAGAAAAAGGTAGGCCTAAGGGATGTGACAAACCACTGAGGAAAGTAAGCCTGAAAAAGAAAGCCGATATGTTTATCGGAAGAGCAGTGTCAGAGCGGTGTGCTGATAGCCCTAGTAAGAATACAGAGTAACCATAATGTAGAAATAAAAGAATGCAGCTTTAAGTGGAGCAGAGTATAACACATGATGTTAGAACAAGTGGGTGAATGCAGCTCTGGATGTGAGCGATGCCTAAAAACATGGTATGGGCACAGTTCTGAGTATGAGGAGCATGGTATAGAGCAGCCGTATGGATGCAATCTGAAAGTGAACAGAGTATGTAATGCAAATGTAATGCAACCGCGGACGCATGAACGCAGCTGTAGTAGAGAATGGCGTATTGGAAAAATGTAAGTGCAGACACACTGACGTAGCTTCCAAGGTAACAATCCTAACCACGATCATTTGAGCATTAGCGCCCAACCCCCCTTCGCCCCAGAGTGCTACAAGTCACGGACCGTGTAACCAAGTCCGATCCTACCGTGAATGCCAGCACTCGCCTGGCACCTTCTGCCATTGCTCAGGCGTAAACGAACCTCCACATGCTGCAGGAGTTTTTTTTTTTTTTTTACCGGATCCTGACGGATGATTGTACATGGTTACTGTGACTGCGCAAAGATTTCGTAAGAGGACAAAAGACAGCAATACTGACAGTGCCTGTCACGACCTATGTGGTCTGGCAAGCTGGTGCACGTAAGGCGCAAATCACAACCGGTTTTGACAAGTACGGGTTTATTGAGAGACAACGCGTTTCGGGGTGCGCATGACCCCTTTATCAAGTCTACAAGAGACATAAATAATAACAAAAAAGTATATACATGTACAATTTGTACTCAAAGGGGGGGGGGGAATTTTTGCAGGTATTTCCCCCCCCCCCCTTGAGTACAAATTGTACATGTATATACTTTTTTATTATTATTTATGTCTCTTGTAGACTTGATAAAGGGGTCATGCGCACCACGAAACGCGTTGTCTCTCAATAAACCCGTACTTGTCAAAACCGGTTGTGATTTGCGCCTTACGTCCACCAGCTTGCCAGACCACATAGGTCGTGACAGGCACTGTCAGTATTTCTAGTAATCAACGAAGTGGCGACTTGGCCCTCGCCCCTTGGTTCCTTTGGACGCGGCAGCTCCAACCTGACACCTAGCTAATCCAGCGGACCTTCATCACGGTTGCACCCAATCGGTGCAACCTAAACAGGTGAGCAGCACATACTCATCTTAAATTGAAGAACGCTGTTTCATCTTTACCTATTTACCCTATGAGCGCCTTTCTCATCCTGTGGCCACAAAAAGACAGCAATGACCTTTACGGAACCGTTTACCAAATGCACTTACACCACCGAACTTGAGAAATAGGAAGCAGAAGGGGATAATGCAGTGAACATATGAACCCACAGTACACCCAGAAGTTGCAACATCACGTACGACCAGCGGACATGTACGTCTTGAAGTTATTGGTGTGATGACACCTGAACCTCTACCAGAAAAGCACAGGACGTGGTAGCTGCTGGCCACGAGCTTACCAATTGACAAGAAGAGGATGAACTGTGTGATGATAACAGAAACGGGTCCGTGCGGTGGAGTTACCTGTGAACAAAGTTTCACACTAATGCGCAGAAACAGATAGTAGGTGGTGGAACAGACCTGTGGTTCTTAAATCGCTGGACACCTCGTCCGAAATGTGAAATGCAAAATCTGGGTTACTTCGTGCTGCTTCAGAGCTGAATCAACAGCAGCGATTGGCGTATCCGACAATGATTGGCTGTGTCTTTTACACTGTGCCAGTGCCCCTATAAGAATTGTGTACCAGAAGAAGCCGCATGGTACTGATTGATTCAGCTCGGGAGCAGCAGACTGCCCAATACTGATTATGTGTGACTGAGTAATATTGCGGTGACTGACATGCTACATGTATATGGTGATGACCAGGGCTGCCATTAGAAATTTTGGGGCCCCTCACACAGCTCAAGGCCTGGGCCTCCCCTCCTACCCCGCCCCTTTAGAATCCGTCCTGACTCCACCTCCCCTCCACCCCCAAGGACCTACCCCCAATTTCATAATTTTTTTACAACTACAAAGACAGTAAAAAGTGATAATCAGTGATTTCAGTAAGGAATTCATTTTTGACCAAATAATATGAAGCCTGCTACCATGACAAGATAGACTCTTTTAAGCAGGACCCTCCACTAACACTAACTACACTACCTGTTCTAATCTGCCCTAGCAATCTTCCCCTGGCACATTTAAAAAAAAAAAAAAAAAAAAGGTTTACTGTTACAGTGTTATGGGGGGATCTGTGGATGACGTACTCTTATGGGGGGAATATGTGGATGACACTGTTATGGGGGAATCTGTGGATGACACACTGTTATGGGGGGAATCTGTGGATGACACAGTTATGGGGGATCTGTGGATGACACATTGTTTTGGGGGGAATCTGTGGATGACACAGTTATGGGGGATCTGTGGATGACGCACTGTTATGGGGATCTGTGGATGACGCACTGTTATGGGGGATCTGTGGATGACACATTGTTATGGGGGGAATCTGTGGATGACACAGTTATGGGGGATCTGTGGATGACACACTGTTATGGGGGGATCTGTGGATGACACACTGTTATGGGGGAATCTGTGGATGACACACTGTTATGGGGGAATCTGTGGATGACACACTGTTATGGGGGAATCTGTGGATGACACACTGTTATGGGGGATCTGTGGATGACACTGTTATGGGGATCTGTGGATGACACTGTTATGGGGGAATCTGTGGATGACACACTGTTATGGGGGATCTGTGGATGACACACTGTTATGGGGGAATCTGTGGATGACACACTGTTATGAGGGAATCTGTGGATGACGCACTGTTATGGGGGGATCTGTGGATGACACACTGTTATGGGGGATCTGTGGATGACACTGTTATGGGGAATATGTGGATGACACACTGTTATGGGGGAATCTGTGGATGACACACTGTTATGGGGGATCTGTGGATGACACACTGTTATGGGGATCTGTGGATGACACACTGTTATGGGGGAATCTGTGGATGACACACTGTTATGAGGGAATCTGTGGATGACGCACTGTTATGGGGGATCTGTGGATGACACTGTTATGGGGATCTGTGGATGACACACTGTTATGGGGGGATCTGTGGATGACACACTGTTATGGGGGATCTGTGGATGACACTGTTATGGGGGAATCTGTGGATGACACACTGTTATGGGGGAATCTGTGGATGACGCACTGTTATGAGGAATCTCTGGATGACACTGTTATGGGGATCTGTGGATGACACTGTTATGAGGATCTGTGGGTGACACACTGTTATGGGGGGTCTGTGGGTGACACACTGTTATGGAGGGTCTGTGGGTGACGCACTGTTATGGGGGGTCTGTGGGTGACACATTGTTATGGGGGAATCTGTGGATGACACACTGTTATGGGGGATCTGTGGATGACACATTGTTATGGGGGACCTGTGGATTGACACACTGTTATGGGGGAATCTGTGGATGACACACTGTTATGGGGGATCTGTGGATGACACACTGTTATGGGGGAATCTGTGGATGACACACTGTTATGGGGGATCTGTGGATGACACATTGTTATGGGGGACCTGTGGATTGACACACTGTTATGGGGGAATCTGTGGATGACACACTGTTATGGGGGATCTGTGGATGACACATTGTTATGGGGGACCTGTGGATTGACACACTGTTATGGAGGATCTGTGGGTGATGCACTGTTATGAGGGATCTGTAGATGACACTCAACCACTCTCAAACCCAACTGGTCAAACTTGTTAAATGGATCACAAACACAATATGCACAATAACACCCCCCACCCCCTCCAACACTTAATTAACCCCTTTATGGCCTAAACATTTTTTTCAAAGCTGAACACAAAGCTAAATAGGGCTGGGTGGGCTGGCAAGGGAGGGGTTAATAACAATGATGGAGGATCCTGGCCCTGTGGGATAATCCAGAAAACAGCTTTGCATTTTACCCCTGAGCAAAGACCACACAACAAGTTGGACATGCAGTACTTTTAGTCCGGCGGCCTTTCGCCATGCACTGCCGTGCTGGGCCGGAGCTCCACCCCCGTCCCCATTATAGTCAATGGGGACAGAGCGGCGGTCCGGCAAAATAACGGCAGGACGGATCTGACAGGGTGCACAGCCTGTCGGATCCGTCCTGCCGCTAGTGTGAAAGTAGCCTTACAATCTCATGGCTTCTGAGCAACAGTCATCTGTCACTTCTCTTATCTCTCTGCTCCTGTCCCTTAACCCTATCACTGCTGCAACAAAAGCATCAGCCTCAGTGTAAACTGTTCTAGTGACTCGCGGCTCTTTTAACTCAAAGAATCAAATGAGTCTCTAACAAAGTCTGATCTTTAGATTCTTTTAAAGGGTTTCTACCACATAGTTTTGACATAATTAGCTGTCAGACACTAGTGATCCGCTAGTGTCTGCTCTACCAAACAATCCTAATATAATAGCTTTTTGTGCAGCTGTTTCCATAAAAAACGAACTTTTATTGATATGCTAATGAGCCTCTAGGTGCTATGGGGGCGTCTTTTCAGCACCTAGAGGCTCGGTCTACCTTCACAAAATACCGCCCAGCGCGTCCCTCCAGCCCGCCCATCTCCTCTGGAATGCGATCCTACCTCTGAGTCAGCGGACAAATTCTCACGCCTGCGCATCTGTCTTCGGCGCAGTAAATGTCTGACCGCTGCCTGCACAGACATCTCGGTCATCGGCGCAGGCGCAGTGAATGTCTGACCGCTCCCTGCACAGACATCTCCACTGCGCCGATGACCGAGATGTCTGTGCAGGCAGTGGTCAGACATTCACTGCGCCTGCGCCGAAGACAGATGCACCGAAGACAAAGGTAGGATCACATTCCAGAGGAGATGGGCGGGCTGGAGGGACGCGCTGGGCGGCATTTTGTGAAGGTAGACCGAGCCTCTAGGTGCTGAAAAGACGCCCGCATAGCACCTAGAGGCTCATTAGCATATCAATAAATGTTTGTTTTTTATGGAAACGGCTGCACAAAAAGCTATTATATTAGGATTGTTTGGTAGAGGAGACACTAGCGGATCGCTAGTGTCTGATAGCTAATTATGTCAAAACGATGTGGTAGAAACCCTTTAACCTGTGACTCATTCGATTCTTTCTGAGACTCCCTGTACAGTGTGTGACTCAGACTCAGAGCTGCTAGTGCTTGCCTTGCCTCAGCTCTGATTGGTTGGTGGGCGGAGGGGAGGGGCTGGCAGAAGCAGCTTCCACTCTAGGATCAGATTACACTCCTCCTGAGCCCCTCCCTGCTGCCAGCGGCTCTGCTATTGTGTGCTGTGACTCACTGACTCAGACTGAGCGGCTTCACACGGATCGGTTCAGTGAACTGAATCGATTCAAATGAATGATTCGTTCATGAACTGGACATCACTAGCAAGGAATGATCAATTGCCCCCCTCTAGCGATGCAATAAAGTTCAACTCAAGTCACTGACAAATGAGAGGGGGTAAAAAAAAATAAAAAAAAAATTGAAAAAAAATAAAAAGATTTATTTTTATTTTTTTTTACATTGGAACTGGCCGGGCCCCCCCTAGGGTCTGGGCCCCTTACTGGGGTATCGGCTGTACCCCCCTGATGGCGGCCCTGGTGATGACATGCGTGCTACAGATCGGAGGCAAGACATTCGGGGTACATGAACGAGTGCTGTTTGTGGAACGCTGCACGTGCGCCTGGCTTACATGTGCGCCCAGCGGGGGAGGAGTGTGCCGCGCTGACTGCCAGACCCGCCGCTGCCTGCACATGGGGCATAAAAGCCAGGGGCACGCTTGTTCTTACCCGAACCTGGATACCTGCTGGACAAGAGCGACGCTTGTTAGGTGCCAGCTGATGAAGCGCTGCAGCCCGCAGGACGCCGGACGCCGACCCTCCACGTGACCCGGAAGTGATGCGACACGCCGCTGCTGTGGACGAGAATCGGAGGTAGCTGACAGGGGGGAGGGCGCAGCGTTGCTTTTAATAGGATGTGCAGGAGCCTCCCCTCCCACAAATACGGCAACTGCGTTGCCTACACTAATCACAGAGTTGTAACTCCTGTATCCAAAGAGAACATTGTAACCATGCTAAGATACTTTTGGAGCATGGACTGTAGTTTTAGTGCGTGCTATAAGTCATATTGAGAGTCAGGCAGATCAGTCATCTGATTATGACACTGAACCAGAAGCTCAGATTAATGTCAGTCTATTTATAAGAGGCAGAAGTAGGGGTAGAGGTCGGTATCAGAACAGAGGTCGAGGATGTGGAGTAAGCCAGAGGGGCAACAGAGGAGGTATTTTAGAGACAGCACGATTAGCAGCAGTCTACTAACTGAGAAAGAGAAGGGACACATAGGATATACCACGGATTTTCATGAACTTCAGATCATTCATTTTTCTAAAAGTCCCCTCAATCGAGTAGAAATGAGTCTACTGCGAAATGACCTTTCTTTCGTCCCAGATTGTCATTTCAAACGGTTCAATTGGGTTAAGGATCTGAATCTTTTTATCAGAAAATTAAAATAGCGGCAATTTTTTCTTACACATGACAAGGAGCAATATAGAAAATTAGGCATTGAATTAGATGAATTGCGAGATATACGGCTCCTTGTCGACCTCTTAGAGGAAGGAGAGAAAGGTATAGGTGAAGGCCCCTCCACGAACCTCAGATTACCCTCAAAGAAAAATCCCCCACCAATTGATTACTCCCCCTTAGATGCCTTCCTTACAGCAACAACAGACAAAATAAGATCACTTTGACTACAGCAACCTTACATATCTAATAATGATTCCACCATCATGATAAAACCCTCTGATAAGGTTGGGAACGTGGTGATCCTTGGCGAGATGAGTTATGTCGAAATGTGTATGCGGATATTAGATGACAAAATGTGCTGTAAGAGACTGGAGGATAATCCGACAGAGAGGTTCAAACAGAAACTCACTAATATCTTGCAAGACTCAATGCGCGACACCTTATTGACAAAACGGAGTTTACTTTCTTGTTACCTGAACATGCGATATTGGCAGCCTTTTATAGCCTGCCAAAGATTCACAAGGGGGTATCTCCTCTTAAAGTCAGGCCTATCGTGTCAGGGGTAGGTAGCTTGACTGAAAAAATTAGTACATACGTTGATGAAATTCGGAGGCCTTTTGTTACAGGCCTTCCATCATATGTCAAAGACTTGATGGATGTCCTAAGATGCTTGAATGACATCTATTGCGAAAAAGGCACCATCCTCGCAAAACTCGACATTGAGGCGCTTTACAGCTCAATACCACATAAAAAAGACTGTAAAGCGGTGAAAACATTCTTAGTAGACAATAATGACTTTGTGATGGAATTACTTGAATTTATACTGAGTCATAACATCTTCATTTTCAATTGCAAGATATACTACCAGCTCAGGGAAGTGGCAATGGGGAGTCCATGTGCGCCGAAGTTTGCCAATCTCTACCTGGGCTGGTAGGAGAAAGAGGTTGTCTTCAGTTACGAAATGGAGAAGTGGACCTCATCGATTGTTTTATGGTTGACGATGTCTTCATTTTATTGAATGGCACAAGTATTGCATTTAAAGAGTTTGTCTCACGACTTAATTTCTTCGCCAGTGAAATCAATGAAATCTCCATGACATTCCTTGATCTGTCTATTAGTATTGATGGGTTTAGGAGAATAACAACAAAATGTATCAGGAACCCACAGTGACTAACACCTTGCTTAGATGGTAACGTGCACATCCTGATAGACTCAAACAAGGGATCCCGAAGGGACAATATTTAAGGGCCCGACGGAACTGCTGTGAATGGGTGGATTTCAGGCTGGCTGCCAATGATCTCCAGAGAAGATTTACTCAGAGAGGTTACCCTCAGTCCCATCTCAGAAAGTAACAGGGATGAATTCCTTAAACCGAAAAAACCAGGATATGACAGACACCAATGTACGGATCATAGGCACATATGACCTGGCACATAGGGAGGTACGGAAAATTCTGCAAGACTATTGGGGGATCCTAAAATCATATCCAGTGATAGGACACCCCCTCATTACATACAGGAGGAGAAGTAATCTAAAAGACATATTGGTACATAGCCTGTACAGTGCTCCGGTGAAACCCACATGGTTATCAAACAAACCACAAGGTACATACAAATGTGATAATTTTATATGTAGTGCCCTGGAACAGGAAGCATTTTGACATTTGGACATTTGCCTATTTCCCCTATGCACAGTAAAAACTTCTTACTTCATTTTAACTAAAAGGGTTAACTTACACTGTTTAATACCGTGTAACTGAATTAAATATTGTGATATATATCCTATTCATTATCAATGTATCTAAATGGCTCTGTGGAAAGGGTTAATGAATACCGAGAGACTGTTAGGGCTTTGATTGAGAAGCTTCCACAGCTGCCATAGGGGTTAAAGAAGACCATGTTTTGGAGGGAAAAACCCAGACTTGTTTACCACAAAAAAGCAGACAGCCTAAACTTTTAACCCCTTAATTAAGGACCCTGACATTTTTCACCTTAAGGACCAGGCCATTTTTAGCAAATCTGACCAGTGTCACTTTATGTGGTGATAACTTTAAAACGCTTTTACTTATCCAGGCAATTCTGAGACAGTTTTCTTGTCACATATTGTACTTCATGACAGTGGTAAAATTGAGTCCATTTTTATTTTATTTATATTTATAAAAAAATCCAAATTTACCAAAAATGTGAAAAAATTTGCAAATTTCAATTTCTCTACTTTTATAATAAATAGTAATACCTCCAAAAATATTTATTACTTTACATTCCCCATATTTCTACTTCATGTTTTGATCATTTTGTGAATACCATTTTATTTTTTGGGGACGTTAGAAAGCTTCGAGGTTTAGAAGCAAATCCCACTTTTTCAGGACCATTTAAGGTCTAAAGTCACTTTATGAGGCTTACATAATAGAAACCACCCAAAAATGACCCCATTTTACAAACTACACCAGGGATGGAACAGAAGACATCCTGATGCATACCGAACAGATTGCTCTCCATTCAGAATGCATTAGGACCAAACTGATGCTTTTTTTTTCCCCGGTATTGAGCCCCTAGGACTGAACTCAGTACAGGAAAACTTTAACGCTAGTGTGAAAGTACCCTTACAACTCTGTGATTAATTAAACAAACACCGATGTTCTCCTACATCCAGCCTGAGTTTGTGGAACTTGGCAGATTGCCACATTTTGAATGATGTTTTCAATAATGTAGAGTTTGAGCGTTATTTTTTCAGGCAGTAAACTATGATTTTTATACAGTCATGCGTACAAGGTTGATATCATTTATTTCAGTAAATCAGTAATAATAATGGTCATCATCAAGTGTTCCATGCGCCAGAGAAAGAAGTCTAGGGAGCCTGGATTAGATATCCGGTCTAATGTGTGCCACTTTTCTGGCACACAAAAAGTTGGAATTTTGGTGCCAGTGCTGCTTCACGCCAAAAATTGTGACTGTTTGCCTTTTTAAATTCCCCTTGTTGCTTTTGCATAAGGTGGATGAGAGGAGGCAGGGTGCAGGTGGGACCTCAGTGGCCTGCCTCCCCCTACCCACTATATACCCACTATATCCAAGTATATGATTGGCAATAACGTCAATCGCATAGATTTATCCCCTTAGATGCCATAGTCAAATGTGACCACGCCACCTGGGAGGGAAAAAAACGGAATCCAGATGGTGTGTGCGGCAGACTCTGTACTTCTGAGTGATACGAGGTTGCCACACGTTAGTTCCTATGAAGAGCCTCTTTAGGAACACAGTGTAAGGGCTCATGCACACAAACATATTTTCTTTCCGCTTCCGTTCCGTTTTTTGTGCGGCCTGTATGCGGAACCATTTACTTCAATGGGGCTGTAGAAAATACGGAAATTATTACTCCGTGTGCATTCCGTTTCCGTTTGTCTGCATGGCCGTTCCCCAAAAAAGTAGTGCATGTCCTATTATTTTCCACAAATCACGGTCCGTGACTCCATTCAAGTCAATGGGTCCGCAAAAAATACGGAACGCACACGGAACACATATGTATGTAATCCGTATTTCCTCCGTATTTTGCGGATCCATACTGTAGAAATGCTATGCCCAGCCCATATTGCTCATGTGTTTGGTGATTAATAAGTTACTGTTTCCGATCCGCAAAAAAACAAATCGCATACGGAAACCATACGGATATGTGGAATAACCGAACGGAAGAGGGCTTAAATCAGAGGAAACTAAACCTCAGTTACGGAACAACGGATCCGTGAAAAGCGGACCGCAAAACATGAGCATGAGCCTTAATCCTCCTAGACTCCAATGGTAATGCACTGGGGTCTACGTGAGATCAATCTGATGTTTGCTTGTTCAAGTTCCCTATGGGAACTATAAAAAAAAGTGCAAAAGAAATGTTTTTAAAAATATAAGAAAATTTTTAAATTTTTCAATATATAAAAATGGATGATTGAAAAAAAAGTGATCACAAAGTCATACACACCCCAAAATAGTATCAATGACAAAAAACGAGCCTCCACACAGCTCCATACACATAATTGTAAAAGAAGTTATTGGGATCAGAAAATTGCGATAAAAAGAAAAAAACATTTTTTAAAGGATTTTATTTTTTTCAGTATGAAAACACATGATAAACTATACATATATGGTATCGCTGTAATCCTACTGACCTGGAGAATGAAAGTAACTGGTCATTTTTACTGAATTTATTTCAGCTCCCCACTACGTGTGCAATATTAAATGGTGGAATTAGAAAGTGCTACTGGTCCCGTAAAAAACTATCCCCCATACAGCTGAATGGAAAAAAATAAAACAATTATGGCCCCAGAAAGACATAGAGTCAAAAACAAAAATGAAAAAACCTACGGGGCTGAAAGGGTTAAAAGGAATAACCATCGATTTAGATCATAGCTACTTTCCAACAGGTGGCACAGCTTTCTTTTTCATTTTTTGAAAGAGCTAATTTGCATACTTTCATTTTCACAGTGTTTTCTCTGAATTTCTGCGGCGGCTCGCATTCTTCAGGTATGATGAACCTGCTGACCGCAATGGATCGAATAACACAAACACAATTTAGAATAGTCAATGACTATGCTGACAAAATAAGGGCTCATGCACACGACCGTAGTTTCTTTCCGTGTCCAATACGTTTTTCATTTCAATGGGTCCGCAAAAAAAAACTGAATTTAATCCGTGTGCATTCCGTTTACATATGTCCGTTCCACAAATGAATAGAACATGTCCTATTATTGTCCGCATTACGAGTAGTGTTGAGCGCGAATATTCGAATTGCGAATTTTTTTCTCGAATATCGCAATTTCGAGATTTCGCGAATATTTAGAATATCGTTCTATATATTCGCGAATTCGAATATTCGTTTTTTTTTTATTATTATATTTTTTTCTTTCCCACTTCTCTAAAGTTGTTCTTACCTGTCCTTTGGATTCCTGGCTTCCTGGCTGCGTTTTCAACTTACTGCTATATTCCATATTAGCTAAATTACAATCTAATCTATATGTGTATTTTACGAAATTTCGCAAATTGCGATGCGAGTAATATAATACGAAATAATCGCATGAAGATTTCAACTTAGCACTGCTATATTCCATATTCTAGCCTAATATGGAATATAGCTGTGCTAAGTTAGCACTGCTCTATTCCACACTAGGCTAGAATATGGAATATAGCAGTGCTAAGTTGAAATCTTCATGCGATTATTTCGTATTATATTACTCGCATCGCAATTTCGACTTTTGCAAATGTTCTTAATATTGCTCTAACTTCGTCTCTTAGAATATTACGAATATTCTAAAAGACGAAGTTAGAGCAATATTACGAAATTTCGTAAAATACACATATAGATTGTAATTTAGCTAATATAGTGCTATAATCCCTTTTTTTCCCTCTAATTTTTTTTGCCTCTTCTGAACTTAAGTTTTTGTAAAATATGTACACTATTAAAAAATATTACTATAGCAGTATATTAGCTTAAATACAATCTATGTGTATTTTACGAAATTTCGTAATATTGCTCTAACTTCGTCTTTTAGAATATAATATAGCACTATATTAGCTAAATTACAATCTATATGTGTATTTTACGAAATTTCGTAATATTGCTCTAACTTCGTCTTTTAGAATATTCGTAATATTCTAAGAGACGAAGTTAGAGCAAATCACGAAATTTCGTAAAATACGCATATTAGCCTAGCCATAGTCAATTAGCATAGGAATGTTGCCTTATACTATCAAGATAAATAATCGCAATACGCGAAAAAAAATTCGGATATTATTCGCGATAATTGAAATAATTACACAACACACAGCGGATCGCTGACCCACTCACTTTAATGGGCCCGCGATCCGCCCGTTCCACAAAAAGAACTCCCAGTGACAATTGAAGAACTCCCAGTGGAATCGAAGAACAATGCACCTCCACGTCAATGGAGGCTAAACAAGTGTCCTCTTCTAGAGATCCCCCTCCAAATGTCAGAGAAGATCTCCCGTATCCCTAATGTAAGAGGGTAAGGTTTTAACAAATCGTGTCTCGTCTATGTAAATGCTGACATTTTGACTTACACTGCACACCCCTGAGACTATGGGGTGTCCCTTTAAGGGGTTAAGTCATTTATAAACTTTAAGGAGACTATGAAATGTAGCCTCTGTGGGACGTTTGGCAAGAAATAATCGCCCAAGAGTTCATTTGGAGAAATTGTTGTGGGGCCTGATTGCGGTTTTTCATATGTCTCTTTGAGTAAATCGTGGCACGTCTTTTTATATTGTGGGGCATCCAGCGGTACGATATTACCCCCGTCCTCTCATTTTTAAGATCTACCATGGCTTTGTGCTCAGCCTTTGTACAATTGAACCTGTGCTTGTTTAATGTCAGTTTCTCTAAGGCCTCATGCACATGACCGTTTTTCGGGTCCGCATCCGAGCCTCAGTTTTTGCGGCTCGGGTGCGGACCCATTCACTTCAATGGGGCCGCAAAAGATGTAGACAGCACTCCGTGTGCTCTCCTCATCCGTTGCTCCGTTCCGAGGCCCCGCAAAAAAAATATAGCATGTCTTATTCTTGTCCGGGATAGGCATTTCTACAATGGGTCGTCTGTTCCGTTCCACAAATTGCAGAAGGCACACGAGCGGCTTCCATTTTTTGCGGATCTGCGGTTCGAGGACGGCAAAAAACGGAACGGTCGTGTGCATGAGGCCTAAGTCCTCACATGTTTGAGTCAAAAACACATCGATGCAAGAGGGGTCTCCAATAGGGGGCATTTTCATGCTCTTTGTTTTCGATTGGACCTCCCACCAGGAGGTGATCTGCTCTTTATACACCTTCATCAACTTCTTAAAGGCTGTTTTAAAGGAAGGTTTATATTTCTTTTTTGTATAAACAATTTTTATTGTTTTTTAGTTTATATATCAACAAGTAAAGGATACATTCCAGTGTTAGGAGTATCTGTTAAATCCTGACGCAGCAGGAGATATTTAAATGAGAGATCAGTACAATAGCATATAAAGGCAACGAATCACATTCCAGTGCAAAGGAATTAAATTTAAACATTCGGACAGTAAATCAATAGTATCCAGTGTGCCATACATCTCTTGAGGCCATGAGCAAATGACTCAAGTCTTAACAAGGGCATAACGACATACGGAGTGTAGGAGAGAGAAATTGGGTTTTGGAGTAGGTCAGATTAGGAGAAATTTCTGTGCTTCCTCCAGGCTGACCAAGTCAAGAGGAATTTCTTTCTAGTGCCTAACTCCCAGTTGGAAAGTTCTTCAAGGCGATAGATTTGGTCAACTTTGTTCATCCATTGATCAATAGAGGGGATTTCAGCACAGCGCCATTTCAAGGGGATTAGGAGACGGGCAGCTGATAACAAATGTAACATCAGACCATAACATTTATCATGGATAAGAGAGCGATCTCAGGTGTGCACGAGGCGTTAGAACCACATAAAGAGTTGCTAATAGAGAAGATCTGTTTCCACCAACTTAATAGGGGGGGCCAATTCCACCAAATGTGGATGAAGGTGCCTTTTTCTGAACCACATCTCCAGCATAAGTCGGGTACGTCGGGGTACAGGAGAGCAATTTTATCCAGCGTTTTATACCATCTAGACAAAATTTTATAACCATTCTCCTGCACCCGGACGCACCTTGAGATCCTATGAGGGGTGAGGTAGGAAGGTTTATATTTCTTTTGAATTAATTTTTTTTTCAGAGAAAACCTCATTCACTTCAGAAAGTTCTTATCCAATCCTACCGTTAGGAATCCTGCCAGGCCCCAACAGTATAAATACAGCATCGAATTACACAACCACACTTTACAGTAGTTAAGGAATGTGCAAAAAACAGAGCAACAAGTAGTATTAAAGGTGTATTCCCATCTCAGACAATGGGGTCATATCACTAGGACCCGCACCTACACCGAGAACGGAGACCTGAAAGTGGTGGGGGGGCGCACT
The DNA here is from genome assembly GCF_014858855.1 of Bufo gargarizans. NCBI lineage: Eukaryota > Metazoa > Chordata > Amphibia > Anura > Bufonidae > Bufo > Bufo gargarizans. The sequence goes on from NC_058080.1 coordinate 14,079,638, forward strand.
GCGCATGCACAACCGCCCTCCATCCATTTCTATGAGGCCGCTATTTCCGTCGGCCCCATAGAAATAAATGGGAACGGCGTGCTCCCATCCACTTCTATGGGGAGAGCGCTTTGTGGTGGCCGGACCTGGGGAAACCAGGGGTCCTGCTGCCACCACTTTTCCCGCTCTGTTCTTGATATAGAGTGGGACCTGCACCTATCAGATAATGGGTACATATGCTAGCGATGGGAATGCCCCTTTAACAAATTAACATGGCTAGTTTGCCTCAAGAGTCTAGGCCTGGGTAACTTAAAGGGGTTCTGCACTTTGTTTTAACTGATGATCTATCCTCTAGATAGATCATCAGCTTCTGATCGGACCCCCATCGATCAGCTGTTTGAGAAGGCAGCAGCGCTCCAGTAGTGCCGTGGCCTTCTCACTGTTTACCGCCGGCCCACTGACGTCACGACTATTATCAACTAGCGTTGGCGGAGCTAAGCTCCATTCAGTGAACAGAGCTTAGCCGCGCCCACGCTAGTTGATACTAGTCGTGACGTCAGAGGGCCGGCGGTAAACAGTGAGAAGGCCACGGTGCTACTGGAGCGCCGCTGCCTTCTCAAACAGCTGATCGATGGGGGTCCCGGGTGTCGGACCCCGGCTGATCAGAAGCTGATGATCTATCTAGAGGAGAGTAGTCCAGAGTAATCAACAAGGTCTAACTCCATATATAAAGGTGCAAAATCTGATTCCTGCGCACTTGCTAAAAAGGAACAGTCTTACACCGGATGAAAGGTCGGAGGGGCCCCCCACAGAGCCAGGTCACTTCCCCTAGTGTGCCCCTACTTGGCCTGAACGGCTCTGTATGTGCAGGTAGCGGAGGACTTGCCCTGATAAGGTCGACCCCTCTGAGCCGTCCCTAAAATCCTACTAGGGTCATCAGATGATTCTGAAGATGGGAAGTGCAGCTCATAGCTCAAAAATATTAAACTTATGACTCTGCTGTTTTATATAGGACGTGTCCCAACTAGAGATGAGCGAATTTGATGTTAGGAAATTTGTTCACGCTTCGTTTGGTGGTAAAAGCAGAATTGCGCTATGGATTCCGTTACCACGGACCATAACGCAATTCTATGACAGAATGCCTTTAGAGTCATTTCCTTATTTATTCCGTCATAATAGAAGTCTATGGCCTGCATAACGGATCCGTTACGTTTCCGTTATGCATTCCGTCATAGAATTGCGTTATGGTCCATGGTAACGGAATACATAACGCAATTTTGCTTTTACGACCAAACGAAGCGTGAACGAATGTCAAAATATTAAATTCGCTCATCTCAAATCCCAAGCTACCGCATTGAGATCTCATATAGTACATATGACCGCCTCCAGCACACCAGCCCTCCTTTCTAAAAAAAAACTAAAAATACACAAATCCTGTTTAGACCCGAGACCAGACCCAATATTATTACAGCACCCAGATCCACCATCGATACAGGTCCCAGACCTCCGCGCCCCCACAAATCCTGTTAAGACCCCAGACCGGACACCATTTTAACACAGACCAGAGACCAGACCCCCCATTCTCCATGCAGATCAGATTTGTCCCCTTCACACCATTGAGCTCCTCTCATGGCGTAGCGGTGTGGTCTGGGCAATGCTCTACAGCTGGGAAGGACTCCCTCGACCACTGTCCACCCCCTGGTTTAGCTGATGTTGTCAGCCAACCACTTGTGACCAGCAGGGGGCTCCCTGATCTCTGGAGACAAAAACATTTGCATGGTGACAGTAAAGTCTGAACCTGCCCCCATGTATACAAAAGAGTCCTGGTAACACCCCCCACCTATCAAGGATGGCACACCCACTGCCACCAGAGAGCACGCTCCCGCCACCACAACTAGAATATATACTGTATATATCCTACCATGAACCACCCATAGGAGCATGTTCAGATGCCGAGGCTGAGCCCCATGATGCAGTGCACATCACCAGTGGGGGGCAGGTTTTTGCATCGCTCCCTTCTTTGAGCCTCCCTGAAAGAAATTGCTGACAGTTTCCCTTTAAGGTGACTTAATATAACATTTAATCACTGGTTCGCAAGATGGCTTCATGGCTGTATGCATGGAGTAGTGGTAAAGTAAATTGTCCTGGCTGAAGGCGAATCTTATCAGACCAGTAAATGCACAAGTGGAAGGTGGAAAGTCCCAGCAGTAGAGGGAACCAGTACAGATCTACCTGTCGTTATCTCCCTCTGGTGGTGACTACAGGACACTGCAATGCTCAGGCACATTTTTAACATAATGTGAGTTTGGTTTAGTAGCTTGTGTCCTAACTGTGCAATCTATGCAAGGGTACAGTCACCTTAAGGAGCTCTGCTTGCTGGCAGTGAATAGAAACAGTTGTTATTTATATTAATGATCAAGCACCAAAGTATTCGGGTGTTCGGGCCGAACACATAGCTATTTTCGTGTGCTCGACCGAGCACCCGAGTATAATGGAAGTCAATGGGAGACAACCAGGCACTCCCTGCTTTGAAGAGGGGAGGGTGCCTGGTCCATTGGAAAAGGTCAGAAAGTGACAGAAACAGCATGGGGACGAGGTCTGGATGCATCTTGGACTCCCAGGTTGCTGCTGGGAACCACGTTGTCCGAGTTGTACGCCACTTTTTGACAAAAATACGCACAAAACCCCCCCAAAAAATAAATTTTACATGAAGAATTGTTCGGAAACATTCTTTCCCGTATATTCAATTGTATATAAAGTGCAAGTGCTGCAAAAAATTGCAAGCAGGAGGCACTCCGAAACAGCCTGTATACCACATAAAGGAGAGCCTCATTCACACTGTGGTACAATAGTTCAGGTAGTGGGACTCCTACACTCATAAAGCCTCTGCACTAAGTGAAAGGGCTGCCAAAAATTACAAGGAAAAGGCACTCCGAAACAGCCTGTATATCACATAAAGGAGGGCCTCATTCACATTGTAGTACAGTTGCTCAGGTAGTGGGACTCCTACACTCATAAAGCCTATGCACTAAGTGAAAGGGCTGCAAAAAATTACAAGGAACCGACACTCCAAAACACACTTTGTTACACATAAAGGAGGGCATCATACACACCCTTGAAAAATTATGATTGATGGCCTGCTGGTGATCCTCAAAAACATTTGGAGCAAGGGCCTGCTGATCTGACCATCTAAAACCTTAGGAGCGAGGGACTGCATTGGTGACTCTAGATAACCTCTGGGCGATTGCACGTCCCCGTGACGGCGACGATCCATTTGGATATCTGCTCTATCAACTTTCGATGTTCTTTTCTGCGCCTACCATGGTGATCAAGGGTAACGGGGAATCAGGCTTCAATGTCGGAGAGGGAGCTTGAGAAAGGGATACCACATCCAAGGGAGGTCAATGGAATCTGATTAGCTGTTGTTGCCTTGCCCCTTTTTTCCAAATTGTGAACCACCCAGATAGGGTGGGTTAAGTTATTAAAGCCCCAGATTCCAAGGAAGGCAGCAGGCGCCGGGCAATTATCCATTTCCGACTCGGGGAGGTAGTGACGATAAATAACAATACAGCACTTCTAAGCAGCCCTGTTATTGAAATGAGTACACTTTGAGGGCAAGTCTGGTGCCAGAAGCCAACTTGCTCCCTGCCTCCACAACGTTCACCCAGTGTGCCATCATGGTAAGGATTGTGCTGACCAGACTCTTGGCTACTGAGACTGGACTTGTAGGTGAGGGCCTGCTGCCGCTTTGTTGGCTCTAGATAACTTTTAGGCGATTGCACGTCCCCATGACGACGACAATGCATTTCGATGCTTTTTTCTGCACCTACCATGGTGATCACGGGTAACGGGGAATCAAAGTTCGGTGCCGAAGAGGGAGCTTGAGAAAGGGATACCACATCCAAGGGAGGTCAATCGCTCAAATCTGATTGGCTGTTGCTGCCTTGCCCCTTTTTTTCCTAATTCTGAACCACCCAGAGAGGGTAGGTCAAGTTATTAAAGTACAAGAATCCAAGGAAGGCAGCAGGCGCGTGGCAATTACCCACTCCCGACTTGGGGAGGTAGTAATGATAAATAACAATACAGGACTCTTACGATGCTCTGTTATTGGAATGAGTAATAAAAAATTACAGGGAATGTTATACAGGAAAGGCCCTGCTGCCGCTTTGTTGACTCTAGATAGCTTCTGCTTGATCGCACATCTCTGTGACGTCCACGATCCATTTTGATATCCACGATCCATTTTGATATCTTCCCTATCAACTTTCAATGTTATTTTATGCGCCTAACATGATGACCACCGGTAATGGGGAACCATTGTTCGATTTTGGAGAGTGAGCCTGATAAACGACTATGGCTACTACTTCAAAGCAAGGCAGCATGAGTTGCGGGCCTGCAGGTGAGCTGACCCTGTAAAAGATTTGAGTTGCGGGCCTGCAGGTGAGCTGACCCAGTAAAAGATTTTAGGTGCGGGCCTGCTGGTGAGCTGACCCTGTAAAACATTATATGTGAGGGCCTGCTGCTGAGCTGACCTTGTAAAACATTATATGCGAGTGTCTACTGGTGAGCTGACACTCTAAAACATTATATGCGAGTGCCTGCTGCTGAGCTGATGCTCTAAAACATTAGGGGCGACTGCCTGCTGGTGAGCTGACGCTCTAAAACATTATATGCGAGTGCGCTGGGGAGCTGACCCTCTAAAACATTATATGCTAGTGCCTGCAGGTGAGCAGACGCTGTAAAACATTATATGTGAGTGCCTGCAGGTGAGCTGACCCTATTAATAAAATTAGAGTGGAGGGAATATATGCAATCTGGATGAGGAGGAGGAGGAGGAGAAAACAAGATTAAACCATATACTCTTTTTTGTGATGGAAAAGGTGCATGGGAATACACTAGTAGATTGAGTACATTATAAATGATAGATTGAAATTGCCTTTATGTTCATCATCAGCTCAGCTCTCCTCTGGTGGAGTTGAGAAGTCAGGGGCAATCCAGGCCTTCTTCATTTTTATCTGAGTCAACCTGTAAGCATTGCCAGTGGAGAAGCGGATAAGCTTATCTGTTATAATGCCACCAGCAGCTGTCACACACACAGGGGGTAGGGAAGTGACCACTGAACTCCATTAGCACCCCTGTCCCTGCGTACTTGCCTCGCAAGTCCTAGCGACAAGGGACAACTGGTCGACAAACCCTTAGCTAGGAAAGTGCAGGGAAAACAAGAAAGCCGCGTCAATAACCAAGAGAGCAGAAAGGTACCGGAGGAACAAACAGAGGATCGTCAGGAGAAGCCGGAGTCAAAACCAGGAGGAAACGCCAAGACCAAAGGATGAGACGTGTGGAGAATATGAAGCCAAGCAGGAGCAACAAACCAGGTAAGTATATCGCAGTAAGAACCTCAATAACAGGCAATCTGTGGCCAGCAGATTGCCTGTTTAAATAGGGCGCTGGTGGAGTCGTGTGACATGGCCAGCGTCACTCGACTCCGGAGTCTCAATGCAGCCGAGTGAGACGCTCGGCACTCAGCCCCAACGTGGTTACCATGGGAGTGGGCGACGCCGGGCGAGCGGATGATGCGAGCGCGCCCCGGCCGTCCTCGCTTCCGCACAGAGTGCATCATGACAGCAGCACTAAATACACGCTCAGACAAAACGCTGGTTGCAGGGCAGGCTAACACCTCCAAGGCATAGAGCGCAAGTTCATGCCACGTGTCCAGCTTGGACATCGAGTAGTTGTAAGGCACTGAGGGATCATTTAGGACGCTGACACGGTCTGCTATGTATTTCTTCACTATCTTCCAAAACTTTTCCCTCCTTGTTCCACTAGGCCGCGCTTCAGGGTGAGGTTGCTGGCGGGGTTTCATGATAGTGTCCCATGCCTTGGAGACTGTTGCCCTGCCTTTGTTGGAACTGCTGTGTATTCCCCTTGTCTCCCTTCCTCGGTTGCCTAAGGAAGTACAGACTCTGCCGCCAGCGTTGTCATTTGGAAAATTTTGGAGCAATTTCTCAACAAGTACCTTCTGGTATTGCACCGTTTTACTCGTCCTCTTCACCACAGGATTGAGAGATGAGAAGTTCTCTTTGTAGTGGGGGTTGATAAGGGTGAACACCCAGTAATCCGTGTTATCTAAATTGCGTATAACGTGAGGGTGGCGAGAAAGGCAGCCTAACATGAAGCCAGCCACGTGTGCCAGAGTACCAACAGGCAAGACTTCGATGTCGACATCAGGATGACTCTCCATCTACTCATCCTTCTACTCCTCTTCTACCCATCCACGCTGAACAGATGAAATTAAAGTTTCATGGGTACTACCCTCTGTAGGAGAGGCAACTGTCTCCAGCTCCTCCTCATTATTCAGAGTGTCGTTCTTAATTGTGAGCAGCGATCATTTGAGTAGACACAGCAGTAGGATGGTTACACTGATAAAAGCGTTATCGCCACAAACCATCTTTATGGATTTATCAAAGTTTTTTTAAACCTCACAGAGGTCTGACATCAATGCCCACTCCTCGCTTGTGAATAGTGGCAGTTGACTTGAAAGGCGATGACCATGTTGCATCTTGTATTCCACAACTGCCCTCTGCTGCTCACAAAGCCTGGCCATCTTGTGGAACGTAGAGTTTCAGCACGTCGCACAACAGTCGGTGAGCTGGAAGACGCAAGCGCTGCTACAGCAGTGACAGACCGGCTGAAGCTGTGGACGACTTGGGCACACACGCGGCGCGCCTTCACTAGTTGCTCTGGCAAATTGGGGTAGGTTTTGAGAAACCGCTAAACCACTAAGTTTAAGACGTGGACTAGGCATGGGATGTGTGTTAGGTTGCCGAGCTCTAAAGCCACCACCAAGTTACGGCCATTGTCAAACACAACCATGCCTGGTTGTAGGCTGAGTGGGAGGAGCCACAGCTCGGTCTGGTCCCTTATACCCTGCCACAGCTTTGCAGCGGTGTGCTGTTTATCCCCTAAGCAGATCAACTTCAGCACGGCCTGTGCTACACTGCTTCCAGCTAGCGACTGATGCCTGACTGCTGCTGGAAGTGGAAGTGGCGGCGGAGGAGGAGAAGTGGGGGTTGTAGCCAGTAACATAGCTGCTGGCGGAGACCCTGATGGATGTAGGGCCTGCAATCCTGGGCATGGGTAGCACCTGTGCCATCCCAGGGTACGACTCACTCCCGACAACATTCACCCAGTGTGCCGTCCGGGAAATGTAGCGTCCCTGGCCACCAGCACTTGTCCATGTGTCCTTGGTTAAGTGGACCTTCCCAGTAACTGCATTGGTAAGGGCACGGGTGATGTTCTGGGACACATGTGCAGCACGCCAGACCTGCAGGGTATTAGCGACAGTGAGGTCACGGTATGGGCAATCGAGGGTTACTCACTTTTCTGAGGAGAACCCTGGGCAGGCATGCAACAGTGAAAGAGAGGCAGACACTAGTTCCTCTGGGGCACACACTGTAGATAGGGACCAGGCCTGATGGTATGTGAGGTGCCCTGGATGTTGTAGGTGTTTTGAGTGCCTTAGGTAAGGTCCCTTTAAGGATCGTGACGCCAGTGCCTGTAACGGTGGCACACCGATTTGCAGGAGGATTAAATGAGTACACAGTTGGTGAACCAAACGTTGCTTTACTTGGTGAAAACAGTCCAACTTGGCACATGTAGTTACAGAAGATGTCAATGCAGTCCTTTACAGTTCCAAATGCACAGCAGGTTTATGTAACAGCAGGTTTCTATCTTGCAAGATACTTGGAGGGTATATAGTTAATGCTTTGCAGTGCAATGCTGCTCTATCCCCACAGCTATTCTAGCTGGCTGGATCCCAAGGCCCGGATGCCTAATTGCTGGCTTAAATCCTTGGTATAAAATCCTTCCTCCAGTATTGGCACTTGCCTAGGTTACAATACCTTCTTTTCCTAGCTGTCTTCACTGCTGGATGGGAAAGGTGGCTGCAGGTTTCTCCCAGGAGGTGCTGTCCTACTACTGGGGTATCTCAACTGAGCTATCCTTAGCCTCAGGAGCTTCAGGCTGACTAGGTGACTACTCTAGTCTCCTGGAATACACTGCCTCTCCCCTGTCTGGGCCGTCCTATATATAACTAGGGCTCTCTAGCTCCCTCTAACGCCTGGGAGGCTAAACTGCACCCTGACAGGCCTGACACCGAGTTAAAACAGGAAATGCATACACATAACATTAAGGCAGTAAACACGTTAACCCCTTTGTGTAGTGCCCACCTTTACCTAGTGGGACACTACATACCCCCACGCTATGACGTTGCCCGTCCTCGGCGCAACATGGAGGGCCCGCCTATCTGGAAGCGGCAACCTGAAAGACAAATGAGAACATGCATATACAGCAATCACCACATTAACAATAAAAAAATTGACAAATAGTGTCACTGAAAGGAGTGGTGAAAAGGGGCGTCGTTCTATTCTCTCAGGATATGTAAAGGAACAGGGGCGCTGACCTGGTGCAGCGTATCAATAAACCAGGATAGTCCATTATAAAACTTTAACTGTAAACAGTCCATAAGAATGCAAACAAACAAAAGTCCTGGGAGGCTCAAGGCATATAAATGAGTCCGTACTCCGGCTTGCAAAGGGTCAAACAGGGGTTTCCCGTGAGGGGCTACCTGGGCCCATAATGTAGTCTCCAAACCTCACAGGTGGGTGCCCCCTGGTAGAACGGGTGGACCTCCTTACTGGCAGGGGTTCTTCCTGCCTGGATTCAGGAAGGTCAGAGGAGCCCACCGCCTCTGGAGCTTCTTCAGGAGCTCTCTGGGGTAAGGTGTCCTGAGGCTGAGGGCTGACAGGAACGGGAGCAGGAACCGTTAAATTCAACCAGGGCGTGAGGAGCCAGTGGAGCGGCTCCTTGTCATGGATTAAGTTCTCCACAGCCTGCATAGGGTCCATAGGTGGAGCTGGCAACTCCTCTTCAGAAGGCTCAGGCTCCATATCCTCTGCCGCTGGTTCTCCTTCTATACAAGGTTTGAGGTGGTTCCTGTGGACGACTTGGGAACCTTTTCCTTCTCTGGAGACTTGATAAATGTGTGCTGCAGCATTGGGGATGGCAGTAATAATATAGGGAATCCTTTCCCATTTGCTGTCCAATTTGCTGGTCCGGTGATTGTTTTTCAACCACACCTTGTCTCCAAGAGCCAGGGGTTCCGCATGGGCAGCCTGGTCATAGTCTTTTTGCTGCCTTTCTCGCACATTCTCCATGCGTTCCTGGACGATCTCCTTAGCATTGCGGAGACGTCTTTGGTGTTCCACTACCAAAATCCGTCCTTGGCAGTGGGTTGATCACATCCGGTACTTGTACACCCAGGGAGTGATCCGCAGGCAATCTCCATTGTCGGCCAAACATCAAATAGAACGGGGTGTAACCGGTGGAACAATGGATGGTGTTGTTGTAAGTGTACATGAGCTGCGGCAACAGAGTAGGCCAATCAACCCTCGTCTCAGGGGGTACTGCTCTCAACATTTCAATGCGAGTCTTATTCATTTTTTCACAGAGTCCGTTACCTTGCGGATGATAGGCGGTGGTCCGGACTTTCTGGCAGTTATGCAGCAGGCACATCTCATGAAACAGCTGCGACTCAAACGCAGACCCTTGGTCGGTAAGGAAGTCAAGCAGTTCACCGAGGACTCTACTTTCGGACTGGAGCTTAATCCATCTTTCTTGATCACCTCTGGACTCAGGACCATCTGATGAGGGAGGATCAGCAGCAGGGAGATCTTCAGTACGGATATTATCCTGCTGGGCAAATTTATTGTAGAACGCTGGCATTTCCACTTCTTCCCAGGCATCTTTTAGTTCATCTGGGGCCTCTGCAGTGGGAAGCCGCGACAGAGCATCAGCGTTATCATTGGAGCGGCCTGCCCGGTATTTCACAGTAAAGTCATAGTTGGCAAGGCGGGAGGCCCATCTTTGCTCCAGTGCCCCTAATTTGGCGGTATTTAGATGCGCCAGGGGATTATTGTCCGTGAAGGCAACAAATGGTGTGGCAGCGAGATAGTCTTTAAACTTTTCGGTCACAGCCCACACTAAGGCAAGAAACTCCAGCTTGAAAGAACTGTAATTCTGGTCGTTCTTTTCAGCTCCCTTCAGGGATCTGCTGGCGTAGGCAATTACCCTTTCTTTGTTATCTTGCACTTGAGCCAACACGGCCCCCAGGCCTCTTTTACTGGCATCTGTGTAGAGGTGGAATGGCTTCTGATAATCTGGGTAACCCAGAACAGGGGGTTCAGTCAACTTCTTCTTTAGGAGTTGAAAGGCAATTTACCGTTCTTCATTCCACTCAACAGGAATAGGAGTTTTTGGGCTCTTCTTTGGATGCCCCCTCAGGAGTTCCTGGATGGGATCCGCAATTTGTGCGAAATGCGGGATGAAACGCCTGTAATACCCTGCAAAACTGAGAAAGCTTCTCACCTCTTTCACGGTCATAGGAGTAGGCCAGTTGCGGACAGCAGCAAGTTTATCAGGATCAGGCTGTACTCCTTCGGCACTGACAACGTGCCCGAGATATTTGACGGCTGGTTTCAGCAGGTGGCACTTGGATGGCTTGATTTTGAGGCCATATTTAGTAAGAACTTGAAATACCTCACCCAGGTGCTTTAAATGGTCCTCATACGTCTTGGAGTAGATAATGACATCATCCAGGTATAATAGTACAGTCTCAAAATTCCTATGGCCTAAACAACGTTCCATCAGCCTCTGGAACGTTCCTGGAGCGTTACACAGTCCAAATGGCATATAATTGAATTCAAACAGGCCCATAGGTGTAGTGAAAGCAGTCTTTTCCCGATCTTCGGGGGCCATGGGTACTTGCCAGTACCCACTGGTTAAGTCCAAGGTGGAGAAATAGGCTGATGACCCCAGGGCAGTCAAGGACTCTTCAATGCGTGGCAATGGATATGCATCTTTGTGGGTGATTTGATTAATTTTTCTGTAATCCACGCAGAACCTTATGCTGCCATCTTTTTTCCGGACAAGAACTAGGGGCGCAGAACAGGGACTATGACTGTCCCGGATTATATTAGAGTCTTTCATCTCTTGTATCATCTCTTTCACAGACTGATAGGTAGTAGGTGGATGGGTCTGTATCTCTCCTTAATAGGAGGATGAGAGCCAGTGGGTATGGTGTGTTTGATTACACTGACCTCTCCGTAGTCCGTGGAGTGTTTGCTGAAAGCCTGGTGGTGCTCCTTCACCAGCTTCAGGACTCCCTCTATTTGCTCCTTTGGGGTGGATTCGTTCCCCACATGTAGTTCTTCCCACCAGGATGTTGTAGGGGTGCTGCTGCTCTGTGTGGTCTGGAACGCCTCCGTGGCAGGCAGACTGATCACATCCTGGAAAGACACTTGGAAAAGCTGAGCAACAGGCAATGCTTAAGGAGAGTAACGGGATAATCACCAAAGTTAATTAAACGGACAGGCACTTTTACCTTGAGACACGGTCACCAGGCTCTTGGCTGTCCGTATGAAGGGATGATTTTCAGTGGGAATAGGTTCCACTAGGGCTTGATAGTCCTGGCCCTGGATCTCTAGCACAGCCCGGCACCACAGGATGATCTGGGAATTTGGAGGCAGAATTACTGGCCGGTTATCCCGGATCCGGACAGTACAAATTTCTCCTTTCTTGTTGGCGAACCTTTGTTGAGCACACAGCACACTAATAATCTTTTGAATAACTCTTCTGGAAGCAGGTGAGGCTGAAGATATAGTTTGATTTAAGGCGTCAAGCACTTCGGAGTAACAATTTTTTAGAACGTTGGTCCCTAAAATCACAGGGTGTCCTCCTTTATCTCCTGCTTGTACCACAATTACGCCTTGCTGGGGCAGGGTGGCTTCTCCCACCTAAAGGGTAGGTTCCCAATACCCATGGACTTTCACTGGCTTACCGTTGCTGGCGATAATATCTAGCCAGGATTCTGGTGGCTGGGTGAGGAGACTTGGATCCCAGAACTTGTCAAAGGCAGGCCGTTGAATGGTGGTGACCTGTGACCGGTGACCCAGTGTCCAACAGGGCTTCAAAGGGTTATCCCGTTGATACATATATTAATTTTTGGACGGGATCCGACATATTTAGGCATCCAGCTTGGATCCTTTGGACCTACTGTTCTACCTCCCGAGGGGCGGTCCTCTGCCTCAGGGGTTGCCCGTTGTAACTGCCAGCACATTGATTCAGTATGTCCATATTTCTTGCAGTGGTGGCAGACAGGCTGCTTTCTACTTCTGGACCGGTAACTCGGTCGCCCATCAGGTTCTTTTGGATATACATCCCTATAGGCAGGTGGGAGTCTTGGAGGAAAAGGGCCTTCATCTTCCAGTAACAATGGTCTCTCCCACTCCTCGATTTTCTTACACACCTTCTCTAAGCTTAGAGTAAGATGGTTCACTTGCTCCATTAGTGCTGCCACTACATCTGTGACTGGAGCCTGGGTGGCCTGACTGACTCCTGCAGGCCCCACATTAACAGTCTTTGGCTGACAAGCCTGAGGTTCAGTGCAGGCTGCTGGCGCTGCGGCAGGGTTCTGGCCTAGTATACTGATGGCCAATTCCTTAAAATCCAAAAATGTACAGTGGGGGTGTTGAGCTGACAACATCCGTAGCTGGCCCTTTAAATGCTCAGTACTTATGCCCGCAATGAATTGCTCTCTAAGAGTCCGGTCCTGGTCCTCAGCTTCTTTAGGATCCACTTGGACTGCAGCTCTCAGTGTCTCTTGTAAGGACAGGGCAAAATCGCGGAGCGACTCTCCAGGCTGCTGCTTTCTGCTGAAGAAACGCATTTTAACTTCTGACACCGTTCTGGCCTCAAATGTGGTGCCCAAACGGTCAAAAATTTGTTCCAGGCTACTCTTCTCAGAGCGGGGCCATGACATGACTTCCCTGCGGGCGGCCCCTTCTAACTGAGCTAGGAGGATCTCCATTTGTTGTTCGGCAGTTACGGGATAAAGCCGGAACAAGGCCAGTATCTGCTCCCTAAAGTCTTTTAACTTGTGGGCTTCCCCTTAATAACGTGGGAACCAGGGGGCCGCGGCGGCAGGGGCCCTTGAGTCGGCTGTGGGTACTTCAGAAGGCACGACTGGGGCCGCCTGCCCGATTTCCTCAGGTGCGGACATGGCGTTAATATGTGGGTATGGCCCTTTAATTGTTGCGGAGCGGACCGGAGCGGCAATGGTAATAACTTTTTCACAGTAAAGTCTTTGGTCACTAAAGGGATCCTCTCCGGTGCCCTGGCAGGGGTCGGGAATGTTCCAGTAAGGTAATCGGAAGAGCCGGCAAAAGTTTAAAGTCTGTACTTACTCCGGTGATGCTCGCTCCAGATCTCGCGAGATGCGTGGCTACGGCATCGAGCGTCCTGCGTACAGCGTCAGCAGGTGGGCGCAGTCTCTCGTAGCTACGGGACTCTGGTAGGCGGCACCTTTACTTCCAGACAGGGCGGCGTTCTTCCTCCTTGTTGGCTGGGCGATGACTCCGCCTGGTTCTTTTCGCGCCAAAGTCCTCTTTTTCGCACCAAACGATTCCACAAGGCGCACTTGTAATTGAATTCAGGTTAAGTGGGCAAAATCGCTGTCGATTCACTGACAGCAAGCGGTGGCTTAAGTAAGCAGCAAACAGTCCAGACAATACAATCTTCACACCGCAAATTATTACAGTTCTCTTTGGCCCAGCAATTTTCAATAAAGCAATTAGGGCTTGGTCACTTTAAGGCAAATAATGGCACACAGTTTTTATATCCGCAATGGCGCAGGAATGATCGTATCCTGTTTGTGACGCCAATTTATGCAGCACGCCAGACCTGCAGGGTATTAGCGACCGTGAGGTCACGGTATGGGCAATCGAGGGTTACTCACTTTTCTGAGGAGAACCCTGGGCAGGCATGCAACAGTGAAAGAGAGGCAGACACTAGTTCCTCTGGGGCACACTCTGTATGGAGGGACCAGGCCTGATGGTGTGTGAGGTGCCCTGGATGTTGCAGGTGTTTTGAGTGCCTTAGGTAAGGTCCCTTTAAGGATCGTGACGCCAGTGCCTGTAGCGGTGGCACACCGGTTTGCAGGAGGATTAATGAGTACGCAGTTGGTGAACCAAACGTTGCTTTACTTGGTGAAAACAGTCCAACTTTGTACATGTAGTTACAGAAGATGATAATGCAGTCCTTTACAGTTCCAAATGCACAGCAGGCTTATGTCACAGCAGGTTTCTATCTTGCAAGATACTTGGAGGGTAAACAGTTAATGCTTTGCAGTACAATGCTGCTCTATCCCCACAGCTATTCTAGCTGGCTGGATCCCAAGGCCCGGATGCCTAATTGCTGGCTTAAATCCTTGGTATAAAATCCTTCCTCCAGTATTGGCACTTGACTAGGTTACAATACCTTCTGTTCCTAGCTGTCTTCACTGCTGGATGGGAAAGATGGCTGCAGGTTTCTCCCAGGAGGTGCTGTCCTACTACTGGGGTATCTCAACTGAGCTATCCTTAGCCTCAGGAGCTTCAGGCTGACTAGGTGACTCCTCTAGTCCCCTGGAATACACTGCCTCTCCCCTATCTGGGCCGTCCTATATATAACTAGGGCTCTCTAGCTCCCTCTAACGCCTGGGAGGCTAAACAGCACCCTGACAGGCCTGACACCCAGTTAACACAGGAAATGCATACACATAACATTAAGGCAGTAAACACGTTAACCCCTTTGTGTAGTGCCCACCTTTACCTAGTGGGACACTACACATGCTGGTGTAAGGTGTGCACGGCACACCATGAAAAATAGTGGCGGCTGGGGACTGCATACCGAGGGATGGCCGCCGACATCAGGCTGTGGAAGGCCTCAGTGTCCACAAGCCTAAATGGCAACATTTCAAAGGACAGTAATTTCGAAAGTTGCGCATTTAGTGCTATGGCCTGTGATTTGCGCTTGCGTTCAAATAACTGTTATAGACATTTTAACGCTGCACTGGGACAAGGAAGTGGATGTTGTTGCTGATGGTTCATGCAAAGGTCCAGGGGCATCCGAACCTGCGCCTTCGACAGGGGATTGGCCAGCAGCACGTAACATAGGGGAAGAGGAATCAGTGGTGTGACCCGCAGACCCAGATTGTGGACCTAGGCGTTCGGCCCACTTATTAGAGTGCTTGGATGCCATGTGGTGGATCATGCTGATGGTGGTGGGGTTTCTAGTGTTCACGCCCCCGCTCATTTTGGTATGGCACAGGTTGCAAACTAACACTCTTTTGTTGTCTGCACTTTCCTCAAAAAAGCGCCATACTGCGGAACACCTACCCCTTGGCAAGGTAGATTTACACATAGAGGTTCTCGGTGTAACGGTTGCCGGCCTGTTTGGTGTGGGACGACTTCTCCCTTTTGCAACCCCACTGCCTCTTCCAGCCTGTTCCGGTGCTGCGGATCCCTCCCCCTCTGTACTGCTGTCCTCGCTCGGCTTTTCACCTTAGCCATGTTGGATCAGTGACCTCATTGTCAACCACCTCCTCTTCCACTTCCTAACTCTGCTCATCCTCCTGACTAACCACAACCTCAGTGATTGACAACTGTGTCTCATCATCATCCACCTCGTGAACGAATAATTGCCATTCACCACCGTCATCTTCTTGAAACTCTAAAGGCTCAAGAGGTTGGGAATCAGGGCACAATATCTCAGGTCCCTCTTCAAACATGCTGGGCGCGAGGGCCAAATGAAATAGTGGTGCTGGAAAGAGCTCCTCGGACTATCCGAGTGTGGGATCACTCGTTTGGCAGGCCTCTCCATGGTGGGAGGAAGGAAGAGAGAGGATTCGGTTGACCAGACTCTTGGCTACAGAGACTGGACTTGGTGGAAGAGAGAGTGGTGCTTAACCAACTGGAAGCATTATCTTCACCAATCCAACCGACCAACAGTTCGCACTGGTCCAACTTGGACAGTGCTGTCCTGCGCCGCCCAGCTAAGTTGGACATGAAGCTGGGTACGGTGGATGTTTTTTTTTCTGGTGCACTGGCAGCAGGCACAGTTTTATTGCGTGCACCATCAGCATCACGCCCACTTCCCCGGCCCTTAGTGCTCGCCTTCTTCATATTAATGGTTTTGTCACTAGATGTGGCGCAGATTGTTTTACAGTCCGTTTTTCGGATGCTGGACAGTATATGTCACAGAAACATACAGAATATAGACACTATATTAGGCCCAGGTTAGTTAAATTTGCCTTAAAGAAACAGTTTTCGGATGGCGTAATGTATGTCACAGAAAGCCACATACTATGGACACTAGATTAGGCCCAGATTATTTAAATTTACTCTAAAGAAACAGTTTTCGGATGGCGTACTATATATGTCACAGAAAGCCACACACTATGGACACTAGATTAGGCCCAGATTATTGGAATTTGCAATACAAACTCAGTTTTTGGATGCAGGACAGTATATGTCACAGAAACTCACAGAAACTCACAGAATATGAACACTATATTAGGCCCAGATTTATAAATAATATGTAGAGTTGAGCGAACACCTGGATGTTCGGGTTCGAGAAGTTCGGCCGAACATCCCGGAAATGTTCGGGTTCGGGATCCGAACCCGATCCGAACTTCGTCCCGAACCCGAACCCCATTGAAGTCAATGGGGACCCGAACTTTTCGGCACTAAAAAGGCTGTAAAACAGCCCAGGAAAGAGCTAGAGGGCTGCAAAAGGCAGCAACATGTAGGTAAATCCCCTGCAAACAAATGTGGATAGGGAAATGAATTAAAATAAAAATTAAATAAATAAAAATTAACCAAAATCAATTGGAGAGAGGTTCCATAGCAGAGAATCTGGCTTCCCGTCACCCACCACTGGAACAGTCCATTCTCAGATATTTAGGCCCCGGCACCCAGGCAGAGGAGAGAGGTCCCGTAACAGAGAATCTGTCTTCATGTCAGCAGAGAATTAGTCTGCATGTCATAGCAGAGAATGAGGCTTCACGTCAGCCACCACTGCAACAGTCCATTGGCATATATTTAGGCCCAGCACCCAGGCAGAGGAGAGAGGTCCCGTAACAGACAATCTGGCTTCATGTCAGCAGAGAATCAGTCTGCATGTCATAGCAGAGAATCAGGCTTCACGTCACCCACCACTGCAACAGTCCATTGTCATAAATTTAGGCCCAGCACTAGTGTTGAGCGGCATGTCCCATATTCGAATTCGCGAAATTTTGTGAATATTCGAAAGAATATTCGTAAAATATTCGCGATTATTCAAATTCGTTATTATTTCGCATATGCGATAATTCGAATTTTCGCATCGCATAATACATATGCTATGCAAAATTCACATGTGCGCTAATGAAATCGCCTTACGAAGATTCGCAACTCAATTCAATCACTAATGTATGAATGCAATGCCCTTTGCCTCTGTAGATATTCGCATGTGCGCTAATAAAATCGCCTTACGAAGATTCGCACCTCAATCACTTTCTAGGGAATGTGAGACTTTTGGGAATCAATCGAGATACAGTGGGGGGTGATGACAGTAGTTGACAGAGTACAGATCAATGTAATCTGTAAGGTGGAAAGTAAAATAAAAAATACGAATATTCGTAAATCGAATTTTACGAAGTTCTACGTATTCGCGAATATGGTGCTATACTATATGAATGCACAGGCCTTTGCCTCTCTGTTCTGGGGACAAGTGTAGATATTTGCATTTGCGTTAATAAAATCGCCTTACGAAGATTCGCAGCTCAATTCAATCACTAATGTATGAATGCAAAGCCCTTTGCCTCTGTTCTGGGACAAGTGTAGATATTCGCATGTGCGCTAATAAAATCGCCTTACGAAGATTCGCAACTCAATTCACTAATGTATGAATGCAAAGCCCTTTGCCTCTGTTCTGGGACGTGCCGATATTCGCATGTGCGCTAATAAAATCGCCTTACGAAGATTCGCGCCTCAATCACTTTCTAGGCAATGTGAGTAAGATCTGAGCTGTTGGACCTTTGGGAAACAATCAATTATATGTGTACTGTAATTTTGTGGGGGGGGGGGGGAAACAAAAAACGAATATTCGTTTTTACGAATATATAGCACTATATTCGAAATATTCGCGAAATCGCGAAGTTGCGATATTCGCGAAAAAAATTTGCTTTTCGAATATTCGCGCTCAACACTACCCAGCACCCAGGCAGAGGAGAGAGGTCCCGTAACAGAGAATCTGGCTTCATGTCAGCAGAGAATCAGTCTTCATATCATAGCAGAGAATCAGGCTTCACGTCACCCACCACTGTAAGAGTCAATTTTCATAAATTTAGGCCCAGAACCCAGGCAGAGGAGAAAGGTCCCGTAACAGACAATCTGGCTTCATGTCAGCAGAGAATCAGTCTTCATATCATAGCAGAGAATCAGGCTTCACGTCACCCACCACTGCAACAGTCAATTGTCATATATTTAGGCCCAGCACACCCAGGCAGAGGAGAGAGGTCCCGTAACAGAGGATCTGGCTTCATGTCAGCAGAGAATCAGTCTGCATGTCATAGCAGAGAATGAGGCTTCACGTCACCCACCACTGCAACAGTCCATTGGCATATATTTAGGCCTAGCACACAGGCAGAGGAGAGAGGTCCCGTAACAGAGAATCTGGCTTCATGTCAGCAGAGAATCAGTCTGCATGTCATAGCAGAGAATCAGGCTTCACGTCACCCACCACTGCAACAGTCCATTGTCATAAATTTAGGCCCAGCACCCAGGCAGAGGAGAGAGGTCCCGTAACAGACAATCTGGCTTCATGTCAGCAGAGAATCAGTCTTCATATCATAGCAGAGAATCAGGCTTCACGTCACCCACCACTGTAAGAGTCAATTTTCATAAATTTAGGCCCAGAACCCAGGCAGAGGAGAAAGGTCCCGTAACAGACAATCTGGCTTCATGTCAGCAGAGAATCAGTCTTCATATCATAGCAGAGAATGAGGCTTCACGTCACCCACCACTGTAACAGTCAATTTGCATATATTTAGGCCTAGAACACAGGCAGAGCAGAGAAGGTCCCGTAACAGACAATCTGGCTTCATGTCAGCAGAGAATCAGTCTGCATGTCATAGCAGAGAATGAGGCTTCACGTCACCCACCACTGCAACAGTCCATTGGCATATATTTAGGCCTAGCACACAGGCAGAGCAGAGAGGTCCCGTAACAGACAATCTGGCTTCATGACAGCAGAGAATCAGTCTGCATGTCATAGCAGAGAATGAGGCTTCACGTCAGCCACCACTGCAACAGTCCATTGGCATATATTTAGGCCTAGCACACAGGCAGAGCAGAGAGGTCCCGTAACAGACAATCTGGCTTCATGACAGCAGAGAATCAGTCTGCATGTCATAGCAGAGAATCAGGCTTCACGTCAGCCACCACTGCAACAGTCCATTGTCATAAATTTAGGCCCAGCACCCAGGCAGAGGAGAGAGGTCCCGTAACAGAGAATCTGGCTTCATGTCAGCAGAGAATCAGTCTTCATATCATAGCAGAGAATCAGGCTTCACGTCACCCACCACTGTAAGAGTCAATTTTCATAATTTAGGCCCAGAACCCAGGCAGAGGAGAAAGGTCCCGTAACAGACAATCTGGCTTCATGTCAGCAGAGAATCAGTCTTCATATCATAGCAGAGAATCAGGCTTCACGTCACCCACCACTGCAACAGTCAATTTTCATAAATTTAGGCCCAGAACCCAGGCAGAGGAGAAAGGTCCCGTAACAGACAATCTGGCTTCATGTCAGCAGAGAATCAGTCTTCATATCATAGCAGAGAATCAGGCTTCACGTCACCCACCACTGCAACAGTCCATTGTCATAAATTTAGGCCCAGCACCCAGGCAGAGGAGAGAGCTCCCGTAACAGAGGATCTGGCTTCATGTCAGCAGAGAATCAGTCTGCATGTCATAGCAGAGAATGAGGCTTCACGTCACCCACCACTGCAACAGTCCATTGGCATATATTTAGGCCTAGCACACAGGCAGAGGAGAGGTTCATTCAACTTTGGGTAGCATCGCAATATAATGGTAAAATGAAAATAAAAATAGGATTGAATGAGGAAGTGCCCTGGAGTCCAATAATATATGGTTATGGGGAGGTAGTTAATGTCTAATCTGGACAAGGGACGGACAGGTCCTGTGGGATCCATGCCTGGTTCATTTTTATGAACGTCAGCTTGTCCACATTGGCTGTAGACAGGCGGCTGCGTTTGTCTGTAATGACGCCCCCTGCCGTGCTGAATACACGTTCAGACAAAACGCTGGCTGCCGGGCAGGCCAGCACCTCCAAGGCATAAAAGGCTAGCTCTGGCCACGTGGACAATTTAGAGACCCAGAAGTTGAATGGGGCCGAACCATCAGTCAGTACGTGGAGGGGTGTGCACACGTACTGTTCCACCATGTTAGTGAAATGTTGCCTCCTGCTAACACGTTGCGTATCAGGTGGTGGTGCAGTTAGCTGTGGCGTGTTGACAAAAGTTTTCCACATCTCTGCCATGCTAACCCTGCCCTCAGAGGAGCTGGCCGTGACACAGCTGCCTTGGCGACCTCTTGCTCCTCCTCTGCCTTGGCCTTGGGCTTCCACTTGTTCCCCTGTGACATTTGGGAATGCTCTCAGTAGCGCGTCTACCAACGTGCGCTTGTACTCGCGCATCTTCCTATCACGCTCCAGTGCAGGAAGTAAGGTGGGCACATTGTCTTTGTAGCGTGGATCCAGCAGGGTGGCAACCCAGTAGTCCGCACAGGTTAAAATGTGGGCAACTCTGCTGTCGTTGCGCAGGCACTGCAGCATGTAGTCGCTCATGTGTGCCAGGCTGCCCAGGGGTAAGGACAAGCTGTCCTCTGTGGGAGGCGTATCGTCATCGTCCTGCCTTTCCCCCCAGCCACGCACCAGTGATGGACCCGAGCTGCGTTGGGTGCCACCCCGCTGTGACCATGCTTCATCCTCATCCTCCTCCACCTCCTCCTCATCCTCGTCCTCCTCGTCCTCCAGTAGTGGGCCCTGGCTGGCCACATTTGTACCTGGCCTCTGCTGTTGCAAAAAACCTCCCTCTGAGTCACTTCGAAGAGACTGGCCTGAAAGTGCTAAAAATGACCCCTCTTCCTCATCCTCCTCCTCCTCCTCCTGGGCCACCTCCTGTTCCATCATCGCCCTAAGTGTTTTCTCAAGGAGACATAGAAGTGGTATTGTAACGCTGATAACGGTGTCATCGCCACTGGCCATGTTGGTGGAGTACTCGAAACAGCGCAACAGGGCACACAGGTCTCGCATGGAGGCCCAGTCATTGGTGGTGAAGTGGTGCTGTTCTGTAGTGCGACTGACCCGTGCGTGCTGCAGCTGAAACTCCACTATGGCCTGCTGCTGCTCGCACAGTCTGTCCAGCATGTGCAAGGTGGAGTTCCACCTGGTGGGCACGTCGCATATGAGGCGGTGAGCGGGAAGGCCGAAGTTACGCTGTAGCGCAGACAGGCGAGCAGCGGCAGGATGTGAACGCCGGAAGCGCGAACAGACGGCCCGCACTTTATGCAGCAGCTCTGACATGTCGGGGTAGTTGTGAATGAACTTCTGCACCACCAAATTCAGCACATGCGCCAAGCAAGGGATGTGCGTCAAATTGGCTAGTCCCAGAGCTGCAACGAGATTTCGCCCATTATCACACACCACCAGGCCGGGCTTGAGGCTCACCGGCAGCAACCACTCGTCGGTCTGTTGTTCAATACCCCGCCACAACTCCTGTGCGGTGTGGGGCCTGTCCCCCAAACATATGAGTTTCAGAATGGCCTGCTGACGTTTACCCCGGGCTGTGCTGAAGTTGGTGGTGAAGGTGTGTGGCTGACTGGATGAGCAGGTGGAAGAAGAGGAGGAGGAAGCCGAGAAGGAGGAGGTGGCAACAGGAGGCAAAGAATGTTGCCCTGCGATCCTTGGCGGCGGCAGGACGTGCGCCAAACAGCTCTCCGCCTGGGGCCCAGCTGCCACTACATTTACCCAGTGTGCAGTTAGGGAGATATAGCGTCCCTGGCCGTGCTTACTGGTCCACGTATCTGTGGTTAGGTGGACCTTGCTACAGATGGCGTTGCGCAGTGCACACTTGATTTTATCGGATACTTGGTTGTGCAGGGAAGGCACGGCTCTCTTGGAGAAGTAGTGCCGGCTGGGAACAACATACTGTGGGACAGCAAGCGACATGAGCTGTTTGAAGCTGTCTGTGTCCACCAGCCTAAATGACAGCATTTCATAGGCCAGTAGTTTAGAAATGCTGGCATTCAGGGCCAGGGATCGAGGGTGGCTAGGTGGGAATTTACGCTTTCTATCAAATGTTTGTGAGATGGAGAGCTGAACGCTGGCGTGTGACATGGTTGAGACGCTTGGTGACGGAGGTGGTGGTGGTGGTGTTGGTGGTACATCCCCTGTTTGCTGGGCGGCAGGTGCCAACGTTCCTCCAGAGGCGGAGGAAGAGGCCGAGGCGGCAGCAGCAGAATAGGCCGAGGCGGCAGCAGCAGAAGAGGTAGCAGGGGGAGCCTGAGTGACTTCCTTGGTTTTAAGGTGTTTACTCCACTGCAGTTCATGCTTTGCATGCAGGTGCCTGGTCATGCAGGTTGTGCTCAGGTTCAGAACGTTAATGCCTCGCTTCAGGCTCTGATGGCACAGCGTGCAAACCACTCGGGTCTTGTCGTCAGCACATTGTTTGAAGAAGTGCCATGCCAGGGAACTCCTTGAAGCTGCCTTTGGGGTGCTCGGTCCCAGATGGCGGCGGTCAGTAGCAGGCGGAGTCTCTTGGCGGCGGGTGTTCTGCTTTTGCCCACTGCTCCCTCTTTTGCTACGCTGTTGGCTCGGTCTCACCACTGCCTCTTCCTCCGAACTGTGAAAGTCAGTGGCACGACCTTCATTCCATGTGGGGTCTAGGACCTCATCGTCCCCTGCATCGTCTTCCACCCAGTCTTGATCCCTGACCTCCTGTTCAGTCTGCACACTGCAGAAAGACGCAGCAGTTGGCACCTGTGTTTCGTCATCATCAGAGACATACTGAGGTGGTATTCCCATGTCCTCATCATCAGGAAACATAAGTGGTTGTGCGTCAGTGCATTCTATGTCTTTCACCGCTGGGGAAGGGCTAGGTGGATGCCCTTGGGAAACCCTGCCAGCGGAGTCTTCAAACAGCATAAGAGACTGCTGCATAACTTGAGGCTGAGACAGTTTCCCTGGTATGCATGGGGGTGATGTGACAGACTGATGGGGTTGGTTTTCAGGCGCCATCTGTGCGCTTTCTGCAGAAGACTGGGTGGGAGATAATGTGAACGTGCTGGATCCACTGTCGGCCACCCAATTGACTAATGCCTGTACCTGCTCAGGCCTTACCATCCTTAGAACGGCATTGGGCCCCACCATATATCGCTGTAAATTCTGGCGGCTACTGGGACCTGAGGTAGTTGGTACACTAGGACGTGTGGATGTGGCAGAACGGCCACGTCCTCTCCCAGCACCAGAGGGTCCACTAACACCACCACGACCATGTCCACGTCCGCGTCCCTTACTAGATGTTTTTCTCATTGTTATGGTTCACCACAACAACAAATATATTATTTGGCCCAATGTATTGTATTCAAATTCAGCGGGATATAAATTTGAGGCCTAGTATTTAGGCGCTGGGTGACCGGTATGGATTTAGTGACAGAATTAGACTTGGAAATGCACAGAAGCGTGTGTGTGAAGTTATTCTGAATGACCCAATGTGCACCTTGAATATTATATACCCTTTTTGGGATAGATTTCAAATAGCTCTGATATAGCAGGAACCACTAAATTATGAAATTGCTAAATTGGGAATTGTACTTCAACCCAGAACAAAAAATGTGCTTTGACGGGCACTAAATAACTTTCCCAGCTACAACAGGACAGCGGTAACGAGAGATTTAGAGGGATTTAAATTTGAGGCCTAGTATTTAGGCGCTGGGTGACAGGTATGGGTTTAGTGACAGAATTAGACTTGGAAATGCACAGAAGCGTGTGTGTGAAGTTATTCTGAATGACCCTATGTGCACCTTCAATATTATATACCCTTTTAGGGATAGATTTCAAATAGCTCTGATATAGCAGAAACCACTAAATTATGAAATTGCTAAATTGGGAATTGTACTTCAACCCAGAACAAAAAATGTGCTTTGACGGACACTAAATATCTTGCCCAGCAACAACAGTACAGCGGTGGGTAACGAGAGATTTAGAGGGATTTAAATTTGAGGCCTAGTATTTAGGCGCTGGGTCACCGGTATGGATTTAGTGACAGAATTAGACTTGGAAATGCACAGAAGCGTGTGTGTGAAGTTATTCTGAATGACCCTATGTGCACCTTCAATATTATATACCCTTTTAGGGATAGATTTCAAATAGCTCTGATATAGCAGAAACCACTAAATTATGAAATTGCTAAATTGGGAATTGTACTTCAACCCAGAACAAAAAATGTGCTTTGACGGACACTAAATATCTTGCCCAGCAACAACAGTACAGCGGTGGGTAACGAGAGATTTAGAGGGATTTAAATTTGAGGCCTAGTATTTAGGCGCTGGGTCACCGGTATGGATTTAGTGACAGAATTAGACTTGGAAATGCACAGAAGCGTGTGTGTGAAGTTATTCTGAAAGACCCTATGTGCACCTTCAATATTATATACCCTTTTAGGGATAGATTTCAAATAGCTCTGATATAGCAGAAACCACTAAATTATGAAATTGCTAAATTGGGAATTGTACTTCAACCCAGAACAAAAAATGTGCTTTGACGGACACTAAATATCTTGCCCAGCAACAACAGTACAGCGGTGGGTAACGAGAGATTTAGAGGGATTTAAATTTGAGGCCTAGTATTTAGGCGCTGGGTCACCGGTATGGATTTAGTGACAGAATTAGACTTGGAAATGCACAGAAGCGTGTGTGTGAAGTTATTCTGAATGACCCTATGTGCACCTTCAATATTATATACCCTTTTAGGGATAGATTTCAAATAGCTCTGATATAGCAGAAACCACTAAATTATGAAATTGCTAAATTGGGAATTGTACTTCAACCCAGAACAAAAAATGTGCTTTGACGGACACTAAATATCTTGCCCAGCAACAACAGTACAGCGGTAACGAGAGATTTAGAGGGATTTAAATTTGAGGCCTAGTATTTAGGCGCTGGGTGACAGGTATGGGTTTAGTGACAGAATTAGACTTGGAAATACACAGTAGCGGGTGTGTGTGAAGTTATTCTGAATGACCCAATGTGCACCTTCAATATTATATACCCTTTTTGGGATAGATTTCAAATAGCTCTGATATAGCAGGAACCACTAAATTATGAAATTGCTAAATTGGGAATTGTATTTCAACCCAGAACAAGAAATGTGCTTGAACGGACACTAAATAACTCGCCCAGCTACAGCACTAGGGACAGATTTAGCTGGATATAAATTTGAGGCCTAGTATTTAGGCGCTGGGTGACCGGTATGGATTTAGTGACAGAATTAGACTGGGATATGGCCAAAAAATGAACAGACTATTGCTGGTTAAATGCACTTGGTGTGACAGCTTCACCCTGATGTAGGCTTTAGCCAAAAAACAACCACACCATTGAGGGTTAAATGCACTTGGTGACAGGCGCAGCTTGCCCCTGATTTTGTATATGGCCAAAAAATGAACAGACTATTGCTGGTTAAATGCACTTGGTGTGACAGCTTCACCCTGATGTAGGCTTTAGCCAAAAAACAACCACACCATTGAGGGTTAAATGCACTTGGTGACAGGCGCAGCTTGCCCCTGATTTTGTATATGGCCAAAAAATGAACAGACTATTGCTGGTTAAATGCACTTGGTGTGACAGCTTCACCCTGATGTAGGCTTTAGCCAAAAAACAACCACACCATTGAGGGTTAAATGCACTTGGTCGCAGCTTGTGCTGGCGCACCACAAGACACAAAATGGCCGCCGATCACCCCAGAAAAATGAGACTGACAAACGGTCTGTGCAGCCTAAAAACAGTGAGCAATTGAGGATCAGCAGCTCAATGATCCACAGCTGCAGATCGATCAGTTAATCAAGTCCTTTGGAGGAGTTAATCTGCCTAATCTCGCCCTACTGTCGCAGCCGCAACCTCTCCCTACGCTAATCAGAGCAGAGTGACGGGCGGCGCTATGTGACTCCAGCTTAAATAGAGGCTGGGTCACATGGTGCTCTGGCCAATCACAGCCATGCCAATAGTAGGCATGGCTGTGATGGCCTCTTGGGGCAAGTAGTATGACGCTTGTTGATTGGCTGCTTTGCAGCCTTTCAAAAAGCGCCAAGAAAGCGTCACAAAAGCGCCAAGAAAGCGACGAACACCGAACCCGAACCCGGACTTTTACGAAAATGTCCGGGTTCGGGTCCGTGTCACGGACACCCCAAAATTCGGTACGAACCCGAACTATACAGTTCGAGTTCGCTCATCCCTAATAATATGATAAATTTACGCTAAAGAAACAGTTTTCGGATGGAGTACTGTATAAGTCACGGATGTGTATTACACGCACACACTACAGAGTCAGTAGATGAGGACTGGCCCCTGATTTTTTTAATTTATGCTAAGGAAACAGTTTTAGGATGGCGTACTGTATATGTCAGAGAAAACAACACACTATGGACACTAGATTAGGCCCAGATTATTTAAATTTAAGCTAAAGAAAGAGTTTTCGGATGGCGTAATGTATATGTCATGGATGTGTATTAAACGCACAATATAGACCATAAATGTGGCGCTGATTATTTTAATTTACGCAAAAAGACAGTCTGCGGATGATGTACAGTATATGTCACTAATAGGTATTAAAGAAAAATATCTTGCTGTCAAACACACAAACAGTAGTCCTTAAAGTACTTTAGCATCTTTGATAACCTTTTGGTAGTAAAAACAGCAAATTTCTCTCCCTGCACTATCTGTCCCTTCCTCAGCGCGGATGTCCCTGAGACTGATCAATTTAGCGCAGGTAAAAACATATTGCTGCTCTAAAACACACACACACAGTAGTCCTTAAAAGGACTTTTGGGTTTTTGAAAAGCTTTCTTCGAATAATAACTGAGAATTTTGCTCCCTACACTGGCTTTCCCTTCCTACACTCTGCTCTCCCTGACTATGACTGATCCGAGCACATGTCATCGGGTCCTATATAGCAATAGGACACAAAAATGCCAGAAGCCAACATGGCTAATGGCATTACAGTGATGGCAGTACTTACCTGCACGTTTATTGGCTGCTTAGCAGCCGCGAAACGTGCGGGCAGGAGACTCAAGCATGGCGCTTGAGCACATGCGGTACTCGGCCGAGTACCGCCATGTGCCGAGCATAGCGATGCTCGAGCCAAACAGGTATTTGACCGAGCATG
This sequence comes from Bufo gargarizans, assembly GCF_014858855.1. NCBI lineage: Eukaryota > Metazoa > Chordata > Amphibia > Anura > Bufonidae > Bufo > Bufo gargarizans. Next base: position 14,106,989 of record NC_058080.1, read on the forward strand.
CTCTCTCATCACTACTGCAGGCCAGTGGAGTACAGGCCCCAAATATTAGGCATTCACCATATAGAAAAGATCAAGTGATAATGTGGCTGGAGGTATATTAGACGGTCACTGTCTAACAATTTTACTGTTGGTCAGTTTGATTACAGGCCCCAAACATTAGGCATTTATCGTACAGAAAAGAACAAGTGATTATATGGCTGGAGGTACATTAGGTGGTCATCGTATAACAATTTTACTGTTGGTCAGTTAGATTACAGGCCCCAAACATTAGGCATTCACCGTACAGAAAAGATCAAGTGATTATGTGGCTGGAGGTATATAGACGGTCATTGGATATCAATTTTACTGCAGGCCAGTGGAGTAAAGAACCCAAACATTAGGCATTTACTGTGCAGAAAAGATTAAGTGATTATGTGGCTGGAGGTATATTAGGCTATGAGAAACACTCACTATCTAAGCATTTCAAATTAGTACATAACCAAGACCCCAAAGATCTGATATTTATAGCAATAGAACAGGTGACACGCCACTGGAGAGGAGGTGACCATGTATCTAGGATGTCGAGAGCGGAATCCAGGAGGATTTTCGACTTTGGCAGCCTTTTACCAGGTGGTCTGAATGCCGAATTAGAAATCTTCGGCTTTCTGTGAAGGGGTGGGTGCCCCAGTCTGACGGGGGATCGCAGTCAGGCGGTTTCCCAGCACTGGGACCCTCCCTTGGGCTCGGGCCCCCATCTCGTATCATCATGCCATCCTCATCACACCGTCCCCTCCATTTCATTATCAAATCTGAGCTCCATAAGCTATGGGGTAGTTTTGGATTACCAAATATAGACAAAACATTTGGGTTGAATATATAGGCAACAATATGCAATTGTGGTATTGCACAATAAATATATGTTAATGGCAGAGGATACCAATGGCGACCTACAGACACTATTTCTGCAAGGACGAGATATGGTTTTGTGCAAAGAAGTGGAAGTCTTATACTGGCCATCAAACCACAATAGGAATACAATAGTACGCTTATTTCATTTACATACATCATATAAATGAGCATCCGCATCTCCCTCTGTGAGAATGATCTGCAGATAACATACCCGAAATAACACATTTTTTATGTATACAGAACATTGGTGCAAAACTAGGATACAAAAGAACAGTCTATGATCACCATACACCGATCGAAAGCTGACATTGGGTATATTATCAGTCAACATAAACCAAACCTCTGGACAAAGTGAAGCATACAGGATATAGCTCCACAGACATCTGTATTATAATATTTTATAACGAGAGACATAGAAATCTGGACAGTATACTAAACTCTGGAGTGTCCCAATGGCCGCTATGCCGCTATTGTTATTCACTATTATTCTCTACATATACTTTACAATTGTCTTTATTAGAAAGTTTTGAATCTGTAGCTATTTCTCTTTAATGCAATCTATGAAGCGAAAACTAAAACATAGGAATTTCATTATGATTAATGTAGATACAACAGACCAAAAAACGCTTGAGTCCATGTAAAAACGCACTCATACCGCAAGAGAATCGCAATGATAAGCAATTACCGGATCTAGTCCATGTTTTCCAGGTATTTTCAAGAGCACACATATAAAATCCGGCTACCTATCCAGACCGAGCATAGCCCCTGAGGAAGGAGACAGTAAAGTCCCCGAAACGCGTCTGGCGTGGACGATATACTCGGTCATCAGATTGAACAGCCGGACATATGACTGAGTTCTCAACAAGTGAAGCGCTTCACTAAAGGTACCTGATAGCAGTAACCTGGAATCGACATTCATATAGGAATAGGCACACAGCCGATCCATTCCCAATGCTGGGACTCCAGCTACTCTAAGACACGTGGGACGCCCAAGAAAGTTTACCCACAGTGCAACAAGCTGAGCTATCGGGACTGTGAATATCCAATAATATCTTGCTACAAAGCAGCAGATGAATACAGACCCGCTGTCACGGCTGAGGATGGGGGAAACCCTCAGCCGTGAGATGCCAGGTGATGTTGTGACTACTCGGCCATGAGAACAGGATAGGGAGCAGGTCACCTCCTACAGCGTCCCTACCCTGACCCTAACTCCTAACCTGCATGGGCCGACCTTTAAGGTAGGAGGACCCATGCACAGGAACCTCGGAGCCCTGTCTTACCCTCCGCAGGTCCCTGAGCTAGGAGCTGGGTAAGACGACCTACTCCTCCTTGGCACGGAGAAGCAGGAGTCTCAATGGCCAAGCTGTTGGGAAAAGGGGAACACTAACAGCTATACGGGAATGGCAGGCGAACGAGAAGTTCCAGCAACCTGCCACAGCCTTGCTGACTGGATCCCTAAGCAGACAGGAATCCAGAACCGTATGCTGCACCAAAACATATGAAGGTCCCAACAGAACATAACATAAACATCACATACAACATCATACACATAAAGACATCTACAACACGACAATACTTTATGACTAGGGATGAGCGAACTCGAACTGTATAGTTCGGGTTCGTACCGAATTTTGGGGTGTCCGTGACACGGACCCGAACCCGGACATTTTCGTAAAAGTCCGGGTTCGGGTTCGGTGTTCGTCGCTTTCTTGGCGCTTTTGTGACGCTTTCTTGGCGCTTTTTGAAAGGCTGCAAAGCAGCCAATCAACAAGCATCATGCTACTTGCCCCAAGAGGCCGTCACAGCCATGCCTACTATTGGCATGGCTGTGATTGGCCAGAGCACCATGTGACCCAGCCTCTATTTAAGCTGGAATCACATAGCGCCGCCCGTCACTCTGCTCTGATTAGCGTAGGGAGAGGTTGCGGCTGCGACAGTAGGGCGAGATTAGGCAGAATAACTCCTCCAAAGGACTTGATTAATTGATCGATCTGCAGCTGTGCATCATTGAGCTGCTGAAATTCAAATGCTCACTGTTTTTAGGCTGCCCAGACCGTTTGTCAGTCACTTTTTTCTGGGGTGATCGGCGGCCATTTTGTGTCTTGTGCGGTGCTGCGACCAAGTGCATCCAAGCTGCGACCAAGTGCATTTAACCCTCAATGGTGTGGTTGTTTTTTGGCTAAAGCCTACATCAGGGTGAAGCTGTCACACCAAGTGCATTTAACCAGCAATAGTCTGTTCATTTTTTGGCCATATACTACATCAGGGGCAAGCTGCGCGCGTCACCAAGTGCATTTAACCCTCAGTAGTGTGGTTGGTCAAGCTGTCACACCAAGTGCATTTAACCAGCAATAGTCTGTTCATTTTTTGGCCATATACTACATCAGGGGCAAGCTGCGCCCGTCACCAAGTGCATTTAACCCTCAATGGTGTGGTTGTTTTTTGGCTAAAGCCTACATCAGGGTGAAGCTGTCACACCAAGTGCATTTAACCAGCAATAGTCTGTTAATTTTTTGGCCATATACTAAATCAGGGGCAAGCTGCGCCCGTCACCAAGTGCATTTAACCAGCAATAGTCTGTTCATTTTTTGGCCATATACTACATCAGGGGCAAGCTGCGCCCGTCACCAAGTGCATTTAACCCTCAGTAGTGTGGTTGGTCAAGCTGTCACACCAAGTGCATTTAACCAGCAATAGTCTGTTCATTTTTTGGCCATATACTACATCAGGGGCAAGCTGCGCCTGTCACCAAGTGCATTTAACCCTCAATGGTGTGGTTGTTTTTTGGCTAAAGCCTACATCAGGGTGAAGCTGTCACACCAAGTGCATTTAACCAGCAATAGTCTGTTCATTTTTTGGCCATATACTACATCAGGGGCAAGCTGCGCCCGTCACCAAGTGCATTTAACCCTCAGTAGTGTGGTTGGTCAAGCTGTCACACCAAGTGCATTTAACCAGCAATAGTCTGTTCATTTTTTGGCCATATACTACATCAGGGGCAAGCTGCGCCTGTCACCAAGTGCATTTAACCCTCAATGGTGTGGTTGTTTTTTGGCTAAAGCCTACATCAGGGTGAAGCTGTTACACCAAGTGCATTTAACCAGCAATAGTCTGTTCATTTTTTGGCCATATACTACATCAGGGGCAAGCTGCGCCCGTCACCAAGTGCATTTAACCCTCAGTAGTGTGGTTGGTCAAGCTGTCACACCAAGTGCATTTAACCAGCAATAGTGTGGTTATTTTTTGGCCATATCCCAGTCTAATTCTGTCACTAAATCCATACCGGTCACCCAGCGCCTAAATACTAGGCCTCAAATTTATATCCCGCTAAATCTGTCGTTACCGCTGTACTGTTGTGGCTGGGCAAGTTATTTAGTGTCCGTCAAAGCACATTTTTTGTTCAGGGTTGAAATACAATTCCCAATTTAGCAATTTCATAATTTAGTGGTTTCTGCTATATCAGAGCTATTTGAAATCTATCCCTAAAAGGGTATATAATATTCAAGGTGCACATAGGGTCATTCAGAATAACTTCACACACACGCTACTGTGCATTTCCAAGTCTAATTCTGTCACTAAATCCATACCGGTCACCCAGCGCCTAAATAGTAGGCCTCAAATTTATATCCCGCTAAATCTGTCGTTACCGCTGTCCTGTTGTGGATGGGCAAGTTATTTAGTGTCCGCCAAAGCACATTTTTTGTTCTGGGTTGAAGTACAATTCCCAATTTAGCAATTTCATAATTTAGTGGTTTCTGCTATATCAGAGCTATTTGAAATCTATCCCTAAAAGGGTATATAATATTCAAGGTGCACATAGGGTCATTCAGAATAACTTCACACACACGTTACTGTGCATTTCCAAGTCTTATTCTGTCAGTAAATCCATACCGGTCACCCAGCGCCTAAATACTAGGCCTCAAATTTATATCCCGCTAAATCTGTCGTTACCGCTGTCCTGTTGTGGATGGGCAAGTTATTTAGTGTCCGTCAAAGCACATTTTTTGTTCTGGGTTGAAATACAATTCCCAATTTAGCAATTTCATAATTTAGTGGTTTCTGCTATATCAGAGCTATTTGAAATCTATCCCTAAAAGGGTATATAATATTCAAGGTGCACATAGGGTCATTCAGAATAACTTCACACACCCGCTACTGTGCATTTCCAAGTCTAATTCTGTCAGTAAATCCATACCGGTCACCCAGCGCCTAAATACTAGGCCTCAAATTTATATCCCGCTACATCTGTCGAGACCGCTGTACTGTTGTGGCTGGGCAAGTTATTTAGTGTCCGTTAAAGCACATTTTTTGTTCTGGGTTGAAATACAATTCCCAATTTAGCAATTTCATAATTTAGTGGTTTCTGCTATATCAGAGCTATTTGAAATCTATCTCTAAAAGGGTATATAATATTCAAGGTGCACATAGGGTCATTCAGAATAACTTCACACACACGCTACTGTGCATTTCCAAGTCTAATTCTGTCAGTAAATCCATACCGGTCACCCAGCGCCTAAATACTAGGCCTCAAATTTATATCCCGCTAAATCTGTCGTTACCGCTGTCCTGTTGTGGATGGGCAAGTTATTTAGTGTCCGCCAAAGCACATTTTTTGTTCTGGGTTGAAATACAATTCCCAATTTAGCAATTTCATAATTTAGTGGTTTCTGCTATATCAGAGCTATTTGAAATCTATCCCTAAAAGGGTATATAATATTCAAGGTGCACATAGGGTCATTCAGAATAACTTCACACACCCGCTACTGTGCATTTCCAAGTCTAATTCTGTCAGTAAATCCATACCGGTCACCCAGCGCCTAAATACTAGGCCTCAAATTTATATCCCGCTACATCTGTCGAGACCGCTGTACTGTTGTGGCTGGGCAAGTTATTTAGTGTCCGTTAAAGCACATTTTTTGTTCTGGGTTGAAATACAATTCCCAATTTAGCAATTTCATAATTTAGTGGTTTCTGCTATATCAGAGCTATTTGAAATCTATCCCTAAAAGGGTATATAATATTCAAGGTGCACATAGGGTCATTCAGAATAACTTTACACACACGCTACTGTGCATTTCCAAGTCTAATTCTGTCACTAAATCCATACCGGTCACCCAGCGCCTAAATACTAGGCCTCAAATTTATATCCCGCTAAATCTGTCGTTACCGCTGTCCTGTTGTGGATGGGCAAGTTATTTAGTGTCCGCCAAAGCACATTTTTTGTTCTGGGTTGAAATACAATTCCCAATTTAGCAATTTCATAATTTAGTGGTTTCTGCTATATCAGAGCTATTTGAAATCTATCCCTAAAAGGGTATATAATATTCAAGGTGCACATAGGGTCATTCAGAATAACTTCACACACACGTTACTGTGCATTTCCAAGTCTTATTCTGTCAGTAAATCCATACCGGTCACCCAGCGCCTAAATACTAGGCCTCAAATTTATATCCCGCTAAATCTGTCGTTACCGCTGTCCTGTTGTGGATGGGCAAGTTATTTAGTGTCCGTCAAAGCACATTTTTTGTTCTGGGTTGAAATACAATTCCCAATTTAGCAATTTCATAATTTAGTGGTTTCTGCTATATCAGAGCTATTTGAAATCTATCCCTAAAAGGGTATATAATATTCAAGGTGCACATAGGGTCATTCAGAATAACTTCACACACCCGCTACTGTGCATTTCCAAGTCTAATTCTGTCAGTAAATCCATACCGGTCACCCAGCGCCTAAATACTAGGCCTCAAATTTATATCCCGCTAAATCTGTCGTTACCGCTGTACTGTTCTGGCTGGGCAAGTTATTTAGTGTCCGTTAAAGCACATTTTTTGTTCTGGGTTGAAATACAATTCCCAATTTAGCAATTTCATAATTTTGTGGTTTCTGCTATATCAGACCTATTTGAAATCTATCCCTAAAAGGGTATATAATATTCAAGGTGCACATAGGGTCATTCAGAATAACTTCACACACACGTTACTGTGCATTTCCAAGTCTTATTCTGTCAGTAAATCCATACCGGTCACCCAGCGCCTAAATACTAGGCCTCAAATTTATATCCCGCTAAATCTGTCGTTACCGCTGTCCTGTTGTGGATGGGCAAGTTATTTAGTGTCCGCCAAAGCACATTTTTTGTTCTGGGTTGAAATACAATTCCCAATTTAGCAATTTCATAATTTAGTGGTTTCTGCTATATCAGAGCTATTTGAAATCTATCCCTAAAAGGGTATATAATATTCAAGGTGCACATAGGGTCATTCAGAATAACTTCACACACCCGCTACTGTGCATTTCCAAGTCTAATTCTGTCAGTAAATCCATACCGGTCACCCAGCGCCTAAATACTAGGCCTCAAATTTATATCCCGCTACATCTGTCGAGACCGCTGTACTGTTGTGGCTGGGCAAGTTATTTAGTGTCCGTTAAAGCACATTTTTTGTTCTGGGTTGAAATACAATTCCCAATTTAGCAATTTCATAATTTAGTGGTTTCTGCTATATCAGAGCTATTTGAAATCTATCCCTAAAAGGGTATATAATATTCAAGGTGCACATAGGGTCATTCAGAATAACTTCACACACACGTTACTGTGCATTTCCAAGTCTTATTCTGTCAGTAAATCCATACCGGTCACCCAGCGCCTAAATACTAGGCCTCAAATTTATATCCCGCTAAATCTGTCGTTACCGCTGTCCTGTTGTGGATGGGCAAGTTATTTAGTGTCCGTCAAAGCACATTTCTTGTTCTGGGTTGAAATACAATTCCCAATTTAGCAATTTCATAATTTAGTGGTTTCTGCTATATCAGAGCTATTTGAAATCTATCCCTAAAAGGGTATATAATATTCAAGGTGCACATTGGGTCATTCAGAATAACTTCACACACACCCGCTACTGTGTATTTCCAAGTCTAATTCTGTCACTAAACCCATACCTGTCACCCAGCGCCTAAATACTAGGCCTCAAATTTATATCCCGCTACATCTGTCGAGACCGCTGTACTGTTGTGGCTGGGCAAGTTATTTAGTGTCCGTTAAAGCACATTTTTTGTTCTGGGTTGAAATACAATTCCCAATTTAGCAATTTCATAATTTTGTGGTTTCTGCTATATCAGAGCTATTTGAAATCTATCTCTAAAAGGGTATATAATATTCAAGGTGCACATAGGGTCATTCAGAATAACTTCACACACACGCTACTGTGCATTTCCAAGTCTAATTCTGTCACTAAATCCATACCGGTCACCCAGCGCCTAAATAGTAGGCCTCAAATTTATATCCCGCTAAATCTGTCGTTACCGCTGTCCTGTTGTGGATGGGCAAGTTATTTAGTGTCCGCCAAAGCACATTTTTTGTTCTGGGTTGAAATACAATTCCCAATTTAGCAATTTCATAATTTAGTGGTTTCTGCTATATCAGAGCTATTTGAAATCTATCCCTAAAAGGGTATATAATATTCAAGGTGCACATAGGGTCATTCAGAATAACTTCACACACACGCTACTGTGCATTTCCAAGTCTAATTCTGTCACTAAATCCATACCGGTCACCCAGCGCCTAAATACTAGGCCTCAAATTTATATCCCGCTAAATCTGTCGTTACCGCTGTCCTGTTGTGGATGGGCAAGTTATTTAGTGTCCGCCAAAGCACATTTTTTGTTCTGGGTTGAAATACAATTCCCAATTTAGCAATTTCATAATTTTGTGGTTTCTGCTATATCAGACCTATTTGAAATCTATCCCTAAAAGGGTATATAATATTCAAGGTGCACATAGGGTCATTCAGAATAACTTCACACACACGCCACTGTGCATTTCCAAGTCTAATTCTGTCACTAAATCCATACCGGTCACCCAGCGCCTAAATACTAGGCCTCAAATTTATATCCCGCTGAATTTGAATACAATACATTGGGCCAAATAATATTTTTGTTGTTGTGGTGAACCATAACAATGAGGAAAACATCTAGTAAGGGACGCGGACGTGGACATGGTCGTGGTGGTGTTAGTGGACCCTCTGGTGCTGGGAGAGGACGTGGCCGTTCTGCCACATCCACACGTCCTAGTGTACCAACTACCTCAGGTCCCAGTAGCCGCCAGAATTTACAGCGATATATGGTGGGGCCCAATGCCGTTCTAAGGATGGTAAGGCCTGAGCAGGTACAGGCATTAGTCAATTGGGTGGCCGACAGTGGATCCAGCACGTTCACATTATCTCCCACCCAGTCTTCTGCAGAAAGCGCACAGATGGCGCCTGAAAACCAACCCCATCAGTCTGTCACATCACCCCCATGCATACCAGGGAAACTGTCTCAGCCTCAAGTTATGCAGCAGTCTCTTATGCTGTTTGAAGACTCCGCTGGCAGGGTTTCCCAAGGGCATCCACCTAGCCCTTCCCCAGCGGTGAAAGACATAGAATGCACTGACGCACAACCACTTATGTTTCCTGATGATGAGGACATGGGAATACCACCTCAGCATGTCTCTGATGATGACGAAACACAGGTGCCAACTGCTGCGTCTTTCTGCAGTGTGCAGACTGAACAGGAGGTCAGGGATCAAGACTGGGTGGAAGACGATGCAGGGGACGATGAGGTCCTAGACCCCACATGGAATGAAGGTCGTGCCACTGACTTTCACAGTTCGGAGGAAGAGGCAGTGGTGAGACCGAGCCAACAGCGTAGCAAAAGAGGGAGCAGTGGGCAAAAGCAGAACACCCGCCGCCAAGAGACTCCGCCTGCTACTGACCGCCGCCATCTGGGACCGAGCACCCCAAAGGCAGCTTCAAGGAGTTCCCTGGCATGGCACTTCTTCAAACAATGTGCTGACGACAAGACCCGAGTGGTTTGCACGCTGTGCCATCAGAGCCTGAAGCGAGGCATTAACGTTCTGAACCTGAGCACAACCTGCATGACTAGGCACCTGCATGCAAAGCATGAACTGCAGTGGAGTAAACACCTTAAAACCAAGGAAGTCACTCAGGCTCCCCCTGCTACCTCTTCTGCTGCTGCCGCCTCGGCCTCTTCCTCTGCCTCTGGAGGAACGTTGGCACCTGCCGCCCAGCAAACAGGGGATGTACCACCAACACCACCACCACCTCCGTCACCAAGCGTCTCAACCATGTCACACGGCAGCGTTCAGCTCTCCATCTCACAAACATTTGAGAGAAAGCGTAAATTCCCACCTAGCCACCCTCGATCCCTGGCCCTGAATGCCAGCATTTCTAAACTACTGGCCTATGAAATGCTGTCATTTAGGCTGGTGGACACAGACAGCTTCAAACAGCTCATGTCGCTTGCTGTCCCACAGTATGTTGTTCCCAGCCACCACTACTTCTCCAAGAGAGCCGTGCCTTCCCTGCACAACCAAGTATCCGATAAAATCAAGTGTGCACTGCGCAACGCCATCTGTAGCAAGGTCCACCTAACCACAGATACGTGGACCAGTAAGCACGGCCAGGGACGCTATATCTCCCTAACTGCACACTGGGTAAATGTAGTGGCAGCTGGGCCCCAGGCGGAGAGCTGTTTAGCGCACGTCCTTCCGCCGCCAAGGATCGCAGGGAAACATTCTTTGCCTCCTGTTGCCACCTCCTCCTTCTCGGCTTCCTCCTCCTCTTCTTTCACCTGCTCATCCAGTCAGCCACACACCTTCACCACCAACTTCAGCACAGCCCGGGGTAAACGTCAGCAGGCCATTCTGAAACTCATATGTTTGGGGGACAGGCCCCACACCGCACAGGAGTTGTGACGGGGTATAGAACAACAGACCGACGAGTGGTTGCTGCCGGTGAGCCTCAAGCCCGGCCTGGTGGTGTGTGATAATGGGCGAAATTTCGTTGCAGCTCTGGGACTAGCCAATTTGACGCACATCCCTTGCTTGGCGCATGTGCTGAATTTGGTGGTGCAGAAGTTCATTCACAACTACCCCGACATGTCAGAGCTGCTGCATAAAAAGCGGGCCGTCTGTTCGCGCTTCCGGCGTTCACATCCTGCTGCTGCTCGCCTGTCTGTGCTACAGCGTAACTTCAGCCTTCCCGTTCACCGCCTCATATGCGACGTGCCCACCAGGTGGAACTCCACCTTGCACATGCTGGACAGACTGTGCGAGCAGCCGCAGGCCATAGTGGAGTTTCAGCTGCAGCACGCATGGGTCAGTCGCACTACAGAACAGCACCACTTCACCACCAATGACTGGGTCTCCATGCGAGACCTGTGTGCCCTGTCTCGCTATTTCGAGTACTCCACCAACATGGCCAGTGGCGATGACGCCGTTATCAGCGTTACAATACCACTTCTATGTCTCCTTGAGAAAACACTTAGGGCGATGATGGAAGAGGAGGTGGCCCAGGAGGAGGAGGAGGAGGAGGAGGAAGAGGGGTCATTTTTAGCACTTTCAGGCCAGTCTCTTCGAAGTGACTCAGAGGGAGGTTTTTGGCAACAGCAGAGGCCAGGTACAAATGTGGCCAGCCAGGGCCCACTACTGGAGGATGAGGAGGACGAGGATGAGGAGGAGGTGGAGGAGGATGAGGATGAAGCATGGTCACAGCGGGGTGGCACCCAACGCAGCTCGGGTCCATCACTGGTGCGTGGCTGGGGGAAAGGCAGGACAATGACGATACACCTCCCACAGAGGACAGCTTGTCCTTACCTCTGGGCAGCCTGGCACACATGAGCGACTACATGCTGCAGTGCCTGCGCAACGACAGCAGAGTTGCCCACATTTTAACCTGTGCGGACTACTGGGTTGCCACCCTGCTGGATCCACGCTACAAAGACAATGTGCCCACCTTACTTCCTGCACTGGAGCGTGATAGGAAGATGCGCGAGTACAAGCGCACGTTGGTAGACGCGCTACTGAGAGCATTCACAAATGTCACAGGGGAACAAGTGGAAGCCCAAGGCCAAGGCAGAGGAGGAGCAAGAGGTCGCCAAGGCAGCTGTGTCACGGCCAGCTCCTCTGAGGGCAGGGTTAGCATGGCAGAGATGTGGAAAACTTTTGTCAACACGCCACAGCTAACTGCACCACCACCTGATACGCAACGTGTTAGCAGGAGGCAACATTTCACTAACATGGTGGAACAGTACGTGTGCACACCCCTCCACGTACTGACTGATGGTTCGGCCCCATTCAACTTCTGGGTCTCTAAATTGTCCACGTGGCCAGAGCTAGCCTTTTATGCCTTGGAGGTGCTGGCCTGCCCGGCGGCCAGCGTTTTGTCTGAACGTGTATTCAGCACGGCAGGGTGCGTTATTACAGACAAACGCAGCCGCCTGTCTACAGCCAATGTGGACAAGCTGACGTTCATAAAAATGAACCAGGCATGGATCCCACAGGACCTGTCCGTCCCTTGTCCAGATTAGACATTAACTACCTCCCCTTAACCATATATTATTGGACTCCAGGGCACTTCCTCATTCAATCCTATTTTTATTTTCATTTTACCATTCTATTGCGAGGCTACCCAAAGTTGAATGAACCTCTCCTCTGTCTGGGTGCCGGGGCCTAAATATATGACAATGGACTGTTGCAGTGGTGGCTGACGTGAAGCCTGATTCTCTGCTATGACATGCAGACTAATTCTCTGCTGACATGAAGACAGATTCTCTGTTACGGGACCTCTCTCCTCTGCCTGGGTGCTGGGCCTAAATATCTGACAATGGACTGTTGCACTGGTGGCTGACGTGAAGCCTGATTTTCTGCTATGACATGCAGACTGATTCTCTGCTGACATGAAGCCAGATCCTCTGTTACGGGACCTCTCTCCTCTGCCTGTGTGCTGGGCCTAAATATATGCCAATGGACTGTTGCAGTGGTGGCTGATGTGAAGCCTCATTCTCTGCTATGACATGCAGACTAATTCTCTGCTGACATGAAGCCAGATTGTCTGTTACGGGACCTCTCTCCTCTGCCTGGGTGCTGGGCCTAAATTTATGAAAATGGACTCTTACAGTGATGGGTGACGTGAAGCCTGATTCTCTGCTATGACATGAAGACTGATTCTCTGCTATGACATGAAGACTGATTCTCTGCTGACATGAAGCCAGATTGTCTGTTACGGGACCTCTCTCCTCTGCCTGGGTGCTGGGCCTAAATTTATGAAAATGGACTCTTACAGTGGTGGGTGACGTGAAGCCTGATTCTCTGCTATGACATGAAGACTGATTCTCTGCTATGACATGAAGACTGATTCTCTGCTGACATGAAGCCAGATTGTCTGTTACGGGACCTCTCTCCTCTGCCTGGGTGCTGGGCCTAAATATCTGACAATGGACTGTTGCATTTGTGGCTGACGTGAAGCCTGATTCTCTGCTATGACATGCAGACTAATTCTCTGCTGACATGAAGCCAGATTGTCTGTTACGGGACCTCTCTCCTCTGCCAGGGTGCTGGGCCTAAATTTATGAAAATGGACTGTTGCAGTGGTGGGTGACGTGAAGCCTGATTCTCTGCTATGATAAGAAGACTGATTCTCTGCTGACATGAAGCCAGATCCTCTGTTACGGGACCTCTCTCCTCTGCCTGGGTGCTGGGCCTAAATATCTGACAATGGACTGTTGCATTGGTGGCTGACGTGAAGCCTGATTCTCTGCTATGACATGCAGACTAATTCTCTGCTGACATGAAGCCAGATTGTCTGTTACGGGACCTCTCTCCTCTGCCAGGGTGCTGGGCCTAAATTTATGAAAATGGACTGTTGCAGTGGTGGGTGACGTGAAGCCTGATTCTCTGCTATGACATGAAGACTGATTCTCTGCTGACATGAAGCCAGATTGTCTGTTACGGGACCTCTCCCCTCTGCCTGGGTGTTGGGCCTAAATTTATGAAAATGGACTGTTGCAGTGGTGGGTGACGTGAAGCCTGATTCTCTGCTATGATATGAAGACTGATTTTCTGCTGACATGAAGCCAGATCCTCTGTTACGGGACCTCTCTCCTCTGCCTGGGTGCTGGGCCTAAATATCTGACAATGGACTGTTGCATTGGTGGCTGACGTGAAGCCTGATTCTCTGCTATGACATGCAGACTAATTCTCTGCTGACATGAAGCCAGATTGTCTGTTACGGGACCTCTCTCCTCTGCCAGGGTGCTGGGCCTAAATTTATGAAAATGGACTGTTGCAGTGGTGGGTGACGTGAAGCCTGATTCTCTGCTATGACATGAAGACTGATTCTCTGCTGACATGAAGCCAGATTGTCTGTTACGGGACCTCTCTCCTCTGCCTGGGTGTTGGGCCTAAATTTATGAAAATGGACTGTTGCAGTGGTGGGTGACGTGAAGCCTGATTCTCTGCTATGATATGAAGACTGATTCTCTGCTGACATGAAGCCAGATCCTCTGTTACGGGACCTCTCTCCTCTGCCTGGGTGCTGGGCCTAAATATCTGACAATGGACTGTTGCATTGGTGGCTGACGTGAAGCCTGATTCTCTGCTATGACATGAAGACTGATTCTCTGCTGACATGAAGCCAGATTGTCTGTTACGGGACCTCTCTCCTCTGCCTGGGTGCCGGGGCCTAAATATCTGAGAATGGACTGTTCCAGTGGTGGGTGACGGGAAGCCAGATTCTCTGCTATGGGACCTCTCTCCAATTGATTTTGGTTAATTTTTATTTATTTAATTTTTATTTTAATTCATTTCCCTATCCACATTTGTTTGCAGGGGATTTACCTACATGTTGCTGCCTTTTGCAGCCCTCTAGCCCTTTCCTGGTCTGTTTTACAGCCGTTTTAGTGCCGAAAAGTTCGGGTCCCCATTGACTTCAATGGGGTTCGTGTTCGGGACGAAGTTCGGATCGGGTTCGGATCCCGAACCCGAACATTTTCGGGAAGTTCGGCCTAACTTCTCGAACCCGAACATCCAGGTGTTCGCTCAACTCTATTTATGACCACAGGGGTGGCTCTCACTGGCAAGGAAGATGGAGGTCACAGGAGGCTGCTCCAGCAAGCATGGCTGAAGCAACCCACTGAGCCATGCTAACAGTCAGGCTATATAGGCCAAGAAGCCACACCCCACAGTCAGACACACCCAGTGACACAACACACACACTGGGAAGGGAGTTAACCCTTCCAGCACCACAGAAGGGAAACTCACTTAAAGGGAAAGTGTCCAAAGTAATCACACTGTGGCTGTTACCGCAGGCAACGACATGGGTGGCAGCCGTCCTTGGAGACAGCCCGAAGGCCGGGACACTGCCACCACATGTACAACATACCAAACGTTGCCACGGGCAGCCACAGTGAAAGGAAGATGTCCGTGCGCACCAAACAACACCAAGTGCACACCAGACATACAAACACAGTGCATCCACACACGCACACAACTCCAAGGGAACCACACACATAGCTGTTGTCCGCGGCAACCGCACTTGAGGCAAACAACAACAAGCCTCAAGCTGCGGTTGAAACAACTACCCAAACCGCGGGCAACTGTATGCGGCTCCCAAGGAGTCACGACCATAACCGTGGCCATGACACCCGCTACATGACTGCAGCGAACGATTCCTAGAGTGTACAAAGCCGTAGGTAAGCTTACCTTCCAGCCATTTCCACGTGGGACGCCACGAATGAAAGCGGAATCGTGAGTACTATCTATCTACAAACCGGATTCCAAAAAAGTTGGGACACTATACAAATCGTGAATAAAAACTGAATGCAATGATGTGCAGGTGCCAACTTCTAATATTTTATTCAGAATAGAACATAAATCACGGAACAAAAGTTTAAACTGAGAAAATGTACAATTTTAAGGGAAAAATATGTTGAATCAGAATTTCATGGTGTCAACAAATCCCCAAAAAGTTGGGACAAGGCCATTTTCACCAGTGTGGCATCTCCCCTTCTTCTTACAACACTCAACAGACGTCTGGGGACCGAGGAGACCAGTTCCTCAAGTTTAGAAATAGGAATGCTCTCCCATTCTTGTATAATACAGGCCTCTAACTGTTCCATCGTCTTGGGCCTTCTTTGTTGCACCTTCCTCTTTATGATGCGGCAAATGTTCTCTATAGGTGAAAGATCTGGACTGCAGACTGGCCATTTCAGTACCCGGATCCTTCTCCTACGCAGCCATGATGTTGTGATTGATGCAGAATGTGGTCTGGCATTATCTTGTTGAAAAATGCAGGGTCTTCCCTGAAAGAGATGACGTCTGGATAGGAGCATATGTTGTTCTGGATGGGAATATATTTTTCTGCATTGATGGTGCCTTTCCAGACATGCAAGCTGCCCATGCCACACGCACTCATGCAACCCCATACCATCAGAGACACAGGCTTCTGAACTGAGCGTTGATAACAACTTGGGTTGTCCTTGTCCTCTTTAGTCCGGATGACATGGCGTCCCAGATTTCCAAAAAGAACTTCGAATCGTGACTCGTCTGACCACAGAACAGTCTTCCATTTTGCCACACTCTATTTTAAATGATCCCTGGCCCAGTGAAAACGCCTGAGCTTGTGGATCTTGCTTAGAAATGGCTTCTTCTTTGCACTGTAGATTTTCAGCTGGCAATGGCGGATGGCACGGTGGATTGTGTTCACTGACAATGGTTTCTGGAAGTATTCCTGAGCCCATTCTGTGATTTCCTTTACAGTAGCATTCCTGTTTGTGGTGCAGTGTCGTTTAAGGGCCCGGAGATCACGGGCATCCAGTATGGTTTTACGGCCTTGGCCCTTACGCACAGAGATTGTTCCAGATTCTCTGAATCTTCGCATGATGTTATGCACAGTTGATGATGATAGATGCAAAGTCTTTGCAATTTTTTACTGGGTAACACCTTTCTGATATTGCTCCACTATCTTTCTGCGCAACATTGTGGGAATTGGTGATCCTCTACCCATCTTGGCTTCTGAGAGACACTGCCACTCTGAGAAGCTCTTTTTATACCCAATCATGTTGCCAATTGACCTAATTAGTGTTAATTGGTCTTCCAGCTCTTCGTTATGCTCAAATTTACTTTTTCCAGCCTCTTATTGCTACTTGTCCCAACTTTTTGGGGATTTGTTGACACCGTGAAAATTTGAATCAACGTATTTTTACGTGTTCGTCCCTAGGTGAGTGTTGGGCTTATCGCGACTTATGCGTTGACAGCACAGGCTGCAGATGACAACACTATTGCCAGCAGCTGACTTGTTAAAAAGAGCCCACACTAGGGAGCCATGTGCCAGCATCCTGGGAGCGCCAGATGTGACCGTGCATGGTGGATGGCTCACGCCAGATACATTTGCAGTCTGCTTTTTTCCTCCTGTGCACTGCGACTTCTGCCTGCTTCTCCTCCTTCTATCTCCTATCTGCTGCTCTGTCTCTCACTTTGAACTCTCCTCCTCTTCCTCTTTTGTGGGCACCCACGTGACATCCATCAACACGTCATCATGACATTAGAGATCTCATAGTAGGCAGCAACAGCGGGGACCTCTGTTCTTGGGCTGATCTGGGTACTGTAGTCAGACAGCTGGGTGGCGGCCATTGTTACCTCCTCTTCCTCATCCGATGCCAAGAATGGCTGCACATTGGTAAGGTCTGAGAATGGATGGGAAAATAAGTCCTCTAACTCGAGGGGAGGGGCTATGGTGGTGGTGTTGGTGGTATATTTGGGATTGCACACAGCAGAGAGTGAGGAGGGTGCAGATACAAAGGATGAGGAGGGTGCAGAAGCAGAAGGGTGAGTGAGCCACTCAACCAACTCTGGTGCGTCCTTTGACGTAATCGCACGCACCTGCTCCAACTTCCCACTTAGGCTTCGGCCTGGTGCACCTGCCCGACCCCTATCAATCCTGCGGAACGGCCTACCTTTTCCTCTGCCTATCATTTTCAAAATGGCCCTCTGACATAGTCCCTATAGAAGAGCAGTATTTGTGAAAGCAGGTATATCGCAGGCCTCAATCGATATTTGGTGGAAGCTGGTATATCAAACCCCATAATCAATATTTGGTGGAAGCAGGTGTATCTTAAGCCTAAATCTATATTTTGTGGAAGCTGGTATATCAATCCCCTCTACCAGTATTTTGTGGAAACATGTATATAGAACCCCTTAATGAGTAGTTGCTGGAAGCCGGTATATCAAACCCCTTAATAAATATTTGGTGGAAGGTGGTGTATCGTAGGCCTCAATCAATATTTGGTGGAAGCTGGTATATCAATCCCCTCTATCAGTATTTTGTGGAAATAGGTATATAGAACCCCTTAATGAGTATTTTCGGGAAGCATGTATATCAAACCCCTAATCAATATTTGGTGGAAGCTGTTGTATTGCAGGCCTCAATCAATATTTGGTGGAAGCCGGTATATCAATCCCCTCTATCAGTATTTTGTGGAAAAAGGTATATAGAACCCCTTAATGAGTATTTGCTGGAAGGTGGTATATTAAACCACTTAATCAGTATTTTGTGGAAGCGGTTGTATCGCAGGCCTCAATCAATATTTGGTGGAAGCAGGTATATCAATCCCCTCTATAAGTATTTTGTGGAAACAGTTATATAGAACCCCTTAATGAGTATTTTCTGGAAGGTGGTATATCAAACCCCTTAATCAGTATTTTGTGGAAGCAGGTATATCGTACCCCTTAATCAGTTTTTTTGTGGCAACATGTATATCACACCGGTTGCAATTAGTTATTCCAATAGCGTTTGTCGCTCTTTATAGCTGCAGTATCTCAGCAGAACCGCACACAACTGCTGCACAATACAAATGCACTATAATATACTTTCTATGTTAGAAAGTATATTATAAGTATATCGCACCCCTCTGTATGTCACACCTATCGATAGCACACCTATACCAGTCCTTAAATGGACTTTTGTGGCCCTATTAGCTAGCGTTTGGTGTCCCTATCAGCCTGCCCCTGCTCCACACAGCAACCTCTCCCTACACTGGCAAAAAACAGAATGTAAAATGGCTGCCAGAACGGGTTTATTTATAGGGCAGTGGGTGTCCATGTGCTGAAACATCTCAATTGGCTGTCCTGTCCCACCTGATGAATGTGTCATGAGTCAAAGTTCAGCACACTGCAAAATAATATGGCGCTGGCGGACATCGCCATGTGTTCGCATGGTCGGTGACCTGCGAACGAGCAAAGTTTGCCGCCAAACGACCACCGGGCGAACCGCAAGGCCATTTCTAATGACAGGCGTCGCTCTTAGAATCACTGCACACTTCATTTGTTTTGGCAGTAACGGGACCAAACTGACCACATAACTCAAGTATGAACTCATCCTTACAGGTCGATGTTAGCGCCAAGAAGAAGCGCACTCCTTTTACACCGTCGTCAGCTGATTCCACATAGATGTCTACAGAACCTGTTCTATTAAACGCTGATACAAGTAGAGTCGAGAGGGTGTCAGCAGGAGGTTGGTGTTGACGTCACAGATTATTTTGGCCTTCCTCTGATCCGTCAGAATAACCCCACAAAAAAGTATCCTGTCTGTGGAGAATCCGCCTTCACTCGGTCAGCATTTGGTCAGTAATCCATCAGTATTGCTAATGCCAAAAAAACAGGAGTGGATATAAAACAGAGATGACACGTGAATGGAATATTTGAATGTCTTCTGTGTTTTGTACCCACTTGTTTATTATAAGCCTTAGTATGTGCCCACAGGGATACAGGATAATCCCACGGTGGGCCACTGAGCAAGATGGGCCCCTAGTCTCCCACTGCAGCCAGCTAGTTTCCCGCCACTACGCCCAAAGCCTGCAACAGCGTATCCAAGTCAGCACATCGCAAGTCTGCACCGAGCATCGCAAGTCTGCGCAGAGCATCGCAAGTCATCACAGAGCATCACAAGTCAGCGCAGAGCATCGCATCATCAAGAAAAGACACGTCTCCTTTAAGACAGACATTTGTTCCTGCTCTTCAAAATAAGGTCAGAGCTTTCCTTATTACTTATCATTGCACCTAGTTTTTGGTACAAAGTGACATTTTCATGTTCAGGATGGAATAAAAGACAAAGGACAGTTTGCATTTAAAGTGAAAGTCATTTATTTCTGCATTTTGTCAGTATTGCATTTAAAGTGAAAGTCATTTATTTCTGCATTTATGGTCAGGGCTAGGACAACGCCGGCGCATGCAGAGAAACCTGCCCTGAACATAGTGGCTGAATTGTGCCGGGAGCCACGGGCGCGGGTACACCAGTGAAAAAAGGGGGCATACCTGAAGGGAGCTTTGAGAAAAAGGGCGGGAGGGAGGGGCGTGAGGCTCGGGCACCTGGCTGAGCGGCAGGTAGGGGGATAAGTAGCCAGACGATGGTTTTTACAGGGTTTTTTTTTAGTTTGGTTTTGAACTGCTGCATCCTTTCTGACTTCCGGTAATTTGGTAACATTTCCACCACTTTCTGCTTATACCGGGGGTCTAGTAGCGTGGCCACCCAGAACAGGTCGATCTCCTTCATCCTTTTTATACGAGGGTTTCTCAACAGACATGACAGCATGAAAGACCCCATTTGCACAAGGTTGGATGCCGAGATACTCATTTCCCGTTCCTCCTCCTCACTGATGTCATTGACGGTCTGTTCTTCCCCCCAGCCACGTACAACACCACGGGTCCCAGATAGGTGACAACAACGAGCACCCTGGGATGCCTGCTGTGGTTGGTCTTCCTCCTCCTCAAAGCCACATTCCTCCTCTGACTCCTCTTCCTCATACTCCTCTTGCAGCGTTGCCGCAGGTCCGGCAAACGATGATGACAAGGCTGTTTCTGGTGGTGATGGTGACCACAACTCTTTCTCTTCACGCTCATCTACAGCCTGATCCAGCACTCTTCGCAGGGCACGCTCCAGGAAGAAAACAAATGGGATGAGGTCGCTGATGGTGCCTTCGGTGCGACTGACTAGGTTTGTCACCTCCTCAAAAGGACGCATGAGCCTACTGGCATTGCGCATGAGCGCCCAGTAACGTGGCAAAAAAATTCACAGCTCCGCAGAGGCTGTCCTAGCACCCCGGTCATACAAATACTCGTTGACGGCTTTTTCTTGTTGGAGCAGGCGGTCGAACATTAGGAGTGTTGAATTCCAACGTGTCGGGCTGTCGCAAATCAAGCGCCTCACTGGCATGTTGTTTCGGCGCTGAATGTCTGAAAAGTGTGCCATGGCCGTGTAGGAACGCCTGAAATGGCCACACACCTTCCTGGCCTGCTTGAGGACGTCCTGTAAGCCTGGGTACTTAGACACAAAGCGTTGTACGATGAGATTTAACACATGTACCATGCACGGCACATGTGACAACTTGCCCAAATTCAATGCCGCCAACAAATTGCTTCCATTGTCACACACCACTTTGCCGATCTCCAGTTGGTGCGGGGTCAGCCACTGATCCACCTGTGCGTTCAGGGCGGACAGGAGTGCTGGTCCGGTGTGGCTCTCTGCTTTCAGGCAAGTCAACCCCAAGACAGCGTGACACTGTCGTATCCGGGATGTGGAATAGCCCCTGGGGAGCTGGGGGGATTCAGTTGATGTGCAGCCAGATGCCGCAGCAGAAGAGGACTCAGCCGAGGAGGTTATGGAAGAGGATGGAGTAGGAGGAGTAGAGGAGGTGGCAGTCGGCCTGCCTGCAAGTCGTGGCGGTGTCAGTAACTCCGCTGCAGAGTCACGCATTCCATGCTTGGCAGCCATCAGCAGGTTGACCCAATGCGCAGTGTAGGTGATATACCTGCCCTGACTGTGCTTTGCAGACCAGGTATCAGTGGTCAGATGGATCCTTGCCCCAACACTTTATGCCAGAGATGCCATGACTTCCTTTTCAATCACTGAGTAGAGGTTTGGGATTGCCTTATTTGGGAGTACCTTCCACTGTGGTGTCCCAATAGCGACAAATTTTTTGAAGGCCTCAGACTCCACCAGCTGGTATGGTGAAAGCTGGCGGGCTAGGAGTTCCGTCAAGCCAGCTGTCAGACGCCGGGCAAGCGGGTGACTCTGTGACATTGACTTCTTACGCTCAAACATTTCCTTTTTTTTTCATTAGGTAACAAACATGGAGAGATCTATACAGTAAAATAAGGCATATAAGACACATGAAATGCCGTAGTCACGACAAGAAAGCCATATCCCTACTCGGTTGATACATATATATATCTAGATGAAGTGAGGGAGAGTAAATAGAACATGCAATAAGGTAAAGTGGACTATTTTCTCATAGACCAAATCCTTCAAGACAAGGTGTGAATCTGAGTATCCGTCCAAGACTTTATCATACAGGGCATAACACGTGACTAGGTTTACAGAAGATAATTGCATAGTCAATCCAAACCATAACATATAGAACTTAACCAATGGGTAGTTTCAGTCTCGAGATTTAAGGCATGGGAGCAATCTTGCACCATATACATGAGGTAAATTACAGGCTCAAGTAACCAAGGCCACATTAGAGTGTATATGTTGAAGCACAAATAAGCGAAAGATGTGACACTAAACGTAATACGTTGAGGTGAAGAAAAATGTTCCATTACATATAAATTCTTGTAGGTCTAAATACTGAATCAATGAGTGGATGCAAGTTAATGTTCTCTATAAAGAAAGGGAGTGTAGGCCTAGCTATAGTTCTTGTAGAAATCCAACCATGGTTGCCACGTTTTCAGAAAGTTTTTCCTGTTTCCCCTTTCCCAACCTACCATTTCTTCCATGAGGCAGATCTGGTGCACTTTTTCTAACCATTCTTTAATGGTAGGTGGTTCAGTATTTTTCCATTTGGTGGGGACAACAAATTTTGCTGCTCCTAACATATGTGTGATTAGGTTGTTGGAGGAAGGTTTGAAACCTTCATGTGGCAGCCACAGAAGTATGAGAGCTGGATCTAAAGAGAGACGGGAACTACAGACTCTGTTAATAATTTGTTCCACTTCTGTCCAGAAGTTGGACATAGCTTTACAGGACCACCAGATGTGTGAAATGGATCCACAATCATCTTGGCAGCGCCAACACTTATCTGAGGGTGACAAGTGGGCTCTATACAGAAAGTCTGGGGTTCTGTACCACCTAGATACAATTTTAAAGGAGTTCTCCTGGATGCGAATGCATCTCGAAAATCCATGGGAGTGCTTTAAAATTGTATTGATGTCCTCGTCCGAGAGGGATATCTGCAGTTCCCGTTCCCAAGCTCTTAAGTAGGTGTGTTTCTCACTTGAGGAGTCTAATATAAGTTGGGAGTATAGCTTGGAGAGGGTTTTTGTGGGGGGGGGGAAGGAAGTAGTATGTAATTTTCGAGCCAAGTGGGGTCATCATGGGGTACCACATGTATTTTCCTATACTTTTTGCAACTGAGTTCCAGGTCTAATTCAACTAGCCTGGAACGGAGGGACTCGGGTAAGTAAGTCTGAACCTTAGTCAGAAACTCCTGGAGGTTTTTAGCTTTAACCAGGTCGGAGATTTTAAGGTCTGATGGATATGACCAGGCTTTATGGAAGTCGCTTCCACCTTTGTTAAGATAGTACGGGAGGACAGAAAGTGGGGCTACGGGGGATAATTTGTTGGCAGACATCGATAGGGCCGCCGAGCTGTTACAAAATTGGAACATGCAGTACGTTAGGGCACTAAGAGGATACCTTTTCTTCCTGGTTGGGGAGGAAACCCAAAAGTTGTGAGTAACGTCCTCACCTAACAAAGCTTTCTCCAGAGCTACATGCAATGAACCATTAAGGGGTCTAGCCAATTCAATCCATCTCTCCAACTGGATAGCATGTAGATAAGTTTTAAGATCAGGTAAGGACAATCCTCCTCTATTTGTTTTCCTAACAAGCAGGGGGTATGCTAGTCATGGTTTTTTATTGGACCAGAGGAAATTACTGAACAGGACCCGGAAGTCAGAGAAGAACTTGTTTGCCAGCGGAATGGGTAGACATCTCATAGTATAAAGGATCTGCGGAAGGACATAGGTAGCCAATAGATTTTTCCTACCCAACCATGAAAGAAAAGGTAGCTTGATAGAGGCCAGGAAGGATTTGATTTTACTAAATAAGGGTGTCTCGCATGTAGATGCCTAGTCATGCAGGTTGTGTTAAGTTTCAGAATGTTAATGCCTCGCTTCAGGCTCTGATGGCACAGAGTGCAAACCACTCGGGTCTTGTCGTCAGCACATTGTGTGAGGAAGTGACATGCCAGGGAACTCCTTGAAGCTGCCTTTGGTGTGCTCGGTCCCTGGTGACGGTGGCCAGGAGCAGGCGAACTGTTTTGGCGATGGCTGCTCTGCTTTTGATCCCTTCTCCCTCTTTTGCTACGCTGTTGGCTCGGTCTCACCACTGCCTCTTCCTCCGAACTCTGAAAGTCAGTGGCACGACTTTCATTCCATGTGGGGTCTAGGACCTCATCGTCCCCTGCATCATCTTCCACCCAGTCTTCTTCCCTGACCTCCTTTTCGGTCTGCACACTGCAGAAAGACGCAGCAGTTGGCACCTGTGTTTCGTCATCATCAGAGATGTGCTGAGGTGGTATTCCCATGTCCTAATCAGGAAACATAAGTGGTTGTGCGTCAGTGCATTCTATGTCTTCCACCCCTGGGGAAGGGCTAGGTGGATGCCCTTGTCTTCAAACAGTATAAGAGACTGCTGCATGACTTGAGGCTCAGACAGGTTCCCTGATATGCACGGGGGTGATGTGACAGACTGATGGGCATGGGTTTCAGGCGCCACCTGTGCGCTTTCTGCAGAAGACTGGGTGGGAGATAATGGGAACCTGCTGGATCCACTGTCGGCCACCCAATCGACTAGCGCCTGTACTTGCTCAGGCCTTACCATCCTTAGAACAGCATTAGGCCCGACCAAATATCGCTGTAGATTCTGGCAGCTACTGGGACCTGAGGTAGTAGGTTCAGTAGGACGTGTGGCTGTGGCAGAACGGCCACGTCCTCTCCCAGCACCAGAGGCTCCACCAACACCACCACCACGCCCATGACCGCGTCCCTTATTAGATGTTTGCCTCATAGTTAGCGTTTACCAAGCAAAGTAAAAAGTGGTTAAGTCTGTTAAAAATTATTAACCGCCAATAAAAACCCTGATGTAGGGTATTGCACAAATTTTTTTTTACTCTATATGACAGCGGTATTTGTGGCCTAAATTTCACAGTAACTTATGCACGTCTAATCCTAGATGTGCAGTATATCAGAGGGTTTTTTTAACCCCATTAAGCAAAAGCCATATTTCTGGCCTAAATTTCACAGTAACTTATGCACCTCTAATCCCAGATGTGCAGTATATCAGATTTTTTTTTAACCCCAGTAAGCAAAAGCCGTATTTGTGGCCTAAATTTCACATTAACTTATGCACATCTAATCCCAGATGTGCAGTATATTCGAAGTTTTTTTTTTTAACCCCATTAAGCAAAAGCCTTATTTCTGGCCTAAAATGAACAGTCCCTTATGCACCTATAATCCTAGATGTGCACTATATGAAACAGAGGGGTTTGTTTCACCCAGTATGCCCTGGTATGCCAAAGCCGTATTTCTGGCCTAAATATGACACTTACTTATGCAGCGATAATCCAAGATGTGCACTATATGAAACTTTTTTTTTTTTTTTAACCCCAGTCTCTAAAAGCAGTCTTTCTGGACTTGCAGACATGCAGATAGCCTGTGCTGGTGCACTATCGTTGCATAAAATGGCTGCCGATCATGTATTGATTTTGACTAACTGAAGGAAAAAAAGTTTGTTTTCAGCAGTAGTTGGCTCAGGGCAGACTTAAAACAATTGTGCACTGCACCCACAAAACACATTTGCTGTAGATCACTGAGTAAAGAAGCAGTTCATCATAAGATTCCTCCCTGATCTCTCCCTCAGAGCAGCTGCATCCTCTCCCTACACTAATCTGAGCAGATTGACGGGTGGCGTTACGTGACTCCAGCTTTAATTGAGGCTGGGTCACATGCTGCAGTTGGCCAATCACAGCCATGCCAATAGTAGGCATGGCTGTGATGGCCTTTTGGGGCAAGTAGGATGACGCTTGTTGATTGGCTGCTTTGCAGCCTTTCAAAAAGCGCCATAAAAATCGCCGAACACCGAACCCGAACTGTTTACGTAAATAATCGGGTTTGGGTCCGGGTGCCGAAAAACCTAAAGTTCGGTACGAACACGAACTTTACAGTTCGGGCTCGCTCAACTCTACTCACAGCCACTGTAACAGAACGGTAAGAAGCGGTATAACATGTAGTAAGCACTGCAGGAATTATGTCTAAGACATGTAAGATGTCCGGGGGGTACCGAACATTGTGGACAAGGTCTGAGATGAGAGTTGTCCATGTGTTCAATGCTGGATGTTATTGATAGCCAGCTCCGTGATGAATCCCAGCACTGGGATTAGGTAATTCTCAGGCTCGGACTGGCCCACAGGGATACAGGATAATCCCACGGTGGGCCACTGAGCAAGATGGGCCCCTAGTCTCCCACTGCAGCCAGCTAGTTTCCCGCCACTACGCCCAAAGCCTGCAACAGCGTATCCAAGTCAGCACATCGCAAGTCTGCACCGAGCATCGCAAGTCTGCGCAGAGCATCGCAAGTCATCACAGAGCATCACAAGTCAGCGCAGAGCATCGCATCATCAAGAAAAGACACGTCTCCTTTAAGACAGACATTTGTTCCTGCTCTTCAAAATAAGGTCAGAGCTTTCCTTATTACTTATCATTGCACCTAGTTTTTGGTACAAAGTGACATTTTCATGTTCAGGATGGAATAAAAGACAAAGGACAGTTTGCATTTAAAGTGAAAGTCATTTATTTCTGCATTTTGTCAGTATTGCATTTAAAGTGAAAGTCATTTATTTCTGCATTTGTCAGTATTGGGAAACACAAAGAGGCCGGGTTTGACGACCGGACCTATTTACTCCCAAAAAATTAATGTGGCAAATGTACTGATCCCCTAGGGGACAGAGGGGTAAAACTTAACATTTAATGTGGGCAATTCTAAAATAAATGGACACTAGAGGATGAGCCTCTGTAACATACAACATAAAAAACAGCCCTACGGGCCTAGACTGAACACACACAATCAGTATGGGAAGGATGGTATAGATAAACAAACAATAACGTTCTCACCCGGTTGTAGATGTAGACCAAGGGTTCTCTCAGAGGTTGTTGAGAATAGAGACGGACCTGTGTTAATGGATCACCATACTGGAAGGTACCAGGCGCATGTGCCTCTTTGCATGGTAGGGTGACGGGGTGGGTTAACCCTAGACAACCCTAAGTAAGGGGCAGGGGCTAATACGCCCTACCTATCTACACGAGGAACTTGCCCCGCAAGGGGCGTCCCCGTCCGGATGCCTGACCCTGTAGGGGCGGAATCCCTAATATACCCTATGAGGGTGCATGTTTTCCAGGCAGAAAGGTGACTAAAACATTGCGGCTTGAACCCTAGTTGGTGGCGGAGAATTCACGAAAGTCATCCGGTATGCAGACATTAAATACAGCAGCGTGGGGACCATTTTGAGGCCAAGGCATGTCATCAGGCCTTTTGTTAGTCAAACGTATCCCCCACTGTCAGTCCCTACGGGATCCATGCCTCATTCATCTTAATGAAGGTGAGGTAATCTTTTTTGACCGAGGCGACTTCTTTTGTCAGTGACAATGCCTCCTGCTGCACTGAAGGTACTTTCTGACAGGACACTTGAAGCGGGGCAGGCCAGAAGGTCTATTGCAAACTGGGATAGTTCAGGCCACAGGTCAAGCCTGCACACCCAGTAGTCAAGGGGTTCATCGCTCCTCAGAGTGTCGATATCTGCAGTTAAGGCGAGGTAGTCTGCTACCTGTCGGTCGAGTCGTTCTCTAAAGGCTGGATCCCGAAGGGCTGTGGTGATGTGTAGGACTGAAAAAGCTCTGCATGTCCTCCATCAACAACACATCTGTAAAGCGTCCTGTCCTTGCCGCCGTGGTCGTGGTAGGAGGAGGATTACTTTCCCCTCTTCCCCTGTTAGATTCCCGTTGTGCTGTGACATCCCCCTTATAAGCTCTGTAAAGCATATTTTTTAGTTTGGTTTTGAACTGCTGCATCCTTTCTGACTTCTGGTAATTTGGTAACATTTCCAACACTTTCTGCTTATACCGGGGGTCTAGTAGCGTGGCCACCCAGAACAGGTCGATCTCCTTCATCCTTTTTATACGAGGGTTTCTCAACAGACATGACAGCATGAAAGACCCCATTTGCACAAGGTTGGATGCCGAGATACTCATTTCCCGTTCCTCCTCCTCACTGATGTCATTGACGGTCTGTTCTTCCCCCCAGCCACGTACAACACCACGGGTCCCAGATAGGTGACAACAACGAGCACCCTGGGATGCCTGCTGTGGTTGGTCTTCCTCCTCCTCAAAGCCACATTCCTCCTCTGACTCCTCTTCCTCATACTCCTCTTGCAGCGTTGCCGCAGGTCCGGCAAACGATGATGACAAGGCTGTTTCTGGTGGTGATGGTGACCACAACTCTTTCTCTTCACGCTCATCTACAGCCTGATCCAGCACTCTTCGCAGGGCACGCTCCAGGAAGAAAACAAATGGGATGAGGTCGCTGATGGTGCCTTCGGTGCGACTGACTAGGTTTGTCACCTCCTCAAAAGGACGCATGAGCCTACAGGCATTGCGCATGAGCGCCCAGTAACGTGGCAAAAAAATTCACAGCTCCGCAGAGGCTGTCCTAGCACCCCGGTCATACAAATACTCGTTGACGGCTTTTTCTTGTTGGAGCAGGCGGTCGAACATTAGGAGTGTTGAATTCCAACGTGTCGGGCTGTCGCAAATCAAGCGCCTCACTGGCATGTTGTTTCGGCGCTGAATGTCTGAAAAGTGTGCCATGGCCGTGTAGGAACGCCTGAAATGGCCACACACCTTCCTGGCCTGCTTGAGGACGTCCTGTAAGCCTGGGTACTTAGACACAAAGCGTTGTACGATGAGATTAAACACATGTACCATGCACGGCACATGTGACAACTTGCCCAAATTCAATGCCGCCAACAAATTGCTTCCATTGTCACACACCACTTTGCCGATCTCCAGTTGGTGCGGGGTCAGCCACTGATCCACCTGTGCGTTCAGGGCGGACAGGAGTGCTGGTCCGGTGTGGCTCTCTGCTTTCAGGCAAGTCAACCCCAAGACAGCGTGACACTGTCGTATCCGGGATGTGGAATAGCCCCTGGGGAGCTGGGGGTATTCAGTTGATGTGCAGCCAGATGCCGCAGCAGAAGAGGACTCAGCCGAGGAGGTTATGGAAGAGGATGGAGTAGGAGGAGTAGAGGAGGTGGCAGTCGGCCTGCCTGCAAGTCGTGGCGGTGTCAGTAACTCCGCTGCAGAGTCACGCATTCCATGCTTGGCAGCCATCAGCAGGTTGACCCAATGCGCAGTGTAGGTGATATACCTGCCCTGACTGTGCTTTGCAGACCAGGTATCAGTGGTCAGATGGATCCTTGCCCCAACACTTTATGCCAGAGATGCCATGACTTCCTTTTCAATCACTGAGTAGAGGTTTGGGATTGCCTTATTTGGGAGTACCTTCCACTGTGGTGTCCCAATAGCGACAAATTTTTTGAAGGCCTCAGACTCCACCAGCTGGTATGGTAAAAGCTGGCGGGCTAGGAGTTCCGTCAAGCCAGCTGTCAGACGCCGGGCAAGCGGGTGACTCTGTGACATTGACTTCTTACGCTCAAACATTTCCTTTTTTTTTCATTAGGTAACAAACATGGAGAGATCTATACAGTAAAATAAGGCATATAAGACACATGAAATGCCGTAGTCACGACAAGAAAGCCATATCCCTACTCGGTTGATACATATATATATCTAGATGAAGTGAGGGAGAGTAAATAGAACATGCAATAAGGTAAAGTGGACTATTTTCTCATAGACCAAATCCTTCAAGACAAGGTGTGAATCTGAATATCAGTCCAAGACTTTATCATACAGGGCATAACACGTGACTAGGTTTACAGAAGATAATTGCATAGTCAATACAAACCATAACATATAGAACTTAACCAATGGGTAGTTTCAGTCTCGAGATTTAAGGCATGGGAGCAATCTTGCACCATATACATGAGGTAAATTACAGGCTCAAGTAACCAAGGCCACATTAGAGTGTATATGTTGAAGCACAAATAAGCGAAAGATGTGACACTAAACGTAATACGTTGAGGTGAAGAAAAATGTTCCATTACATATAAATTCTTGTAGGTCTAAATACTGAATCAATGAGTGGATGCAAGTTAATGTTCTCTATAAAGAAAGGGAGTGTAGACCTAGCTATAGTTCTTGTAGAAATCCAACCATGGTTGCCACGTTTTCAGAAAGTTTTTCCTGTTTCCCCTTTCCCAACCTACCATTTCTTCCATGAGGCAGATCTGGTGCACTTTTTCTAACCATTCTTTAATGGTAGGTGGTTCAGTATTTTTCCATTTGGTGGGGACAACAAATTTTGCTGCTCCTAACATATGTGTGGTTAGGTTGTTGGAGGAAGGTTTGAAACCTTCATGTGGCAGCCACAGAAGTATGAGAGCTGGATCTAAAGAGAGACGGGAACTACAGACTCTGTTAATAATTTGTTCCACTTCTGTCCAGAAGTTGGACATAGCTTTACAGGACCACCAGATGTGTGAAATGGATCCACAATCATCTTGGCAGCGCCAACACTTATCTGAGGGTGACAAGTGGGCTCTATACAGAAAGTCTGGGGTTCTGTACCACCTAGATACAATTTTAAAGGAGTTCTCCTGGATGCGAATGCATCTCGAAAATCCATGGGAGTGCTTTAAAATTGTATTGATGTCCTCGTCCGAGAGGGATATCTGCAGTTCCCGTTCCCAAGCTCTTAAGTAGGTGGGTTTCTCACTTGAGGAGTCTAATATAAGTTGGGAGTATAGCTTGGAGAGGGTTTTTGTGGGGGGGGGGGAAGGAAGTAGTATGTAATTTTCGAGCCAAGTGGGGTCATTATGGGGTACCGCATGTATTTTCCTATACTTTTTGCAACTGAGTTCCAGGTCTAATTCAACTAGCCTGGAACGGAGGGACTCGGGTAAGTAAGTCTGAACCTTAGTCAGAAACTCCTGGAGGTTTTTAGCTTTAACCAGGTCGGAGATTTTAAGGTCTGATGGATATGACCAGGCTTTATGGAAGTCGCTTCCACCTTTGTTAAGATAGTACGGGAGGACAGAAAGTGGGGCTACGGGGGATAATTTGTTGGCAGACATCGATAGGGCCGCCGAGCTGTTACAAAATTGGAACATGCAGTACGTTAGGGCACTAAGAGGATACCTTTTCTTCCTGGTTGGGGAGGAAACCCAAAAGTTGTGAGTAACGTCCTCACCTAACAAAGCTTTCTCCAGAGCTACATGCAATGAACCATTAAGGGGTCTAGCCAATTCAATCCATCTCTACAACTGGATAGCATGTAGATAAGTTTTAAGATCCGGTAAGGACAATCCTCCTCTATTTGTTTTCCTAACAAGCAGGGGGTATGCTAGTCATGGTTTTTTATTGGACCAGAGGAAATTACTGAACAGGACCCGGAAGTCAGAGAAGAACTTGTTTGCCAGCGGAATGGGTAGACATCTCATAGTATAAAGGATCTGCGGAAGGACATAGGTAGCCAATAGATTTTTCCTACCCAACCATGAAAGAAAAGGTAGCTTGATAGAGGCCAGGAAGGATTTGATTTTACTAAATAAGGGTGTCTCGCATGTAGATGCCTAGTCATGCAGGTTGTGTTAAGTTTCAGAATGTTAATGCCTCGCTTCAGGCTCTGATGGCACAGAGTGCAAACCACTCGGGTCTTGTCGTCAGCACATTGTGTGAGGAAGTGACATGCCAGGGAACTCCTTGAAGCTGCCTTTGGTGTGCTCGTCCCTGGTGACGGTGGCCAGGAGCAGGCGAACTGTTTTGGCGATGGCTGCTCTGCTTTTGATCCCTTCTCCCTCTTTTGCTACGCTGTTGGCTCGGTCTCACCACTGCCTCTTCCTCCGAACTCTGAAAGTCAGTGGCACGACTTTCATTCCATGTGGGGTCTAGGACCTCATCGTCCCCTGCATCATCTTCCACCCAGTCTTCTTCCCTGACCTCCTTTTCGGTCTGCACACTGCAGAAAGACGCAGCAGTTGGCACCTGTGTTTCGTCATCATCAGAGATGTGCTGAGGTGGTATTCCCATGTCCTAATCAGGAAACATAAGTGGTTGTGCGTCAGTGCATTCTATGTCTTCCACCCCTGGGGAAGGGCTAGGTGGATGCCCTTGTCTTCAAACAGTATAAGAGACTGCTGCATGACTTGAGGCTCAGACAGGTTCCCTGATATGCACGGGGGTGATGTGACAGACTGATGGGCATGGGTTTCAGGCGCCACCTGTGCGCTTTCTGCAGAAGACTGGGTGGGAGATAATGGGAACCTGCTGGATCCACTGTCGGCCACCCAATCGACTAGCGCCTGTACTTGCTCAGGCCTTACCATCCTTAGAACAGCATTAGGCCCGACCAAATATCGCTGTAGATTCTGGCAGCTACTGGGACCTGAGGTAGTAGGTTCAGTAGGACGTGTGGCTGTGGCAGAACGGCCACGTCCTCTCCCAGCACCAGAGGCTCCACCAACACCACCACCACGCCCATGACCGCGTCCCTTATTAGATGTTTGCCTCATAGTTAGCGTTTACCAAGCAAAGTAAAAAGTGGTTAAGTCTGTTAAAAATTATTAACCGCCAATAAAAACCCTGATGTAGGGTATTGCACAATTTTTTTTTTACTCTATATGACAGCGGTATTTGTGGCCTAAATTTCACAGTAACTTATGCACGTCTAATCCTAGATGTGCAGTATATCAGAGGTTTTTTTTAACCCCATTAAGCAAAAGCTGTATTTCTGGCCTAAATTTCACAGTAACTTATGCACCTCTAATCCCAGATGTGCAGTATATCAGATTTTTTTTTAACCCCAGTAAGCAAAAGCCGTATTTGTGGCCTAAATTTCACATTAACTTATGCACATCTAATCCCAGATGTGCAGTATATTAGAAGTTTTTTTTTTTAACCCCATTAAGCAAAAGCCTTATTTCTGGCCTAAAATGAACAGTCCCTTATGCACCTATAATCCTAGATGTGCACTATATGAAACAGAGGGGTTTGTTTCACCCAGTATGCCCTGGTATGCCAAAGCCGTATTTCTGGCCTAAATATGACACTTACTTATGCAGCGATAATCCAAGATGTGCACTATATGAAACTTTTTTTTTTTTTAACCCCAGTCTCTAAAAGCAGTCTTTCTGGACTTGCAGACATGCAGATAGCCTGTGCTGGGGCACTATCGTTGCATAAAATGGCTGCCGATCATGTATTGATTTTGACTAACTGAAGGAAAAAAAGTTTGTTTTCAGCAGTAGTTGGCTCAGGGCAGACTTAAAACAATTGTGCACTGCACCCACAAAACACATTTGCTGTAGATCGCTGAGTAAAGAAGCAGTTCATCATAAGATTCCTCCCTGATCTCTCCCTCAGAGCAGCTGCATCCTCTCCCTACACTAATCCGAGCAGAGTGACGGGTGGCGTTACGTGACTCCAGCTTAAATTGAGGCTGGGTCACATGCTGCAGTTGGCCAATCACAGCCATGCCAATAGTAGGCATGGCTGTGATGGCCTTTTGGGGCAAGTAGGATGACGCTTGTTGATTGGCTGCTTTGCAGCCTTTCAAAAAGCGCCATAAAAATCGCCGAACACTGAACCCGAACTGTTTACGTAAATAATCGGGTTTGGGTCCGGGTGCCGAAAAACCTAAAGTTCGGTACGAACACGAACTTTACAGTTCGGGTTCGCTCAACTCTACTCACAGCCACTGTAACAGAACGGTAAGAAGCGGTATAACATGTAGTAAGCACTGCAGGAATTATGTCTAAGACATGTAAGATGTCCGGGGGGTACCGAACATTGTGGACAAGGTCTGAGATGAGAGTTGTCCATGTGTTCAATGCTGGATGTTATTGATAGCCAGCTCCGTGATGAATCCCAGCACTGGGATTAGGTAATTCTCAGGCTCGGACTGGCCCACAGGGATACAGGATAATCCCACGGTGGGCCACTGAGCAAGATGGGCCCCTAGTCTCCCACTGCAGCCAGCTAGTTTCCCGCCACTACGCCCAAAGCCTGCAACAGCGTATCCAAGTCAGCACATCGCAAGTCTGCACCGAGCATCGCAAGTCTGCGCAGAGCATCGCAAGTCATCACAGAGCATCACAAGTCAGCGCAGAGCATCGCATCATCAAGAAAAGACACGTCTCCTTTAAGACAGACATTTGTTCCTGCTCTTCAAAATAAGGTCAGAGCTTTCCTTATTACTTATCATTGCACCTAGTTTTTGGTACAAAGTGACATTTTCATGTTCAGGATGGAATAAAAGACAAAGGACAGTTTGCATTTAAAGTGAAAGTCATTTATTTCTGCATTTTGTCAGTATTGCATTTAAAGTGAAAGTCATTTATTTCTGCATTTGTCAGTATTGGGAAACACAAAGAGGCCGGGTTTGACGACCGGACCTATTTACTCCCAAAAAATTAATGTGGCAAATGTACTGATCCCCTAGGGGACAGAGGGGTAAAACTTAACATTTAATGTGGGCAATTCTAAAATAAATGGACACTAGAGGATGAGCCTCTGTAACATACAACATAAAAAACAGCCCTACGGGCCTAGACTGAACACACACAATCAGTATGGGAAGGATGGTATAGATAAACAAACAATAACGTTCTCACCCGGTTGTAGATGTAGACCAAGGGTTCTCTCAGAGGTTGTTGAGAATAGAGACGGACCTGTGTTAATGGATCACCATACTGGAAGGTACCAGGCGCATGTGCCTCTTTGCGTGGTAGGGTGACGGGGTGGGTTAACCCTAGACAACCCTAAGTAAGGGGCAGGGGCTAATACGCCCTACCTATCTACACGAGGAACTTGCCCCGCAAGGGGCGTCCCCGTCCGGATGCCTGACCCTGTAGGGGCGGAATCCCTAATATACCCTATGAGGGTGCATGTTTTCCAGGCAGAAAGGTGACTAAAACATTGCGGCTTGAACCCTAGTTGGTGGCGGAGAATTCACGAAAGTCATCCGGTATGCAGACATTAAATACAGCAGCGTGGGGACCATTTTGAGGCCAAGGCATGTCATCAGGCCTTTTGTTAGTCAAACGTATCCCCCACTGTCAGTCCCTACGGGATCCATGCCTCATTCATCTTAATGAAGGTGAGGTAATCTTTTTTGACCGAGGTGACTTCTTTTGTCAGTGACAATGCCTCCTGCTGCACTGAAGGTACTTTCTGACAGGACACTTGAAGCGGGGCAGGCCAGAAGGTCTATTGCAAACTGGGATAGTTCAGGCCACAGGTCAAGCCTGCACACCCAGTAGTCAAGGGGTTCATCGCTCCTCAGAGTGTCGATATCTGCAGTTAAGGCGAGGTAGTCTACTACCTGTCGGTCGAGTCGGTCTCTAAAGGCTGGATCCCGAAGGGCTGTGGTGATGTGTAGGACTGAAAAAGCTCTGCATGTCCTCCATCAACAACACATCTGTAAAGCGTCCTGTCTTTGCCGCCGTGGTCGTGGTAGGAGGAGGATTACTTTCCCCTCTTCCCCTGTTAGATTCCCGTTGTGCTGTGACATCCCCCTTATAAGCTCTGTAAAGCATATTTTTTAGTTTGGTTTTGAACTGCTGCATCCTTTCTGACTTCCGGTAATTTGGTAACATTTCCACCACTTTCTGCTTATACCGGGGGTCTAGTAGCGTGGCCACCCAGAACAGGTCGATCTCCTTCATCCTT
The DNA here is from genome assembly GCF_014858855.1 of Bufo gargarizans. Taxonomy (NCBI): domain Eukaryota; kingdom Metazoa; phylum Chordata; class Amphibia; order Anura; family Bufonidae; genus Bufo; species Bufo gargarizans. The sequence continues at coordinate 14,142,602 of NC_058080.1, forward strand.
TTTATACGAGGGTTTCTCAACAGACATGACAGCATGAAAGACCCCATTTGCACAAGGTTGGATGCCGAGATACTCATTTCCCGTTCCTCCTCCTCACTGATGTCATTGACGGTCTGTTCTTCCCCCCAGCCACGTACAACACCACGGGTCCCAGATAGGTGACAACAACGAGCACCCTGGGATGCCTGCTGTGGTTGGTCTTCCTCCTCCTCAAAGCCACATTCCTCCTCTGACTCCTCTTCCTCATACTCCTCTTGCAGCGTTGCCGCAGGTCCGGCAAACGATGATGACAAGGCTGTTTCTGGTGGTGATGGTGACCACAACTCTTTCTCTTCATGCTCATCTACAGCCTGATCCAGCACTCTTCGCAGGGAAGAAAACAAATGGGATGAGGTCGCTGATGGTGCCTTCGGTGCGACTGACTAGGTTTGTCACCTCCTCAAAAGGACGCATGAGCCTACAGGCATTGCGCATGAGCGCCCAGTAACGTGGCAAAAAAATTCACAGCTCCGCAGAGGCTGTCCTAGCACCCCGGTCATACAAATACTCGTTGACGGCTTTTTCTTGTTGGAGCAGGCGGTCGAACATTAGGAGTGTTGAATTCCAACGTGTCGGGCTGTCGCAAATCAAGCGCCTCACTGGCATGTTGTTTCGGCGCTGAATGTCTGAAAAGTGTGCCATGGCCGTGTAGGAACGCCTGAAATGGCCACACACCTTCCTGGCCTGCTTGAGGACGTCCTGTAAGCCTGGGTACTTAGACACAAAGAGACGATGAGATTAAACACATGTACCATGCACGGCACATGTGACAACTTGCCCAAATTCAATGCCGCCAACAAATTGCTTCCATTGTCACACACCACTTTGCCGATCTCCAGTTGGTGCGGGGTCAGCCACTGATCCACCTGTGCGTTCAGGGCGGACAGGAGTGCTGGTCCGGTGTGGCTCTCTGCTTTCAGGCAAGTCAACCCCAAGACAGCATGACACTGTCGTATCAGGAATGTGGAATAGCCCCTGGGGAGCTGGGGGGATTCAGTTGATGTGCAGCCAGATGCCGCAGCAGAAGAGGACTCAGCCGAGGAGGTTATGGAAGAGGATGGAGTAGGAGGAGTAGAGGAGGTGGCAGTCGGCCTGCCTGCAGGTCGTGGCGGTGTCAGTAACTCCGCTGCAGAGTCACGCATTCCATGCTTGGCAGCCATCAGCAGGTTGACCCAATGCGCAGTGTAGGTGATATACCTGCCCTGACCGTGCTTTGCAGACCAGGTATCAGTGGTCAGATGGATCCTTGCCCCAACACTTTATGCCAGAGATGCCATGACTTCCTTTTCAATCACTGAGTAGAGGTTTGGGATTGCCTTATTTGGGAGTACCTTCCACTGTGGTGTCCCAATAGCGACAAATTTTTTGAAGGCCTCAGACTCCACCAGCTGGTATGGTAAAAGCTGGCGGGCTAAGAGTTCCGTCAAGCCAGCTGTCAGACGCCGGGCAAGCGGGTGACTCTGTGACATTGACTTCTTACGCTCAAACATTTCCTTTTTTTTTCATTAGGTAACAAACATGGAGAGATCTATACAGTAAAATAAGGCATATAAGACACATGAAATGCCGTAGTCACGACAAGAAAGCCATATCCCTACTCGGTTGATACATATATATATCTAGATGAAGTGAGGGAGAGTAAATAGAACATGCAATAAGATAAAGTGGACTATTTTCTCATAGACCAAATCCTTCAAGACAAGGTGTGAATCTGAATATCAGTCCAAGACTTTATCATACAGGGCATAACACGTGACTAGGTTTACAGAAGATAATTGCATAGTCAATCCAAACCATAACATAACATATAGAACTTAACCAATGGGTAGTTTCAGTCTCGAGATTTAAGGCATGGGAGCAATCTTGCACCATATACATGAGGTAAATTACAGGCTCAAGTAACCAAGGCCACATTAGAGTGTATATGTTGAAGCACAAATAAGCGAAAGATGTGACACTAAACGTAATACGTTGAGGTGAAGAAAAATGTTCCATTACATATAAATTCTTGTAGGTCTAAATACTGAATCAATGAGTGGATGCAAGTTAATGTTCTCTATAAAGAAAGGGAGTGTTAGAGCTAGCTATAGTTCTTGTAGAAATCCAACCATGGTTGCCACGTTTTCAGAAAGTTTTTCCTGTTTCCCCTTTCCCAACCTACCATTTCTTCCATGAGGCAGATCTGGTGCACTTTTTCTAACCATTCTTTAATGGTAGGTGGTTCAGTATTTTTCCATTTGGTGGGGACAACAAATTTTGCTGCTCCTATCATATGCGTGGATAGGTTGTTGGAGGAAGGTTTGAAACCTTCATGTGGCAGCCACAGAAGTATGAGAGCTGGATCTAAAGAGAGACGGGAACTACAGACTCTGTTAATAATTTGTTCCACTTCTGTCCAGAAGTTGGACATAGCTTTACAGGACCACCAGATGTGTGAAATGGATCCACAATCATCTTGGCAGCGCCAACACTTATCTGAGGGTGACAAGTGGGCTCTATACAGAAAGTCTGGGGTTCTGTACCACCTAGATACAATTTTAAAGGAGTTCTCCTGGATGCGAATGCATCTCGAAAAATCCATGGGAGTGCTTTAAAATTGTATTGATGTCCTCGTCCGAGAGGGATATCTGCAGTTCCCGTTCCCAAGCTCTTAAGTAGGTGGGTTTCTCACTTGAGGAGTCTAATATAAGTTGGGAGTATAGCTTGGAGAGGGTTTTTGTGGGGGGGGGGGGAGGAAGTAGTATGTAATTTTCGAGCCAAGTGGGGTCATCATGGGGTACCGCATGTATTTTCCGATACTTTTTGCAACTGAGTTCCAGGTCTAATTCAACTAGCCTGGAACGGAGGGACTCGGGTAAGTAAGTCTGAACCTTAGTCAGAAACTCCTGGAGGTTTTTAGCTTTAACCAGGTCGGAGATTTTAAGGTCTGAAAGATATGACCAGGCTTTATGGAAGTCGCTTCCACCTTTGTTAAGATAGTACGGGAGGACAGAAAGTGGGGCTACGGGGGATAATTTGTTGGCAGACATCGATAGGGCCGCCGAGCTGTTACAAAATTGGAACATGCAGTACGTTAGGGCACTAAGAGGATACCTTTTCTTCCTGGTTGGGGAGGAAACCCAAAAGTTGTGAGTAACGTCCTCACCTAACAAAGCTTTCTCCAGAGCTACATGCAATGAACCATTAAGGGGTCTAGCCAATTCAATCCATCTCTCCAACTGGATAGCATGTAGATAAGTTTTAAGATCCGGTAAGGACAATCCTCCTCTATTTGTTTTCCTAACAAGCAGGGGGTATGCTAGTCATGGTTTTTTATTGGACCAGAGGAAATTACTGAACAGGACCCGGAAGTCAGAGAAGAACTTGTTTGCCAGCGGAATGGGTAGACATCTCATAGTATAAAGGATCTGCGGAAGGACATAGGTAGCCAATAGATTTTTCCTACCCAACCATGAAAGAAAAGGTAGCTTGATAGAGGCCAGGAAGGATTTGATTTTACTAAATAAGGGGACATAGTTAAGTCTAAACAGATGTAAGGGGTTTGCCGGAATTATGATTCCCAAATGTTTAATAGCTTCCTTGGGCCATTGGAAAGAAGTGTGTTTTTTAACTTCTATCATGTGTTTATCCGGGGCTGAGATATTAAGTATCTCAGATTTGTCATAATTGACCTTGAAATTAGAAATTTCACCAAAATCCGTAAAATTTTTTATCACCTCTGGAATTGCAACTGCTGGATTTGTAATAAAGAGAAGCAGGTCTTCCGCAAAGGCAGCCAAAGAATGGGTTTTCCCTTTAACTTGGAGTCCCTTGATGACCTCAGAAGTTCTTAATTTGCTAAGAAAGAGCTCGAGGGTCAAGATGAACAGAGCTGGAGAGAGAGGGCAGCCCTGTCTCGTTCCATTGGATATATTAAAGGGCGGAGATAGTGTGCCATTGACTAGGACTCTGGCTAAGGGTTGTGAGTAAAGCGAAAAAATGGCAGAAATAAACAGAGGTGGGAAACCGAAATGGCGCAAGGCACTATCGATGAAGGTCCAATTGACCCTGTCAAACGCTTTTTCAGCATCAGTTCCTAACAGGGTCAATGGGACCTTGTGTTTTTTCGCGTAATATATGGCGTGCAAAACTCTGCTAACATTATGTTTGCCCTCCCGCCCCTTCACAAAACCCACTTGTTCCTCGCCAATTAGTTTGGGGAGTAGCTTCGCTATTCTACAACTTAAAAGTTTGGCCCAAAGTTTAACATCTACGTTAAGTAGGGAGATCGGCCTGTAGCTGCTGCATTTAGCGGGGTCTTTCCCCTCTTTGGGAATAACTGTTATGTGGGCGATTAGCAATTGCGGAGGGAGGGAAGTTCCTTTTAATAGGGAATTGCATAAGTCCGCTAAATGTGGGGCAAGGGTTTTCTTAAACTTTTTGTAATAAATTATAGGCAACCCATCTGGACCCGGGGATTTCCCTGATGGAGTACTTGCCAGGACCTCCATTATCTCCTCTACCATGATCGGTGACAGTAACATTTCTTTTTCTATAGAGTCTAGGGTCGGAACTTTAGTTGTCTCTAAGAAGGACTTAATTTTGGCCATTGTATGTTCTGGGCTATTGGAGTCTAGGTTGTAGAGGGAGGAATAAAATTTAGCGAACTCCTCTGCTATCGCAGGGGTGTTGGTAAGCTGGTGTCCCCTTTCAGGCTTGATTCCCTGTATAAAAGTTTTCTCCCTTTGTCCTTTGATCATTTGTGAGAGTAGCTTAGAGCCTCTATCACCATGCATATAAACCTTGTATTTAGCAGCCCTGAGGGCTCTGGCTGATTTAATGTTTAATAAATCCTTCAGCTGAGTTCTTAGCTTAGTAAGTTCTTTATAATGAGCATCTGAGGCGTCTTTTTTTTAGATGTTTTCCAGAACAGAGATTTGGGTCAAGATAGAGTCCACTTGAAGCGTCCTTTGTTTGCGTACCCATGTGCCTAAGGATATAAGCTCACCTCTCATATACGCCTTATGGGCCTCCCATATCATAGCCTTATCCATAAGAGGGGTACAATTCAATTCAAAGAAGGCTTCAAGTTTTCCCTCTAGCCTAAGTCTGTCTCTGTCATTTTCCAGGAGGGTCTCATTAAGTCTCCACGACCATGCTTTAGGAGGGAGGCCTTTCAACTGGAACACCAGAGAGACAGGGGCATGGTCAGATACTGTAATCTGCCCAATGGATGAGGATTTAATCCTCTCCAGGATATGATTAGAGAGAAAAAGGTAGTCAAGGCGCTGAAAGGACCCATGAACAGCTGAGAAAAACGTGAAATCTCTGTCACTAGGGTGAGCCAACCTCCAAGTATCTGTAATTTGATGATCAGAAAGTGAGTTCCGCAATTTACGGAGCTGTTTAGCAGAGTATTTGGGGGCCCCCGAGGTAGAGTCCAAAGGGTGATCTAAAGCAAGGTTCAAATCTCCTCCGAGGATCAATATTCCCTCTCTAAAATCTTTAAGTAATTTTAATACCCTAATCAACCAGGGAATTTGCTTAGCGTTAGGAGCATATACATTGACTAAGGTCAGCTTATTACCAAAGAGCGTACCCTTCAGGAATAAAAATCTGCTCTCAGGATCCACGTACTGCGCCTGGATTTGAAATGGAATATTGGCTCCAATACCAATGGACACCCCCCTAGAGGCAGAAGAGTGGGAGCTATGAATCCATTTTGGATATTGTTTAGTGAAAAGGGTTGGGGTATGGTTATGTCTGAAGTGCGTCTCCTGTAGGAACAGAAGGTCTGCCCTCTCTCTCCTGAGCATCTGAAAGACCTGGCTTCTCTTCTGGGGAACATTAAGCCCATTTACGTTTAGTGAAGTTACCTTCAGAGAATCCATGAGGTGTGGAAGGTTGTGTGACCATGCAAGAAGTTGCAACCCAGAGGATCAAAAATTGCTGAAACCAGTACCCATCTTGGAAAACTATGAACAAAACACATGAAAACAAAATTGAGCATGTTAATACTCAGAAAGAACAAGCAATTGGTAAACTCCTGCAGGGGAGGATACACAGAGGAGAAGGTGAGCAGGGAGGGGGGGGGGGTAATTAGCAAGAGAAGAGTATTCAATGTAAGTAAAAGAAGAAGATAAAGAAAAAGGTAGGAAAGGAAGGTAGGAGGGGAGAAAACTGTGAGATACACAAAGCCTGCGTGGCCCTCTCACAGCACAGGCATATTATCAAGGCAGTGGGGTCCCACATTAACAATATCTGGGCAACCCATCCTGAACATGGGTCTCCCAGGCACTTCCATGCAATGGGGTATGAACATAGGAGAAAACAATCCTAAAACAAGTGAGGAACTGTTACATAGAGGCATGTTAATATGATATGCTGGGGCCCTGAGAGGAACAGATATATGCAGCGTACCATTGCCCCCTTACTAGGGATAAGATGGGGTTGGCGCCTCAGGTGGCACTTTACCATAAGAGGTAAATAGTGGGTAAGAGGGCAATGGTAGTGATGAGGACCACAATACAGCAGCTTAGAACAGAGACAATACTTTAAAGTCTATTTTACTGCCCTTGGGGCTAATGTAGGTACCGGATTAACCTCTGGAAGCCTCCTGAGGGAGGGTAAATATTAGAAACTGGTAATAAAGAACATTCAAGTGTCCTGAAGTTCCCCCTGCCTTTTCTTTGCTTGCGGTGACTTGAATTTCTTAGCTACTTTCCACTCTTCAATTGCAGGTAGCGATGGCACTTTTAAGTCACCTGTCATGGGCAGCCAGGAGGGGATGTCTAAAGGATCAATCTGCAAAGCGTCCCACATTTTGGTGAGATCCATTGGGTGCCGGACAGTGACCTGCTTTCCGTTTATGGTAGCGCAGAGGCCGAATGGAAAGAGCCAGCGCAGAGGGTGTCTTCTCTCCCTAAGGAGGTCGGTGAGCGGCTTGAATTGCCTCCGCTTCGCCAGGGTGCTCGCCGCAAGATCTTGGTACAGTTGTATTTTGGCGTTTTCAAATGATAGTTCGCCCTTATGTCTGGCGGCAGTTAAAATGGCGGCCGTATCGACAAAGCTTAGCAGACCGCATACAATGTCTCGTGGCGGTGCCTCTGGCGGTGGCTTGGGTCTGAGGGCCCTGTGGGCTCTCTCTATGACAATTTTCTCTGCCCTTTCCTGCCCCAGTAAGGAGGAGAAGAGTTGACTGACCGTGTCTAAAATGTCCTCTCTTTGCACGCTTTCAGGGACTCTTCTGATGCGGACGTTCTTTCTTCGGCTCCTGTTCTCCTGGTCTTCCAGATACAGGTAAGTGGTATTCATATGTTCGCGGAGCTCCTCCATTGTCGATTGCAGCGCACGGCTGTGCTTAGTTATGGCAAGCTGGGAGTCTTCTAGGGCTGCTACTCTGTGCCCCGTCTGTTTAAACTCCGTTTTGATAGCGAATAGTTCTCTCAGGACTGGCTCAAAAGCGAGGGCTAGTGACTCCTTGAGGAAGGCTCTAGTGATGGGTGTCGAGCCTCGCTCGCTGCATGTCTCAGACATAGCGCAGGAGCCCTCATCGTCGGAGTCTTCAGTGCATGTAGCAGCGGCGGCAGCTTCCTGCGCCATCTTGGCTCTGACCGCCGGAGAAGATAACTTCTTTTTAAGGAATTTATCCAGGTCGGATTGTCCTCTGGCGTGTTTTGGCGTCATCAGTGTTTCTTTAGGTTTGTCTCTATTAGGTTTCCCCATGATAAAGCAAGGTGGGAACCCGCCAAATAGCTATGAACAATGTGCTGCTGTGAGGAGCTCTCAGCTCAGGCGGCCATTTCCTGACGCGGCTAGCTCCGCCCCCTCAAACATTTCCTTTACAGACACCTGACTGTGGGCAGATGAGATGGAACTGCTGAAGGTGAGAGGCGGAGTGGCGGGTGGTTGAGAGGGGGCAAGGAGGACAGCAGTGGTTGACGTGGCTGAAGATGCTGGACCAGGAGGAGGATGGTGGCTTTGAGCTCGTGTGCTGCTTCTACTCGTCATCATGTGTTGATCCCATAGCCGTTTGTGATGTGCGATCATGTGCCTTTGCAAAGCAGTTGTACCGAGGTGGGTGTTGGATTTCCCATGACTCAGTTTCTTTTGGCACAGGTTGCAAATGGCATCGCTTTTATCAGAGGCAGACAGACAAAAGAAATGCCACACTTCTGAGCTTTGCAATGACGGCATTCTGGTGGTGGCAACAGCATGCGTTGATTGGCGTGCTGTCTGGCTGACCCCGGGTGCCGATACATGCTGTCTGACTGTGCCACTAGCTCCTTGCGACGATCTCCCCCTGCTTCCAACTCGTCTCCTCCTTCTCTCTGTCTCCCCTTCTGAACTTTCCCCCTCTTCTTCTTCTCTTCGAGCAGGCACCCACGTGGCATCCACGGACACATCGTCATCATCAACCACTTCACTTGTATCTGACACCTCAGCAAAGGAAGCAGCAGCGGGTACAACATCATCATCATCATCACACCGTACGTCCATGTGTGTAATGCTGCCTGACTGAGACATATGTTATCTACGTCCCCTGGCAATAATGGTTGCGCATCACTAATTTCATCCAACTGATGTGTAAATAACTCCTCTGAGGGATCAAGTGAAGCGGCTGTGGTGGCTGTGGTGGTAGTGGTGGTGGTGGCGGCGGGCGGGAGAGTGGTAACTTGAGAGCAGGTGACCAAAGCTGAGCTGGAGGAGGATGGTGCGTCAAGGTTCTTAGCGGAAGCTCTTGAAGATTGGGTGTCCTGTGTAAGCCAGTCAACTATTTTCTCAGAATTTTTGGGGTTCAGGGTACGTGGCCTCTAAACACTGGGCATTATTCCAGGGCCAGTGGAAATCACAGCACCACGACCACGACGGCCCCTGCGGGATGGCCTGCTTCTGCCTGACATTTTTTTTTATATAAGTGGTACTATGTGTGCAAGGTACTGTGCCACCCTATGTAAGTGGTGGGCAGTGGGCACAGTACAGTCTGTGTGGGCCTGACACACATGGACTTGCAAATGTGATTATATCACAGAAAAATTTTAAATACAATTTTCTTTATTTGCAAGGTATTTGAGTGAATGACACCCTGTAACGGTATGAGTGCAGGCCTAGCCACTAGCCAGTGGCCACAGTACAGTCTGTGTGGGCCTGACACACACGGGCTTGCGAATGTGATTATGTCACAGAAAAATATTAAATAGAATTTTTTTTTATCTGCGAGGTATTTTCTGTCACACCCTGTATGAATTGTGTGCACACAGTGCTGTCTATGATTGAGCCTGCAGCCTCTCACACACGGGCAGCCAGGAAACTGCAATATAAATATATATATATATATATATAAAAAGAAATAAATAAAAGCAGACTGATGTACCAGCCCTGAAAAGGCTTTTTGGGGTGCTGTCAGGACGCTGTCCTTACAGCAGATGAATCTGTGGACACAGAACACTGCCCTAGCTAACGCTTTCCCTATTAGATCAGCAGCAGCTGCACTGTCCCTGCTCTCACTGAGAATGCAGCTTCCGAATGAATCTAAAATGGATGCTGTCCTGGAGGTGGGAGGGTCTGGGAGGGAGGGTCTGCTGCTGATTGGCTGGAAAGTGTCTGCTGACTGTGAGGTACAGGGTCAAAGTTTACTCAATGATGATGTATAGGGGCGGAACAAACATCACATATGTTCGCCCGCCGCGGCAAACGCGAACAAGCTATGTTCGCCGGGAACTATTCGTCGGCAAATAGTTCGGGACATCACTAATCAGAATCAGAGAATTTCATGTGCCAATGCTCTTTCTTACCCTGTGCTGTATTGTGCAGGGAAAGGGATTTTTTTGTTTACATCAGCACACTGCTAGGTGGAGGCTTCCGCCCAGCAGTGTTCCTGGTCATGTCACCGCCTCTGATGGGGGGGCTTTAGTGCTGCCTTACCCGTTTTCCAGGCTAGGGCAGTGCTAATGCCCGCCCATTAGCGCCAGTGATGTCACCAGGCTTACTGCTAGGCGGAAGCCTCCACTTAGCAGTCCCTGTAGAGAGCCCGGTATGTCACAGGATCTCCAAAAAATGCTGAACCGTGCAGGGAAAGAAAGAGCATAAGAGCATGAAACTATATTCTCCAGTGCTCAGATCAGGGGGCACAGAGGGGTGAAGATGGGGATATCTCCGGGTTCAGCTCTGAACCCATACAACCCCATTAAAACTGACACCAAAACCACTGGAAAATATAAATTCCCTGGTCCATATTTATTGTATCCATTGTGTGCACTGTTTTTTACTTTTCTAGACAGTTGAACAAGAAAAAACATATGGTACTAACCGTTATTAATTTAAAGGGGTTTATCCCATGATTAATAGTGTTGATCACGAATATTTGAATTTCAAATTTTTATCGCAAATATAGGTACTTTGAAAATTCGCGAATATTTCGAATATAGTTATATGTATTCGTAATTTCGAATATTCGTTTTTTTTTTTTTTATCAGTACACATGATCCCTCCCTGCTTCTAGCTTGTGGGCCAATAAGAAGGCTGCAGTATACTTGACTTTAGGAGTAGTAGTGTTTGCGAATTTTGCTCTATATTCATTTTTTCTAATATTCGCTATATTGCTATATATTCTTGTTTTAGAATATTACGAATATTCGAAAAAATGAAGTTATAGCAATATAGCGAATATTCTAAAAAAAACGAATATAGAGCAATTTAGCTAATATAGTGCTATAATCTTCTTTGTCTAATAGTTGTAATTTTTTTCTCATCTGAAAAAAAGTACAATTATAAAAAAAGATTATAGCACTATATTAGCTAAATTGCTCTATATTCGTTTTTTTCGAATATTCGCTATATTGCTATATATTCTTGTTTTAGAATATTACGAATATTCGAAAAAACTGTTATAGCAAAATAGCGAATATTCGAAAAAAGCTAATATAGTACAATCTAATATAGTACAATATTTTTTGTCTAATAATTGTAAGTTGAAAAATTCGCAATAAAAATTTGAATCCGAAAATTCGAATTACGAAAATTCGCATATTACACAATCATTACCTTGCCGATTTTTCAAGAAAAAAAAATTGGGAATTTTCGAATTTTCGAATATTTGACGAATATTCTAAAAAATATTTGCGAAATATCGCAAATTTGAATATGACCCCTGCTGCTCATCACTAATGATTAATGTAAAACATTAAAAACGGACATCTCATAGTACATGGCAATATCTTCCTAACAAAGCTAGAACCAGTTCTGTTCCTCACATGGATACAGAGATCTCCCCATTCGTTGCTTCAATTGCTCATGTAAATTTATTACAAGCTGGCAGCTCTGGGGGCTTGTTCTTTTTGCTGCAGCTCTCTCCCTATCTCAACATAGGAGGCAGTTGATGGATGGAACTGAGCATGTGTGTCCACCTTAGCAAGGTGGACAGAGAAATAAGAATAATAACAAACAGAAGGTGGCATGACACAGATACATTTTATTGAAAATCTAAGTGGCTATACTACATTTTTAATTACATGCAAGTACAAAAAAAATTAAGATCCAGCTGATGATTTGAAAACTGCTGAATATTTTTAGGGGGACAACCCTTTTAACAATCATACTATTTGGCAACTACCAAGCAGATTACCTAACGTTAACATGAAATTCAGATAAATATCTGTAGTGGTTTTTTTTTTATGTTGTGCAATAAAGAGTGAATATGTATACATATTAATCCAAAATAGTATCTAGATCAAATCTGTTTAGAAGGCAAAAATTACATAGCATAAATTTAATATACAGCATATGAGGTCACATTACTCATCATGACCATCATTTTTTCACATCCATATATATCATTTTCCTGGAACCCATAGAGAAATCAGAAACAGTAAGGCCTCTTTCAGATGGCCACTTCCTACTTTTGACGTCAGTAGAGCATAGCTCATGAACGTAGTCACGTGTCGTGAACTGGCTTGGTTGGTATACAAGGTGTGAGAATACCTTGATGCTGTAATGTGTAAAAGGGGCAATTTATCAGAGTTGTAGAAAGGGATGATTATTGGCTTTCAGGCCAAGGATGGCAGAATTTCTGAAACTGCGCAGTTTGTGAACTGTTTGCATGCTCCTTTGGTGAGAGTGTATTGTGAATGTGAGTAAGTGACGTGAAAATGTTCCATTGATGTGAGAGGTGAACGTCGGCTATGAAGTTGCGTGAGGGTGGACCGACACCAGTGTCACGCCTGGATTTCAACAAACTGCCTGTTCTGAATGAGGCAGCTTACCCCAGCAATGCAGACAATTATTGCTGTGTGCACTGCTGGGGGGGGGGGGGGGGGGCGGCCCCAGAACTCAGAACAGGGTAGATTCGATTTCATACCGAGCTAAAGGACCTGCCTGATGTCATCCGCCCATGTGCCCAGTGGGGGAGGAGCCAGAGCAGCAGAGAGCTGTGCTTACCGAGAAGAGCCGAGCTGGAATGTGGTGAGGCCTAGCTGTGTGTGTGTGTGACTGTGTTTATGTGTGTCCCTGTCCTTGTGTATGTGACCGTCCCTGTGTGTATGTATGTGTGTCCCTGTATGTGTGTGTGTCCCTGTATGTGTGTGTGTCCCTGTATGTGTGTGTGTCCCTGTATGTGTGTCCCTGTGTGTCCTGTCCTTGTGTATGTGTCTGTCCCTGTGTATGTGACCGTCCCTGTGTGTATGTATGTGTGTCCCTGTATGTGTGTGTGTCTGTCCCTGTGTGTGTGTCTGTCCCTGTGTGTGACTGTGTTTATGTGTGTCCCTGTCCTTGTGTATGTGACCGTCCCTGTGTGTATGTATGTGTGTCCCTGTATGTGTGTGTGTCCCTGTATGTGTGTGTGTCCCTGTATGTGTGTCCCTGTGTGTCCTGTCCTTGTGTATGTGTCTGTCCCTGTGTATGTGACCGTCCCTGTGTGTATGTATGTGTGTCCCTGTATGTGTGTGTGTCTGTCCCTGTGTGTGTGTCTGTCCCTGTGTGTGACTGTGTTTATGTGTGTCCCTGTCCTTGTGTATGTGACCGTCCCTGTGTGTATGTATGTGTGTCCCTGTATGTGTGTGTGTCCCTGTATGTGTGTGTGTCCCTGTATGTGTGTCCCTGTGTGTCCTGTCCTTGTGTATGTGTCTGTCCCTGTGTATGTGACCGTCCCTGTGTGTATGTATGTGTGTCCCTGTATGTGTGTGTGTCTGTCCCTGTGTGTGTGTCTGTCCCTGTGTGTGACTGTGTTTATGTCTGTCCCTGTGTGTCCTGTCCCTGTGTATGTGACCGTCCCTGCGTGTATGTATGTGTGTCCCTGTATGTGTGTGTGTCCCTGTGTGTCCTGTCCTTGTGTATGTGTCTGTCCCTGTGTATGTGACCATCCCTGCGTGTATGTGTGTGTGTCCCTGTATGTGTGTGTGTCATGAGACCTGTATACCACCAAATTGCAGATCCGCAAAAAACGGTTGGCATCCGTGTGCGTTCCGCAATTTGCGGAACGGCATGGAAAGCCATTAAGATAACTCCCTATTCTTGTCCGCAAAACGCGGACAAGATTAGAACAGGTTATTTTTTTTTTTTTTTGCGGACCACGGAACAGAGTAACGGATGCGGACAACACACAGAGTTCTGTCCGCATCTTTTGCGGCCCCATTGAAGTGAATGGGTCCACATCCAAGCAGCAAAAACTGCGGCTCGTATGCGGTCCAAAACAACGGCCGTGTGCAGGAGGCCTAAGGGTGCATGCTGGGAGTTGTAGTTTCGCAGCAGCTGGAGTGCCGAAGGTTGCTGATCCCTGTCCTTGTGACTGTGCTGGGAGAATACAAATAGTATGGATATGTAAGGATATCATGGCTATCACATTCCAATTCATCTCTGTACAAAAGGAAACATTCTGGAATACTGAGTAGGGTACAATCAGACGACGCGGCCGTGATGCAGTCATGCTGTAGTCAGGAATAGGGATGAGCGAACTTCAAAATATGAATGAGTTCGTGTTCAGGTCAGAGTATATGCTGAATTGCGTTATGGATTCCGTTACCACGGACCATAACGCAATTCCATGATGGAATGTATAACGGAATGCCTTTAGAGGCATTCCGTTATTCATTCTGTCATAATAGAAGTCTATGAGCTGCATAACAGATCTGTCCAGTTTCCATTATGTAGGAGAGGCCTCCAGCATAACGAAAACCGGATGAATCCATGGCATCTGATTTCTCAATAGCTGGCAATGGGGAAATAGGTTTCGGAGACAGACCTGGCACTTTTCAAATTGTGGTGACTGCGCCTGTTGTATGTGCGGTCAAAAAAAACTACAACGTTCAAACATAAATAATCGCAAACAACAACAAAAATACACCCTAAAAGCATAATTAAATATGCGGCAACCGCATGTGGTTGGCTGCACGTGTTCCCTGACCGCAGCATGACCCTGTCAAGAACGTGCTGTGTGGTCATGCCAGGGATAAAAGGCGTATTCCAGTTGTGACAAGTTAGGCCTCATGCACACGACCGTTGAGTGCATCCGCGGCCGTTGTTCCGTTTTCCGTTTTTTTCCGCGGACCCCTTGACTTTCAATGGGTCCGTGGAAAAATCGGAAAATGCACCGTTTGGCATCCGCGTCCGTGATCTGTGTTTCCAGTCCGTGAAAAAAATAGGACCTGTCCTATTTTTTTCACGGCCAACGGTTCACGGACCTATTCAAGTCAATGGGTCCATGAAAAATCACAGATGCACACAAGATTGTCATCCGCGTCCGTGATCCGTGTCCGTTTTTTCCTATCATTTCAAAGGCAAACTTGACTTAGATTTTTTTTTTCATTTTTCATGTCCGTGGATCCTCCAAAAATCAAGGAAGACCCACGGAAGAAAAAACGGACACGGATCTCGGAACAACGGAAACCGTTTTTGCGGACCGCAAAAAAAAACGTCCGTGTGCATGAGGCCTTATCCTGTATCCACAGACACATCCACCAGTCAGAAGAATGGGGACACCATAGCCTTCTGACGTGAACAGAGCGGCAGGTCATGCAAGCGCACTGCCACGCCATTCAATTCAGCGGGAATCCCAGAAGTAGCCGAGTGATGTACTCAGCTGTCTCCAGAACTTCAGCAGGGATGAATGCAGTGGCAGTGCCAGTGTGCATGCCCAACCTGCCACTCCAGTCATTTTGGGGTGTCCTGAGGGGTACAGGGTCCTCATGTTCATGATCGGAAGGGGCTCCTAGTGGTAGGACCCCGCACAATATAATAGTTTGGTTGTCATTTTAGCTGTAAATCACATACACTTTTTTAATTCAGATATGGCGTAACTGTCTGTGTTGCCGCATACAGTATGTATAATCAAGATTAAAAAATGAAAGGAATCAGAACTCTCCGATGTTTGGGATAGTCTTTAAATGTTTGAAGGTAAAACCTGAAAAACAAATTAAATCCGTAATTACATTTATAAATCGATCATTACATAATACATGTAGTACAAGTGATCACACTGCTATTAAAGGAACATTTGTGTTTTTTAAAGCCCGACTCCACTAAAACATTCGCATCCCGCTCATTCCAACCCTAACCGCAGGAAGCTGAGATACGGGGAGTTATTTGACATGATGCATTCATTGGAGGATTGATGAACACTGCTGATTTTCTTTCCTCCCGACCAAATATTAACTTTGCAGAGTAAAAAAAACACGAATCCTATTTCACTAAGCCATATTTACACTGTGTGCGCGCCAAATCAATCTGCACAACCACGATAGACCTCAGTAAGTCCAAAAAATAAGAAAGGTATGATCTACTGTACCAGGGACCACGGCTCTGACATAGTTTAGAGAAAGTTTAGGCTTTGAAGTGTTCATCACTTATACAGGAATATGTAATCATACATGAAGCTACAATAAGTATAATAAAATAAAAAAACAGTAAATAAATGCAGTCAATGAGTTCTTTTTCTATCTTAGGCCTCTTTCACACGGACGAGATTTCCGCCCGGGTGCGATGCGTGAGGTGAACGCATTGCACCCGCACTGAATCCGGACCCATTCACTTCTATGAGGTTGTGCACATGAGCGGTGATTGTCCCGCATCACTTGTGCGTTGCGTGAAAATCGCAGCATGCTCTATTTTGTGTGTTTTTCACGCAAAGCAGGCCCCAGAGAAGTATATGGGGCTGCGTGAAAATCGCAAGCAAGTGCGGATGCGGTGCGATTTTCACGCATAGTTGCTAGGAGACGATTGGGATGGGGACCCGATCTTTATTATTTTCCCTTATAACATGGTTATAAGGGAAAATAATAGCATTCTTAATACAGAACTATAGTGGCCAATATGGGGGAACCGCCCAAGCCCCAAACACTGTAGCGTGTTTCTCATTGGGCGAGCAGTCCCACCACATATGGACCACAGAAATACAGTGGCAAGTATGGGGGAGCTGCTCAAACCCCAAACACTGTAGCGTGTTTCTCATTGGGGGAGCAGTCCCACCGCATGTGGACCGCAGCAAACGACCATCCCGAGCAAATAATGCATACAAAGGAGGACGCCAGCGCGGTCCACATGCACCACAGAAGCATCCTACACAGACTGGAGCGTTGTGCGGATGAAAATACAATTATATAAATCACTGAAAAAAATGCACCAAACAGATATGTCACTGACTATACTAGCTGGTCATACAAGCAGATATTAAAAGCTGAGACTTTTGCCAATATATTCCTGTCAGGAAGATATCGGAGCCCATCATGCACCACGTCACGGTCACTCAGCATGGCAATGGGTCCTACCACTGCGCTAACTCTGGTGCACTAGCTATGGTGTGAACACGGTCTGAAGGTGATGAAATCCAGCTCACAGCCAAGCTTCCACACAACCGCATAGCAGGACAACTAATGCAATGTGAGCAAAGCAAGACTGTGAGCCACACCCATATCAGACCGTGTGATGGAGGTCTCCAGGTGCAAAAGAATGCACACATTAAATACATATAAACAAAACTATAGTGGCCAAAATGGGGGAACCGCCCAAGCCCCAAACACTGTAGCGTGTTTCTCATTGGGCGAGCAGTCCCACCACATATGGACCACAGAAATACAGTGGCAAGTATGGGGGAGCAGCTCAAACCCCAAACACTGTAGCGTGTTTCTCATTGGGGGAGCAGTCCCACCGCATGTGGACCGCAGCAAACGACCATCCCGAGCAAATAATGCATACAAAGGAGGACGCCAGCGCGGTCCACATGCACAACAGAAGCATCCTACACAGACTGGAGCGTTGTGCGGATGAAAATACAAATGGTTAAGGCTGCAGCGCAGCCTGTAATTGTGGGAGGGGCATGCAGCATTTAGGCCGGCACTCACCTCCTCTCCAGCCTGGCGTTCCAGCGGCGTGCGCAGCTTGCAGTTCGGTCCGGTCCTCAGCAGTGGCCTCCTCACTTCCGGGTCCGCCCCCTCAGCTTCGATTCCTGCATTCGGCTCTCCTCCGCTCCCGGCGTCTCAAGGATACCTCGGTAGGTTAAGCGCAGGTTCTGCCGGTCACCTCACGCTGCCTGGGTGAATCAGCCTCCAGGGTCTCGGATCCCACGTCTGCCTGGTCAGGATTCCTGTCCTCTCCCCTTCATCACCTTCTTCTGTCCGCTCCCCTTGTCCACTGTTGTCTTCACGCGGTGGGTTGAGGCTTTGGTCTGCAGGTGCATTCTGCTGGTTACGGTTTCATCAATCTACAGGTGGGGGTGTGGTTCATGCGCATAATTAACACCATTTTCCGTCCCCCAGCTGTAGCACGTTCTTCCTCCAGCTACTGCGGAGTCTTGTCCAGTGCTCCGTGTATGACAGCCTCCGCAGTTGCTGGTACATGTATCACGGGCCTCACCTCAGGTTGTCCTTTCTCTTGCACTGCGGCCCTCGGTCCCTCCGAGTGTTCTGCTCGCAGCATTCTCGCCACAGTCCCTGTCGTTACTCTCTTTTCCCGGATCGCCCGGGCTCTCTCTCTCACACGGTGTTCGTCCTCTTTCAAGCCTTGGATCGCCCAGGGTCGTCTCTCTCTCCGGTTCGCCCGGTCCACGTATTTGTTTCCTGGATCGCCCAGGTCTCTTCCCTAGTTCGCCTGGGGTTCTTCTTCTTTTCCCTGGATCACCCAGGTCTCTTCCCTAGTTCGCCTGGGGTTCTTCTTTCTCCTGGATCGCCCAGGTCTCTGCCCCAGTTCGCCTGGGGTTCCTCCTTCCTCCTGGATCACCCAGGTCTGTTTTTTCAGTTTCTCGGCCACCTGGTCTCTCTGCAATTTACGGGTGTGGGTTGTTCATGCTTCTTGCTTCCAGTCGGCATGTCCCTTGTACCCCTGGGTCATGTCTCAGGCTCTTTCGTCCCCTGGGCCAGCCTGGTCGACTGTTCCTCTTTGGCGTCTTACCTGTCACCATTTCCTTTGGGGGATCGCCTCCCGTCTCTCTTCCCAGCTGTCGCTTATCTGGTCCTCATATGCGTTATCTTCAGATCACAGGTTCGGTCCGTTTTTTTCGGCTCGCGTCAGTCAAGGGTTAAATCCTTTCCAAGGTAAGTTCAGGTCATGTTCGGTCCCTCTGAGGACCGTATTTTTGTTTGTTTTTCTCTTCTCTTCTGAAGGTCTGGGTTTTTCTTTAGCTTTCCGGTACGCTATCGGGTTCAGATCTCCTGTTCCTTGGTCTCGGGCTTCTTCTGGTAAGTATTTTAAATGGTTTCGTGTCCCTCACTTTTCATCTTCGTTTTCTGCTGTTCCCTCGCGTCCGCAGCTTCGTTTTTCCTCTCATTTACATTTTTCCGCAGGTCAAGGATGTCGCACGTGTCAGAGATGGAAGACAATATTTCCCTTCCTGGAACATCGGCTTCTGGTCACTCCGTCAGCGCTTCCTTACGGAGCTGGACTGTGCGTAGGCTGATCACCGAGCTCGACCGCAGGGGGATTCGTCATCCCGCGTCAGCCCGCAAGGCGGAATTATACCGCTTGTTGATGACGGCCCCGAGTTCAGTGGAAACTCAGTCTAGCTCTCCTTCCATCCAGAAAGCCTTGTCCCAGATTCAGTCCTCTATCAGCGGGCTTGCCAGTTCCCTATGCGACATTCAGGCCAGGGTTGCAGCCCTAGAGTCCAGACCCTCGGCAATCCCACCCTCCCCAGTGGTGGCTCCCTCCCCACCTCCAGATGTGGCAGGTAGGCCAGCTTCTGGTCCTCTGATCGCCCCGTCTCACTTCATCCCCGAGCATATCAAGAAGGACATCTTGGCTGGGAAGGATGTGAATTTAGCCTCCATCCTTATCGCCTCCCAGGACATCTCGGAGAATCGGATCATTAATTGCGGGGAGGTTTCGGTGGTCTTGAAGGCCAAAGACGCCAGACTTAACCGCAAACTGTCCATTCCCGAGTTTGTCCTGGCCTTTAGCCTGTATCGGGACATTGTTTGTTCTGCCAATCCGTCCAGGAGGGAGGAGCTTGATACCTACCTGTATCGGGTGTCGGACCTGGGCCACAAGTACGGTGGCTCAGCGTTTTACGATTACCACAGGTCCTTTTCCGCTAAGGCGGCAGCAGCCCTGTCGCAGTTTCAGTTCATGACTAATTGGGCTGATCTCGACATGGAGCTGTTCTGCCGTCATTTCGCCGGTCTCAGAGCTCCCTCCTGCACCTCTTGCCAGTCCATATTCCATTCCTCTGACTGGTGTCCCGATCAGGCTCATCCTTCCCAGCCGGGAGCTGCTCCTAGTACTTCCGGGGCCACCAAGTCCTCGGAAACTCTGGACAAACTAGGCAGACCAATTGTCTATTTAGGTAGCAGCCAGGTCTGCAACAATTTCAATGCGGGGGGTTGTGCCTTTAACGCCTGTCGAGCTCTTCACATCTGCTCGGCATGTTTTCGGGCCCATCCGCGTTCGGCCTGCACCAGGAAATCTTCCAAGAGCTCCTGACTAGCCGACATTGATGTAGACCTTCTGGCTGTTCTGCTGCAGGATCACCCAGACCGTCTCTTCGTGGCCTTCCTCTTGGCCGGGTTCAAGGAGGGCTTCCATACAGGGCTCATCACCCTGCCTCACGGGTCATGGGAGGGACCCAATTTGCGTTCGGCGTTCGGTGACCCGGAGGCCGTGGATGCCCTCCTTCGATCCGAAGTGGAAAAGGGTTTCATCATTGGTCCCTTTCTCCACATTCCGTTTCAGTCCTGGCGGATCAACCCTATTGGGCTGGTTGTGAAACAATCCTCCAATAAAAAACGCCTCATCTACGACCTGTCAGCGCCTCATATGTCATCCACCCCAAGCCTGAATTCTCTTATCCCCTCTGAGGAGTATTCCATGCAATACTCGTCAGTTGAGGAAGCCATTCAGCTCATTCTCCAGTCGGGGGTTGGGTCTTGGCTTGCCAAGGTAGACATAGCCGATGCCTTCAAGCTTCTCCCGGTCCACCCGCATCTTTGGAGGTACTATGGTATCAATTGGTCGGACAGGTTTTATTTTGCCAACCGCTTAACCTTTGGGTCCAAGAGCAGCCCCTGGCTGTTCGACCAGTTTGCCAGGGCTCTCCATTGGATCCTGGTGCATCACGGAGGTCTTCCCATGGTAATTCATTACCTGGACGACTTTTTGCTCATTGAGAACCCTCATCCGGTCCCCTCAATTCCCGCTACCCTCTTGGAGTTCTTCTCCCTCCTCCAGGTGCCCGTGGCCTCCTCCAAGACCGAGGGCCCTGCCACCAGGGTGACCTTTCTGGGCATCACATTAGATTCCGTCAAGATGGAGGCCAGTCTGCCACCTGAAAAGTTGACCAGGATCCGCTCTGCCATCTCCCGGGCGGTCAGCGCTCTGTCCCTGACCAAGGCGGAGCTTCAGTCCTTGCTGGGTCTGCTGAATCACGCCACGAAGATCATGCCCCAGGGCCGGTCTTTTCTGGCCAGCCTGTTGCATCTTCTTTCCACGGTTCATGACCAGGATTTCGTTGTCCACTTGGACCGCCACGCCATCTCGGACCTTGCCATGTGGAACACTTTCCTTTCAGAATGGAACGGCATTTCCCTCTTCGTTCCCCGCTGGGACTCGGCTTCCCCGATTATTTTCTCGGACGCAGCCGGTTCCATCGGCTTTGCCGCTATCTTCAGGTCCCACTGGCTGGCGGCCAGGTGGCCTCCGGAAATCCAAGCAGACCTAGCTGCCATCGGGTCTTCTCCCCTCCTGGAATTATATCCCATCGTGGCTGCCGCCTTGGTCTGGGGCAGCTCCTGGTCCAACTTGCCAGTTCTGTTCGTCACGGACAACCAGTCCCTGGTCGATATTATCAATTCCGGCAGGTCCAGATCTCTCCGAGTCATGGCCCTGCTGCGGAAATTAGTGTGGCTATCCCTCACCCACAACTTCCATGTCCGTTGTGCTCACATTCCAGGGGATTCCAACACTGCCGCTGACGTCCTCTCCCGTTTCTGTTTTTCCACTTTCTTTCAGGAAATGCCCGAAGCGGATCATTCCGGTACTCAGGTTCCTCCACTTAGCTCATTCATCCTGGATTAGCATCTCTGGTGGTCCAGGCAGAGAGACTGGTCGAGGGTTCTCTTTCCCACAACACAGCTAGGAATTATCGGGCCGGGTTCACAGCTTTCTGCAAGTTTGCTCGAGAATTCCCAAGGGGTCAGCTGGAGGAAACCTCATATGTCATGGCGTTCATTGCATTTTGCCACACCCGCCTCTCCTTGTCGCACAACACCATCAAGCTATATTTAGCGGGGCTCCAGCATCATCGCTTGATCGCCAAGCCAGATGGGGGTTCCATCCTTGCTTCACAAGCCGTCAAAGCAACACTCAGGGGTCTGCAGAAGAAGGGGAAGGGTCCGCGCACCCGTAGACTGCCGGTGTCGGGGGAATTGTTCAGAGCCCTATCCTCTGCCTTAGATGGCAGTCCTTTTGGGCCCTCTCTCAGCACGGTTCTGAAGGCGGCTATTTACCTCGGGTTCTACGGCTTCCTCAGGCCTGGTGAATTCACGTCGGGCTCCGGGCGTCATAGCTTCCTCGTAGAAAAAGGTTTAACGGGTACCGCGCTAATTTGTAAAGCAGTATACAGGATCAAGAACCAGAAAGCAACGTGCCAAATTCGTATGATGCACAAACGAAAAATTCCAAATCCATAAACAATAATATACAGGCGGATCTCACACTTCCATATAAACCATGCGGAGATTTTCAGCAACCTAATACTCAGCTGCGCATATATGAAGACGACTGTCTTACGTCTCCCAGTTCACATGCGAAAGAATGGATGTCCGCCTTCATGTCTTACTGGGAACAGTCTAATATAGACCCGATTATTAAAGTTGAGATGGAGGGTGGTAGCCTCCAACTCTGGAGGAGATATATAGATGACTGCATCGGCATTTGGTATGGAACGGAGATAGGGTTAATGAGGTTTATTTCTCAAATTAATGCAAATAAGTGGAACATTCATTTCACCCATGATGTTAGTAAAAATACCATACATTTTTTAGATCTGGAGATCAGGGTAGATGAAAAAAGATAAAAACTGTCACTTATTTTAAACCTACTGACCGCAATGGTTATATTGAAAGAAATAGTTGCCATCATGAACCATGGATCTGTAATGTGCCGAAGGGACAATTGAAACGTATCAAAAGAAATTGTACCAGTATAGAAGATTATGAGACACAAAGTGACATCATAGTAAATAGATTTGTAGAAAAGGGATATAAAAAGGAAGTTCTGTTGAATCAAAAGGAAGAAATGAAGTTGGAAAATTTGGGTACTATTAAAAAGAAAGTGTCTGCGGAAGATAAAATACAGATTCAAGAAAAATATAAGTTTGCTTTTTCAACCACCTATTCTATTAATTGCCCCCATATTAAAAGAATAATTCAAAATAACTGGAAGGTTTTGCGAAATGATCCAGTTATAGGTGAATTTATTCCCCAAAAACCGCCCTTTATTTTTAAAAGAGCCCCCACTGTCAGAAACCGTATCGTGCACAGTTATGTGAGAGAGTCTTCTGGTGCACCGAAATTGCGCAACGGCTTCACTTGGTGCGGCTTCTGTCCATGCTGCAGAAATCGCACAAGAGAAGATAAAAAAATAATCAGAAAAGATGATATTGTGTCTACCTCCAAATCTATCTCTAAAAAAATCAGTGGTAGTATCTCATGCGAATCAATGGGAGTTATTTATGTACTGGAGTGCCCGTGTGGTCTCCAGTATATTGGAAGAACACTGAGAAAGTTAAAAGTTCGAGTTGGTGAACATATTAAAAATATTAAAAAAGGACTCGAGACTCATAGTGTCTCTGCACACTATAAGAGGTTCCATCAGAAAGACCCCATGGGTCTAAAGTTTTGTGGTGTAGAATTGGTGAAACGTCACTGGCGTGGAGGTAATCCTGCCACACAAATTAATAAAAGGGAGGCGCAATGGATTTATGATATGAACACATTGCAGCCAAATGGACATAATATTGAGTGGGACATAAAATCTGTCTGTATGGTTTAATCAAAAATTTTTTAGATGTTTTATTATTTAACGCAAGTTTTTCTACTATGTTTAATACTATTTTAGTTTTGTGTAATTTATTGTATTTTATTGCATCTTGCTAAATGTATGTGTCATTAGAACTTATGTTGGCAATTTTAGTATTTATTTTTTAAAAGATTAGTTTAAATATTTTGCCGGACAAACGGAAGTCCGTACTTGTTCCGGGGTCAATGACTGCTATATATGTGTTGACCTTTGGCGGCATTTGGATTGCAGCCCCTGACGAAGCTAAGTGCGAAACCCGGGTCGGGTATTTTATATGCTTGTGAAAACTTGCCTTTTGTAAGTAGATTAAAGTATTCCTACTTTTAAATCCCGAGGGTATTGCGCAATCTTTTTCTGTCCTTCATTAGGGTATTTCGGACTGTTTTCGGATCAGGCTTTTCGTGTGACTGTTACCACAAGGGGAGATTTCACCGTATATTGCAGGCGGACATCCATTCTTTCGCATGTGAACTGGGAGACGTAAGACAGTCGTCTTCATATATGCGCAGCTGAGTATTAGGTTGCTGAAAATCTCCGCATGGTTTATATGGAAGTGTGAGATCCGCCTGTATATTATTGTTTATGGATTTGGAATTTTTCGTTTGTGCATCATACGAATTTGGCACGTTGCTTTCTGGTTCTTGATCCTGTATACTGCTTTACAAATTAGCGCGGTACCCGTTAAACCTTTTTCTACTTTGTATTAAGGACTTTGAACCTGTCCTATTAAGGGCACCGCAGCTGACTGTCCATTGGTCCACACCTACCAATTTGTTTCTGTCTGCTACGTCATAGCTTCCTCCAGAAACGCCACCTAGTCTGGTCCGCAGACCATTTTGTCCTCCATCTCCCGTCCTCCAAAACCAACCAGTCTGGTCCTCCCACGGAGATTAAGTTTTTCCGTTCAGGTAACCGTTGGTGCCCGGTCAAGGTTCTGTGGCAATTATCGTCCTGCTTCACGGTCTCTCCACCAGACTCCCCTCTTCTGCCTTGTGTAGGTAAGCCACTCACCACATCGAAATTCGTGTCCCTCGTCCGGTCCCTGATGCAGGGGTTGGGTCACGACCCCAGTACTATTTCAGGTCATTCCTTCCGCATTGGGGCTGCGTCGGCAGCTTCTAAGCATCAGGTCCCCGCACATGTCATTCGCTGCATGGGGCGTTGGCGTTCGTCCTGTTTCGCCCGTTATATACCAGATCCCCAGGCAGAAATCTCTCATGCCTTCCGTACATTGGCTTTGTAATATTCAATAAAACTATGTTACCTATTCAGAGTCTTTGGCCCCTTTTCTTGGCGTACCCGCGATCGTGGCTCCCGGCACACCCCAGCCACTAGGTTCAGGGTTAAGGGTTTCCCCTTTCCCACTTCCAACATCCTTAGCCCTGACCACAAATGGTTAAGGCTGCAGCGCAGCCTGTAATTGTGGGAGGGGCATGCAGCATTTAGGCCGGCACTCACCTCCTCTCCAGCCTGGCGTTCCAGCGGCGTGCCCCTCCCTCCCTCCCCTTTTTTCCACTCTCACCTTGGGTATGCCCCCTTTTCTTGGCGTACCCGCGATCGTGGCTCCCGGCACACCCCAGCCACTAGGTTCAGGGTTAAGGGTTTCCCCTTTCCCACTTCCACCATCCTTAGCCCTGACCACAATTATATAAATCACTGAAAAAAATGCACCAAACAGATATGCCACTGACTATACTAGCTGGTCATACAAGCAGATATTAAAAGCTGAGACTTTTGCCAATATATTCCTGTCAGGAAGATATCGGAGCCCATCATGCACCACGTCACGGTCACTCAGCGTGGCAAGGGGTCCTACCACTGCGCTAACTCTGGTGCACTAGCTATGGTGTGAACACGGTCTGAAGGTGATGAAATCCAGCTCACAGCCAAGCTTCCACACAACCGCATAGCAGGACAACTAATGCAATGTGAGCAAAGCAAGACTGTGAGCCACACCCATATCAGACCATGTGATGGAGGTCTCCAGGTGCAAAATAATGTTCAATTGCCAGATAAAGGCACACATTAAATACATATAAAACAAAATCACAAAACTATAGTGGCCAATATGGGGGAACTGCCCAAGCCCCAAACACTGTAGCGTGTTTCTCATTGGGCGAGCAGTCCCACCACATATGGACCACAGAAATACAGTGGCAAGTATGGGGGAGCTGCTCAAACCCCAAACACTGTAGCGTGTTTCTCATTGGGGGAGCAGTCCCACCGCATGTGGACCGCAGCAAACGACCATCCCGAGCAAATAATGCATACAAAGGAGGACGCCAGCGCGGTCCACATGCACCACAGAAGCATCCTACACAGACTGGAGCGTTGTGCGGATGAAAATACAATTATATAAATCACTGAAAAAAATGCACCAAACAGATATGTCACTGACTATACTAGCTGGTCATACAAGCAGATATTAAAAGCTGAGACTTTTGCCAATATATTCCTGTCAGGAAGATATCGGAGCCCATCATGCACCACGTCACGGTCACTCAGCATGGCAAGGGGTCCTACCACTGCACTAACTCTGGTGCACTAGCTATGGTGTGAACACGGTCTGAAGGTGATGAAATCCAGCTCACGTGGTGCATGATGGGCTCCGATATCTTCCTGACAGGAATATATTGGCAAAAGTCTCAGCTTTTAATATCTGCTTGTATGACCAGCTAGTATAGTCAGTGACATATCTGTTTGGTGCATTTTTTTCAGTGATTCATTCTTAATACAGAATGCGTAGTAAAATAGGGCTGAAGGGGTTAAAAAAAATAATTGAACTCACCTCATCCACTTGTTCGCGCAGCCCGGCTTCTCTTCTGTCTTCTTCTTTGCTGTGCAGGAGGAAAAGGACCTGTGGTGACGTCACTGCGCTCATCACATGGTCCATTACATGATCCATCACCATGGTGACGGACCATGTGATGAGCACAGTGACATCACCACAGGTCCCTTTCCTCGAAGAAGAAGAAAAAAGAGAAGCCGGGCTGTGCGAACAAGTGGATTAAGGTGAGTTAAATTATTATTTTTTTAACCCCTTCAGCCCTATTTTACTTAGCACTCTGTATTAAGAATGCAATTATTTTCCATTATAACCATGTTATAAGGAAAAATAATAAAATCTACACAACACCTAACCCAAACCCAAACTTCTGTAATGCGCCGATTTTTCTCACGCGCATGCAAAACGCATTAAAATGTTTTACACTCGCGCGGAAAAATCGTGCATTTTCCCGCGACACACCCGCATCTTATCCGGCCCAAATCAATGACGCCCGTGTGAAAGAGGCCTTAGGGTTTATCTGTAGCATTTTTAAATACTTTTTTTAGTTTTTTTTACACATATTGTGTATGGCGCTTTTAATGGATTTTCTTTATGCGTGCCTAGAATATTTTTTTTTTACATGAAAGTATGTTCCTCCTGTAATGTGACTTCCTCTGTAGAGCTGTATAGATAAAAGCATTGGCAAAAAAAAACACCATGCAAGAATACCTTTGACCACCTTGCCGACTGCCCATTGACTATATATGTCTGGGCAGCCGGCATATATCTCTGCACAGAGGTTGTAAAAGGTCTATGCAGAGACCACAACAGCACGCTAATCGTAAATCTGTGGGCGCATGGGGCGCACTGTCAGTGGCTCCCCATGGAGAAGGGAGGGACAGTTTTTCACCAAGTCTTTCACTCAATACCCAGTGGTGAATGAGCACTGTGTATAGAGATCACATGACCGCTTCCTTCTCCAGTCCCAGCGGTCATGTGATCTCCGGGGGGCCAGGAATCTGCATAAGCTGTAGATCAGCTCTGCAGTGAGGCTGTACATGTCTGTGCAACCCCTCAGGGGGCTGTAATCCTCCTGTAACTGGGGCTCGCGTTACAGGAGAGATCAGCTATAAAAAAAAGTTATGTTAAAGGGTTTGTGCCGCTAATATAAATATATCATGCCAACAGAGATCGCTGTTATATCGCTTTCCTTAAATACCAGCATTTATCAAAACAATTCTAAAGATATTAGCCGACCATTGTGCCCTGTGGCTGTTGGTTATGTCCTGTAGTGGAGCCTAGTAATACAGGTCGCACATGCTCGCAGCGCTTTTTTTCCTTCCCTTCAGTAACCACTCTATGTGCAGTGTCAGTTACCTGTCAATGACAGGATCCCACCTCTCCAAAGGTTCTGCTCATTAGCTATTTAGTGGGGTTATTTATACCCGCCTCTCACTATAGCCCTTGCAGTTTATATTTGATTCTGGAGTTCTCAGCTAGTGTTTGGTGGATCTCCTGCTCCACGTTCATCTTAAGCTAAGTCCTACTCCTTCCCTTTTGTTGTGTGTTCTGGCTAGGCCTCAGGAAGAT
This sequence comes from Bufo gargarizans, assembly GCF_014858855.1. Classification (NCBI taxonomy): domain Eukaryota; kingdom Metazoa; phylum Chordata; class Amphibia; order Anura; family Bufonidae; genus Bufo; species Bufo gargarizans. The sequence continues at coordinate 14,170,470 of NC_058080.1, forward strand.
GCTGGTTCCTGCACCTTGCGCTAGAAACCGGTTGTCTTATTTCCAGCTCCATAGCTGAGGGTTTGCTTCAGTTTCAGCTAGGCTTAGGTTCCAGAACATGAGCACTTCCACCCTAAGGATTTGCTCATGTTGTCAACAGTCAAGGAAAGGCTCAAGGATTGTCAGGTGGTGGTGACCTTTCCCTGTTCTGTAGTATTGGGGCCTAGCCTGGCGTTTTGTTGCTTTTGTTGTATTTGGTTTGCTGCCCTTCCCTCACCTACTGTGACAACCACATATGTGAAGGGTTTTTTTGTGTTTAAAAATTAAAAATAATTTTTTTACATCGCCATGTTCTGACAGTATAGTTAGGTGTACTGAGATTTGTGGGGGCTCATTTATCAGGTAACATCAATGCCTGCGGCCTCAACCTGTGTACTGCAACGAATGGAAGGGGTGCTCCATCTGTCCCCTCTTTCTCTTTCCCTGTATGCTGTGCACCTTACCCCATCTAGGAGCCATTGCCCCTAGTGGTTTTTGTACCTGCTGGTGACCACTACTCCCAGCATTTGCCTGGTGGTGAATATCGTCTCCAGCAAGCGAATTATACTTTTTGGCCCACTCTATATATTCCCCTGATGAGAGGACTGTTTCTGCCTCAGAAACGTGCATGTTGGGATCTTTTCAGGGCTAACTAGGGAATGCAATTCCAGGGTTAGGTTCCAGACGGGGGCCCAATTAGTGGGACACCCCGTGGTTAGATCAACAGGACTATTGTAGGGTCCCAAGGGTCGTCTAGGGATAGAAAGGAACATCTTCCTGTGATCCCTTCATATCGTATTGACTCTCTGCTGACAAACTGGACCACCCTAACCAGAAACATCGGAACGGAGGTGTCTGGAGAACCCACCATCTGTAGGGTAGGACACTGTATTTTCAATGGTGCCTTCGTGCACCTTTTGATATGGGTGCAGGGCCGTCTTTACCAAGGGGCAAAAAGGGCAGCTGCCCTGGGCCCAGTTGCTCCTGGGTGGCCCAAGGCAGCTGCCTCTTGAGCCCTGCTAGCCACTGCCCTGGGTGTCAGGCTGTCAGCTTCACAAGGGGTAAGTCCAGGCATCGTACTGTGTTAAAGTTGTGAATGTGATCTAGGACCTTAATGATATCATCACCATGTGACCAGTAACCTAGCAATATTACTGGTCACATTGCTATGAGGTCATCACAGGTCCTAGCAGGAGTGTTGCAGGTGAAGTTTGCCTTAACTGTGGAGCTTTTTTTTGTGAAGATTATATCAGAAAAAGGTGACACTCAGGGGCTGTTATGCTAATATACTGTAAACTACTGTATAGTGGGGTGCTGTATACTGTGTGGGGGGCCTGTATACTGTGGGTGGGCTGTATACTGTGTGGTGGGCCTGTATACTGTGGGTGCTGTAAATTGTGGAGTGCTATACTGCTGTACTGTATACTGTGCGGGGCTGTATACTGTATACTGTGGGTGATGTATAGTGTGGAGTGCTATACTGCTGTACTGTATAGTGTGGGGTGCTGTATAGTGTGGGGTGCTGTATCATGTATAGTTTGGGGTGCTGTATACGGTGAGGTGCTATACTGCTCTACTGTATACTGTGGGGTGCTGTATACTGTGGGCTGCTATACTATATACTGTGGGGTACTGTATAGTGTGGGGTGCTGTATACTATAGGGTGCTATACTGTGGGTTGCTATATATTATAGGGTGCTATACTGCATACTGTGGGGTGCTGGGGTGCACTGTAACACTAGGGTGAGCCGAGCCCTGGTCTCCTTCCTGCAGAGCGGTGCCCACTTCCAGCCTGAGCCCAGCTGCCCAGAGCACTGATCCTGAGGCGCTGGAGTCTTCAGAACTGGAAGTATTTATAGTCATTCCCTGGACTCTACCAGATGTGTGGATTTTTGTGTGTGTGTGTTGTGGTGGAGGCGTGATTGCCTGCTAAGGTGTGGGAAGGCGGGATCCAGGGGGCCCAAGTACATTTTTGCCCAGGGTCCAATCAATATTAAAGACGGCCCTGTATGGGTGTAGCTGTGCATGTTTGTTGTACGGTTTTCTTTTTACACCTAATCACTGTATGTTTTCTGTTGTTTTGTTGTATGTCGTTGTGCATTATGTATACACTGCTAAATATCTTTGTCTGCATTATTGTCTGATTTATGCAGATACGGTGTCAGTATACACTGATTTGTGACTACCTTGTTTCTGTGCACTTTAGGTACCAGTGCACATCAGCTCTTGTTACCTTTAAGGCCCCTTTCACACGGGCGAGTATTCCGCGCGGATGCGATGCGTGAGGTGAACGCATTGCACCCGCACTGAATCCTGACCCATTCATTTCTATGGGGCTGTTCACATAAGCGGTGATTTTCACGCATCACTTATGCGTTGCGTGAAAATCGCAGCATGCTCTATTTTGTGCGTTTTTCACGTAACGCAGGCCCCGTAGAAAGGAATAGGGTTGCGTGAAAATCGCAAGCATCCGCAAGCAAGTGCGGATGCGGTGCGATTTTCACACACGGTTGCTAGGAGACGATCGGGATGGAGACCCGATCATTATTATTTTCCCTTATAACATGGTTATAAGGGAAAATAATAGCATTCTGAATACAGAATGCATAGTCAAATAGCGCTGGAGGGGTTAAAAAAATAAATAAAATCATTTAACTCACCTTAATTCACTTGATCGCGAAGCCTGGCATCTCTTCTGTCTGTCTTCTGTGCTGTGTGCAGCAACAGGACCTGTGGTGACGTCACTCCGGTCATCACATGATCCATCACCATGGTGAAAGATCATGTGATGGATCATGTGATGATCGGAGTGACGTCACCACAGGTCCTGTTCCTCCACACAGCTAAGATCAAGACAGAAGGAGATGCCGTCTTCGCGATCAAGTGGACTAAGGTGTGTTAAATTATTATTATTTTTTTTTTAACCCCTCCAGCGCTATTTTACTATGCATTCTGTATTCAGAATGCTGTTATTTTCCTTTTATAACCATGTTATAAGGGAAAATAATGCAATCTACAGAACACCGATCCCAAGCCCGAACTTCTGTGAAGAAGTTCAGGTTTGGGTACCAAACATGCGCGATTTTTCTCACACGAGTGCAAAACGCATTACAATGTTTTGCAATCGCGCTGATAAATCACGGGTGTTCCCGCAACGCCCGTGTGAAAGAGGCCTAAGTGTCCGACACTAATTGTATAAGTGTGGACACAGCTGTTACTGTTTCCAAAAAGAATCCCCCTGATTGTGGGGTAGTGGAAAACTGTATTGTGTATTCAGCTTTTAGGTATTTTGAGGGATATATCCCATTTATTTTATATTGTATCAAAAGTAAAAGTTAAGTCTTAAATAATCCAGATCACTATTCACTATTTCCCAGGGCTCATTTATTGCTGGACTTTTTATTAAATTTTTTGGGGCAAGTGAAGCGATGAAAAATGGCGAATCAGCTATTTTGACTTCTTTCCATTATGCCTTTCACTGAATAGGATAAATATTTTTATATTTTAATAGTACAGCCATTTATTTTTATTTATTTTTATTGTTTATACATTTATTTTTTATTCTAGGGAAAGGGGATGATTATTTTTTTTAATTTTTTTTTATTTTTTTTAAACTTTTTCCACTTTATTTTAGCCCCTCGAAGAGGCCACAATATTCAGTAGTTAGATTTATTTTAGCTTATATCGTAGTTCCATAGGACTACAGTATAATCTCAATTTGCAGTTATCTTATGTTGACCTGCCATCTGCAGGCCTCCATAGGAACTGCAGCTCTAATATCCTGGGTCTCTTCAAAGAGATTTAGCGCATTAGTACTAGTGTTGATCACGAATATTCAAATTTCAAATTTTTATCGCGAATATAGGTACTTCGAAAATTTGCGAATATTTTGAATATAGTTCTATATTCGTAATTTCGAATATTCGGGAAAAAAAATATTTTTTTATTCGATTTTTTTTTTTTTTTTTTTAAATCAGTACACATGATCCCTCCCTGCTTCTAGCTTGTGGGCCAATAAGAAGGCTGCAATATACTTGACTTTAGGAGTAGTAGTGTTTGCGAATTTAGCTCTATATTCGTTTTTTCGAATATTTGCTATATTGCTATATATTCTTGTTTTAGAATATTACGAATATTTGAAAAAACTAAGTTATAGCAATATAGCGAATATTCGAAAAAAACGAATATAGAGCAATTTAGCTAATATAGTGCTATAATCATTTTTTTTATAGTTGTAATTTTTTTCCAATCTGAACTATAAGACAAAGAAGATTATAGCACTATATTAGCTAAATTGCTCTATATTCCTTTTTTTTTTGAATATTCGCTATATTGCTATATATTCTTGTTATAGCAATATAGCGAATATTAAAAAATCGAATATAGAGCAATTTAGCTAATATAGTGCTATTATCTTCTTTGTCTAATAGTTGTAAGTTGAAAAATTCGCAATAAAAATTTGAATCCGAAAATTCGCATATTACACAATCATTACCTTGCCGAATTTTCGAATATTCAACGAATATTCTAAAAAATATTCGCAAAATATTGCTAATTCGAATATGACCCCTGCCGCTCATCACTAATAGTGATGAGCGGGAGGTGCCATATTCGATTTCGCGAATATTCGAATAAATATTCGTGTTATATTCGTCGAAATCGAATATTCGTAATTTTTCCAATTATCGCGAATAATATACGAAATTTTTTTCGCGTATTGCGATTATTTATCTTGATAGTATAAGGCAACGTTCCTATGCTAATTGACTATGGCTAGGCTAATATGTGTATTTTACGAAATTTCGTGATTTGCTCTAACTTCGTCTCTTAGAATATTACGAATATTCTAAAAGACGAAGTTAGAGCAATATTACGAAATTTCGTAAAATACACATATAGATTGTAATTTAGCTAATATAGTGCTATAATCCCTTTTTTTTTCCTGTAATTTTTTTTTGCCTCTTCTGAACTTAAGTTTTGTAAAATATGTACACTATTAAAAAATATTACTATAGCAGTATATTAGCTTAAATACAATCTATGTGTATTTTACGAAATTTCGTAATATTGCTCTAACTTCGTCTTTACGAAATTTCGTAATATTCTAAAAGACGAAGTTAGAGCAATATTAAGAACATTTGCAAAAGCCGAAATTGCGATGCGAGTAATATAATACGAAAAAAGCGCATGAAGATTTCAACTTAGCACTGCTATATTCCATATTCTAGCCTAGTATGGGATGTAGCAGTGCTAACTTAGCACTGCTACATCCCATACTAGGCTAGAATATGGAATATAGCAGTGCTAAGTTGAAATCTTCATGCGCTTATTTCATATTATATTACTCGCATCGCAATTTCAACTATTGCGAAATTTCGTAAAATACACATATAGATTAGATTGTAATTTAGCTAATATGGAATATAGCAGTAAGTTGAAAACGCCACTGACTGGAGCAGCCAGGAAGCCAGGAATCCAAAGGACAGGTAAGAACAACTTTAGAGAAGTGGGAAAGAAAAAAATATAATAATAATAAAAATAAAAAACGAATATTCGAATTCGCGAATATATAGAACGATATTCTAAATATTCGCGAAATCTCGAAATTGCGATATTCGAGAAAAAAATTCGCAATTCGAATATTCGCGCTCAACACTAATCACTAATTAGTACCTAGTGGTGGTAGTACGAATGCCCTTGGTGTCAATGGGTTTTGGCAGTGCAAGGCAGGGGTTCCGTGTAGTGCAAGGCAATGCAATATGGGGACAATGCACATGGTGTTGCAGTACAATTATGAGGCCATTTTTAGGTGAAAAAACTGTACTTTACTGACACAATGCCACAGATGGCATACACAGACACTTGCAAAATTAGGCACAGTTCTTGCAGGTTGCATAGACAGTTTTCCCAAGGCTGCATAAAGAGAGGAATAGGCAGTATTCTAGTCTTCTCTGAGTGTCATTCCAATTAAACTGTACATCCTCTCCGGCCAGAAGGGTGCAGATTATCTCTCTCTATATTCTCCTGCTCAATAAATTTTTCTACAATACCCAGTTGCCAGGTAAAGTCTCTTAACACTTGGCCAGTCTATCTCTTATGTATGGTAGATGGTCAGAGACTTCTTTCCCCAACCAAGATGCAGTGAAGTCCACAACCAACATAAATGCATCACCGTCACTGACTTTAAAGGGCTTCTGTCACCCCACTAAATCGTTTTTTTTTTTTGGGTTTACTTATAATCCCTATAGTGCGATTTCTGCATACATAAGCTAAATAATCATTTCGGTTCAGTAGAATGTTACAAACGTAATTTTAAAATATGCAAATTACCTTGCTACCAGCAAGTAGGGCGGCTACTTGCTGCTAGCAGCCGCATCCTCCGATCCTAAAGACGCCGCCTCCGCATGTTGATTGACAGGGCCAGGGAACGGGATCGTTCTCTGCTGGCCCTGTTTGAATTCAAAATATCTCGCCTGCGCCGTACCTGTCTTTAATCGGCGCAGGCGCACTGAGAGGTGGCCGCTCCATCCTCAATGCGCCTGCGCCGATGACGTCACATCTACACCCGACGCAGGCGCATTGAGGATGGAGCGGCCGCCTCTCAGTGCGCCTGCGCCGATTGAAGACAGGTACGGCGCAGGCGCGATTTTTTGCGCCCTACTTGCTGGTAGCAAGGTAATTTGCATATTTTAAAATTACGTTTTTAACAAATTCTACTGAACCGAAATGATTATTTAGCTTATGTATGCAGAAATCGCACTATGGGGATTATAAGTAAACCAAAAAATAAAAAAAACGGTTTAGTGGGGTGACAGAAGTAGAGTTGAGCGAACACCTGGATGTTCGGGTTCGAGAAGTTCGGCCGAACATCCCGGAAATGTTCGGGTTCGGGATCCGAACCCGATCCGAACTTCGTCCCGAACCCGAACCCCATTGAAGTCAATGGGGACCCGAACTTTTCGGCACTAAAAAGGCTGTAAAACAGCCCAGGAAAGAGCTAGAGGGCTGCAAAAGGCAGCAACATGTAGGTAAATCCCCTGCAAACAAATGTGGATAGGGAAATGAATTAAAATAAAAATTAAATAAATAAAAATTAACCAAAATCAATTGGAGAGAGGTTCCATAGCAGAGAATCTGGCTTCCCGTCACCCACCACTGGAACAGTCCATTCTCAGATATTTAGGCCCCGGCACCCAGGCAGAGGAGAGAGGTCCCGTAACAGACAATCTGGCTTCATGTCAGCAGAGAATTAGTCTGCATGTCATAGCAGAGAATGAGGCTTCACGTCAGCCACCACTGCAACAGTCCATTGGCATATATTTAGGCCCAGCACACACACAGGCAGAGGAGAGAGGTCCCGTAACAGAGAATCTGGCTTCATGTCAGCAGAGAATCAGTCTGCATGTCATAGCAGAGAATGAGGCTTCACGTCAGCCACCACTGCAACAGTCCATTGTCATAAATTTAGGCCCAGCACCCAGGCAGAGGAGAGAGGTCCCGTAACAGAGAATCTGGCTTCATGTCAGCAGAGAATCAGTCTTCATATCATAGCAGAGAATCAGGCTTCACGTCACCCACCACTGTAAGAGTCAATTTTCATAAATTTAGGCCCAGAACCCAGGCAGAGGAGAAAGGTCCCGTAACAGACAATCTGGCTTCATGTCAGCAGAGAATCAGTCTTCATATCATAGCAGAGAATCAGGCTTCACGTCACCCACCACTGTAAGAGTCAATTTTCATAAATTTAGGCCCAGAACCCAGGCAGAGGAGAAAGGTCCCGTAACAGACAATCTGGCTTCATGTCAGCAGAGAATCAGTCTTCATATCATAGCAGAGAATCAGGCTTCACGTCACCCACCACTGCAACAGTCCATTGGCATATATTTAGGCCTAGCACACAGGCAGAGCAGAGAGGTCCCGTAAAAGAGGATCTGGCTTCATGTCAGCAGAGAATCAGTCTGCATGTCATAGCAGAGAATGAGGCTTCACGTCACCCACCACTGCAACAGTCCATTGGCATATATTTAGGCCTAGCACACAGGCAGAGCAGAGAGGTCCCGTAACAGACAATCTGGCTTCATGTCAGCAGAGAATCAGTCTGCATGTCATAGCAGAGAATGAGGCTTCACGTCACCCACCACTGCAACAGTCCATTGGCATATATTTAGGCCTAGCACACAGGCAGAGCAGAGAGGTCCCGTAACAGACAATCTGGCTTCATGACAGCAGAGAATCAGTCTGCATGTCATAGCAGAGAATGAGGCTTCACGTCAGCCACCACTGCAACAGTCCATTGGCATATATTTAGGCCTAGCACACAGGCAGAGGAGAGGTTCATTCAACTTTGGGTAGCCTCGCAATATAATGGTAAAATGAAAATAAAAATAGGATTGAATGAGGAAGTGCCCTAGAGTCCAATAATATATGGTTATGGGGAGGTAGTTAATGTCTAATCTGGACAAGGGACGGACAGGTCCTGTGGGATCCATGCCTGGTTCATTTTTATGAACGTCAGCTTGTCCACATTGGCTGTAGACAGGCGGCTGCGTTTGTCTGTAATGACGCCCCCTGCCGTGCTGAATACACGTTCAGACAAAACGCTGGCTGCCGGGCAGGCCAGCACCTCCAAGGCATAAAAGGCTAGCTCTGGCCACGTGGACAATTTAGAGACCCAGAAGTTGAATGGGGCCGAACCATCAGTCAGTACGTGGAGGGGTGTGCACACGTACTGTTCCACCATGTTAGTGAAATGTTGCCTCCTGCTAACACGTTGCGTATCAGGTGGTGGTGCAGTTAGCTGTGGCGTGTTGACAAAAGTTTTCCACATCTCTGCCATGCTAACCCTGCCCTCAGAGGAGCTGGCCGTGACACAGCTGCCTTGGCGACCTCTTGCTCCTCCTCTGCCTTGGCCTTGGGCTTCCACTTGTTCCCCTGTGACATTTGGGAATGCTCTCAGTAGCGCGTCTACCAACGTGCGCTTGTACTCGCGCATCTCCCTATCACGCTCCAGTGCAGGAAGTAAGGTGGGCACATTGTCTTTGTAGCGTGGATCCAGCAGGGTGGCAACCCAGTAGTCCGCACAGGTTAAAATGTGGGCAACTCTGCTGTCGTTGCGCAGGCACTGCAGCATGTAGTCGCTCATGTGTGCCAGGCTGCCCAGGGATAAGGACAAGCTGTCCTCTGTGGGAGGCGTATCGTCATCGTCCTGCCTTTCCCCCCAGCCACGCACCAGTGATGGACCCGAGCTGCGTTGGGTGCCACCCCGCTGTGACCATGCTTCATCCTCATCCTCCTCCACCTCCTCCTCATCCTCGTCCTCCTCGTCCTCCAGTAGTGGGCCCTGGCTGGCCACATTTGTACCTGGCCTCTGCTGTTGCCAAAAACCTCCCTCTGAGTCACTTCGAAGAGACTGGCCTGAAAGTGCTAAAAATGACCCCTCTTCCTCCTCCTCCTCCTCCTCCTCCTGGGCCACCTCCTCTTCCATCATCGCCCTAAGTGTTTTCTCAAGGAGACATAGAAGTGGTATTGTAACGCTGATAACGGTGTCATCGCCACTGGCCATGTTGGTGGAGTACTCGAAACAGCGCAACAGGGCACACAGGTCTCGCATGGAGGCCCAGTCATTGGTGGTGAAGTGGTGCTGTTCTGTAGTGCGACTGACCCGTGCGTGCTGCAGCTGAAACTCCACTATGGCCTGCTGCTGCTCGCACAGTCTGTCCAGCATGTGCAAGGTGGAGTTCCACCTGGTGGGCACGTCGCATATGAGGCGGTGAGCGGGAAGGCCGAAGTTACGCTGTAGCGCAGACAGGCGAGCAGCAGCAGGATGTGAACGCCGGAAGCGCGAACAGACGGCCCGCACTTTATGCAGCAGCTCTGACATGTCGGGGTAGTTGTGAATGAACTTCTGCACCACCAAATTCAGCACATGCGCCAAGCAAGGGATGTGCGTCAAATTGGCTAGTCCCAGAGCTGCAACGAGATTTCGCCCATTATCACACACCACCAGGCCGGGCTTGAGGCTCACCGGCAGCAACCACTCGTCGGTCTGTTGTTCTATACCCCGCCACAACTCCTGTGCGGTGTGGGGCCTGTCCCCCAAACATATGAGTTTCAGAATGGCCTGCTGACGTTTACCCCGGGCTGTGCTGAAGTTGGTGGTGAAGGTGTGTGGCTGACTGGATGAGCAGGTGGAAGAAGAGGAGGAGGAAGCCGAGAAGGAGGAGGTGGCAACAGGAGGCAAAGAATGTTGCCCTGCGATCCTTGGCGGCGGAAGGACGTGCGCCAAACAGCTCTCCGCCTGGGGCCCAGCTGCCACTACATTTACCCAGTGTGCAGTTAGGGAGATATAGCGTCCCTGGCCGTGCTTACTGGTCCACGTATCTGTGGTTAGGTGGACCTTGCCACAGATGGCGTTGCGCAGTGCACACTTGATTTTATCGGATACTTGGTTGTGCAGGGAAGGCACGGCTCTCTTGGAGAAGTAGTGCCGGCTGGGAACAACATACTGTGGGACAGCAAGCGACATGAGCTGTTTGAAGCTGTCTGTGTCCACCAGCCTAATGACAGCATTTCATAGGCCAGTAGTTTAGAAATGCTGGCATTCAGGGCCAGGGATCGAGGGTGGCTAGGTGGGAATTTACGCTTTCTATCAAATGTTTGTGAGATGGAGAGCTGAACGCTGGCGTGTGACATGGTTGAGACGCTTGGTGACGGAGGTGGTGGTGGTGGTGTTGGTGGTACATCCCCTGTTTGCTGGGCGGCAGGTGCCAACGTTCCTCCAGAGGCGGAGGAAGAGGCCGAGGCGGCAGCAGCAGAATAGGCCGAGGCGGCAGCAGCAGAAGAGGTAGCAGGGGGAGCCTGAGTGACTTCCTTGGTTTTAAGGTGTTTACTCCACTGCAGTTCATGCTTTGCATGCAGGTGCCTGGTCATGCAGGTTGTGCTCAGGTTCAGAACGTTAATGCCTCGCTTCAGGCTCTGATGGCACAGCGTGCAAACCACTCGGGTCTTGTCGTCAGCACATTGTTTGAAGAAGTGCCATGCCAGGGAACTCCTTGAAGCTGCCTTTGGGGTGCTCGGTCCCAGATGGCGGCGGTCAGTAGCAGGCGGAGTCTCTTGGCGGCGGGTGTTCTGCTTTTGCCCACTGCTCCCTCTTTTGCTACGCTGTTGGCTCGGTCTCACCACTGCCTCTTCCTCCGAACTGTGAAAGTCAGTGGCACGACCTTCATTCCATGTGGGGTCTAGGACCTCATCGTCCCCTGCATCGTCTTCCACCCAGTCTTGATCCCTGACCTCCTGTTCAGTCTGCACACTGCAGAAAGACGCAGCAGTTGGCACCTGTGTTTCGTCATCATCAGAGACATGCTGAGGTGGTATTCCCATGTCCTCATCATCAGGAAACATAAGTGGTTGTGCGTCAGTGCATTCTATGTCTTTCACCGCTGGGGAAGGGCTAGGTGGATGCCCTTGGGAAACCCTGCCAGCGGAGTCTTCAAACAGCATAAGAGACTGCTGCATAACTTGAGGCTGAGACAGTTTCCCTGGTATGCATGGGGGTGATGTGACAGACTGATGGGGTTGGTTTTCAGGCGCCATCTGTGCGCTTTCTGCAGAAGACTGGGTGGGAGATAATGTGAACGTGCTGGATCCACTGTCGGCCACCCAATTGACTAATGCCTGTACCTGCTCAGGCCTTACCATCCTTAGAACGGCATTGGGCCCCACCATATATCGCTGTAAATTCTGGCGGCTACTGGGACCTGAGGTAGTTGGTACACTAGGACGTGTGGATGTGGCAGAACGGCCACGTCCTCTCCCAGCACCAGAGGGTCCACTAACACCACCACGACCATGTCCACGTCCGCGTCCCTTACTAGATGTTTTTCTCATTGTTATGGTTCACCACAACAACAAATATATTATTTGGCCCAATGTATTGTATTCAAATTCAGCGGGATATAAATTTGAGGCCTAGTATTTAGGCGCTGGGTGACCGGTATGGATTTAGTGACAGAATTAGACTTGGAAATACACAGTAGCGGTGTGTGTGAAGTTATTCTGAATGACCCTATGTGCACCTTCAATATTATATACCCTTTTAGGGATAGATTTCAAATAGCTCTGATATAGCAGGAACCACTAAATTATGAAATTGCTAAATTGGGAATTGTACTTCAACCCAGAACAAAAAATGTGCTTTGACGGACACTAAATATCTTGCCCAGCAACAACAGTACAGCGGTGGGTAACGAGAGATTTAGAGGGATTTAAATTTGAGGCCTAGTATTTAGGCGCTGGGTCACCGGTATGGATTTAGTGACAGAATTAGACTTGGAAATACACAGTAGCGGGTGTGTGTGAAGTTATTCTGAATGACCCTATGTGCACCTTCAATATTATATACCCTTTTAGGGATAGATTTCAAATAGCTCTGATATAGCAGGAACCACTAAATTATGAAATTGCTAAATTGGGAATTGTACTTCAACCCAGAACAAAAAATGTGCTTTGACGGGCACTAAATAACTTTCCCAGCTACAACAGTACAGCGGTAACGAGAGATTTAGCGGGATATAAATTTGAGGCCTAGTATTTAGGCGCTGGGTCACCGGTATGGATTTAGTGACAGAATTAGACTTGGAAATACACAGAAGCGTGTGTGTGAAGTTATTCTGAATGACCCTATGTGCACCTTCAATATTATATACCCTTTTAGGGATAGATTTCAAATAGCTCTGATATAGCAGAAACCACTAAATTATGAAATTGCTAAATTGGGAATTGTACTTCAACCCAGAACAAAAAATGTGCTTTGACGGACACTAAATATCTTGCCCAGCAACAACAGTACAGCGGTGGGTAACGAGAGATTTAGAGGGATTTAAATTTGAGGCCTAGTATTTAGGCGCTGGGTCACCGGTATGGATTTAGTGACAGAATTAGACTTGGAAATGCACAGAAGCGTGTGTGTGAAGTTATTCTGAATGACCCTATGTGCACCTTCAATATTATATACCCTTTTAGGGATAGATTTCAAATAGCTCTGATATAGCAGAAACCACTAAATTATGAAATTGCTAAATTGGGAATTGTACTTCAACCCAGAACAAAAAATGTGCTTTGACGGACACTAAATATCTTGCCCAGCAACAACAGTACAGCGGTGGGTAACGAGAGATTTAGAGGGATTTAAATTTGAGGCCTAGTATTTAGGCGCTGGGTCACCGGTATGGATTTAGTGACAGAATTAGACTTGGAAATGCACAGAAGCGTGTGTGTGAAGTTATTCTGAATGACCCTATGTGCACCTTCAATATTATATACCCTTTTAGGGATAGATTTCAAATAGCTCTGATATAGCAGAAACCACTAAATTATGAAATTGCTAAATTGGGAATTGTACTTCAACCCAGAACAAAAAATGTGCTTTGACGGACACTAAATATCTTGCCCAGCAACAACAGTACAGCGGTGGGTAACGAGAGATTTAGAGGGATTTAAATTTGAGGCCTAGTATTTAGGCGCTGGGTCACCGGTATGGATTTAGTGACAGAATTAGACTTGGAAATGCACAGAAGCGTGTGTGTGAAGTTATTCTGAATGACCCTATGTGCACCTTCAATATTATATACCCTTTTAGGGATAGATTTCAAATAGCTCTGATATAGCAGGAACCACTAAATTATGAAATTGCTAAATTGGGAATTGTACTTCAACCCAGAACAAAAAATGTGCTTTGACGGACACTAAATATCTTGCCCAGCAACAACAGTACAGCGGTAACGAGAGATTTAGAGGGATTTAAATTTGAGGCCTAGTATTTAGGCGCTGGGTGACAGGTATGGGTTTAGTGACAGAATTAGACTTGGAAATACACAGTAGCGGGTGTGTGTGAAGTTATTCTGAATGACCCTATGTGCACCTTCAATATTATATACCCTTTTTGGGATAGATTTCAAATAGCTCTGATATAGCAGGAACCACTAAATTATGAAATTGCTAAATTGGGAATTGTATTTCAACCCAGAACAAGAAATGTGCTTGAACGGACACTAAATAACTCGCCCAGCTACAGCACTAGGGACAGATTTAGCTGGATATAAATTTGAGGCCTAGTATTTAGGCGCTGGGTGACCGGTATGGATTTAGTGACAGAATTAGACTGGGATATGGCCAAAAAATAAACAGACTATTGCTGGTTAAATGCACTTGGTGTGACAGCTTCACCCTGATGTAGGCTTTAGCCAAAAAACAACCACACCATTGAGGGTTAAATGCACTTGGTGACAGGCGCAGCTTGCCCCTGATTTTGTATATGGCCAAAAAATGAACAGACTATTGCTGGTTAAATGCACTTGGTGTGACAGCTTCACCCTGATGTAGGCTTTAGCCAAAAAACAACCACACCATTGAGGGTTAAATGCACTTGGTGACAGGCGCAGCTTGCCCCTGATTTTGTATATGGCCAAAAAATGAACAGACTATTGCTGGTTAAATGCACTTGGTGTCACAGCTTCACCCTGATGTAGGCTTTAGCCAAAAAACAACCACACCATTGAGGGTTAAATGCACTTGGTGACAGGCGCAGCTTGCCCCTGATTTTGTATATGGCCAAAAAATGAACAGACTATTGCTGGTTAAATGCACTTGGTGTGACAGCTTCACCCTGATGTAGGCTTTAGCCAAAAAACAACCACACCATTGAGGGTTAAATGCACTTGGTCGCAGCTTGTGCTGGCGCACCACAAGACACAAAATGGCCGCCGATCACCCCAGAAAAATGTGACTGACAAACGGTCTGGGCAGCCTAAAAACAGTGAGCAATTGAGGATCAGCAGCTCAATGATCCACAGCTGCAGATCGATCAGTTAATCAAGTCCTTTGGAGGAGTTAATCTGCCTAATCTCGCCCTACTGTCGCAGCCGCAACCTCTCCCTACGCTAATCAGAGCAGAGTGACGGGCGGCGCTATGTGACTCCAGCTTAAATAGAGGCTGGGTCACATGGTGCTCTGGCCAATCACAGCCATGCCAATAGTAGGCATGGCTGTGATGGCCTCTTGGGGCAAGTAGTATGACGCTTGTTGATTGGCTGCTTTGCAGCCTTTCAAAAAGCGCCAAGAAAGCGTCACAAAAGCGCCAAGAAAGCGACGAACACCGAACCCGAACCCGGACTTTTACGAAAATGTCCGGGTTCGGGTCCGTGTCACGGACACCCCAAAATTCGGTACGAACCCGAACTATACAGTTCGAGTTCGCTCATCCCTAGACAGAAGCCCTTTAATTTTCCCAGCACTCTCCTTGCAAGGCAGCTGAACCTTCTGGTAAGTCCAACACTTCTTTCTCTCAGAGGCTGGCACTTGTTACAGTGGCTTTCTGGCTGCTCTTGGCTCATAGGGCTGGAGAATCCCTGTTTGCTGCTTCACCTTACAGACACCAAGCACACACTACACAGCAGCTCCTAGGCTGAGAGCTGGGGCCAGCCCACACCCAACAACTGTCTCTAAGGTCGACGAATTTACTTTCTATCTCCCATGTACCGTCTTTGGGATACAAAATTCATACAATGTATTTTATCCTCCATAGCAGGGAACCAGTGGGTCACTGCAATGTTATTATCGATTAGTTTTAATCACAATATATTTGGGGAAAATATTAGCAGTAGGATGGGAAAATAGGATTTGTTTTGCTGTATGTTTTGTGCATTATGTTTATAATTCAAACTGTTGTGCCTTACCTGTGATGATGATAAGCCCTTGGCCCAATGCAAAGCATTGTAAATATTGCAAAGGCAAATGCTGGCAGAGACCATGTTGCTATGGCATAACCATACCATTCCATAATTTCACCCAGGAAATTGGCGCCAGATACAAAATTAAACATTCCCCCTGTAAAGAAATGAAACATATTAACAAACCACATCCAAGCATCATGTTTATATACCTCTACAATGTTTTTCTGTACATCTACTGGACCAGAGAGCTCATTACAGTTTTTTTTATTTTTTTATATTGGCACCATGTCTGGTCCCCTGACCATGGGTTCCCGTTCTCTGAGAGCCTCAGAAGTTGTCAAATTACACTTCTCAAATTACAGCAGCAAAATCTCATTGATATACCTTTTGTTTCCTTTCTGTTTGAAAGGGCCACTGTGCTGGCATGTGAGCTGTGCCTTCTTCATAGAATCCCAAGCACAGTGCCGTACAATCTATAATGGCTGTGTTTAGTATTGCAGTTCAGTTCCATTCATTTGAATGGTACTCAGCTGCAAAAAGGCCTCACCCAAGTTCTGTGGCCCTTCCAACAGCTGATCAGAGGGGGTGTATGGAGTTGGACCCCTGCTTATTAAATGTTGATGACTAATCCTGAGGGTAGGCCATCAATATGTAACTACCGATAAAGCCCTCTAAATGTCAAGTCTACATCATTCTATTTATACAGGATATGCTTAGTGTGCATCTAGTAAATCTGATGTCCACTAGGTTCAGCACCTTAGGTACAACCATCTTTTTTAGAGTAGTGTAATTATTATGTTATGACTAGTGATGAGCGGCAGGGGTCATATTCGAATTCGCGATATTTCGTGAATATTTTGTAGAATATTCGTCGAATATTCGCAAATTCGAAAATATTCGTTATATTCTACGATTTTTTTTACTTGAAAAATCGGCAAGGTAATGATTGTGTAATATGCACATTTTCGGAATTCGAATTTTCGGATTCGAATTTTTTATTGCAAATTTTTCTACTTACAACTATTAGACAAAGAAGATTATAGCACTATATTAGCTAAATTGCTCTATATTCGATTTTTTTTCGAATATTCGCTATATTGCTATAACTTAGTTTTTTCGAATATTCGTAATATTCTAAAACAAGAATATATAGCAATATGGCGAATATTCGAAAAAACTAATATAGAGCAAAATTCACAAACACTTCTACTCCTAAAGTCAAGTATATTGCAGCCTTCTTATTGGCCCAGAGGGATCATGTGTACTGATTTAAAAAAAAAAAGGGATTTTTTTTTTCCGAATATTTGAAATTACGAATATATATGACTATATTCGAAATATTCGTGAATTTTCGAAGTACCTATATTCAAGATAAAAATTCGAATATTCGTGATTAACACTAGTTATGACCAGCTTTAGTTAATACTGGAAAAAGAAACCACACTTAAAGTGTAACCGCCATTTATTTTTTGTGGAATGTGTAGGACAAGTGATAAAGAACAAGTTTCATTTGAACTTTTCAGTGAGAAAACTGACCCTGAATTTGACTTTTGGCAGTGAGTTGCCCTTCTTCACTAGTATTCAGCACAGTACTGAACAGTGAAGACTAGTGTTGAGCAAATCGAGCTTTGGATCATACTGTAGATCCAAAGTCGATTCGTTCTAACATTTTCTTTTAATGCTGTCCGGAGACCTGGCGCCATACAGCTTAAAAATGTATTGCCCTTGTGGAGGCAAAATTCGTTTCATCGAGTGAGACTTTGGTGAATGAATTCGGTATTAATTTCTACATCTTTAAAAATATATATAATTAGCTGGTACCAAACCCGAAATCGGATTCCTAATTTGAACTGTTTTTAAAGATGTATATAAATACTAGATATATTTACATACTGCATTGTTTGACATCGATACACTATCAGCAGTGATCGCTAAGTGTCTGTGCAATCTGTATGCCCGGTGTGCTCGCTAACTGACTAGCCCCTGGAGATGCAGGAGAGCCGGTGAGTAAGGCCAGTTTGGCATTGATAGGCCCCTTTCACACGGGCGAGTATTCCGCGCGGATGCGATGTGTGAGTTGAACACATTGCACCCGCACTGAATACCGACCCATTCATTTCTATGGGGCTGTGCACATGAGCGGTGATTTTCACGCATCACTTATGCGCTGCGTGAAAATCGCAGCATGCTCTATATTGTGTGATTTTCACGTAACGCAGGCCCCATAGAAATGAATAGGGTTGCGTGAAAATCGCAACCATCCGCAAGCAAGTGCAGATGCGGTGCAATTTTCACTCACGGTTGCTAGGAGACGATCGGGATGGGGACCCGATCATTATTATTTTCCCTTATAACATGGTTATAAGGAAAAATAATAGCATTCTGAATACAGAATGCATAGTCAAATAGCGCTGGAGGGGTTAAAAAAAAATAAAAAAATATTTAACTCACCTTAGTCCACTTGCTCGCGTAGCCCGGCATCTCCTTCTGTCTCCTTTGCTGAACAGGACCTGTGGTGAGCCTTAATTACATGAACAGGACCTGTGATGACGTCACTCCGATCATCACATGTTCCATCACATGATCTTTTACCATGGTGATGGATCATGTGATGACCGGAGTGACGTCACCACAGGTCCTGTTCATGTAATTAATGCTCACCACAGGTCCTGTTCATGTAATTAATGCTCACCACAGGTCCTGTTCAGCAAAGGAGACAGAAGGAGATGCTGACTATGCGAACAAGTGGACTAAGGTGAGTTAAATATTTTTTTTATTTTTTTTTAACCCCTCCAGCGCTATTGGACTATGCATTCTGTATTCAGAATGCTATTATTTTCCCTTATAACCATGTTATAAGGGAAAATAATACAATCTACAGAACACCGATCCCAAGCCCGAGCTTCTGTGAAGAAGTTCGTGTTTGGGTACCAAACAAGCGCGATTTTTCTCACGCGAGTGCAAAACGCATTACAATGTTTTGCACTCGCGCGGAAAAATCGTGGGTGTTCCCGCAATGCACCCGCACATTTTCCCGCAACGCCCGTGTGAAAGGGGCCATACTGTTGCTGCTCCTCTGCTGCAGTAATAAGTCCACTGTGTGGTGTCAACATTTATTAGTGTAGCTGTAATAGTGATCCCACAGTGGTGTATGCATCTAATGAATAATCAGGTTGATGTGGGATATATAAGTTTTTTTTAAATACTTTAATATGTATGTTAAATGGGACATTTTTACAAATAATTTAATTATTTAGGTATCTAAGATGCTAATTTAGGTATTTGAGGTACCAGTCGGAACCGAAGCCGAGTTCGGATCCAAGTTTTAAAGTGCTTTTCCACTTTAAAAATCAAATACCAAAGTTATTCAACATAGTTTCGCTATACTTCACAAATAACTAACTCGCCTCATCGGATGCCATTGTGATGCTGTATGGAGACAGATCTCCGTAAAGCATTAATCCGAAGTTTTGCGAGATCTAGGATCCGAAGCTCGCTTCGCTCATCACTAGATAGGACTACCCACTTTACTCCTAAGCTTGGGGTAGTTATTTAGACCAATAAATTCCAAGTTATAGGAAATCTTTTCCTACTGTATTATAATCTGCTCAGTTCCTCTACGACATTCTCCCTGCCAGTGTGGCAACTAACATGGAGGCAGAGCATATGACTGCTATGGGGCCTGGCACTGAACTATCTAGCAGTCGCCAATAGGGGGAACACAGTCTATAGGGATTTTCAAAGCTTCCATTAAGGCCTCTTGAACACAAATGTTTTTTTTCTTCCGTTTCCATTCAATTTTTTTTCGTTCCGTATATGGACCCATTCATTTTTGGTCTGCAAAAAAAGGAAGGTACTCCGTATGCCTTCCGTTTCCGTATTTTCGTTCAAAGATAGAACATGTCCTATTATTGTCCGCATAACGGACAAGGATAGTACTGTTCTATCAAGGGCCAGCTGTTCCGTTCCGCCCAAAAAATTTTGCGAACCTGTTTTTTGAAGACTGGAAAATACTGAAAAAGCCATACGGTTGTGTGCAAAAAGGCCTAAAGGGTTGTTTGGGTTCAGAGCTGAACCCGGAAATATCCCCATGTTGACCCCTCCAGCCCCGCTGATATGAGCATCAGAGCATTTCATGCTCCAAAGCTTTCCTCTGTCCTGCACTGAATTGCACAGGATAAAGACATCTTTTGGAGATCGGGTGATGTACCAGGCTCTCCATGGGGACTGCTAGGCAGAGGCCTCTGCCTAGCAGTGAGCCCAGTGATGTCACCGGCACTAATGGGTCGGTTTTAGCGCTGCCCTAGCCTGTAAAACGGCTAGGGCAGTGCTTAAGAGCCGGCCTCTGCTAGGCGGAAGCCTCCTCCTAGCAGTGTAATAATGTAAACCAAAAAGTCCTTGCCCTGCACGATTGTATGAGGGATATTTGTCAGTGTACCGTATTTATGAGTCAGGTAAAATAGAGAAATATTTTTCGCACAAAGGGGCATAGGTGTCCTGCAGATAGGACTGCATGTACAATGACAAACATGCTCAAGGCGCAGAGATAGCTGTCTAGCTGGGGCGACTCCCTGGGAACAGGGACATATAGATGTTTAACCACAACACACAATTTCATAGGAAGACAATTTGCCTATTTTTGGGAGTGTGGAAGGAAAGCCATGCAAACATGGGGAGAACATACAAACACCATGCAGATGTCCGTGGTCAGAGATGAACCCAGTATCTAGCACTGCAAGGCACCAGTGCTACCAGTGCACCAGTGCTACCATGCTGCACTGCCACAATGTGACAGGTTCCCTTTAATAATAGTGCATTATAATTAAACACATGTGTTCCTTTATATATATTGGGTGTACATAAGCTAACCATGTTACCTTCTGGAATCTTGTAAGAGACTTCTTCAATTTGTTTTCTTAATGTGCGCAGAATATGGTCACTATGTATATTTATGCCCATTCCAAGGACGAATATGACAACCCCTGTAATTGAAATACAGTCAGTATAACCTATGTCATACAATTATAGTAATCAAATGTATTGCCAGTGTTTATAGCTACAACTTTTTAACTCCTTCCTGACATCCGCTGTACATGTATGGCAGATGTCGGGTCTTTAAAGATGGTGCCCGCTCCACAGCTACCAGGTGCCTACTGTTTCATACAGCAGACAGCCGCGGCTAAAATCGGCAATTGGCGATAATGCTGATTACGGACAGTTAACCCCTTGCCCCGCATTTGAGTGGTTGGAAACCCGGAAGCGGGCAGGAACGTCTCCCCTAGATGGAGATCAAGGAAAGTGATCCATGTGAGTAATGATCCTCAGCCTGTACTAGTCTTCCAGGCACATTACTTGTATATTTCAAATTCAGGCCAGCAGGTGGCAGCACTGAATTGTAATATAGCCATTTCTGTATAGGATAATAGAGAAAATTCCATACATATATATACATTCAAATCAACCTCCTTTCCCCAAAATCTAAATCTAAATCAAAATACTTAAATAATAAATAAAAAATCAACATCCTTGGCATCGCCTGTACAATGTAAATATAAAAAAAAAATATCCCATATGGTGATTGATGAATAGCATAACGGGAAAAATTAAAAATGGCCGATTCGCTATTTATTCATTTCTTTGCCTTTGATCAAAAATTCATACACACCCCAAAATGGTATTAACAAAAATAAAGATCTTCCTGCAAAAATGAGCCATCAAACATCTCCGTAGACAAAAGTATAAAAATGTTATGGGGGTCAGAATATGGAAATGAAAAGGAACATTTTTTTCCCAAAAGTTTATAAAACTCAAGAAAAACTATACATATGTAGTATCGACATATTGGTACTAACCCAGAGAATGAAGAGCATATCAGTTTTACCACATATTGAATGGTGTAAAACCGGCAGATTATTTTTATTTTTTTTCCCCAATTCCACCCTATTTGGAATTGTATTTTAGTGATGAGCGGCAGGGTCATATTCGAATTCGCAACATTTCGCGAATATTTTGTAGAATATTTGTCGAATAATCGCAAATTCGGATATTCGTTATATTCTACAATTTTTTTTTTTTACTCGAAAAATCGGCAAGGTAATGATTGTGTAATGTGCGAATTTTCGTAATTTGAATTTTCGGATTCTAATTTATATTGCTAATTTTTCAACTTACAACTATTAGACAAAGAAGAATATAGCACTATATTAGCTAAATTGCTCTATATTCGATTTTTTTTTTGAATATTCGCTATATTGCTGTAACTTAGTTTTTCTGAATATTCGTAATATTCTAAAACAAGAATATATAGCGAATATTCGAAAAAAACGAATATAGAGCAATTTAGCTAATATAGTGCTATAATCTTTTTTTTTTTTTTTATAGTTGTAATTTTTTTCCAATCCGAACTTCAGATGAGAAAAAAATTACAACTATTAGACAAAGAAGATTATAGCACTATATTAGCTAAATTTCTCTGTATTCAATTTTATTTTTTTCGAATATTCGCTATATTGCTATAACTTTGTTTTTTCGAATATTCGTAATATACTAAAACAAGAATATATAGCAATATAGCGAATATTCGAAAAAAACGAATATAGAGCAATTTAGCTAATATAGTGCTATAATCTTCTTTGTCTAATAGTTTTAATTTTTTTCTCATCTGAAGTTCAGATTGGAAAAAAATTACAACTATAAAAAAAAAAGATTATAGCACTATATTAGCTAAATTGCTCTATATTCGTTTTTTTCGATTATTCGCTATATTGCTATAACTTAGTTTTTTCGAATATTCGTAATATTCTTAAACAAGAATATATAGCAATAAAGCGAATATTCGAAAAAAGCGAATATAGAGCAAAATTCGCAAACACTACTACTCCTAAAGTCAAGTATATTGCAGCCTTCTTATTGGCCCACAAGCTTGAAGCAGGGAGGGATCATGTGTACTGATAAAAAAAAAAAAAAAAAACGAATAAAAAAATAAAAAGCCAGGAAAATTTAGAATATTCGAAATTGCGAATATATATAACTATATTCAAAATATTCATGAATTTTGGAAGTATCTATATTCGAGATAAAAATTCGAATATTCGTGATCAACACTATTGTATTCACAGCTTACCCCACTACATTCTATGCAATATTAAATCTTGCCATTAGTAAGTACAATTTGTTCTGCAAAAAACAAGTACTCATATGGCTCTGTGGACTTAAAAATAAAAAAAGCATCGAAACGCAAGGAAAGGGTTAAAACTGCATATGAACAAAATACAATAAACAAAGAGTCGATAGATCTAAAACTACTAAGAATTGACTTCATATTTTTACCTAATTGAAATCGAATATCCATGTACCAATCTTTAGGGTACTCGGCGACATATATCATGCAGTGACTTTGTAAGAAACCATTGTAACTGCAAAATATCACAGCACAAAATACTATAAATAAAGGTATAGGTCTTCCTCTTGTAAAAGCTGAATAGATAAACGTCCTGAAAAAAATAATAATTTGAAAGTTACAAAGTAAGGAAGTGACTCAAAAAGCAAATGTATATTTGACTATTAGTTAAAAAAATATATATATAAAGAAATGGTATGGATCTTTAAAAGGGTTGCCAAGGAATCAAATAACAATGTCAGAAAAGTTTAATAGGAAAGTAAATATCAATAAAAAAAATAAAAAAAAATAACAGTTTAATCCACTGCTGCCTCAGTTGTCCCCGGCGGTCTCTGTTTTGCAGTGATGACATCACGTAAATCCAGCTGACCACTGTAGCTGACCACTAGCCAGTGGTGACGTGCTGTACATATGTACTAGTATCACGGCTCTGGTCAGCAGGAAAGTAAACAAAGACCAGTGAGGACCAGCATAACTGCAGTGAAACCGAAACATAGAAAAGTTTAATTTTGCAACAAGAACTGAGACATATATAATAGACGGGTAATGTTCTACAAATGAAATAAAGGGACAGAGTATCCAATCAGCAATTCATATCTTCACATGTTAGAACTTCCAGTATACAACATTGTACTGCAGTGCAGTGTAAATGCAGTGCAATCTACAGGCAGCATGCTATGGAGCAGAAAGAGCTGACCAGATTGGAATACAGTGGTGCTTGTGGAAGTGTATAATGGCACAAACAAAGGAGATTTCGGAGTTGTTGATGTTCATCAGGCTGGAAAATGTTACAAAACCATTTCTAAAGATTTTGGATCCCATCAATCCACAGTCAGAATGTGTACAAATGGGTAAATTATTACCCTCCCTCAGGGGTGGGATTCCAATTATTAACAATAGGTTCCCTACTCAACCCCGGACGCACGGCATCACGACACATGTTTACATATACATACACTAGTGGCGTACCTGGGGGGGAGGGCGGTCTGCCTCGGGTGCCGGCTCTCAGGAGGATGCCAGAAGCAATGAGCGCTTCCATCAATACAGATGGACGCGCTCATTGCTGGGGCGCTGACGCCCACATACTGTGGCAGGCCACGGAAGCGCATAGTTCCCTGCCCCGCCGCCCATCACCGCCATAGGCTTCAGGCCTAGTGGGCCTGAGGCCTATGCAGTAGTGAAATCCCGATGCAGGCTTGCGTGATGATGTAATTGTGCGCGCCTGTGCTGGGACGCAGGAGCACAGTGAAGTTTTTTTTATTTTATGTGCCAACTTTGGGGGACGTGGGGAATGATATGGGGAACATGGGGGGGCACACAGGAGGACATGTGGGGGAAAAATATTATAGTGGTATACTGTGTGGGGGCAAATTTCTATGGGAGGGATTACTATGCAGGGGCAAATAATTATGGGAGGGATAACTACTGTGTGGGGCAAATTACTATATGGGGCAGTGTGGGGGAAATTACATATGTGGGGACAGTGTGGGGGGGCAGTGTGGGGGAAACTGTGGGGGGGCAGTTACTGTGTGGGGACAGTGTTGGGGGAAACTACTGTGTGGTGGAAACTACTGTGTGAGGGCAGTGTGGGGGAAACTACTGTGTGGGGGCAGTTACTGTGTGGGGACAGTGTTGGGGGAAACTACTGTGTGGGGGAAACTACTGTGTGGGGGAAACTACTGTGTGGGGGAAACTACTGTGTGGGGGAAACTACTGTGTGGGGGAAACTACTGTGTGGGGGAAACTACTGTGTGGGGGAAACTACTGTGTGGGGGAAACTACTGTGTGGGGGAAACCACTGTGTGGGGGAAATCACTGTGTGGGGGAAATCACTGTGTGGGGGAAATCACTGTGTGGGGGAAATCACTGTGTGGAGGAAATCACTGTGTGGGGGAAATCACTGTGTGGGGGAAACTACTGTGTGGGGAAAATTACTGTGTGGGGACAGTGTTGGGGGAAACTACTGTGTGGTGGAAACTACTGTGTGAGGGCAGTGTGGGGGAAACTACTGTGTGGGGGCAGTTACTGTGTGGGGACAGTGTTGGGGGAAATTACTGTGTGGGGGAAATCACTGTGTGGGGGAAATCACTTTGTGGGGGAAATCACTTTGTGGGGGAAATCACTGTGTGTGGGAAATCACTGTGTGGGGGAAATCACTGTGTGGGGGAAATCACTGTGTGGGGGAAACTACTGTGTGGGGACAGTGTTGGGGGAAACTACTGTGTGGTGGAAACTACTGTGTGAGGGCAGTGTGGGGGAAACTACTGTGTGGGGGCAGTTACTGTGTGGGGACAGTGTGGGGGAAATTACTGTGTGGGGGAAACTACTGCATGGGGGCAGTTACTGTGTGGGGGAAATAACTGTGTGGGGGCAGTGTGGGGGAAACTACTGTGTGGGGGAAACTACTGTGTGGGGGCAGTGTGGGGGAAACTACTGTGTGGGGGCAGTTACTGTGTGGGGACAGTGTTGGGGGGAACTACTGTGTGGGGGAAACTACTGTGTGGGGGAAATTACTGTGTCAAACTACTGTGTGGGGCAAATTACTATATGAGGGCAGTGTGGGGGTAATTACTGTGTGGGGGGCAGTATTGGGGAAATTACTGTATGGGGGCAGTGTGGGGCAAATTACTGTGTGGGGGGCAGTATTGGGGAAATTACTGTATGGGGGCAGTGTGGGGCAAATTACTGTGTGGGGGGCAGTATTGGGGAAATTACTGTATGGGGGCAGTGTGGGGGAAATTACTCTGTGGGGGCAAATTACTATGGGGGCAGTATAATGTAAATTACTATATGGGTGTCACAACCAGACAGCTGAGAAGCTCTGACAGAGGCCTTTCAGAACCTCCCCCTTGAGTTCTGTGTTGTGGTATTCAGCTCCTCCTCTCATTAGCATCTCTCAGCTGTTATGTGTTGGACTAATTGTTTCCCTTTAAATTCTTTCCCAGAATGCTTTTCTGGGCGGCTTATATTTCTTCCTGGAGTATGTGTGCTTGCCCATCTGGTTCTCCTCTCCTCCACAAAGTTAAGTGTTACACTGTTATCTGTTATTTTCTGTTTGCTGGATCCCAGGTGACCCTGACTCCCTCCGTGTCTGGTGTAGGGAGCCGGTGGTCGTGTCCCCTCACTAATGTAGGGTGCTCAGGGCTTTATAGTCAAGGTTCGTGGATATGCATACCTCCACCATTTGGATCTATGCATAGGCTGAGCAGCCAGGGAAAAAGCCAGGTCTTATACAGGGGTCTCCCTTTCGTTCCTTAGCTTTTGGATCCAGCGAGACATTTATACATGTTGTTTTGCCTTGTTACCTGTACACATTCCGTGACATTATAAGCCGCCAAAACCGTCTTAAGCATGGATCCGGTTTCACTTTTGGCTGAACGCTTCTAGGGTCTTTCATTGGAGGTAGCAGACCTCCGTAAGACTTTGTCTCAGCTTCAAGTGACCGGTTCAGCTTGCGTTCATGGAGCTTGTTCTGAGCCTAAGATCTCGCTCCCGGATACGTTCTCCGGGGGTAGTGAGAATTTTGTGCGTTTTAGAGAGGCTTGCAAACTCCATTTTCGCCTTCTTCCCCTTTCCTCTGGAGATGAGGAACGGAGGGTGGGGATCATTATATCGCTGCTCAGGGGTAACGCTCAGTCCTGGGCCTTTTCGCTGCCGGAGGGGGCACGGCCCCTCCGTTCAGTGGATGAATTCTTTTTAGCCCTGGGTCAGATATATGATGATCCGGATCGTATTGCTCTGGCGGAGTCTAGACTACGTCTCCTATGCCAGGGTAAACAATCCGCAGAAATATACTGCTCAGAATTTCGGAGTTGGGCAGCTGATACTGGTTGGAATGATGCTGCACTCCGAAGTCAATTTTGCCATGGTCTTTCAGAGGGATTGAAAGATGCATTTGCCTTTCATGAAAGGCCTATTTCTTTGGACTCTGCTATGTCTCAGGCCGTTCGTATTGACAGGCGTCTTAGAGAGAGAGGAGAGATCTCTCCTTCCTGTCATACTCGGTCCCAGGACTGTGCAGCGGTCCCATTCTGTGCGCAGGGGTCTCAGTCGCTGTCAGCCCCTTCTGAGCAGGAGCCCATGCAGTTGGGGTTGATTGCTTCTGACAATAGAAGATTCAGCCCGCATGGGAGGGTTTGTTTTTGTTGTGGAGGTATTAATAATTTGGCAAATATTTGTCCCTCTAGGAGATTCAGGCAGTTCTCTGGGTATAATAAAGAAACAAAGAGGAAAAAATCTTTGAAAAATGTTCCGTCTGTTACTATTGGCAGGATTGAGGCGGAGATTGAAGATTTTCCGTTTGCTTGTAGTTCCCGTTTTGTCCTGCCGGCTAGGGTGGCGCTAGAGAGCAAGAACATTTTTTGTGAGATTTTTGTGGATAGTGGAGCAGCGGTCAATCTCATTGATAATCACTTTGCGATAACTCATGGTTTCCAGGTGTGCGCTTTGAGAAAGGATATTCCTGTATTTGCTATCGATTCCGCTCCACTTTCTCAGAAATCATTAAAGGGCATAGTTCACAATATCCGTTTAATTGTGAGTGATGCTCATGTTGAGGATGTGTCATGTTTCGTCCTTAGCGGTTTGCCCACCCCGCTGGTGTTGGGGCTGCCCTGGCTCACTAAGCATAACCCCACCATTGATTGGCAAGCGAAGCAAATAAATGGTTGGAGTGACTTTTGCAGAGAGAATTGCCTCATGACATCTGTTTCTAAGGTTGCTACTAAGACTATACCATCTTTTCTCTCTGAATTTTCGGATGTCTTCTCTGAGAGTGGAGTTCAGGATTTGCCCCCGCACAGGGAGTACGATTGCCCTATTAATCTCATCCCAGACGCCAAGCTGCCTAAATCTCGTTTATACAATCTTTCCCAACCTGAGAGGATCGCTATGCGTGCTTATATCTCTGAGAGTCTGAGAAAGGGACACATACGACCCTCGAAGTCACCTGTTGCCGCTGGTTTTTTCTTTGTTAAGAAAAAAGATGGTTCTTTAAGACCTTGTCTGGATTTCAGGGAGCTGAACAATATCACAATTCGTGACCCTTATCCGCTTCCTCTGATCCCGGACCTATTTAACCAGGTTGTTGGGGCTAAACTCTTTTCCAAATTAGATTTAAGAGGGGCATACAACCTGGTCAGGGTCAGAGAAGGGGACGAATGGAAGACGGCCTTCAATACCCCTGAGGGCCATTTTGAAAACTTGGTTATGCCTTTTGGTTTGATGAATGCCCCAGCCGTTTTCCAGCATTTCGTGAACAGCATTTTTTATCATTTGATGGGAAAATTTGTATTGGTGTATTTGGATGACATTTTGATTTTTTCTCCCGATTTCAAAACTCATAAGGAACATTTACGTCAGGTCTTGCTCATCCTGCGGGAGAATAAATTATATGCGAAACTGGAAAAATGTGTGTTTGCGGTTCCAGAAATTCAATTTCTGGGGTTTCTTCTCTCCGCTTCTGGTTTTCGCATGGACCCAGAGAAGGTCCGCGCTGTGCTTGAGTGGGAGCTTCCTGAGAATCAAAAGGCGCTGATGCGTTTTTTGGGCTTTGCCAATTATTACAGGAAGTTCATCTTGAATTATTCTTCTATTGTTAAACCACTCACTGATATGACCAGAAAGGGGGTAGATTTTTCTTCTTGGTCAGTAGAGGCGCGTAAGGCTTTTTCTGATATCAAGGAGAGTTTTGCTTCCGCTCCCATCTTGGTGCAACCTGATGTTTCGTTACCCTTCATAGTTGAGGTTGATGCTTCTGAGGTGGGTGTGGGGGCGGTCTTGTCTCAGGGTTCCTCTCCTGCCAATTGGCGACCGTGTGCCTTTTTCTCAAGAAAACTCTCCTCCGCAGAGAGAAATTACGATGTGGGAGATAGGGAATTGTTGGCCATCAAGTTGGCTTTTGAGGAATGGCGCCATTGGCTAGAGGGAGCCAGACACCCTATTACCGTATTTACTGACCATAAAAATCTGGCCTACTTGGAGTCAGCCAAGCGTCTGAACCCGAGACAGGCCAGATGGTCGTTGTTCTTTTCTAGGTTTAATTTTGTTGTCACGTTCCGCCCTGGAGTTAAGAATGTGAAGGCAGATGCCCTGTCACGTTGTTTTCCGGGAGGCGGGAATTTTGAAGACCCGGGTCCCATTTTGGCTGAAGGTGTGGTGGTCTCTGCTCTTTTTCCTGAATTGGAGGCAGAGGTGCAGGCAGCCCAGTCAGAGGCTCCTGATCTTTGTCCTCCTGGGAGGTTGTTTGTGCCTCTCGCTTTAAGACACAAGATTTTTAAAGAACACCACGATACGGTCCTTGCTGGGCACCCGGGGGTAAGAGCCACACTGGATCTCATCGCTCGGAGATTCTGGTGGCCTGCGCTTCGTAAGTCGGTTGAGGGTTTTGTGGCAGCCTGCGAGACTTGCGCTCGTGCCAAAGTCCCTCATTCACGGCCATCAGGTCCTCTCCTTCCCTTACCCATTCCTTCCCGTCCTTGGACACATCTGTCCATGGACTTTATCACGGACCTGCCTCGTTCCTCGGGGAAGACTGTGATTCTGGTGGTGGTGGACCGTTTTAGCAAAATGGTGCATTTCATCCCTTTTCCTGGTTTGCCCAATGCTAAGACGCTGGCGCAGGCATTTGTTGATCACATTGTCAAATTGCACGGTATTCCTTCAGACATAGTCTCTGATAGGGGCACGCAGTTTGTTTCCAGATTCTGGAAGGCTTTCTGTTCTCGCTTGGGGGTTCGGTTGTCATTCTCTTCTGCTTTCCACCCGCAGTCGAATGGCCAGACAGAGCGCGTCAATCAGAATCTGGAGACATATCTGCGCTGTTTTGTGGCGGAGAATCAAGAGGATTGGTGTTCTTTTTTGTCCCTTGCTGAGTTTGCTTTAAATAACCGTCGTCAGGAGTCCTCTGATAAGTCACCATTTTTTGGTGCATATGGGTTTCATCCACAGTTTGGGACTTTCTCGGGAGAGGGGTCTTCTGGTTTACCTGATGAGGACAGATTCTCCTCGTCTTTGTCATCTATTTGGCAAAAGATTCAAGATAATCTAAAGAGCATGACGTGAGAGATATAAGCGTGTGGCTGATAAGAGACGTGTGCTTGGTCCGGACCTGAATGTTGGTGATCTGGTGTGGTTGTCTACCAAGAATATCAAATTGAAGGTTCCCTCCTGGAAGTTGGGTCCTAGGTTTATTGGGCCTTACAAAATCCTGTCTGTCATCAATCCTGTTGCATACCGTCTTGATCTTCCTCAGACTTGGAAGATCCATAATGTTTTTCATAAGTCCTTATTGAAACCTTATGTTCAACCCATTGTACCCTCGCCTTTGCCTCCTCCTCCGATTATGGTTGATGGGAATCTTGAATTTCAGGTCTCTAGGATTGTGGATTCTCGTCTTGTCCGCGGTTCTCTTCAGTACCTTGTTCACTGGGAGGGGTATGGTCCTGAGGAGAGGATGTGGGTCTCAGTGACGGACATTAAAGCCTCTCGTCTCATCAAGGCTTTCCATAGGTCCCATCCTGAGAAGGTGGGTTCTGAGTGTCCGGAGTCCACTCGTAGAGGGAGGGGTACTGTCACAACCAGACAGCTGAGAAGCTCTGACAGAGGCCTTTCAGAACCTCCCCCTTGAGTTCTGTGTTGTGGTATTCAGCTCCTCCTCTCATTAGCATCTCTCAGCTGTTATGTGTTGGACTAATTGTTTCCCTTTAAATTCTTTCCCAGAATGCTTTTCTGGGCGGCTTATATTTCTTCCTGGAGTATGTGTGCTTGCCCATCTGGTTCTCCTCTCCTCCACAAAGTTAAGTGTTACACTGTTATCTGTTATTTTCTGTTTGCTGGATCCCAGGTGACCCTGACTCCCTCCGTGTCTGGTGTAGGGAGCCGGTGGTCGTGTCCCCTCACTAATGTAGGGTGCTCAGGGCTTTATAGTCAAGGTTCGTGGATATGCATACCTCCACCATTTGGATCTATGCATAGGCTGAGCAGCCAGGGAAAGTGCCAGGTCTTATACAGGGGTCTCCCTTTCGTTCCTTAGCTTTTGGATCCAGCGAGACATTTATGCATGTTGTTTTGCCTTGTTACCTGTACACATTCTGTGACAATGGGGCAGCGTGGGGGCATTGTCATTGTGGAGGCACTGTAGGGGCAATTCTATTATTTCTAGGGATACTATACAGAAATGATTACCTGGAGCACAATATGGGGTGTTATTATTACTGGGGAAACTCTAAGGGGGCATTATAGCTGCTGTAGACACTATAGGGACATTTGGGGTAATTTATCAAACTGATGTAAAGTAGAACTGGCTTAGTTGCCCATAGCAGCCAATCAGATTCCACCTTTCATTTTTGACAGCTCTTTTGGAAATCCAGTTCTACTTTACACCAGTTTGATAAACGACCCCAATTATGTCTACTGGGGTCACTATTTTTTCAGCAGTATAGTACCTGTGGCATTGGGGGCACAGCGGGCACAGTTTTGGGCATGGCAGCAAGATGACACTGTGGGGACACCAGGATGGGGAGGTTGATAGAAAAACTGAGAAATCTAACATGTTTATATTACAGACTCTGTAGAGACGGGATGCGGCTGAAAGAATTTGTCATGGTGGAGGAGAAGAGGAAAGAGAAGGTCTACATGACAGGAGATGTCCCTGGATGTAAGAGGTATGTGGTCAAGTATTGGGGGGTGGGAGGGGGCTGCCAGAGAAAGGACCCGCCCCGGGTGCCAAACACCCTAGGCACGCCACTGACATACACCATATATATGCAACACACATATACATAAATACACTATATACATGGTACACATACATAAATAGACCATGTATACACTGCACACACATACCACCCAACTTTTAAAAAGCCTAAGGAGCTAAACTCCTACTGCCCTGCTGCCGGATCTGGCTGAATCCCATGCCTGCCCTCCCCAGTAGTGATAAACCAAGAAAGATCATTCCAAGAGCAAGATGTCTAAATAATAATAATAGTCTGCAAGGTCGCAAAGAAACCCAAGGTAACCTCTAAACAACTAAAGGCCTTTCTCATACAACCTAAAGATGTTCATGGGTCCACCGTTAGAAGGACACTTAACAATTGTTGTTCTGAACTAAAATGGCAGGATTCTGAGGCGAAAGTTGCCGCTCTCCAAAAAACCATTATTGCCAATCTATAGTTTGCTAAAGATCACCTGGACAAACCAGAATGCTATTTGAACAATGTTTTGTTCACAGATGACACCAAAACAGAACTTTTTGGTTTAACCCCTTAGTGACTAATGACATACTGTGCACATCATGATGTGGTGTTAGTTACTGCATCATGACGTGCACAGTACATCATGAGATTAAAGTGTCGGCTTGCGGTGACACTGGCATCTAAATGGGTGCTATGACCCGGCAGAGGACACAATCACAGCAGTCCCTGCCTTTGGATCGCTGCGATTGGTCAGTCAGATTTGACCCAATCGCAGCGTTCAGCAGCGGACCTCTGATCTCCTGGGTGAGTGTTGAGGAGATTGCGGCTGCGCTGCTGTGTATATTGTGCTCCAATCACCCTCCTTTCAGGATGGCCGAGCGGGACCAGGTAACAATGAGGGGGCCAACCCCCACCCCACCTCTCCCCGACAATTTTCCAAGATGGCCAAGCAGTAGTAGATTGTCTGCTGTGACATCCATAGGGACCGCTGTATGGAAGGGGTTAACAGGGAGGAAGTTCCCTCCCTCCCCATCGGGCGCTGCACTGTTGTGGCAGCGTCCCGATTGATCATAATAGTAGGAGGAAGGTCCCTCCTTCCCCCCTCCCATCGGGCGCCCGATGGTTACCATGGCAACTGGACACCTTACATAGGCACCCAGGCTTCCCATGGTATGTAAGCCTGACAGGGTCCTGTCAGAGGCAGGAGCCTGAACAGGCTTACTGTGAATGAAAATACACTGCAGTACACTATACAGTGTACTGCAGTGTATTGTAGAGCCATCAGACCCACTGGATTTTCAAGAACCAAGAGGGTCTGAGTCATGAAAGTGTAAAAAAAAAAGTATAAAAAATAGAAAAATGTAAAAAAAAAAATATCTTCAAGTGCGATCTCAGGGGCTCCCAGTAGTCAGAAGTCCAATGACCTGACATTTAAAAAAACTTTTGTGTATAGGTGATAGATTTTTTTTTTATTAATATCTTAGATACATATAGCTTAGATATAGCTTTGATAGATGTAAGTCTCATATAGCTTAGATACATATAGCTGTCATATAGCTTAGATACATATAGCTGTCATATAGCTTAGATACATATAGCTGTCATATAGCTTAGATAGATGTAGGTGTCATATAGCTTAGATACATATAGCTGTCACATAGCTTAGATACATATGGCTGTCATATAGCTTAGATAGATTTAGGTGTCATATAGCTTAGATACATATAGCTGTCATATAGCTTAGATACATATAGGTGTCATATAGCTTAGATACATATAGGTGTCATAGAGCTTAGATACATATAGCTGTCATATAGCTTAGATAGATGTAGGTGTCATATAGCTTAGATACATATGGCTGTCATATAGCTTAGATACATATAGCTGTCATATACAAACCGGATTCCCAAAAAGTTGGGACACTATACAAATCGTGAATAAAAACTGAATGCAATGATGTGGAGGTGCCAACTTCTAATATTTTATTCAGAATAGAACATAAATCACGGAACAAAAGTTTAAACTGAGAAAATGTACCATTTTAAGGGAAAAATATGTTGAATCAGAATTTCATGGTGTCAACAAATCCCCAAAAAGTTGGGACAAGGCCATTTTCACCACTGTGTGGCATCTCCCCTTCTTCTTACAACACTCAACAGACGTCTGGGGACCGAGGAGACCAGTTTCTCAGGTTTAGAAATAGGAATGCTCTCCCATTCTTGTCTAATACAGGCCTCTAACTGTTCCATCGTCTTGGGCCTTCTTTGTTGCACCTTCCTCTTTATGATGCGCCAAATGTTCTCTATAGGTGAAAGATCTGGACTGCAGACTGGCCATTTCAGTGCCCGGATCCTTCTCCTACGCAGCCATGATGTTGTGATTGATGCAGAATGTGGTCTGGCATTATCTTGTTGAAAAATGCAGGGTCTTCCCTGAAAGAGATGACGTCTGGATGGGAGCAGATGTTGTTCTAGAACTTGAATATATTGTTCTGCATTGATGGTGCCTTTCCAGACATGCAAGCTGCCCATGCCACACGCACTCATGCCACCCCATACCATCAGAGATGCAGGCTTCTGAACTGAGCATTGATAACAACTTGGGTTGTCCTTGTCCTCTTTGGTCCGGATGACATTGCGTCCCAGATTTCTAAAAAGAACTTCGAATCGTGACTCGTCTTACCACAGAACAGTCTTCCATTTTGCCACACTCCATTGTAAATGACCCCTGGCCCAGTGAAAACGCCTGAGCTTGTGGATCTTGCTTAGAAATGGCTTCTTCTTTGCACTGTAGAGTTTCAGCTGGCAACAGCGGATGGCACGGTGGATTGTGGTCACTGACAATGGTTTCTGGAAGTATTCCTGAGCCCATTCTGGGATTTACAGTAGCATTCCTGTTTGTGGTGCAGTGTCGTTTAAGGGCCCGGAGATCACGGGCATCCAGTATGGTTTCACGGCCTTGGCCCTTACGCACAGACATTGTTCCAGATTCTCTGAATCTTCGGATGATGTTATGCACAGTTGATGATGATAGATGGAAAGTCTTTGCAATTTTTCGCTGGGTAACATCTTTCTGATATTGCTCCACTATCTTTCTGCGCAACATTGTGGGAATTGGTGATCCTCTACCCATCTTGGCTTCTGAGAGACACTGCCACTCTGAGAAGCTCTTTTTATACCCAATCATGTTGCCAATGGACCTAATTAGTGTTAATTGGTCTTCCAGCTCTTCGTTATGCTCAAATTTACTTTTTCCAGCCTCTTGTTGCTACTTGTCCCAACTTTTTTGGGATTTGTTGACACCGTGAAAATTTGAATCAACGTATTTTTCCTTTAAAATTATAAATGTACTCAGATTAAACGTTTGATCTGTCATCTACGTTCTATTACAAATAACATATTGACATTTGCCATCTCCACATCATTGCATTCAGTTTATATTCACAATTTGTTTAGTGTCCCAACTTTTTGGGAATCTGGTTTGTAGCTTAGATACATATGGCCGTCATATAGCTTAGATACATATGGCCGTCATATAGCTTAGATACATATGGCCGTCATATAGCTTAGATACATATGGCCGTCATATAGCTTAGATATATGTAGGTGTCATATAGCTTAGATACATATAGCTGTCATATAGCTTAGATACACATGGCTGTCATATAGATAAGAAAGATATAGCTCTCCTATAGCTTAGATAGATGTAGGTGTCACATAGCTTAGATACACATGGCTGTCATAGAGCTTAGATACATATAGCTGTCATATAGCTTAGATACACATGGCTGTCATAGAGCTTAGATACATATAGCTGTCATATAGCTTACAATAATTAGATACATATATATCTGTGTATCTGCAATGTGACAGAAAGATCTTCTGCCTGTGTGAGTTAGGAGATGATCATGTGACTGTGTTTTTTATGCAAAATTAGGATGTGCAGCGCAGGGTGAGGGGAAGGTCAGATTATTCGTGCCCACAAATATTCATGAGGGAAAGCTCAGTCATTGTTGTTACACGCCCCACAGCCAGGGCCGGGTCCAGGTTCATAAGGGCCCTTGGGCGATAAATCCCAGTGGGCCCCCTTGAGGCATTTTTTTACATTTACATGTCCCCACATTTACATGTACTGACAGAGCGCAAACTGGTCCTGGTGGTCAGGGATGAGGACTGTGTCACCCAAGGATAATTTTCTACTGGGAAATACAGGGCGCAGTATAATACACTAGAATCTATATAATATAAACACATTAGCCCTACCCCCGAATAATAATACAATTAGGTGGTCATTTATTATATAGGAATACGTCTATATTAGGCGTATTTCTGACACAGATTGTGGCGCAAAGGTCCTTAACACCGCAATCTGTATCTTTTCCCGCTCATGCCAGGTCTAAAAAAAGTGGTGTGGGCAGGGAAGGGGATACAGTTATGGCCATACAGTTATGGATACCACCGCCATATAGTGATAACACCTCCATACAATGATAAAACCACCATACAGTGACTGGATAAAAGGGTATAAGGGGGCACAGTACAGGGAATGACTAGGGGCACTGCACAGGGTGTGGTAAGAGGGCACAATGCAGGTTATAAAGGGGCACAGTACTGGGTGGGGGGCACAGTCACATGACCCTGTGACGTTAGAAGGTCCTTGTGGTGAATGCGAATCAGATGCCACCATAATGAGAGGCAAAGGAGTGAGACAGGGGCCCGGGGCCCTGGATGGACAGGAGGGGTGGACACAGCAAGTAGATGGAAGGGGCTCTGAGGGGGAGGAGGTCTGTGCAGGGCAGCAATAGTAGATAGGAGGGTGGAACAGGAGCTCTGGATACATGAGGGAGGAAAGGAGACAGCAGGGGCTCCATAAAGATGAGATAGGACAGGATGGGGGGGTGGGTGTCATGGAGACAAACTGCTTAATGAAACAGTAAAATAACTAAATAGAATAAAGCAGCATCCAGCAGCCGCACGAACAGTTCCCTCCCTCCTGTCCCACAGAGAAGAGACAGTCACAGTGCAGACTTACTCACAGACTGTCTTCACACTTCTCTGCTCCAGCCCTGCCGGTCTCTTTCCTCAGTCAGCATGTCCTGTGTAGAAGGGGCGTGTTCTGAGTCTCTGCAGCAGCCAGCCTCATGTGACTCAGAGGGCCCACCAAAAGGGGTACTGCGTAAGTGAAATGACAGCAGTGAGAGCTTCCATCTGTATTGATGGAAGTGCTCATAGCATCTCAGTGGGCCCCCCCAGGAGCATTGGGCCCCGGCACTTGCCCGGGGATGCCGGGTTATAACGCTGGCCCTGCCCACAGCTTTTCTGCAGCATGTAAACAAAGCATGGATAACAGAACTATACAAAGGTGTAAGTATGGTTTTTCTCTTAAGAAATCAAGCTTAACCAATGTATATGTGTGTCATGATGAGCAGTGATGGTCAGTACGCAGTGTTCGCCAGCGAACACATGCAGGCTGCCATCTTGACTCACCCGTCCGGTGAGGTAAACCCTTGCCTGTGCCAGGAGCCGGTCTGAAATCAAATGCGGTCACCGGGAGCAGGCATTTCCGAGAACAGCCCGATGAAGGCCCCCTGTTCTCGGAACTGCCTGCTCCCGGTGACTGCATTTGATTTCAGACCGGCTCCCGG
Organism: Bufo gargarizans; assembly: GCF_014858855.1. Lineage (NCBI taxonomy): Eukaryota > Metazoa > Chordata > Amphibia > Anura > Bufonidae > Bufo > Bufo gargarizans. The sequence continues at coordinate 14,207,952 of NC_058080.1, forward strand.
CACAGGCACAGATAAGGGCTTATCTGTGCATCGCCGGACGGGTGAGTCAAGATGGCAGCCTGCATGTGTTCGTTGGCGAACACTGCGAACTGACCATCACTGCTGATGAGTTTTAATGCGTTTTTTTTTTTATATAACTCGGATCCCCTTTAACGCCAGTGTGAAACTGGCCATATGCAGAAATATGGAAAACTTTTAGGCACCATTGTACCTCAAGTCACTGATGCTCTTTAATGACACTAGGCAGTAATGTCCCTAAACTTAAAGCTACTATTATAAATTTACAACACAGCCTCAATATGCAGAACTGAAAACACTGCATTCGGAAAGTCCTCAGACCCTTTTACTTTTTTCACAGTTTAAATGTTGCGGCCTTGTGCTAAATACCCCAATCTGGACTCAGTATCCCATAATGACAAAGTGAAAAAAGAATATTCAAAATCTTTGCTAGTTTATTGAACAAGAAAAAATAAAATATTGCATTGACATAAGTAACATAGTAAAACAGTTTGTAAGGCTGACAAAATGCATTCTTCCATCCAGTTCAGCCTGTTACCCTGCAAGTATTCAAATCCTATACTTAGTTGAAGCACCTTGGGCAGCGATTACAGCCTCCAGTCTTCTTGGGTATGATGCCACAAGGTTTGCACACCTGAATTTGGATATATTTGCCATTATTCTCTGCAGATCCTCTTAAGCTCTGTCAGGTTGGATGGGGACTGTTGTCAGACAGGCATTTTCAGGTCTCTCCAGAGATGTTCAATTGGGCTGCCGAAACATCAGCCGTGCCATTTGCTCCGCTGACTAGTTTCAGACTTGACAAAGGGGTCAGTAGTACCCCGAAACGCGGTGTCTACAAATAAACAGAAAATTGCAAAACAACTGGTTGTGAAAGTGCGCCTCCTGCTGTCCATGTGTTCGACTGAAAAGGTCCAGCGTCCCTACATTTCTACTGTCTTACCAGAGTGGTGGGGTGGCTCCCGCCCAAGATGATCGGACAAATCCAGGCTGCACCAACTGTGAACCATCTCCAAACTGGTGCAACCTGAATAGGTGAGTAAACCATTTTAAGTTGTGGATATCCCACTTATCGGACATACTCACCCTATGAGCGACTTTCTGCAGATAAGGGAGGGGCTATCATAATCCAAAATGTCTCTGACTATAACAATGAGTGCATGAGACAATTGGCAGACACTAGCACATATAAAAAACTAAAAAATAACCCAACAGAACAATACTATTCTGAACTATTACAATACTGTGAAAAAGGAAAAGAAGAAGGCATCATATCAGAAACAGAATATACGTTCATAGTAAACACGCTCCAAAGATTACCCGCACTGTACTGCCTCCCGAAAATACACAAAAATAGAGACAATCCACCGGGCCGCCCCATCATTTCGGGAATACAATCATTAACTAGTAACTTATCACAATACATAGATACACTCCTACAACCAAGAGTAAAAAAGATTAAATCATACATCAAAGACACTACACAAATTATTAAGACAGTAGAAAACCTAAAATTCAAATCCCACTGGTACATAGGAACACTAGACGTCCAATCACTCTACACCAGCATCAACCACCAACAGGGAATACAAGCAGTCAACAAACAACTAACAAAAGAAGCCACCCTATTACCGGAACAAATTGAATACATAATGAGAGGCATAGAATTTATACTTAACCACAATTACTTTTACTGGAATACAGATTTCTATTTACAAACCCAAGGGACGGCCATGGGCACCAGATTCGCCCCCAGCTATGCAAACCTATTCATGGCGCAATGGGAAGATGAGTACATAACGCCTAGACTGGGGTCGGATCTGGTGCTCTGGCAACGTTATATTGATGATATCATATTCATATGGCAAGACAGTAGAGAAAATTTGGATACCTTTCTAACCACCATCAACACAAACCCATATGGCCTAAAATTTACCTCATCTATCAGTAACTCCAAAATAGAATTTTTGGACCTACAAATCACAATAGAAGAAGATATACTAATATGCACCACCTACCATAAACCAACATCCAAAAACAGTTTCATTCAATATGACAGTTGGCATTTACCATCATGGCTTATCAATATCCCACAAGGACAGTTCCGTAGAGTCAAGAGAAACTGCACAACAGAATCTGATTTCAAGGAGGAAGCAAAAAAGATGAAAGAGCAATTTATGGATAAAAAATACCCCATAGAATTGCTTGAAACATCACTAAGCAAAATTAACAAGATGGAAAGGAAGTCATTTTTTGGAAATTCAATTAAAAAATCAGGGGAAGGAGAGACAACACCTAGAATCATACTACCATACAATCCACAATATAAAAAAATCAAAAAGATCATAAATGAACACTGGTACCACATCAAACAAGATAAAATAATAGGGACCACCATCTCAGACACTCCACTAATCACATTTACCAAAGCTCCAAATTTAGGTCTGAAAATTGCCCCCACCATTAAACACAATAGAGAACATCCAACAACAATTCAAGAATGGGCAGACATCAAAGGCTTTTTTAGATGCGGAAAATGCAACAACTGCCGGACAACATCATTTCCAAAGAAAACCACCTGTGTTACATCTAAAATAAATTCCCACAAACAAGAAATCAAAGAATTCCTGACATGCAGTTCAACAGAAGTGATATATGCCCTAGAATGTCCATGTCAAAAACTGTACATCGGCCGCACAAAACGAACACTTCAAAAACGTATATCAGAACATATTGCAAACATACAAAAGGGATATGACAAACACACAGTATCAAACCATTTCAGAATCATACACAATAAGGACCCAACCGGATTAAAATACACAGCATTAGAGAAAGTAAAAAAAGACTGGAGAGGAGGCAATTTTATACATAAAATGTCCAGAATAGAATCTAGGAGGATTTTTGAGTTCAATTCTGTTCTGCCGAACGGATTGAACGCAGAAATGGAGATCTTCGGTTTTCTTTAGGGGGGGCTGCCGCCCCCCGATGCGCAACCAGTGGGGCTTTATGAATCCTCCTGGTTGCCCCTTGGGGAGCGGCCGCTCCCTCAGTTACCAACACACATGAAACAAGAAAAAGAAAAACTAGAAGATTAAATTAATACTCATTGGTACCCTAAGCTTTAATACACTCAATTAGCCACTAAGCAAACCAAATAAAAGACTTCCCCATTATACTGACCCTATTAGATCTACAGATCAGAATATCTTTCAATCCAAATCAAACATTCTCCTTCATGTTACCATACCCGTGAAAGCATATTCTTTCCCCCCTATCACGCCTTTTGAAATACACAGGGAGTTAAATCCTAGAAGGCCCACTTTAACTATCAGGAAACATGGAGTACATGATACCGCACTTTGAAATTTACACCTTTCTATCCTTGAAATATACAGGGAGACAATCCAAGCAATCTCTGGGTCTAGCATATTACGGACCAGCGATGCAATGAGTGCCTCCAACTATATTTCCATAGATTTCCACTTTTAATAATATACAACACCATGACGATTAATATCCATAAATACAAATAATTGGATATCTCAAGACCATTTGAGATGAAAAGAACCAATAAATACCAATCATGCATACTATCCTTCAATATTAAATTGAACTCTGCACTTTGCTAGACCTTTGTTCCGCTGTGTTTGGGATGATAAACCATAATACAAAAAAATATGCAGGATCCTCTATTCAATGGACTAATAATATATGTATCCAAAACATAGAAGCATCAAGATCACTAATTGTGTCACCAGTATGATAGATTAAGGACCACCATATATACAGGACTGGCCCTGCATTACAAATCATTTCTGATTCACTTAGCAAATAGACTAACTACTACATTGGAAGAGTAACTGATATCAATCACCCTTAATTATGATTTTATCTTATCTTTCACCCTTACATACACATATACATATATATATGTCTATATAGGAGACTATATAGATTAACATCTCTCACACCGTTCTAATTTTAACCAAATAAGCTGATAAAGATGGGCATGAAAGCTAGTAATGAACAAATGAACCCTATTCAGTGAACTAGCCAATAAAGGAGTTAATCACTGCCGCCCTATAAATACCACAACATGGACTATGATCCTCCACTTACTGATGAAGGGACTAAGTCCCGAAACGCGTTTAAGCAGCCGGGGATCATCACACTAATTGAGACTCTGAACCAGAGTAGGAGGAGCAGAAAATTCAAGCGCTGAAACAGGATCGCTACTACGGGCCGCTGACGTCATTCACCAAGACGCGCGAACAACGCCCCCAGCATCCAAGGCAACACGAGGGACGCTACTGAATAGAGAGCCTCCTAGGAAGTTCCGACCAGGAGCAGAAGAAAACAGTACCAGCGCCAGGAAGGGTAAGTGATCTCTGTGGCCAGAGACAGTGCGGGACGCCGCACCCAGGCACAGAGCTCCGCTTCCTTCTACAGCCTGTACCGCAACTATACATACATGCTAATGATATAGAAAAATATTGATACAAGCGCAGTACTTATCCTGGATTAAGCGGCATCATTATTGATGAACTGTCTCTACAAAGGAATAATACAGTACTCGGGATATCCCTACCAACTGTACTTGATTTGTTTTTACCCTTTGAACAGCAGCCACTGTGATAAAGAAAACAGCACTTGAAAGACCTAACAGACTTATCGCTCATTCCAACTTTTTTTATTGCAGCTGTCTTTTTTATTGCATCATTTTTATTTTAGACCATTTTTTATCTGTATTTTTATACTGCTACTTTGTTTCCAGGATACTCACCATAGAGTGATATTACCCATACAGTACTCTTATAACCACATATACCCAAACATTAAATCACCTAACATTTGATTATTAATGCAAAATAAATATTTATTAGAACCCAAATAGAGTGTGCCTGCTTAATTTCCTTTTTTCTATGATTCACAGGATTGTCGCTAAGCCACTCCTTTGTTCTCTTGGCTGTGTGATTATGTTTATTATTGTCCTTTTGGAAGGTGGAACCTTCAGCCCATCTCACCCTGGATCAGGTTTTCATTAAGAATATCTGTGTGCTCAGCCCCTTTCAGCTTTCTATCAACCCTGACCAGTATCCCTGTCCCAGCCAGTGGACAACACCCCCAAAGCATGACACCACCATGCTTCACTGTAGGCATTTTATTGAGTAGCTTATGAACTGTGCCTGGTTTCCTCCAGACATGACACTTAAAACTGAGGCCAATAAGTTCCTGATTTCATCAGACTAGAAAATTATGTTTCTCACAGTCTGAGAATCCTTTATGTGCTTTCTTGCAAACTTTCATGTGTCTTTTCTAAAAATACTTTTTTCTGGACATGCCATAAAGCCCAGATTGGTGTAGTGCCCCGGTGATAGGTGACCTTCTGAAAGTTTCTTCCATCAGCACACAGGATATTTGGAGCTCAGCTAGAATGACCATTTTCACTCCCCTGATTACTTAGTTTGGTGTGGCGGCCAGCTCTAAGATGAGTCCTGTTGTTCCAAACTTCTTCCATTTAAGAATAAGGATGGCTACTGTGATCTTGGGAACTTTCAGTACAGCTAAAAATGTGTTGTACCCTTCTCCTGATCTGTGCCTCCACACAGTCTTGTTGTTTCTGAGCTATGCAGGTCGCTCTTTCCTCTACATGGCTTGATTTGGGCTCTGATATGCATTGTCAGCTGTGAGACCTTATATATACAGGGTTGTGTCTTTCCAAATCATGTCGATTCAACTGAATTTACCACAGAAAGACTCCAATCAATGTGTAGAAACATCTCAAAGATGATGAAGAAAAATGTGAAGCCCTAGAGCTAAATTTCAAGTGTTATAACAAAGGCACTGAACACTTATGTCCATGCAAGATTTTAGTTTTTCATTTTAAAAAATTCTGTTCACTTTTTCATTATGGGGTTTTGACTGCAGATTCATTGGGGAAAACTTTATTATTTTTTTATTTTTATTTTAGCAGAAGGTCGCATCATAAAAAATGTTTTGAAGCCTTTCCGAGTGCATTTTATTGGATTCATGGATTTAACATGCAGAGAGAGCTAATTCATTACAGATTAGACATCCACTGCACCTTACTCCTTTTAAGATTGTTATGAATTGTCATATTTCCTGTATGAGTTATTTGATTTACGTAACCGCACAAATTATCTTATTAACCAATGAATGAGCATTTCACTTGTTCATCAGGTAATCAGTGGCACCTTCACTACGAATGCTTGTTAGTGATTCTCCGCCCAATGCTCGACTTTACACTGGCCAAGAAACGGCAGATAATTGCTAACAACCGCTGTCGAGCGGTCTCCGTCAACGCCTGGAAGGAATGCTCCATTCCCAACAATCACCTGCTGATTTGTCCAGTGTAATGGAACCCTTAGGCCCCTTTCACACGGGCGAGTATTCCGCGCGGATGCGATGTGTGAGTTGAACGCATTGCACCCGCACTGAATACTGAACCATTCATTTCTATGGGGCTGTGCACATGAGCGGTGATTTTCACGCATCACTTATGCGTTGCGTGAAAATCGCAGCATGCTCTATTTTGTGCGTTTTTCACGTAATGCAGGCCCCATAGAAATGAATAGGGTTGCGTGAAAATCGCAAGCATCCGCAAGCAAGTGCGGATGCGGTGCGATTTTCACGTACGGTTGCTAGGAGACGATCGGGATGGAGACCCGATCATTATTATTTTCCCTTATAACATGGTTATAAGGGAAAATAATAGCATTCTGAATACAGAATGGATAGTAAAATAGCGCTGGAGGGGTTAAAAAAAAAATATATATTTATTTAACTCACCTTAGCCCACTTGTTCACGTAGCCGGCATCTCCTTCTGTCTCCTTTGCTGAACAGGACCTGGGGTGAGCATTAATTACATGAACAGGACCTGTGATGACGTCACTCCGGTCATCACATGTTCCATCATATGATGCATCAACATGGTAAAAGATCATGTGATGGAACACATGACACTTTTCCGTTGCAGGTGTTAGTTGGGGAAGAAAAAGTTTCCCCATCTGAGGAAAATGTCTTGGGGTAATTTTGGTATGGAGCAATTGAGAGACCCCACTCTCATGAGTGCTCACGGAAATGTTACCGTGATAGATGGTGTACCACAGGAACCAGAAGCTGACTATAAATTTCCGCATTTCGCCATGAATGGAAACCTTCTGTATCGAGTTACCAAATGCAACAATGAAATTGTGGAGCAGCTTCTGGTGCCTAAACCCTATCGACGAATGGTACTAGACCAGGGCCGTTTCTAGGGGCGGGCGGGACGGGCGGCCGCCCGGGGCGCTGTCAGAAGCAGGGGGCGCCCGTTGAGGCAAAAAAAATAATAATAATTTGGTTATGTAGGACGGTAAAGGTTCGGGCGGCCGGCGGCGCCCCTCATGCTGCGCCTCCTGAGCGGCCGGCTCAGTGCTGCGCAGCCTGCCTGCGCTGCAGACTGCTGAGTTGTTAATGTAGCGTGGCCGAGCTCTGTTCGGTCCGGCCCGGGGTACAGGAGCATTTGTTTCCTGTACCCGGCCGGACTGAAAGGAAGTGCACACTAAGTGAGCACTTCCTGTCAGCCGGGTACAGGAAACAAGAGCTCCTGTACCGCGGAGCGAACAGAGCTCGGCCACGCTACATTAGAGGTGACATTGACAAGGGGGAGGAAATGAGAGTGACAAGGGGGTAGGGGAGTAGAATGAGAGTGACAAGGGGGTAGGGGGTGTAGAATGAGAGTGACAAGGGGGTAGGGGGTGTAGAATGAGAGTGCAAGGGGGGGTAGGGGGTGTAGAATGAGAGTGACAAGGGGGTAGGGGTGTAGAATGAGTGACAAGGGGGTGGGGGGAGTAGAATGAGGTGACAAGGGGTGGGGGGGGAGTAGATGAGAGTGACAAGGGGGGTGGGGGAGTAGAATGAGGGACAAGGGGGGTGGGGGAGTAGAATGAGAGTGACAAGGGGGTGGGGGGGTAGAATGAGAGTGCAAGAGGGGGGAGGGGGGAGAAGAGAGTGACAAGGGAGGGGGGATAAGAGAGTGACAAGGAGGGGGGGGAGAAGAGAGTGACAAGGGAGGGGGGGGAAGAGAGTGACAAGGGAGGGGGGGAAGAGAGTGACAAGGGAGGGGGGGAAGAGAGTGACAAGGGAGGGGGGGAGAAGAGAGTGACAAGGGAGGGGGGAGAAGAGAGCGACAGGGAGGGGGGGAGAAGAGAGCGACAAGGGAGGGGGGAGAAGAGAGTGACAAGGGAGGGGGGGAGAAGAGAGTGACAAGGGAGGGGGGGGGAGAAGAGAGTGACAAGGGAGGGGGGGGAGAAGAGAGTGACAAGGGAGGGGGGAGAAGAGAGTGACAAGGGAGGGGGGCGAAGCGAGGTGACAAGGGAGGGGGGGAGAAGAGAGTGACAAGGGAGGGGGGGAGAAGAGAGTGACAAGGGAGGGGGGGGAGAAGAGAGTGACAAGGGAGGGGGGGAGAAGAGAGTGGACAAGGGAGGGGGGAAGAGTGACAAGGGAGGGGGGGAGAAGAGAGTGACAAGGGATGGGGAATCAGAGTGACCAAGGGAGGGGGGGGGAGAAGAGAGTGACAAGGGAGGGGGGAGAAGAGAGTGACAAGGGAGGGGGGGAGAAGAGAGTGACAAGGGAGGGGGGGGAGAAGAGAGTGACAAGGGAGGGGGAGAAGAGAGTGACAAGGGAGGGGGGAGAAGAGAGTGACAAGGGAGGGGGGGAGAAGAGAGTGACAAGGGAGGGGGGGAGAAGAGGTGACAAGGGAGTCCGCAGAGCCAGACCAAGAGCCAGACTGCAGCCAGAGACCAGATCATCTAATTGTCCTGGTGGTAAGTTGACAATGCAATATGTGTATTATTTAATTGTTTAGTTATTAGTACTACATTTTGCGGACCGCACATTGCCGGCACTAAGAGAATATGCCTATTCTTGTCCGCTATTGGGGACAAGAATAGGACATGTACTATTTTTTTTTCAGGATCGGAATTGCGGATCCGGGTCCGCCATTCCGGATCTGATAAGGGGGGGGGGGGGGGGGCGTCAATTTTTATCTTGCCTAGGGCGGCAAAAATCCTTGCACCGGCCCTGGTCAGACTTACTGACGTCACGCGCCTGATCCTCCCACTAGCCGGCGCAGGCGCGTGACATACAGTGAGTGATGTGAGCGTTACCGCCTGTTACCGCCCGCCCTGAGCCCCTGAGCAGTGCTGATGCCTGCTGTGAGGCGAGTGATGGTCTGGGGGGGCATTAATTACAATGGGGGGGGGGGCATTAATTACAATGGGGGGGAATTAATTACAATGGGGGAAATTAATTACAATGGGGGGGGGGGGGCCACTGTGGGAGACATGAAAATGGGGGCCACTGTCACTGTGGGGGACATTAAGTTTAATAAGGATCACTATGGACATTATTTAGAATGGAGGCTGTTGTTGGTGTCATTACTCATTATAACTGTATAGTGTCTGATAGGCCTAGTCCTGAGCTGAGTTATATTACCCTGCCCATACCCTGTATAATAATGTACCCATCCCTGATACCCCTTAGTTATATTACCCCGCTGGAGTAATATAACTAAGGGGTATTAGGATACATTATTATACAGGGCAGGGTAATATAACTCAGGACTAGGCCTATCAGACATTATACAGTTATAATGACATCCACAGCAGCCTCCATTCTAAATAATGTCCATAGTGATCCTTATTAAAAATAATGTCCCCCCACAGGCAGGCAGTGCGGGCGGCGGCGCTCACTCACTGTACCTCACGCACTGCGTGACGTACAGTGAGTGAGGTGAGCACCGCCGCCCGCACTACCTGCCTGTCTGTTACCGCCCGCCCGGAGCAGTGCTGAGAAAGAAGCCTGAGTGAGAGCCTGAGTCTATGGGACAGTGGGTCACTGTGACCGTCCGTGCAATGTGGTTCCACATTTTTTACAATAGGGAGACACTTATTTCATCGAGCAGTTGTGAGGGGGGGGAGGGAGGGGGAGTTTTTTTGACACTCGTCCTGAGAGAAATTTTACCTAGAAACTGCACTGTACTAGACCTCGCACATAACCACTTACTTGGGGGTCATTTGGGTAGTAGCAAATCACATTTTCGGAGTCCCTTGGTGCCACTTCCCATCATTGAGTTACCTTTTGAAAGAATCGCCATGGATTTGGTGGGTCCCATTGTTAAGTCGGCTAGGGGACACCAATATATCTTGGTTGTGTTGGACTATGCCACACAGTACCCAGAAGCGGTGCCCCTACGAAACATGGCATCTAAAAATATTGACCGGGAATTATTTTTCATGTTCTCCCGCACGGGAATCCCTAAATAAATTCTTATTGACCAGGGTACACCTTTTATGTCAAAGGTCATGAACGAATTATGCTAAATATTTAAAATCACCCAAATGCGTACGTACATCTGTGTACCACCCTCAGACTGACGGGTTAGTCGAGAGATTTAACAAGACCATGAAACAAATGTTAAAGAAAGTGGTAGAAAAGGATGGTCGGGACTGGGGCTGCCTCCTACCCTACCTTATGTTTTCCATCAGAGAGTTGCCCCAGGCTTCTACAGGGTTTTTGCCGTTTGAGTTACTGTATGGCCATCACCCAAGGGGTTTACTAGATATGGCAAAAGAAACCTGGGAGACCAAGGCTACTCCCTATAAAAAGATCATTAAACATGTGGCTCAAATGCAAGATCGGATAGCGACCGTGATGCCAATAGTTAAAGAACATCTGCAAAAAGCTCAGGCGGCCCAAAGCAGAATCTATAACAGGTCAGCCAGGGTTTAGATCCGGGGACAGGGTCCTGATTTTAGTTCCCACTGTGGAAAGTAAATTTCTGGCAAAGTGGCAGGTTCCCTACGAGATTGTGGAAAAAGTAGGCGAGGTGAATTATAAGGTGCACCAACCAGGAAAGAGAAAACCCTTCCAGATTTACCATGTAAATCTGATCAAGCTGTGGAAAGATCGGGAAACACTGGTGGCCACACAGACCATGATTTAAGGTACTTTCACACTTGCGTTGTGAGGATCCGGCAAGCAGTTCCGTTGCCGGAACTGCCTGCCAGATCCGGAAATCCGTATGCAGACGGATATCATTTGTAGATGGATCCAGATGCGGATCCTTTTTTTTTTTTTTGCATTTTTAAAGGTCTGCACAAACCGGGAAACCGGATCTGGTTTTCCGGAACACTCAGTACCGGATCCGGCATTAATACATTTCAATGGGAATTAATGCCGGCATTCCGGCTGCAGTATTTTCTCTGGCCTAATACCGTAAAGGGACTGAACTGAAGACATCCTGATGCATACAGAACGGAATGCTTTCCATTCAGAATGCATTAGGATAAAACTGAAGCGTTTTTTTTCCAGTATTGAGCCCCTAGTGTGAAAGTACCCTAAGGAGGTGTCGCAACCAATTCCCCCAGAATTGGGGGAGGCACAGTGAGGCGCTGTCAGTGCACCAGAAACAGGACGTAAAAGAGTTATGCAGAAAAATACCCAGCTAATAAAACATTACGTAAGAACTGAGCCCCACAGTAGGGTGAATCTGAAGCCCTACAGGATACCAGAAGCATGCAGAAAAGCGGTATGCTCTGAGGTTAAGCGCATGCTTGAACTGGGCGTCATTGAGGAATCTATGAGTGAGTGGTCGAGCCCTATTGTATTAATCCCGAAGCCCAATGGGACTTGGAGGTTCTGCAATGATTTTCGGAAGCTAAATGAAGTATCAAAATTTAATGCGTACCCTATGCCCAGAGTAGAGGAACTAATTGAGAGGCTTGGGAAAGCAAGGTACATCACAACCCTTGAACTTACAAAGGGTTATTGGCAAATGCCATTGTCAGATGAGGCTAAAAAAAAGACGGCATTCTCCACTCCAGAGGGGCTGTTCCAGTACACAGTGATGCCGTTCGGGTTACATGGAGCCCCTGCTACGTTTCAGAGGTTGATGGACCTAATCTTGAGGCCACATAGTGACTACGCTGCCGCTTACCTGGATGATGTGGTAATTTTTTCACCTGATTGGAAAACTCACCTCTGGAAAGTACAGACTGTGATAAGACTCCATTAGTGATGCGGGCCTAACTATAAACCCTGAAAAGTGTGCGGTAGGTCTAGAGGAAGCTAAATACCTGGGCTACATTATTGGTAAAGTGCTGGTTAAACCCCAAGTCAATAAAGTAGAGGCAATACAGTACTGGTCTAAGACCTTAACGAAAAAACAAGTCAGGGCCTTCCTTGGCATCACTGGGTACTACTGTCGGTTCGTACTGAATTTTGCCTCCATCGCAGCACCATTGACTGACTTAATGAAAGGTTCCTGGCCAGCCAGAGTTTGGACCAAGGTGCCATCCTCTTCACCCCAATTGAGAACATGTGGATGGTGACCGACTCTTTCTTCACTTGGAACTGAACTAATGTTCAGGACGCAAGTACCACCTCTCTTTTTGTAGCTACTTGAGGACCCCTCAATCCCAGTTATTGTTCATTTGTCCTATATTGTACTACAGGGATTCGGCGTAACAGATTTTCATGTTGCCCACTCCTTTTGGGTTGATTGGAATGGAGTTGTCTGCCCCTTTTGGGCATCGTCTTACTTCCACTAACCTGCTACTACTTGTTGGCCTCGTTAGGCTCAGCCATACTGTTTGTTCTGTAGTGCTTGCAAGCACTTTATTAAGGTTTCTTGATTCAACGGTTATTCATGGGGACATTCACTATTGCCTTTATCGTTCTCAGCATTGTCAGTGCAAAAGTAACAGACCATATGGGATTTTATTATGTGTAAACTACTAACCCATAATGTAAGGGGATTTAATTCCCCCAGAAAATGCAAGACAGCCTTCACTACATATCTAAAACACCTACTAGATTTTATATGCCGACAGGAATCACATTTTACTCCGTCGTCACACCCAAAATCTTTCCACCGACATTACACTAGATATTTCTCATCCACATATCGTACCAAAAGCAGGGGGGTGATTACTTTGCTTAAAAACTCCTTCCCATATGTGACGACCCAGACCATCATTGATCCAGATGGGAGATATGTTATATTAGTGGGCACATACAAGGAGGAAACCCTATGCATTGTCAATGTGTATGCTCCAACAACAGACCCCATTGCATTCTTTCAGGATGTGGGGCACATTATTGAATCTCTCTCCCACCATAAACGTCTATTGTGCGGAGACTTCAATTTTGTTCTTATCCCTATACTGGACCGCTCGTCCCCTTTGAACCAGCCTCGCTCATGCACCAACTCAACCAGGATACGTTGGGTTCTGGAATCTTTGTCCGTGGCAGATTCTTGGAGAGAGCATAATGGCTCACAGAGAAGCTACACTTACTATTCTCCTGCTCATAAAGTGTATACTCGCATTGACATGATATTGGTGTCTACTAATTGCCTTCCGCATATTTCCTACTCCAGGCACATTGTTTCCCCTTGGTCTGATCATGACATGGTCTTGGCGGAGATTATGTCCTTAAACAAATTTAGCATTCCATACTCTTGGAGACTGAACAAATCCTTACTGACACGACCGGCCGTGTATGATCAGCTCCAAGATGATTTGAGACACTTCTTTACCGAAAATACTACAGCCGATATTCACCCTATGATGTTGTGGCTCACACATAAGGCTTACATGCGAGGGAGACTAATAGGGATGGCCTCTAGGTTAAAAAAAGAGAGGAACTCAACACTACTTGCTTTAGATGCTAAATTGACGAGGTTGGTACGAGCTCATCAACAAACCCCCTCACTTTACCTTCTGAAAGCGATTAAAGATGTTAAGGCTCATTTAAATATGTTACTCTCCAACGGAGAAGGGCCTCTGCTGGACAGCTTCTTACTATTACAGGTAAGCTAATAAACCAAATAAGATGTTAGCTCGCCAACTTAAAGCCAAACAGAAAATCAATCAGGTATTCCAAATCCGTACTAGCTCAGGTCGGATCACTTCAAACCCGGACCTTATATACGACTCATTTCACTCCTTTTACAAAAAACTTTATTCCAACTCTAGGGAAACTCCCGGACCCACAGGGGAAGATCTTTTCTCTTCTACCCCACTCCCCAAACTCACTCCAGAAGCATCAGCAGAGCTGGGGGTGGATGTCTCAGGAGAGGAGGTTGAATTCACGATAAAAAATCTGAAACTGGGTAAGGCCCCAGGTCCTGACGGATTCTCTTCTCTCTACTACAAGAAATTTGCTGCCTCACTAACCCCACACATTACCCAGTATTGTAACAGTCTACTAAAGGGCTCTAAGCCTCCATCAGAGTTTCTATCGGCTAAAATTACAGTATTGCCAAAACCAAACAAAGATCCCATGTCACCTTCCAATTATAGACCCATCTCCCTCCTAAATCTAGACAACAAAATATTCACCTCCATTCTAGCTCGTCGACTTAATAGGCTACTCCCTGATCTTATACATAAGGACCAAACAGGGTTTATCCCCGGGAGAGAAGCCCCAGATAATATTAGAAAAGTTCAAAACTTAATACAGAGGGCCAACAAATCCAATACTCCCCTGGCGGTGCTGGCACTGGATATAGAAAAGGCCTTTGACACTGTAACATGGCAATACCTGCATAGGGTGCTCTCCTATATGGGTTTTGGAGGCCCTTTCATAGCAGCTATACAGTCCTTGTACTCTACACCTGAAGCTAGCCTTAAACTACCTGCCACTAGTTACTCGCCTATTCAAATCCACAGAGGTACACGACAGGGCTGTCCCCTATCCCCGGCTCTATTCGCGCTTGCTATGGAGCCGTTAGCCTCACACATAAGTGCCCATCCTGATATTTCTGGCATTTTGGTCGGAGGGAAAGAGTATAAGTTGAGCCTTTTTGCAGATGATATTTTGTTGTCTATCGCCAACCCGGTCATATCCTTTCCCTCACTAATGAAGGTACTGGATTCCTTTTCATTAGTCTCTGGACTGAAAATGAACCATACTAAATCGGAGCTGCTATTATGTAATGTTAAACCCCATACAAAATCCCTTATTCTACAAAACTTCCCATTTCAACACAGACCTCACCATATCCCATACCTAGGGATACAATTGCCCACCTCAATCGACTCGGTCTATAAAACCAACTTTGTCCCATTATATCGCAAGATTAAAGATGACCTTATGTCTTGGAATACACTACCTGTGTCCTGGGTCGGTAGGATCAATATTATAATAATGGTGGTCCTTCCTAGACTCCTCTATCTATTTAGGTCCTTGCCTGTTCCAATTGTTAGCAAGGATTTAAGAGCTCTTCAGGCTGTCATTATGAAATTTATTTGGGCTAACAAATGTTCCCAATTGCTAGGGCAACGATGTGCCGCCACAAATCCCACGGGGGTCTTTCAGTACCAGATCTTTTAAAATATTACAAGGCAGCCAGATTGGCTCAACTGTTCTTAACTCATTTAGACCCTAAAACACATCCACTCTGGATTCCACTAGAACAGTCTTTGATAGACCCTTATACCTGGAGAGCTCTGACTTGGTCTAACCTCCCACTCCCAGAAGTCATTCGCACCAATTCCATATTATCACACTTTTCCCTTCTTTTATGGAGGTCAGTTAGATTTAAGTTCTCATTGCAGTCGAAAATCTCTCCGCTGACATACCTAATAGGTAACCCTGCTTTCCTCCCAGGCTGCCAAACACTCTCCATGGATTGGTGGATCTCTAACAGGCTGTGCACCCTCTATAGGTTTCAGGCTAGGGGTAAATTGCTTTCTATGTCAGAATTTGAAGACAAATACTCACCCCCTATTCGGGAACGGTTTACAACTAGACAGATTTTTTTCACTTTGTACTGATAATCAGTCTATTGAATTTACTCAGTTTGAACGATTTGTCACCTATTTAATATGCAAGCAGGGCCTTTTATCTCAGATTTATGGAATACTTAATGCTCCCCTGGAGGGAGCTAAGCTTCCTTACATGAGGGCGTGGGAGGAGGATTTGCACGAGAGTTATTCCGCATCCAGATGGCATCAATGTTCACAGACACTCACTAAAGGGTCATGGCAAACTACACTAGCAGAAACTTCTGTAAAAATTTTGCACAGAACCTATCTAGTACCATCCAGATTACATCATATCTATCCTGAAGTTTCTCCTAGATGCTTTAGGGGATGTGAAGAAAATGGTACAATGCTCCACATTTGGTGGACTTGTCCAGTAGTTAGGAGATTTTGGAGCCGGATTAGCAACCTTTTATCATCCATTTTAGGTTGTGCCTATCCGACATCTCTCCAGCTATGTTTATTAGGTGATAAACGAACCTGGTTTCGATACTCCAAATTTAAGCTATCACAATTTATACCATTGGCGGCTAGAATACATATTGCTTATAAATGGAGGTCACTTGCACTTAGTTATCAAGCGGTATTGGACAGGGTCAATAGAATCTTATAGGTGTCTCGCAAAAGATAATAAGACGATGTACAAAAGGCATTTTTGTGGGGAAAAAAACATTTCTCAGCTTTTATTTACATTTGAGCAAAAAATACAAGATGTTCCGCACTGTGAAAATCTCAGAGGACGTGGTCGGAAGCCAAAAGTGACACCTGTGTGGCCAGGAGGATAGTTAGAGAGGTGAAAAAGAATCCAAGAAACACCACCAAGGCCATCCTGGTGAATCTGGGCTCTACTGGTGGCAATGTCTCAAGGCAGACAATCCAACGGACACTGCACACTGCTGGGTTCCACTGATGCAGACCAGGCACACAAAAGCTCGCTTGGCCTTTGCAAAAGCTCATCTGGACAAAGAAGAAGACTTCTGGACTTCTGTGTTTTGGTCAGATGAAACAAAAATTGAATTGTTTGGTCACAATGATGTTTCCTTCATTTGGAGTAAAAAAGGAGAAGCCTTCAACCCAAAGAACACCATCCCCACTGTCAAACATGGTGGAGGGAACCTAATTCTTTGGGTGTGTTTTTCAGCCAATGGACCAGGGAACCTAATGACAGTAAACGACACCATGAAAATAGAGCAATACATGAGGATTCTCAACGACAACATCAGGCAGTCTGCAGAGAAACTTGGCCTTGGGCACCAGTGGACATTTCAGCATGACAATGACCCAAAACACACAGCAAAAGTGGTGAAGAAATGGTTAGCAGACAACAACATTAACGTTTTGGAGTGGCCCAGCCAGACTTCAGACTTGAATCTAATTGAGAATCTGTGGAGGGAGCTAAAGATCAGGGTGATGGCAGGAAGACCCTCCGACCTGAAAGATTTGGAGCTCATTGCTAAAGATGAATGGGCAAAAATACCTGTGGAGACCTGCAAAAAGCTGGTCTGCAATTATAGGAAGTGTTTGATTGCTGTAATAGCCAATAAAGGCTTTTCTATTGATTATTGAGAAGGGTATGAATAATTTGGGACTGGACACTTTTTGCTCAAGTGTAAATAAAAGCTGAGAAATGTTTTTTTTCCCACAATAATGCCTCTTGTACATCGTCTTATTATCTTTTGGGAGACACCTATGTAATTTCCCGTAAAAAAATTACTTGCTGGTTGAATAAAAGTAACTTTAAGTCAAAATTTGCCAGGGGTATGAATAATTATGGGCAGCACTGTGTGTGTATGTATGTATATATATATATATATATATATATATATATATATATATATATATAAATATTCTGTTATTTTTCTCTCTCATTTAACCCATAATAAAAGGTTATAGCTTTATAGCTTTACTGTATTAAGAATAGTGTTTATGCTTACAAACCTAAAACATATTGCTGGTTCATTTACATGCACAATATATGATTACAACAAAACTTTATAAGCATTAAATACATTTTTCTCCAGAGTTTACACGTCAGACCCAAGACTTGGGGCAACGGGTCTCAGATCTGGAGTCCCGCACTGATGATATTGCGGACTCACTGGGCTCCGACAGAGCAGACATTGACTTGCACACTGCGCAATTGGAGGCGCTCGAGTCCAAGATAGAGGACCTTGAAAATCGGTTCCGCAGAGGAAACCTCCGTGTAAGAGGTCTGCCCGAATTATATCTGGACTTACAATCCACCATGACAGCACTATTCACAGCCCTCCTACCACAAGAGGAGCAAAGCCGCCGGAAAATGGACAGGGTCCACAGGGCTTTGGGGAAACCCCGCTCAAGTGATCTACCAAGGGACGTCGTCCTAAAATTTCATCGCCCTGAGGTCAGGGACCTGATCCTGGCTGCAGCCAGAAACATCTCAGAACTATCGGGCCTACCATCGTCTGTGCACTTGTATGCGGATCTTGCGCCATCGACCCTTCGTCGATGACGAGAGCTGAGACCGGTAACTTAAGCGTTGCAGAAGGCATAAGTGAAATACAGATGGGGCTTTCCCTTCGCAATTTCTTTCCAGCTCAACTCTCGGATCCATACAGTCCGATCATTATCAGAGGGTTTAGAGACTTTGCAGCGTGCAGGAATACCGCATGAACACTGGGACAGGACGGAGGCTGCCCCCAAGCCTCAAAGACCAGCTAGGATCTGGACCACGGTGGTACCCACATCGGGTTCTGCGAGCCGCTCACCCAGAACCTGAGCTACCGTGACCAGAGTGACGTCGCCCTCTTGCTAGACCGATGATAAAGTGTCATCATCATACCGAGACACAAGTGTTACCCATTTTTTGCAAAGCCTTGATTTTGCTAACTGTTTTTGTTTTTGTTCTCTTAGTGGCCTTACTCCACTTTTTTTTTCTATTTTTTTTTTTTGGAAGTCCTATACTAGGGATTTGGCTTAGTGGACTTTCTTGCTGCCTCATCTAAGAGGGTTGATGGAGACGGAGATTCGCGCCATTTCTGGGCGAGACTTCCTCTCACCCAACCCGTCATTGTATGCTGACTCGAATCAGCTCTTGCTATACTATGCAATTTGTGCACCTGTTGTATTGTTAACTGTTTTGTTCCTTGACTTCTGTTTTAGAGATCACCCATTTCACAACATGGATAAGGTCCTGCATATAAATGTGGGGGCTCCTGGGATAGAGGACGTCCCTTACACCAGCACACATTTGATCTTTTCATATTATATAGGTTATGTATAAAATTTTGTCCCATAATGTGTGGGGTTTGAAATCGCCTAGAAAACGGAAAACGGCATTTGCTGTGTATCTAAAACATAAACCTGACGTCCTTTGTCTCCAGGAGTCGCACTATACACCCGGGTCCCATCCGAAGTTCTTCCACCCACAGTACTCTAGGTTTTTTTTCATCTACCTTTCAATCAAAAAGCAGGGGTGTGATAACGTTGCTAAAAAAAATATTCCCGATGTCAGTGACGCAATCGATCCTCGACCCAAATGGGAGATTTGTTATTCTGTTGGGAACTTACCGGGAGGAAACATTATGTCTTGTCAATGTGTATGCACCTAATGAGGATCCAGTATCATTTCTGGGTGAGATGGGATCCATTATTAAATCCCTCACTTATCATAAGATCATTTGATGTGGGGACTTTAACCTTACTATTAATTCCATTTTGGACCATTCACCCCCCCCCCCCCGCCCAACCACGTCCTCGTTCACACGATATCAAGATCCGAAAGGTCTTAGAGTCTTTAAACCTAGCTGACACGTGTAGGAAACATAATGGGCCACAAAGGAGTTACACTTATTACTCACCCATATACCAGTTATATACGCGCATCGACATGATATTCACCTCCACGACTCTTCTCCCTTATGTCTTATACGCTAGACACATCCTCTCTTCCTGGTCAGACCACGACATAGTGCTGACCGAGATTGCTAGTGCTGAGAGTACCTCTTCGGCTTATACGTGGAGACTTAATGAGTCCTTACTAACACGCCCTGGACTGGTTGACCAGCTTCAAAACGGACATTCAGAATTTTTTTAGGGATAATGTTACAGCCGACTCTGACCCTATGATAGTGTGGCTAACCCACAAAGCTTTTATGAGGGGGAAATTTATTAGTGTAGCCTCACGTATGAAACGAGATCGACTGAAACTCAGAGAGCTTTAGAAGCTAAACTTGAAAGATTAGTATGGGCACATCAGAGATCCCCTTCTCTATATCTACTAAAAGCCATTAAAGACACTAAATTGCAACTAAACGCTATCCTTTCTAACAATACAGAGAAGGCCTTACGTTGAACAGCTTCATACTATTATAGATATGCAAACAAGCCTGATAAGATGTTAGCTTCCCAGCTTAAAGCAAAACAGAAAATTAACCAGGTTTTTCAGCTACGTACATGTTCAAGTCAACTTACCTCTAATTCGGATACTATACATCAAATGTTTTTCTCCTTTTATCAGAAATTATACTCCACCCCCAGACCCCCCCCCCCCCCCCCCCGCTCCCGATTCCTTTATACAGAACTTTTTAACAACAGTCCCTATTCCCCGGATAACGTCAGAGACTTCGTCAGAACTAGGCAGACCGATATCCAATAATGAAGTTGAACACACTATAAGTGATCTAAAGTTAGGTAAAGCTCCCAGTCCTGATGGCTTCTCGGCACTATATTATGAAAAATTTGCCCCATTACTTTCTACACATATTGCGAAATATTGCAACCTCCTCCTGCAAGGACATACCCCCCAGCAGAATTTCTACAGGCCAATAGCACAGTTATTCTTAAGCCCAACAAGGACCCTTTGAATCCTTCCAACTACAGACCCATATCCCTCCTTAATCTAGACAACAAAATATTTACATCCATCTTAGCTCGTCGGTTAAACACCATCTTACCAGATCTCATACATAAGGACCAGGTGGGGTTTATACCTGGGAGAGAAGCCCCTGACAATATTAGAAAGGTCTTGAATCTCATTCAAGGAGCTAACCGGAACAATATTACTCTAGCACTGTTAGCTTTAGACATTGAAAAAGCCTTTGACTCGGTTACTTGGGATTATCTATACAAAGTCCTATCTAGAATGGGTGTGGACGGCCCATTCCTCGCGGCAGTAGGTTCTTTATATTCTTGCCCTGAGGCACACCTTAAACTCCCCACCTCTTGCCCATCCCCTATACGGATACACAGAGGTACGCGACAAGGGTGCCCCTTATCCCCAGCTCTTTTTGCCATGGCAATGGAACCCTTGGCCATTCACATTAGAAGCAACCCTGATATCAGGGGATTAACTGTAGAAGGGGCAGAATATAAATTTAGCTTACGACCTACTACTGTCCGTTACCAATCCCATCATGTCCCTCCCAAATTTACTACATAAACTGCAAGCCTTTTCAGAGGTATCTGGTCTTAAAATTAATTACAATAAGTCGGAATTACTTCTCTGTAATGTTTCCCCACAAATGAAAGAGCTACTTCTAGGAAATTTCCCCTTTCAGTACAAGCCACACTATATCTCTTATCTAGGGACGCTGTTACCAACCAAAATTGATCTGGTATATAGAACTAACTTTCGCCTGATGTACCGTAAAATCAGACGGGACCTGAAATCTTGAAGCTCTTTACAGGTTTCATGGGTCGGCAGGATTCACATAATTAAAATGGTAGTCCTTCCGAGACTTCTATACCTGTTTAGGACCCTCCCAGTCCCTGTTCCCTCAGCCGACTTAAAGACCCTACAGAGGGACATTATGAAGTTCATTTGGGCTAATAAGAGACCACGCATACCTAAATCAACTATGTGTAGGCGCAAAGCACAGGGGGGATTGTCAGTTCCAGATTTATTCAAATACTACAGATCCGCAAAATTGGCCCAACTATTTTTAACACATTTAGAAAGGAAGAAACAACCACTCTGGGTCACGCTAGAGATGTCTAACATGACTCCCTATACTTTGACGGCCTTGATATTAATAGTTCCTTCGCTACCACCGATCATCCGCACTACCTCTCTTTTATCACATTATTCATTGATCCTCTGGAGATCAGTACGTTTTAAGTACAAATTGCAATCTGCACCATTGCCACTGACTCCGATTTTTGGTAACCCACTGTTCCGCCCAGGTTTGCATTACTCCACCTTCATATGGTGGATTAATGAGAATCTATGTTCCCTGCATAAATTCCTGCGAAGGGGAAAATTGGAACCAAAGGGCGACTTTGTAGAAAAACACTCCCCACCCACAGGGGAACACTTCAATGTTAATAGGATATTCTCATTCCTGCACTCATTGATTGGATCCACCCAGAAACTAGATTTTACCCCTTTTGAAAGAACGATGGCCTACTTCCTATGTAAACAGGGACTACTGTCCAGAATATATGGGCTCATTGACGTTCATCCTGAAGGGGTAAAACTCCCATATATGTTAGCATGGGAAAGCGACTTGGGTTCAGAATCTTCTATATCTAAGTGGCATCAACGCTCCCAAACGCTTACGAAGGGCTCCTGGCAGGTCACGCTGGCGGAGACTTCTATCAAAATCTTGCATAGAACATACATGGTGCCGTCCAGGCTACATCATATGTACCCAGAAGTATCCCCGAAATGCTTTGGAGGGTGTGACATGGACGGCACGATGCTACACATATGGTGGAACTGTGCAGTGATCATGCGTTTTTGGGTTCAAATCTGTTCCTTGGTCGCAATGACCCTAGGGTGTAATTATCCTGCTACAATCTCACACTGCTTATTGGGCGACAAGCCTTCATTATTATTATTATTATTATTTATTATTTAAGCGCCATTCATTCCATAGCGCTGTACATATGATAAGGGGTGCACATACATAATACAGACAATTGCACTAATCATAAACAAAATGAGTTACAAACTGGTACAGAAGGAGAGGTTATCGTTCCCCAGATTTATACTATCACAATGTATATTACTAGCAGCAAGAATTCATGTAGCCTTCAAATTGCGCTCATCCTCACTTAGCTTTCAGGCTGTCATAGATAGGGTTAATAAATTACTCTTATGTGAATGATTGACAGCAATAAGATCTGACTCAATAGTCAATTTTGAAAAAGTATGGGAACCTTGGCTGTCATCAGCAAATTTGGTGGACCTTAGATACACCTTGACATTATAAATTGATAAATGTGTACTATGCAGGCCTATTGTCTACTCATATTGTCATTACTGGATTAATCTCAATTGTACTTGTTATTCTGTTCTTTATGGCAATATCTATTGACTTTGTCTATATTTTCAATATTGACACAAAATGTAATAACATGATCTCAAATAAATGATCTTTGAAACAAAATCATTTTTTCTCAACGTGATAAGGCTCCAGACTTGTATTATGGGTTCAATGAGGGAGAAAATAAATCTGAAGAAAAAAAAATCTGAAACCTTGGATCTCTACATGCAGGGCTGTTACTTACCTCCAGGCTACAGTTTTATCATATTGAGGACTGTGCTTTTTCTATACTTAGAATGCTAACATATATTACTTGTTTTATTATAATCATATGTTGTGCCTGTGAATAAAACAGCAATATGTATATTCGTTTTCTAAGCATAGGACACCGCTCTTCCCTCAGCATGCTGATGTCTAGTCCTGTCAATCAAGAATAAGGAGAATATGCAGAGCACAGGGAGTGTTACAAAGGCAGTGCTCCAATGATTCAGTCCTGTCCTCTGGTTCTTTGTTCTATGGGGGGGGGGGGGGGGGTCATTTAACTTATTTGAAATATGCCTAAATTAGGCGTATTTGAGGCACAGACGGCAGCGCAACGGTTAGCTGCACCACTCTCTGAGACTTTTGCCCTGTCACGCCAGGTCTAAAATTGTGGGCGGGGATGGGGGGGACGGGTCTCATTCATCATTTATAGTGCCTGTTTTAGGTGTATAAAATGGTCTAAATGTAAGAGAGTTTGGAAGCCATCATACATTTAGAATTGATGCTGAATGTGCTGAAGTTATGGAGCGCTGCACCTCTTCATAACTCCACCGCCAGCTATTATTAAGCCTTTATTAAGACCGGTATCTAAAAAGACAGTCTAAATTAGTGTGCACATACACTACTCACCTAAATAATTATTAGGAATACCATACTAATACGGTGTTGGACCCCCTTTTGCCTTCAGAACTGCGTTAATTCTACGTGGCATTGATTCCACAAGGTGCCGATAGCATTCTTTAGAAATGTTGGCCCATATTGATAGGATAGCATCTTACAGTTGATGGAGATTTGAGGGATGCACATCCAGGGCACGAAGCTCCTGTTCCACCACATCCCAAAGATGTTCTATTGGGTTGAGATCTGGTGACTGTGGGGCCATTTTAGTACAGTGAACTCATTGTCATGTTCAAGAAACCAATTTGAAATGATTCGAGCTTTGTGACATGGTGCATTATCCTGCTGGAAGTAGCCATCAGAGGATGGGTACATGGTGGTCATGAAGGGATGGACATGGTCAGAAACAATGCTCAGGTAGCCTGTGGCATTTAAACGATGGCCAATTGGCACTAAGGGGCCTAAAGTGTGCCCAGAAAACACCCCCCACACCATTACACCACCACCACCAGCCTGCACAGTGGTAACAAGGCATGATGGTACATGTTCTCATTCTGTTTACGCCAAATTCGGACTCTACCATTTGAATGTCTCAACAGAAATCAAGACTCATCAGACCAGGCAACATTTTTCCAGTCTTCAACAGTCCAATTTTGGTGAGCTCGTGCAAATTGTAGCCTCTTTTTCCTATTTGTAGTGGAGATGAGTGGTACCCCGTGGGGTCTTCTGCTGTTGTAGCCCACCTTTCTTTCCCATTCTGACATTCAGTTTGGAGTTCAGGAGATTGTCTCGACCAGGACCACAACCCTACATGCATTGAAGCAACTGCCATGTGATTGGTTGACTAGATAATCGCATTAATGAGAAATAGAACAGGTGTTCCTAATAATTCTTTAGGTGAGTGTATATATATATATATAGGTTGATATGCATATTTTTTCTGTCCTTTGTGCACATATATAGTTTGTTATCAGGACTCTTTCTTGCTTAAAGTTCTCGTATCCCATTTTCAATTACTCTGCTGTCAATTCTAACATAAGGGTTTTCCAGGATCATGATCTTTATGACCTATCCTCAGGATTGGTCATTAATATCTGATTGGTTAGTGTCCAAAACTGAGTAACCCCCACTTATCTTCTGTTCCCTGCAGCCTCCAGGGCTGGAACTAGCAATGTGAATGGAACAGTAGGCACAGGTCTGTTGAAAGTGAAAGGGCCATGTTAGGTTGCTTGTCATGGACGGTGTACAGGAAACAAGACAAAGCAACATGCATATATGACTCACTGGATCCAAAGCTAAGGAACCAAAAGGGAGACCCCTGCACAAGACCTGAGACTTTCCCTGGCTGCTCAGCCTATGCAAAGATCCCAGAGGTGGATGGTTGCATATCCACGTACCTCGACTATATAACCCCTGAACACCCTACAATAGTGAGGGGACACGACCACCGGCTCCCTACACCAGACACGGAGGGAGTCAGGGTCACCTGGGATCCAGCAAACAGAAAACAACAGATAAATGTTCAGCACTTAACTTTGTAGTAGACTGGAAAACAAGATCAGCATGCACACACACTCCAGGAAGTAGTATAAGCCGCCCAGTAATGCATTATGGGGAGGAATTTAAAGGGAAGCAATCAGTCCAACTACATGACAGCTGAGAGAGGCTAACGAGATGAGGAACTGAACATCACAACAAACAAACTCAAGGAGGAGGTTCTGAAAGGCTTCTGTCAGAGCTTCTCAGCTGTCTGGTTGTGACATTGCTGCAGCCTAGCTCCCACTGAAGTGGATGAATGCTGAGCTGCAGTAACCTGGCAAGGCCACTACACTTTGAATGGAGCTGTTTCTCCTATTGCATTCAGAGTGCTAGTTCCAGCACCAGAAGCTGCAGGGAACAGCTAATCAATGGGAGTGGTGGTTGTCGGACCCTCACTGATTATATATTAGTGATCTATTCTGAGGATAGATCATCAATATCAGGAGACTGGAAAAAAACGTTTAATAGAGAAAGTCTCCCATTCAAGATCCTCGATATTTAGCTAGGGGCTAAAAAGAGCACCAAACATACGTGAGGACCCAGCATATCCATTTATTTTACGAGGACAACCTACAATTTTAAGTAGAAACTGTGTAATACTTGATATCCTCTGGGTGGCACTGTAGGAACACTTGCCTATCCTGTACAAGCAGTGGGACACATTGTGATTAGCTTCTCTAACAAAATGTTTAAAGCAGAAAATGTTCATCATTAGAATAAGACAAAGTAGTAGATGTCTTTAGTCGATTGGATTTGGAAGTCAATAGTATTTGAAATTATATTTAACTATTAAAATGTAGCCCTAATGATGTGTATGTCTTTATTGCTTACTTGTCTTTTCAATGTGAGAATTAGTTGTTCCACTCCTACACAAACCTTACTAGCAAAGTGGATGAACTCAGATGTGCTGTCCTTGAAAGCGCTACTGCTTGATACAATGCAATAACTCAAAACCTTTTTCTTACACAAACCCCAATGTAGTGTCTTAAAGTCTTTGTTCTGGATTTAAATACATGATTATTTATTGGCTATTCTGTGCAAATTGCTGTAAATCTATAATAACCTAGACTTTGCCCTCTTGGATATGTGTGTCAATTCTCTGCAGGTAAAATCTTTGAGATCAGCACTCAAGAGATAGCACAAAGAGGTGGAAAGCTTACACTAGAAAACTATGAAATGTTAAAAAATGGCATACAAATACAAAGATACTTCTTACCTTTGGAAATAGTGTCCACAAAACATGAAGAGGAGCATCTTACATCCCATAGTATCACATGCTTGGTTATACAATATGACCACAAACGGAATTAGGAATGAAGGTAGCTCCTGGATAAACCAGCCAAGCTTTGCTGGAAGCAGAATATGAGTTTGTTTAGATGTTTGTAGAATATACTTCCCATATCGAGCAGGCTTGTGTCCTTGCCTTAAAAAAAATAAGAATCCTAAGGTTACTATAAATATACTCATATAAAAATCCAAGTCTTGGTTACAGTACATTCTTCAGTTTGGCGTTGACTCAGGATCACAGGCTGTATTGCACGTCTCAGGAACTCTGCAATGTTGTCATATCCACCTCTCCTTTCACTGTAATACTACCAGTAGAAACTCATCACTCTTGAGCTGCTTGAAGAATGTTTTGAGATATTATCCGTCCTGGGTAAAAGAAGTACAATGAGAATAAGCAAAAAAATAAAAATAGAAACTTATTGAATAAAAGTAAGCATTTTTCTTATTAAATCAAGGTATATTTACATAGCACAATATATAATTAGTACTAAATATTTAATTTCTTCTATGAACTTAGGAAATAAATTTTTTGGAGCTAGGTTCATTCACTTTTTAGTCAAATATTTGTTTATTGAATTAGGCTACTTTCACACTATCGTTTTGGCTTTCCGTTTGTGAGATCCGTTCAGGGCTCTCGGAAGCGGTTCAAAACAGATCAGTTTTGCCCTAATGCATTCTGAATGGAAAAGGATCCGCATCAGTTTGCCTCCGTCCAGTCACCATTCCACTCTGGAGGCGGACACCAAAATGCTGCTTGCAGCGTTTTGCTGTCCGTCTGATGAAGCGGAGCTGTCATGGTCCCTCAGGTGACTGTCAGGAAATCAAGGAGATTGGCTGAGCATGGAGGAATCTAACAGCCTCCTTGATTTATCTTGATTCAGTGTTGATAGTGTTAATGACCACTTCCCTTTTCTCAGCTGTTGCTCGGTGGTCTTCACTTCTACCCTTTATAGTCTCACCACACCCTTCTGACTGTGCGGTTGATAGCTTCATTTGGGTTTGGCTGAGCTGGTGTGAGATCCTCTGTGGTGTTCCTGTTCTTCCATCTCTACAGAAGTTAGGTGTCACGTTGTTGTATCTGGGCCTGAGACAGAGACTTCCATTCATCCATCTGGGGAGGAATGGGTTGTCTCTGGTCCTATACTTATTCCAGGGCCTTATAGAGAAATCAGGGCCTAGGTATACTGCTTATGAATATTCCTACCTTCAAGGTCTATTCATATTGATAGGTAGTCACGGCCAGGATTAGGGTTGTCTAGGAGGTGACCTGTTTCTTCCCTAGTTTCCTGGCCCAGTTACTATTCGCTTCCCTCCTGTGTTCAGTGTGGAGTTTCCCCCCCACACTGATCGTGACAGGAGCCAAATGGATCCGTCCCCATTGACTTTCAATGGTGTTCAAGACGGATCCTTCATGCCTATAGAAGACATAATACACCCAGATACGTTCATGACGGAAGCATGCGGTTGTATTATTGTAACTGAAGCGTTTTTGCAGATCCATGATGGATCCACAAAAAACTCTAGTGTGAAAGTAGCCTTAGAAACATTTACAAATAACACGAAAATGGTAAATGTGTACAGAGATAGTCATGGCAATCAATCAGATAATAGCCTGATACAGATTAATCAGTATATAGATGGAGAGGTATACATAATGAGTATTAAAGATCACATTGGTTGATTGAGCAGCCCAATCCCATGGAGGTGGAGATCGCACACCATTTCTAGACCTAATCGGAGGAGAGTGTTATTGTTAAGTGTGTGGGAGGTGGGGGGGAGAGTCACTGCAGGGATCTTTTGAAGTGTAGCCAGGGGTGCCGCATACGCTCAAAGCGATCATGGGTTCCAATCGGAATATCTCGTCTACTTTGTCAATCCATCGACGCTTTTTAGGTGGCTCAGAACTCAGCCATTTAGTTGGAATTAGTAATTTAGCTGCTGTAATGAGATGAGTCGTGAGGGATCTCCTGTGAAGCTTAAGCCATAATAGAATTGTCTCCTTACATAAAGTGATCGGCTCATCACAAACCTGGCGTATAACGTCTCCAACCTCCTTCCAGAAGGTTGGGATCCCAGCACACCCCCACCAAATGTGAGAAATGGTCCCAGAGGCCTTTCCACATCTCCAGCATTTATTAGTGGATCTGTATCCTCTGGAGTATAGAAAAGCATGGGTCTTATACCAGCGGGTGAGTATTTTATAGGAATTCTCTGTACAAACGCAGCGAGAGAATCCGTGTGATCGGAGTAGTACTTGTTTAGCTTCTGCTGGTGAGAAAGCTCTGCCTAGTTCTTTTTCCCATTCTCGCATGAAAGGTAGGTGATCTGACTGTACTGGCATAGCTAGGGCTTTATAGGTCCTGGATATTCATTTTGAAGTGGCTTATCAGCTATAGCTTGCTCGAACCAGGTGAGGAGCCGAGGGTGGGAATAAGTCAGCAGAAATTTGTGACATATCGATTGGAATTGGTAGTAATGCAACCTCTGTGACCCAGAAACTCCCAAGATCTCTTCTAAGGCTGGGAGAGAAGGGAAACATAACATTACTGAGCAGCGAGGAGATAGGTAGATCCATCTTATGCCAAAACTCCGCCAAGTTTTCCAATTTTAGATTAGGGAGCAGATATGGTAAGTACTTGGCCGAGGTAAGAGGCTTATGGGGAGGGAGCAAGCACTAGGGATCTGTGCTGCTTCTGCCAAACACTAAGCATTCCTCTAGTGAAAGGGTTAGAGATAGTTTGTAGGCAATGAAGATGTGTAGTAACCCACAGCAAATGATGCCATCCAGATGGTATCTAGAAGGGATTTCTCCAGTTCTGTTGAGAGTAAGTGGGTTTTTGGTTGAACAAACTCTGACCTTCTACACATCTCGATGGCTGTATAGTACATGTGAACATCTGGAAGGCCGGATGTCACATGGCGCCAAAGGCGCACTCGGTCTTCCATAAGCCACAGACCTGCTGCTTAGCTTCTGGAGCGAGGATCTGTGTTTGGCCTCGTTCCCAGGGCGGCTTTGCTAGCTGGGAGGCTCCCTGCTCCTAGGTCTGCCTTGAGCGCCGAGCTGACCACTCGGTGCTCGACTTGTCCATGTGGCGCTGGCCACGTCACATGACCCTCACTCCCCACTATAAATACAGGCAGCATGCTGGCCACAGGTTGCCTGTTACTTCTAGGTTCCTGGCTATTTGTTGGACTACTGAATACTACCTGATCCTGTTCCCTGACGATCCTTTGCCTGCTCCTCCTGTACTGCGCATCTCTCCTGGTATCCTGACCCCGGCTTCCACCTGACGATTCTTTCCGGACTCCTGTTGTACTTCGTTTCTCTCCTGGTATTTGACCTTGGCTTTTCCTGACTATTCTCTGCTCATTCCTTAGTACTGCGTAGCTCTCTAGGTATTGACCCAGTCCGTTCACGTTCCGTTATTTGTCTTGTCTGTCTTCCCAGCACGTATCCTAAGTTAGGGACTGCCGTCTAGTTGTCCCCTGTCATTATAAACATAGAAACATAGAATGTGTCGGCAGATAAGAACCATTTGGCCCATCTAGTCTGCCCAATATACTAAATACTATGGATAGCCCCTGGCCCTATCTTACATGAAGGATGGCCTTATGCCTATCCCATGCATGCTTAAACTCCTCCACTGTATTTGCAGCTGCCACTTCTGCAGGAATGCTATTCCATGCATCCACTACTCTCTCAGTAAAGTAATACTTCCTGATATTACTGTTAAACCTTTGCCCCTCTAATTTAAAACTATGTCCTCTTGTAGCAGTTGTTCTTCTTTTAAATCTTCTCTCGTCTTTTACCTTGTTGATTCCCTTTATGTATTTAGCAGTTTCTCTCATCTCCCCTCTGTCTCGTCTTTCTTCCAAGCTATACATGTTAAGGTCCTTTAATCTTTCCTGGTAAGTTTTATCCTGCAATCCATGTACCAGTTTAGTAGCTCTTCTCTGAACTCTCTCCAAGTATCAATATCCTTCTGGAGACATGGTCTCCAGCAGGGGCGGGCTGGGCAGGGGGGCAGACAGGAAATTTCCCCCCAGGCCGCCCTAAAAAAACGCCCATCTTTAACAAAAATTATTTATATTTTTTATTCTTCAGGGATGCACCGCCGATCACCACAGGCGGCGCGGCCCTGGATATAATTGCAGCGGCGCGGGGGGGTTGTGTGCTGTGGGGCAGGGGAGGGACTCAGGGAGAGGCGTGTCCCTCCCCTGTTCTTCTGATAGGCCCCAGGCACTAATGCCTGCAGCCTATCAGACGCCGGCTCAGGCAGCGCGATGACGTCATTATCATCGCGCCGCCTGAGTCGGGCGGCACACAGCAGGGACACAGGCCGGAAGAGGCCTGCATCGCTGCGGATGGAGGTAAGTATTAGTGTTTTTTTTTTTTTTTTTCTTTGCGGGGGGAGCTGGAACTATGCGGGGGGGCTGGCACTATGGGGGGGATCTGGCACTATTGGGGGGGGGGATCTGGCACTATTGGGGGGGATCTGGCACTATTGGGGGGGATCTGGCACTATAGGGGGGGCTGGCACTATAGGGGGATCTGGAACTATTGGGGGGGATCTGGCACTATTGGGGGGGATCTGGCACTATAGGGGGGCTGGCACTATAAGGGATCTGGCACTATTGGGGGGGATCTGGCACTATGGGGGGCTTGCACTATAGGGGGGCTGGCACTATGGGGGAGCTAGCACTATGGGGGGAGCTGGCACTATGGGGGGAGCTGGCACTATGGGGGGGAGCTGGCACTATGGGGGGAGCTGGCACTATGGGGGGAGCTGGCACTATGGGGGGGAGCTGGCACTATGGGGGGGGGAGCTGGCACTATGGGGGGCCTTACACTATGAGGGGAGCTGGCACTATTGGAGGAGCTGGCACTATGGGGGCATTTCTTACTGGCAAATTATGGGGGGGCACCATGGGGGAGAGGAGCACTATGGGGGTATCTTGGGGCTCTAAAGTGGCTTTTTTAATTATTGGCACATTCTGGGGGGGGCACTATAGGGGAGAGCAGCACTATGGGGCATCTGGTGTTACTATAGGGGCATTATTTGGGGGCACTATGGGGAAGTGGGGGCTCTAAAGGGGCCTTTTGTATTGGATCATTATGGGGGCACTATGGCATTTGGTGGCACTAAGGGGGCATTTTTTACTGGCACATTATGGGAGGCACTATAGGGGAGAGCGGCACTATGGGGCATTATTTGGGGCACTATGGGGGAGTGGAGCACTATTGGGGCATATGGTGGCACTAAGAAGGGGCATTTTTTTACTGGCACATTGTGGGGGAGAGGAGCACTATAGGGGCATCTGCTGGGGCACTAAGAAGGGGCATTTTTTTTACTGGCATATTATGGGGGACACTATGGGGAAGGGGGAGAGGAGCACTATGAGGGCATTTACTGGGGCACTATATAGGGGTATTTTATACTGGCATACATTATGGAGACATTAGCTCAACTGCGGGCACTAAGCGGGGGTGTTTCATGTACTGTCATATTATAGGGAGAATTAGTACTACTAGGGGGTATTATGGGGAGCTTTACTACTACTGGGGGGCTATGAGGAACATGATTACTATGGCACTAAAGGGGCATTATTACTACTAAGTGTGCTCTGGCAGATAATTATTTCTATTGGTGGGATTTTGGGGAGCACTGTTACTTTGGGGGCACCCTGGCATAGTATCAGCTTAGCACAATTATTTTTGGGGGACATTATCTTTATACTATTAGTGTCTGGGCGCAGTTATTTTTTAGAGCACTGTGTGCCAATAATTGTTTAAGGGGGCACTATCTGTGCTGTAGTAGTATTCCCAGGGGTACTGTTTCTGCAGTATAGTATTGGGGGCACAGCGGGCACAGTATTGGGGGCACTATCTGTGTGGTAGCAGTATTTCCAGGGGGACTGTTTCTGCAGTATAGTATTGGGGGTGGCAGGAAAGGGTGTTCAGAAGATGTGAAGATGATGGAAATGTGGGAAACTAATGTCTGTTTGTCAATCTCTGCAGAGACGGGAGATGGCAGAAAAATCCGAATGGCGGTCTGGGCTGAATGGAGAAGATAAAGAAAGAGAACATCTACAACAAAGGTGACATCACTGGATGTAAGAGGTATGGGGCGCTATGTAGGAGAGAAGATACTCCGGCTCCTCCCCCTGCCATTTGCAGAAGGAGAATTCAGAGCTGGGTGAGGACAACGAAAGGGGGCAGCAGGCCACGGGCGGTTGACAGATGGTGGGGGGAACCACAGGCTTTGAGCAGGATGTGGGGAGGGAGGAGAGCGGAGGAGCTTCCTGGCTGCAGCCTGCTGTTTATTGTATAATGTGAAGCAGGAAGTGCAGCCAGGACAGGCCTCCCCTCTCCGTATGATGTGTAGAGACAGGCAGCAACTATAGAATGTCAGCTGTACAGTGTTTGTTGGGAGGGGCCAATTATATGTAGGAGGGGCTTTTAATAATGGGCGTGGCTGAAATGGGCCACTTGACTGGATTTGCCCCCCAGGACTAAGGCTGCCAGCCCTCCCCTGGACTCTCCAGTACTGAGCTCCAAATGAGGTCTCACTAGTGCTCTGTAGAGCGGCAGGAGCACCTCCCTCTTTCTACTGGTAATTCCTCTCCCTATACACCCAAGCATTCTGCTAGCATTTCCTGCTGCTCTCTGACATTGTCTGCCTACCTTTTAAGTCTTCTGAAATAATGATCCCTAAATCCCTTTCCTCAGATACTGATTTTATATTCTGCTCTTGGGTTTTTACATCCCAGGTGCATTATCTTGCACTTATCAACATTAAATTTTAGTTGCCAGATTTTTGACCATTCCTCTAGTTTTCATAAGTCCTTTTCCATTTGGTGTATCCCTCCAGGAACATCAACCCTGTTACAAATCTTTGTATCATCAGCAAAAAGACCCACCTTACCATTGAGGCCTTCTGCAATTTCGCTGATAAAGATATTAAACAATATGGGTCCCAGAACAGATCCCTGAGGTACCCCACTGGTAACAAGACGATGGTCTGAATATACTCCATTGACTACAACCCTCTGTTGCCTGTCCCTCAGCCACTTCCTAATCCATTCAACAATATGGGAGTCCAAGCCCAAAGACTGCACTTTATTGATAAGCCTTCTATGTGGGACAGTATCAAACGCCTTACTAAAGTCTAGATAAGCGATGTCTACTGCACCTCCTCCATCTATTATTTTAGTCACCCAATCACAAAAATCAATAAGATTAGTTTGACATGATCTTCCTGAAGTAAACCCATGCTGTTTTTTTATCTTTCAATCCATGGGTGTCACGGACGGTGTACAGAAAACAAGACAAAGCAACATGCATATATGACTCACTGGATCCAAAGCTAATTAACCAAAAGGGAGACCCCTGCAACAAGACCTGTCACTTTCCCTGGCTGCTCAGCCTATGCAAAGATCCCAAAGGTGGATGGTTGCATATCCACGTACCTCGACTATATAACCCCTGAACACCCTACAATAGTGAGGGGACACGACCACCGGCTCCCTACACCAGACACGGAGGGAGTCAGGGTCACCTGGGATCCAGCAAACAGAAAATAACAGATAAATGTACAGCACTTAACTTTGTAGCAGACTAGGAAACAAGATCAGCATGCACACACACTCCAGGAAGAAGTATAAGCCACCCAGTAATGCATTATGGGGCGGAATTTAAAGGGATGCAATCAGTCCAACTACATGACAGCTGAGAGAGGCTAACGAGATGAGGAACTGAACATCACAAAAAAGAAAACTCAAGGAGGAGGTTCTGAAAGGCTTCTGTCAGAGCTTCTCAGCTGTCTGGTTGTGACAGTACCCCTCCCTCTACGAGTGGACTCCGGACACTCAGAGCCCACCTTCTCAGGATGGGACCTATGGAAAGCCCTGATGAGACAAGAGGCCTTAATGTCCGTCACTGGGACCCACATCCTCTCCTCAGGACCATAACCCTCCCAATGAACAAGGTAGTGGAGAGAACCGCGGACAAGCCGAGAATCCACAATCCTAGAGACCTGAAATTCAAGATTCCCATCAACCATATTCGGAGGAGGAGGCAAAGGCGAGGGTACAATGGGTTGAACATAAGGTTTCAATAAGGACTTATGAAAAACATTATGGATCTTCCAAGTCTGAGGAAGATCAAGACGGTAGGCAACAGGATTGATGACAGACAGGATTTTGTAAGGCCCAATAAACCTAGGACCCAACTTCCAGGAGGGAACCTTCAATTTGATATTCTTGGTAGACAACCACACCAGATCACCAACATTCAGGTTCGGACCAAGCACACGTCTCTTATCTGCCACACGCTTATATCTCTCACTCATGCTCTTTAGATTATCCTGAATCTTTTGCCAAATAGATGACAAAGACGAGGAGAATCTGTCCTCATCAGGTAAACCAGAAGACCCCTCTCCCGAGAAAGTCCCAAACTGCGGATGAAACCCATATGCACCAAAAAATGGTGACTTATCAGAGGACTCCTGACGACGGTTATTTAAAGCAAACTCAGCAAGGGACAAAAAAGAACACCAATCCTCCTGATTCTCCGCCACAAAACAGCGCAGATATGTCTCCAGATTCTGATTGGCGCGCTCCGTCTGGCCATTCGACTGCGGGTGGAAAGCAGAAGAGAATGACAACCGAACCCCCAAGTGAGAACAGAAAGCCTTCCAGAATCTGGAAACAAACTGCGTGCCCCTATCAGAGACTATGTCTGAAGGAATACCGTGCAATTTGACAATGTGATCAATAAATGCCTGCGCCAGCGTCTTAGCATTGGGCAAACCAGGAAAAGGGATGAAATGCACCATTTTGCTAAAACGGTCCACCACCACCAGAATCACAGTCTTCCCCGAGGAACGAGGCAGGTCCGTTATGAAGTCCATGGACTGATGTGTCCAAGGACGGGAAGGAATGGGTAAGGGAAGGAGTGGACCTGACGGCCGTGAATGAGGGACTTTGGCACGAGCGCAAGTCTCGCAGGCTGCCACAAAACCCTCAAACGACTTACGAAGCGCAGGCCACCAGAATCTCCGAGCGATGAGATCCAGTGTGGCTCTTGCCCCCGGGTGCCCAGCAAGGACCGTATCGTGGTGTTCCTTAAAAATCTTGTGTCTTAAAGCGAGAGGCACAAACAACCTCCCGGGAGGACAAAGATCAGGAGCCTCTGACTGGGCTGCCTGCACCTCTGCCTCCAATTCAGAAAAAAGAGCAGAGACCACCACACCTTCGGCCAAAATGGGACGCGGGTCTTCAAAATTCCCGCCTCCCGGAAAACAACGTGACAGGGCATCTGCCTTCACATTCTTAACCCCAGGGCGGAATGTGACAACAAAATTAAATCTTGAAAAGAACAAAGACCATCTGGCCTGTCTCGGGTTCAGACGCTTGGCTGACTCCAAGTAGGCCAGATTTTTATGGTCAGTAAACACGGTAATAGGGTGTCTGGCTCCCTCTAGCCAATGGCGCCATTCCTCAAAAGCCAACTTGATGGCCAACAATTCCCTATCTCCCACATTGTAATTTCTCTCTGCGGAGGAGAGTTTTTTCGAGAAAAAGGCACACGGTCGCCATTTGGCAGGAGAGGAACCCTGAGACAAGACCGCACCCACACCCACCTCAGAAGCATCAACCTCAACTATGAAGGGTAAAGAAATATCAGGTTGCACCAAGATGGGAGCGGAAGCAAAACTCTCCTTGATATTAGAAAAAGCCTTACGAGCCTCTACCGACCAAGAAGAAAAATCTACCCCCTTTCTGGTCATATCAGTGAGTGGTTTAACAATAGAGGAATAATTCAAAATAAACTTCCTGTAATAATTGGCAAAGCCCAAAAAACGCATCAGCGCCTTCTGATTCTCAGGAAGCTCCCACTCAAGCACAGCGCAGACCTTCTCGGGGTCCATGCGAAAACCAGAAGCGGAGAGAAGAAACCCCAGAAATTGAATTTCTGGAACCGCAAACACACATTTTTCCAGTTTAGCGTACAATTTATTCTCCCGCAGGATGAGCAAGACCTGACGTAAGTGTTCCTTATGAGTTTTGAAATCAGGAGAAAAAATCTAAATGTCATCAAGATACACTCATACAAATTTCCCCTTTAAATGATAAAAAATGCTGTTCACAAAATGCTGAAAGACGGCTGGAGCATTCATCAAACCAAAAGGCATAACCAAATTCTCAAAATGGCCCTCAGGGGTATTGAAGGCCGTCTTCCATTCGTCCCCTTCTCTGACCCTGACCAGGTTGTATGCCCCTCTTAGATCCAACTTGGAAAAAACTTTAGCCCCAACAATCTGGTTAAACAGGTCCGGGATCAGAGGAAGCGGATAAGGGTCACGAATTGTGATACTGTTCAGCTCCCTGAAATCCAGACATGGTCTTAAAGAACCATCTTTTTTCTTAACAAAGAAAAAACCAGCGGCAACAGGTGACTTCGAGGGTCGTATGTGTCCCTTTCTCAGACTCTCAGAGATATAAGCACGCATAGCGACCCTTTCAGGTTGGGAGAGATTGTATAAACGAGATTTAGGCAGCTTGGCGCCTGGGGTGAGATTAATATGTCAATCATACTCCCTGTGCGGGGCAAGTCCTGAACACCACTCTCAGAGAAGACATCCGAAAATTCAGAGAGAAAAGATGGTACAGTCTTAGTAGAAACCTCAGAAACAGATGTCG
The DNA here is from genome assembly GCF_014858855.1 of Bufo gargarizans. Taxonomy (NCBI): domain Eukaryota; kingdom Metazoa; phylum Chordata; class Amphibia; order Anura; family Bufonidae; genus Bufo; species Bufo gargarizans. Next base: position 14,245,460 of record NC_058080.1, read on the forward strand.
TGAGGCAATTCTCTCTGCAAAAGTCACTCCAACCATTTATTTGCCTCGCTTGCCAATCAATGGTGGGGTTATGTTTGGTGAGCCAGGGTAACCCCAACACTAGAGGAGTAGGCAACCCGCTAAGGACGAAACATGACACATCCTCAACATGAGCATCACTCACAATCAAACGGATATTGTGAACTATGCCCTTTAACGATTTCTGAGAAAGTGGAACAGAATCAATAGCAAAAACAGGTATATCCTTTCCCAAAGTGCATACCTGGAAACCATGAGTTATAGCAAATTGACTATCAATGAGATTGACCGCTGCTCCACTATCTACAAAAAATTTCACAAAAAATGCTCTTGCTCTCTAGCGCCACCCTGGCAGGAAGGACAAAACGGGAACTACAAGCAAACGGAAAACCTTCAATTTCCGCATCAACCTTGCCAATAGGAACAGATGGAACATTTTTAGAGGGTTTTTCCTTTTTGTTACTTTATTACTCTCAAAAAACTGCCTGAATCTCCTAGAGGGACAAACATTTGCCAAATGATTTATTATGTAGTATGAGACTGGCACTCCCTCGCATGGGAATAGAGCAATAGTAATAGTGTTGTTACACAATATTTAATTGGCAAAATATATTAAAATACAACATCACAATACAATATTAAAATAACAATCGCTGCAGCGGAGACAAAAATCAGTCCCTAAAAATACCTAGAATCTAAAACTTCAATAAAAACTCAAAAAAAGTCCAAAAAAGAAGGGGACCATACGTCCTGAATGTGCAAAAAATATCGCAAGCCAAAAGTATCAGTCTATTCCTTATAATAGTATTGGCATTCCTTTCTTGTATGCAATATAACAAGCAAAATCCATGCAAGGCACCTTTTCAAATATTCGGAATTGTCCGATATAAATATTCAATAAAGTATCCAATCGGACACCAAGTTGTTACTCACAGGTGAATGTCGATTATCCTGCAGTCCCAATATTCAATCCTTTTAATTTTTACTCACGGTATTTATTCACGTGGTATTCAGTGTTAGGCGTCCCACCTGGTTCGTTCGTCTCTGGTCTCTCTCGAACGTTATCCACAAATCTCAGATCCGGTTATAAGATCAGGGTGTAATATCGCGAGAGGTGAACTTAAACTTGTACTGACCAGTTTGAATGGCTGAAAATCCGGGTCTTTATCTTTGGAGCGCTCCAATTTCTTTATATATCTCCGGATATTAGTAGCCGAACTTCCAGTGGGGGTCACTTGTTGGGAATGTCTTTGAAAAGCACCAAAATGCCAAATGAACCACCATTTGCCAAATGATTTATACCCCCACAACAAAAACAAACCTTCCCATGAGGGCTGAATCTTTTATTGTCAGAGGTAATCAAACCCAGCTGCATGGGCTCCTGCTCAGAAGGGATTGAGAGCGACTGAGACCCCTGTGCACTGAATGAGACCGCCGCACTGTCCTGGGACTGAGTATGACAGGGAGGAGTGATCTCTCCTCTCTCTCTAAGATGCCTGTCAATACAAACGGCCCGAGACATGGCAGAGTCCAAGGAGGTAGGTCTCTCATGAAAGGCAAATGCATCTTTCAATCCCTCTGAAAGACCATGGCAAAATTGACTTCGGAGTGCAGCATCATTCCAACCAGTATCAGCTGCCCATCTCCGAAATTCTGAGCAGTATATCTCTGCGGATTGTTTACCCTGGCATAACAGACGTAGTCTAGACTCAGCCAAAGCAATACGATCCGGATCATCATATATCTGACCCAGGACTAAAAATAATTCATCCACTGAACGGAGGAGGCCCAGGACTGAGCGTTATCCCTGAGCAGCGATATGATGATCCCCACCCTCCGCTCCTCATCACCAGAGGAATGGGGAAGTAGCCGAAAATTGAGTTTGCAAGCCTCTCTAAAACGAACAAAATTCTCACTACCCCCGGAGAACGTATCCGGAAGCGAGATTTTAGGCTCAGAACAAACTCCATGAACGTAAGCAGAAACGGTCACCTCAAACTGAGAGACAGTTTTCCGGAGATCTTCTACCTCCAGTGAAAGACCCTGCATGCGGTCAATCAAGGTTGAAACCGGATTCATGCTTAAGACGGTTTTGGTGGTTTATAATGTCGCGGAAGGTGTACAGGAAACTAGAAGACACAAAATGAATATCCGACTGACTGGATCCAAAACTAAGGAACAAAAGGGAGAGCCCTGCATCAGACCTGGCACTCTCCCTGACTGCTCAGCCTATGCGAAAATCCCAATGGTAGATGATCGCATATCCTCGTACCTCGACTGTATAACACCTGAACACCCTATAATAGTGAGGGGACACGACCACCGGCTCCCTACACTTGATACAGAGGGAGTCAGGGTCACCTGGGATCCAGCAAACAGAAAAACACAAATGAATGAACAAAACTTATCTGTAGAAGACTCAGAAGTAGGATCAGCATGCACACACTCCAGGAAGGAATATAAACCGCAAAGTGAAGCAGTCTGGGAAGGGATTTAAAGGGATGCAATCAGTGCAACTACATGACAGCTGAGAGAGGCTAACGAGATGAGAAAATTAAAGCAAAACACAAGGAAGCTCAAGGAGGAGGTTCTGAAAGGCATCTGTCAGAGCTTCTCAGATGTCTGGTGGTGACAAAAAAGCATAGCTGCAGACACCTTCTGAAGCAAAAATGGCAGCTTCTCCTTATTCTGTGTCAACTGGATGAGTATAACGATTTTAACTTTCCTCCTTCTACACTATCCTCTTCACTCCCTTTATATGTGCTAATGAGGTTACCTAGTTCATCCTGACTGTGACAGGGTTCCCACCTATTATTAAAATGCTGGATAACCTACCTGGACTCTTAACGTCACCATTGATATGCTGCGATGCGATGCCTAGCAGCTACGAGTGTTGCGTTTTCTTCCCTGAGTCCTGTCGTCTATGGTGTCTGAAGCGGTGGTGCCCTGCGATATCCTTATGAACTCGCCAGACTAGAAGATATGATCTTTTTATTTTGAGATGAGATACCTGTAGATATACTATCATACGACAGATGTTGTACAGCATAAATATGTATATTAGGGTTTATCTTGCCTCTGACACAGATTATAGGGTACTGCACTGCATGATTTATATGTCGTTCGGAGGTCGTATGCCCTATATAGCTATCACTTAATATAGCGACAATCTTTAACGGATAATCAGGCTGAGGGATAGCCCATAAGTTTTTAGCCTAAGCCATCACAGCAGTTATTCTGAATCGTATGATCTGACACACCTCCTGTAGCCTTTAGAAAGTTTCCGGATACACATTGCCTCAGCGATTTTTCTTTGCGGTGATCCACTGTGAATCCTATGACATCTCCAGCCTATGGATAAGCTTCTGTACTCAGCGGCCTCGGGCTTATGTAATTGTATGATTATATAATTATATAATTAACAACCTTGGACCTGTGGGCTTAGCGGCCTCTGGCTTATCTACTTAATGACCTTTGGCTCACGTATTAAGCGGCCCATGACTTATATACTCAGTGGTTTACAGCTTAGGTACTTAGCGACCCCTGGCGTATAAGCAGTAGATTTTAGACTTATGTTCTCAGCGGCATCTAGCTCATATATTCAGTAACCTCTCACATCTTTCCCACATTGATGTTATTTCCCTAGTAAAACAAAGATGTCAATGTTTGCTTTTCAATCCTATTGACCATCTTCTACCCTCATACCGCCCCACCCACCATCCTCATCTCACCTCAGACACCCCCGCTACTTATACTTATATAGTGGCTTTCCTCCCTCTCTCTTAACAGCATAGGATTAGTCAATCTCTCTAGGGAGTTCGAGACACAAATTGCCCACTCATATGTTTTGACCCTGCGGCTTCTAAGACAGGTATAATAGAGGGCCAGGTCCATAATTGGCTAATGCCTTTATCCCCCTTTCAACAGGTCCTTCAGGACCCATATGTTTTGATAATTTTAGTTTTTACTTTGTTCACTTTGTGCTTGTTTTATTGTTCTTTTCCCAGGTCATTACGTAATCACTGGGGTGTCCATCCGAGACGGGTCAAATCTTCACTGAGGCTGAGATCTTCATTAACGCTTCGACCAGATGTTAAGTACCCTGACCCAGTCACTATTATAACAAAATTTCACACTTATATGTCTCAGCATCTTGTCTCTCCTTCTTGTCTCTATGATGGCTATTAATATTGCCTCTTACAACGTCAAGGGATGCAATTCACCTTCTAAACGTAGCCAGATTTTTGGGATCTTGAGGAGAGATAAAGCAAGCATAGTTTTCCTACAAGAAACTCATTTTAAGAATCAGCATTTTCCTAACCTTTCCTTTTCATTCTACCCCAATTGGTACCATTGTGGTTCCCCGTCATCAAATTCTAGAGGAGTTAGCATAGGCTTTCAAGGAAAAGTACCTTTTATCCTAGACGATCAATTATGTGACCCTGATGGCCGGTTTATAATGATTAAGGGGAAAATAGGTCAACACCTTTACACCTTTGTAAACATCTACGCCCCAAATAAGCACCAAATTACTTGGCTGAAATCAACCTTACTAAAACTAGAGTCTTTTAGGGGTGGCGTTACGGTAGTAGGGGGAGACTTAAATCTAGTCCTAAATCCTCTTATTGATTCCTCTTCCCAAAAATCTGCCCAGTCCCAAAAGGGCTTACGCTCGCTGCTGAGCACTATGGCTAAAGCCCATCTGATTGATGTCTGGCGTACCATGTATCCCGACTCTAGAGACTACACCTTCTACTCCTCACTACATAAGTCCTATCAACGCTTAGACTACCTTTTTGTTTCAAAGGAACATCGGCAACTATGTTCCAGGACGGATATAGGTTCCATAATCCTTTCCGACCATGCCCCGATTTACCTTCATATGAACCCCCCCGCTAACCATAAACCTACTTGCCATTGGAGGTTTAATGAACAACTCATTGGTTCTCCAGATATCAATCAAAACTTGATCACTTGTTAAGAGACTACTTTTCTATTAACTGTACACCGGAGGTCACATATCAAACGATATGGGATGCACATAAAGCATACATAAGGGGTCATTGTATCAGTCTAGTGGCCCACATGAAGAAAGAAAGGCAAAAGCAAATAGATTCCCTTCATGAAAAGATAACGTTCCTAGAAAGGGCTCATAAAAGGTCTCTGTTGGAAACACATCTACAAGAACTTTCATCCTGTAGGGCTTCCCTCAAAAACCTTTTAAACATAGCATCTGCCAAACTTTATCTACACTCCCAATACAAAATATTTGCACACGGGAATAAGGCCTCTCGCTACATGATGTCCAGGCTCAAACGTAGAAAACTTAACAACTATGTACATAAATTAAAAACCCCTGAAGGAGCATTTACTTTTGAATCTAATAAGATTGCATCTTTATTTAGAGAATACTATGAGTCCCTTTACAACCTCAAACCAGCCCAACCTCCTGGGGGCGACACGGAACCAACAGCGCTTATTAAAGCGTACTTAGACAAATTAGCCCTACCAACGCTCTTGGAACAAGACAGAGCACACTTAACCTCCCCTTTCTCCTCTGAGGAACTTCTGGGGGCCATTAAAAATTCCCAGAGAGGGAAATGCCCAGGACCCGATGGACTCCCTATCCCCTACTATTTGGCTTTTCATGAAATATTGATCCCACACCTTCTTCCGCTATACAACAACACTTTACAAGGAATACCCCTATCAACCGATATGACCAGAGCTCATATAACTCTAATCCCCAAGGAAAGTAAGGACCATTCACTAGGCCCCAATTATAGACCATCTCCCTCCTTAATATAGATTTAAAACTTTTAGCCAAAATGCTTGCAAACAGATTGGCAAAACTTCTCCCTTCGCTAATCCACAGGGATCAAGTAGCGTTCGTAAAACATAGAGAAGGAAAAGACAATACTGCCCGGATTCTCAATATTATCCATTTTGTCAAGAGGAAAAACATCCCCCTGGTCCTTCTCAGCACTGAGGCTGAGAAGGCTTTTGATAGGGTCAACTGGTCCTTTATGTATGCAGCGTTGAGATCCCGTAATTTCCTATCTCCTTTTATACATGCAATCGAAGCCATGTATCAATATGCCTCAGCTTCAGTCCGGGTAAATGATACCTTGTCTGATCCATTTCAGATACGCAACGGCACGTGTCAAGGGTGCCCCCTTTCCCCCCTTTTATTCGTTCTGGCACTGGAACCTCTTCTACAGACCATCAGATTAGACGGGGACATCCAGGGAATTACTCTTGGTGATCAACAACATAAAGTCGCCGCTTTCGCGGATGACTTACTTTTAATAGTGAGCAATCCTAAATCGCTCTTCCTAGGATTTATGGTCATCTTGAAACATATGGGAACACTCTCCAATTTTAAGGTGAATCACAACAAATCACTTATAATTTCCACTGGCCTTAAGAAGTCACTAAGGATTCAGCTTGAATCTAGTTCTCCCTTTAATTGGTCAGTCTCCTTTCCTTACCTTCCTAGGGGTCAAGATGAACACTGACCTGAGCCAACTCTTTCACTTAAATTATATTCCACTCCAAAATAAACTGGAAGAAGAATTAAATTCCCTGGATGTCCCTACTCTCTCATGGTTCGGGAGGAAGAATATTCTGCTATCTCTTATCATTCCCAAACTTACTTATCTCCAACAGACCTTACCAATCCCAGTCCCCCCTGTGTTCTACAACAAACTTAGATCCATGTTCAGAGCCTTCATTTGGAGTAAGAAAAAAGCAAGAACGTCTTATAAAGCCCTGACATATCCAAGAGAGAGAGGAGGTATCTCACTGCCAGATCCAGAACTATATGGCAAAGCTGTACTACTCACTGGAATGGTGGGCTGGGTGACAGCCCCTAAACAGAAATCGTGGGTCTCAATGGAGGAGTCCATACTTGGGCTACCCTTTAGATCCGCACTATTAGGACGAATGTCTCCATTACCCCCCCAACCAAACATCACTCCAGTTATGAAAGCCACCCTGCATGCTTCGAAGATGGTACAAAACTCGCCCTTATGCTCCCCCCTCCCATCGCCTACCGTTAGGGTTAAGGACATACTTCACTTAGCTCCCATGGCCTTAAAAATCAGTCTTCCCACAGAGTTACGTCAGTCCCAAATAAAAGTGATTGATCTATATGACGACGGCCAATTGATGTCTGTCAAAACACTGAGTGATCTGTTAAAAATACCTCTCTCTAGCTTTAATGGACTTCACTTTTTACAGGCATACATGACTCAAAATGCCCAACTACAGAACCTGTTGCGCCCTATAACATGGTTTGAGGAGCATACTATTTCCCAAGATCCTACCCCTCACAAATTGATCTCACAATGGTATAATAAACTAAGGACTCCCACTGCTGCCCTAACGCCAGCTTTCATTTGACTATGGGAAAAGGACCTAGATAAATGCTTCTCCCAGGAAGAAACTCTCATTATATACAATTCCTCACATAAGGCCTCGAGATGTGTGAAGATTCAAGAGAACAACTATAAAATTATAACAAGATGGTACAAAACCCCTCACAAGACGTGTTTTTACTCAGCCTCAGCATCTGACGTATGTTGGAGATGCTTAAAACAAAAAGGTACCTTTTTCCACATATGGTGGACTTGCCCGATCTTGTTAAAATGGTGGGTTAGCATCTTTTAAACGTGTAATAAGATATGTAAATCAAATATCTCTCCAACACCGGAGGTCGCCCTCTTGAATCTCTATCCTCGAGACCCTCCCCCATCTAACTTGACACTCTTTAAACATCTAGTAAACGCGGCCAAATTGTTAGTCCCTGTATTATGGTTATCCATTGAGGTGCCTACTATGGAGCAATGGTTCCTGAAAATTGACCAGATTAACCGCCTGGAGGAGCTATCGTCATGGGAATTAAGATCCCACCATAAATTCCTGAAAATCTGGGGTCATTGGTCCTCCTTCAGAGGCTACTAATAGATTGACTAGTAGAGTTTAAGCTATCAGGGTCTATGATCGTCTTTTATAAATTGATCGCCTTTTATAATTTGGTAGCACTGATACACCTCTTATGCTTCCATTATCTCCTCATTTACCAATCCAACAGTAGGAATAATTCTCCCCCCCCAAGATCCACCTCGGATAGGACCCCTGGATGCAACCTTTACATTGTATCCTGCATATATTCCTGGGATTGGACCTGGGCTTTAATATATGTTTCTGAGTTTCAGTTACGCTATTCGGTTACACTTTGAAGATAAAAGCGAAGACCTTTATTTATTTTTCTAAATTGCTGTTTTCCAAATGTTCGACCTCTTGGACAAGACTATGATATATGTGATGTACCTAATTGACCTGTATTATGTTTTGACACGTTTAGGAGTAGTGGAGACTTGTCATTCCTCCACTATTCATTTATTGTATCACTTTGATTTGCTCAATAAAAGTTATTGAAAAAAAAAAAAGTTTTGTCTCACTCTCATTTCTTCTTGTTGCATGTTGAAGCTCTACTTGGAACCTGTCACGGACGGTGTACAGGAAACAAGACAAAGCAACATGCATATATGACTCACTGGATCCAAAGCTAAGGAACCAAAAGGGAGACCCCTGCACAAGACCTGAGACTTTCCCTGGCTGCTGAGCCTATGCAAAGATCCCAAAGGTGGATGGTTGCATATCCACGTACCTCGACTATATAACCCCTGAACACCCTACAATAGTGAGGGGACACGACCACCGGCTCCCTAAACCACACAGGGAGGGAGTCAGGGTCACCTGGGATCCAGCAAACAGAAAATAACAGATAAATATACAGCACTTAACTTTGTAGCAGACTGGGAAACAGGATCAGCATGCACACACACTTCAGGAAGAAGTATAAGCCGCCCAGTAATGCATTATGGGGCGGAATTTAAAGGGATGCAATCAGTCCAACTACATGACAGCTGAAAGAGGCTAACGAGATGAGGAACTGAACACTACAACAAAGAAAACTCAAGGAGGAGGTTCTGAAAGGCTTCTGTCAGAGCTTCTCAGCTGTCTGGTTGTGACAGTACCCCTCCCTCTACGAGTGGACTCCGGACACTCAGAGCCCACCTTCTCAGGATGGGACCTATGGAAAGCCCTGATGAGACGAGAGGCCTTAATGTCCGTCACTGGGACCCACATCCTCTCCTCAGGACCATAACCCTCCCAATGAACAAGGTACTGGAGAGAACCGCGGACAAGACGAGAATCCACAATCCTAGAGACCTGAAATTCAAGATTCCCATCAACCATAATCGGATGAGGAGGCAAAGGCGAAGGGTACAATGGGTTGAACATAAGGTTTCAATAAGGACTTATGAAAAACATTATGGATCTTCCAAGTCTGAGGAAGATCAAGACGGTAGGCAACAGGATTGATGACAGACAGGATTTTGTAAGGCCCAATAAACCTAGGACCCAACTTCCAGGAGGGAACCTTCAATTTGATATTCTTGGTAGACAACCACACCAGATCACCAACATTCAGGTCCGGACCAAGCACACGTCTCTTATCTGCCACACGCTTATATCTCTCACTCATGCTCTTTAGATTATCCTGAATCTTTTGCCAAATAGATGACAAAGACGAGGAGAATCTGTCCTCATCAGGTAAACCAGAAGACCCCTCTCCCGAGAAAGTCCCAAACTGCGGATGAAACCCATATGCACCAAAAAATGGTGACTTATCAGAGGACTCCTGACGACGGTTATTTAAAGCAAACTCAGCAAGGGACAAAAAAGAACACCAATCCTCCTGATTCTCCGCCACAAAACAGCGCAGATATGTCTCCAGATTCTGATTGACGCGCTCCTGTCTGGCCATTCGACTGCGGGTGGAAAGCAGAAGAGAATGACAACCGAACCCCCAAGCGAGAACAGAAAGCCTTCCAGAATCTGGAAACAAACTGCGTGCCCCTATCAGAGACTATGTCTGAAGGAATACCGTGCAATTTGACAATGTGATCAATAAATGCCTGCGCCAGCGTCTTAGCATTGGGCAAACCAGGAAAAGGGATGAAATGCACCATTTTGCTAAAACGGTCCACCACCACCAGAATCACAGTCTTCCCTGAGGAACGAGGCAGGTCAGTTATGAAGTCCATGGACAGATGTGTCCAAGGACGAGAAGGAATGGGTAAGGGAAGGAGAGGACCTGACTGGCCGTGAATGAGGGACTTTGGCACGAGCGCAAGTCTCGCAGGCTGCCACAAAACCCTCAACCGACTTACGAAGCGCAGGCCACCAGAATCTCCGAGCGATGAGATCCAGTGTGGCTCTTGCCCCCGGGTGCCCAGCAAGGACCGTATCGTGGTGTTCCTTAAAAATCTTGTGTCTTAAAGCGAGAGGCACAAACAACCTCCCAGGAGGACAAAGATCAGGAGCCTCTGACTGGGCTGCCTGCACCTCTGCCTCCAATTCAGAAAAAAGAGCAGAGACCACCACACCTTCGGCCAAAATGGGACGCGGGTCTTCAAAATTCCCGCCTCCCGGAAAACAACGTGACAGGGCATCTGCCTTCACGTTCTTAACCCCAGGGCGGAACGTGACAACAAGATTAAATCTTGAAAAGAACAAAGACCATCTGGCCTGTCTCGGGTTCAGACGCTTGGCTGACTCCAAGTAGGCCAGATTTTTATGGTCAGTAAACATGGTAATAGGGTGTCTGGCTCCCTCTAGCCAATGGCGCCATTCCTCAAAAGCCAACTTGATGGCCAACAATTCCCTATCTCCCACATTGTAATTTCTCTCTTCGGAGGAGAGTTTTTTCGAGAAAAAGGCACACGGTCGCCATTTGGCAGGAGAGGAACCCTGAGACAAGACCGCCCCCACACCCACCTCAGAAGCATCAACCTCAACTATGAAGGGTAAAGAAATATCAGGTTGCACCAAGATGGGAGCGGAAGCAAAACTCTCCTTGATATTAGAAAAAGCCTTACGCGCCTCTACCGACCAAGAAGAAAAATCTACCCCCTTTCTGGTCATATCAGTGAGTGGTTTAACAATAGAGGAATAATTCAAAATAAACTTCCTGTAATAATTGGCAAAGCCCAAAAAACGCATCAGCGCCTTCTGATTCTCAGGAAGCTCCCACTCAAGCGCAGCGCGGACCTTCTCGGGGTCCATGCGAAAACCAGCAGCGGAGAGAAGAAACCCCAGAAATTGAATTTCTGGAACCGCAAACACACATTTTTCCAGTTTCGCATATAATTTATTCTCCCGCAGGATGAGCAAGACCTGACGTAAATGTTCCTTATGAGTTTTGAAATCAGGAGAAAAAATCAAAATGTCATCCAAATACACTAATACAAATTTTCCCATCAAATGATAAAAAATGCTGTTCACGAAATGCTGAAAACCGGCTGGGGCATTCATCAAACCAAAAGGCATAACCAAATTTTCAAAATGGCCCTCAGGGGTATTGAAGGCCATCTTCCATTCGTCTCCTTCTCTGACCCTGACCAGGTTGTATGCCCCTCTTAGATCTAATTTGGAAAAGACTTTAGCCCCAACAACCTGGTTAAACAGGTCCGGGATCAGAGGAATCGGATAAGGGTCACGAATAGTGATACTGTTCAGCTCCCTGAAATCCAGACAAGGTCTTAAAGAACCATCTTTTTTCTTAACAAAGAAAAAAACAGCGGCAACAGGTGACTTCGAGGGTCGTATGTGTCCTTTTCTCAGACTCTCAGAGATATAAGCACGCATAGCGATCCATTCAGGTTGGGAAAGATTGTATGAATGAGATTTAGGCAGCTTGGCGCCTGGGATGAGATTAATAGGGCAATCGTACTCTCTGTGCGGGGGCAAATCCTGAACTCCACTCTCAGAGAAGACATCCGAAAATTCAGAGAGAAAAGATGGTACAGTCTTAGTAGCAACCTCAGAAACAGATGTCGTGAGGCAATTCTCTCTGCAAAAGTCACTCCAACCATTTATTTGCCTCGCTTGCCAATCAATGGTGGGATTATGTTTAGTGAGCCTGGGTAGCCCCAACACTAGAGGAGTAGGCAAACCGCTAAGGACGAAACATGACACATCCTCAACATGAGCATCACTTACAATTAAACGGATATTGTGAACTATGCCCTTTAATGATTTCTGAGAAAGTGGAGCGGAATCAATAGCAAAAACAGGAATATCCTTTCCCAAAGTGCACACCTGGAAACCATGAGTTATTGCAAATTGATTATCAATGAGATTGACCGCTGCTCCACTATCCACAAAAATCTCACAAAAAATGTTCTTGCTCTCTAGCGCCACCCTAGCCGGCAGGACAAAACGGGTACTACAAGCAAACAGAAAACCTTCAATTTCCGACTCAACCCTGCCAATAGTAACAGACGGAACATTTTTAAAAGATTTTGTCCTCTTTGTTTCTTTATTACTTCCAGAAAACTGCCTGAATCTTCTAGAGGGACAAACATTTGCCAAATGATTTATACCTCCACAACAAAAACAAACCTTCCCATGCGGGCTGAATCTTCTATTGTCAGAAGCAATCAACCCCATTCTGACAGCGACTGAGACCCCTGCGCACAGAATGGGACCGCTGCACTGTCCTGGGACTGAGTATGACAGGAAGGAGTGATCTCTCCTCTCTCTCTAAGACTCCTGTCAATACGAACGGCCTGAGACATAGCAGAGTCCAAGGAAATAGGCCTTTCATGAAAGGCAAATGCATCTTTCAATCCCTCTGAAAGACCATGGCAAAATTGACTTCGGAGTGCAGCATCATTCCAACCAGTATCAGCTGCCCATCTCCGAAATTCTGAGCAGTATATCTCTGCGGATTGTTTACCCTGGCATAATAGACGTAGTCTAGACTCAGCCAGAGCAATACGATCCGGATCATCATATATCTGACCATGGGCTAAAAAGAATTCATCCGCTGAACGGAGGGGCCGTGCCCCCTCTGGCAGCGAAAAGGCCCAGGACTGAGCGTTACCCCTGAGCAGCGATATAATGATCCCCACCCTCCGTTCCTCATCACCAGAGGAATGGGGACGAAGGCGAAAATGGAGTTTGCAAGCCTCTCTAAAACGCACAAAATTCTCACTACCCCCGGAAAATGTATCCGGGAGCGAGATCTTGGGCTCAGAACAAACTCCATGAACGCAAGCTGAACCGGTCACTTGAAGCTGAGAAAAAGTCTTACGGAGATCAGCTACCTCCAATGAAAGACCCTGGAAGCGTTCAGCCAAAAGTGAAACCGGATCCATGCTTGATACGGTTTTGGCGGCTTATAATGTCACGGACGAAAGCAACATGCATATATGACTTACTGGATCCAAAGCTAAGGAACCAAAAGGGAGACCCCTGCACAAGACCTGAGACTTTCCCTGGCTGCTGAGCCTATGCAAAGATCCCAAAGGTGGATGGTTGCATATCCACGTACCTCGACTATATAACCCCTGAACACCCTACAATAGTGAGGGGACATGACCACCGGCTCCCTACACCAGACACGGAGGGAGTCAGGGTCACCTGGGATCCAGCAAACAGAAAATAACAGACAAATGTACAGCACTTAACTTTGTAGCAGACTGGGAAACAGGATCAGCATGCACACACACTCCAGGAAGAAGTATAAGCCGCCCAGTAATGCATTATGGGGCGGAATTTAAAGGGATGCAATCAGTCCAACTACATGACAGCTGAGAGAGGCTAACGAGATGAGGAACTGAATACCACAACAAAGAAAACTCAAGGAGGAGGTTCTGAAAGGCTTCGGTCAGAGCTTCTCAGCTGTCTGGTTGTGACAGAACCTTGTTAAGATCCAACAATGTAAAGTATGAGTTTTTGCCATTTTTCAAGTGGTCTTAAAGTTTTGATCAGGACTGTATATGCTCAAAACCACTAATTGCGGGCCGCTCACGGCCACGTGACGCACACATTTGTGTGCAGGAGGCCTTATACAGGCCTGCCAGCTACAGAGGCCTATGAGGCCCAGCCCCCATCATGGGTCTCATAGGAGAACTGTCAGTGTAAGGCCTCCTGCAGTGTAAGGCCTGCAAATTGCGCGCCACAATGCCCGAATACTGACCGTGGGGCAGCCGCAGGGTATTGCGGACCCATTCACTCTAATGGGTCTGTGATCCGCCCGTTCTGCAAAAAGATAGGACACGTTCTATCTTTTTGCGGAACGGAAGTACAGGATGAAACCCCACAGAAGCACTCTGTAGTGCTTCCGTAGGATTCCGTTCCGTACTTCCGTTCCGCACCATTCTGCATCTCCGGATTTGCGGACTCATTGAAGTGAATGGGTCCGCATCCGTGATGCAGAATGCTCATGGAACGGAGCCTGTGTATTGCAGATCTGCATATGCGATCCGCAGCACGAGCACGGGACACCTACGGTTGTGTGCAATAGGCCTAATACGGACAGTTCAAAGCATAACAAAACACAATGTATTGTAATGCATTGTAGAAATCTCATACTGGAACAAAAAAAAAAAAGTAAAAAAAAGTGTTTAAATAAATTTAAAAAAGTTTCAAGTAAACAGAAAAACATCCCTTTCCCATAGTCAAGTAATTTGAAATGGTAAAAAAGAAAAATAGATATATTAGGCATTGCCACATCCATAACGATTGACTCTATCGATATCACATGATCTACCCCCCTTAGGTGAATGACATAAAAAAAATAACTGTGCCAAAATAGTAAGTTTGTTTCTCTTAGATAAAAACACAAAAACATTTTTTTTGTTTTCTACAATGATTTCATTGTGTAAAACTAATAAAAAAAATAAAAATTGTCATATTAGGTGTTGCCACGTTGGTAACATGCGCTGCCCTATCAGGTGAACACCATGAAAAGAAACTGTGGCTAAACTATAATATCGAGTGAAAAAAACTTCATGTGTAGTCAAAAATGATACCAAGGATCCCACACACAGCAAAGGTTTCCCAAGAATATCTCCATCAGACTGAAACACTTTCTTGGCCTGTCTGCTTGCCAGATTTATCACCAATCAAGCATTTATGGGACCAGCTTGGATGCCAGTTCTGGAGGATCTTCTGGCCCAGCTACCTCTTGAAGCTCATCAAGAGAATGCCAAGAGTGTGCAAAGCAGTAATCAAAGCAAAAGGTGGCTACTTTGAAGAACCTAGAATATGACATATTTTCAGTTGTTTCACACTTTTTTGTTATGTATATAATTCCACATGTGTTAGTTCATAGTTTTGATGCCTTCAGTGTGAATCTACAATTTTCATAGTCATGAAAATAAAGAAAACTCTTTGAATGAGAAGGTGTGTCCAAACTTTTGGTCTGTACTGTATACAGAGAGAGAGAGAGGGGGCAGTTAAAGATAGCTGCCTTTTCATCTTGTTTTATATATAATATGGGAAATCTGCCAATACAAAGATTGTAGTATCACTAAATAATAGGAAGGCAACTTGTCAAACTACTGAATCACTAGAGCAAGGAAATAACGCAAGATTGTATTGAAAGAGACCATTTAACTTACCAGCTAATGTTTCTCTCTTGCCAATGTCACCAATGCCAGCTATGCTGCATTATGCAATGATGACCTATTTATTGCCTTCTGCATAGGTCCAGTGGTTATTTATTAACTGGTAGTTACTCCCTGTGCATTGATGTTACATCACTGGTTTGGCATAATCTGACAGAAGCAATATATTAGTTTTCTGTAAAAGAAAAGACAGAAATAAACAGAAAAGATTTGACGCATTTTTTCAGTGAAAATTCTGTGCAATCTGTAGGCAGCATGTTATAGAGCAGGATACGCAGATTGATACATAGTTTTGAGGGAAAAGATTCAGTAAGACCTGTAATTTATGCATTTAAATCTCAGCGTTTTATGTATTCAGTCGTAAAACTGGGCCTGCCTTATCAGGGATTGATGGCATTCCTTCCTGGAAATCGCCTGTTCACTAGCAGAGGAGACCTTTGCTGTTACAAGCAGTGATCTCCTCCCATGCTGATTAGTTGCTCTCTGGCAGCAGATCGTAATTGCACAGCACGACCTGCCGCTGGCAAATCGTGATCTTTAAGCATGCTCAAAGGTCACGAATCACGATTGCCCAATGTTCATTTGGTAACTGGAAGCAGTATTAGACTGCCAGATGATCACTAAAGATCAATACGCTCTTAGCGATCATCTGGTAGACAATCGGTCAGTGTAATACAGAGATACATAAGAAGATAGCTGTCAGTCATTGATAGCTGTATGCCGGGGTGGTCTTAACCCCTTGCTGCATTTTCACGTACATGTACATGAGGGAATGCAGTCTTGCCGCATTCCCACATGCATATACGTGATATGATCGGGCAGGTGCAAGAGCTGCGTCCAGCTGATCAGTATCCTGTGGATTAACCCTTTATATGCCATGGTCATGGTCTGACTCCATAGGCCCCCCAAGCTCCAGTGTCAGGGGGACGATGGTTGCTATGGCGGCCCTGATGCCTTACACAGACATCGGAACCTGCCATCTATGGAGTCCTAGGAGATCCAGCCCCCAGGCTGGGTCTCCAAGGCAACTGTCAGTGTACTACACTTATAGTTCAATGCTGTACAATACAGCATGTGTAACACCCCAGAATGTTGTTACCGCTTCTGCACCTTGCTACTGTCATTTATGGTCTAACCTGTATGTCACCTTGTGTATTTATTTCCAGGTCCCTCAACAATGTGCATTTATATTAATGTCATGTTACTGTTCATGTAATGTGCCAGGTTCACCAGCAGGTGGCAGAAAACACGGCAGAGTTATACTTAGGTAGAATTCTAACCCCCCTATGTAGGGAAGTGGGCTACCAGTTAGAGTAGTTAATGTAGTTTACCTCCTGCAAGGGGAAGGGTGTGCAGGGGCACGTCTCTGCTGGACGTGCCCATGCCAGCCAGAGCACCTTAAGCTCTGCTGGCCAGGAAGGCTGAAGGATAGAAGCCTCAGGAGCCAGAAGATTAGTTCCTTGGCTGAAGCTAAGTCCGATTAAAGAAAAAAGTGCAGCTAAAGAAGAATCATAGTTACCAAGTCAGAGTGAGAGAAAGTCAGAGCAGAGTTGAGTTTGCCTGCCAGTTTAATGCTAAAGCCTGCTGGAACCAAGACAAAGCCTGTAAACTGTTTGAAGAAACATTTATTCAAAGTAAAGCTGCAATTGAACTTCATCTCAAGGTCTGGACTCAAGTTATATTAAAATAAAACACAGACATATTATTTATCGCCACAACTGTAACGACCAGCATATAAACATTTCACATGATCTACCCCATTACGTGAACGCCATTAAAAGAAAAAAAAAACTGTGCCAAAATAGCCATATTTCACCTTGCCTCACAACAAAAAGCATAATAGCAAGCGATCAAAAAGTCGTATGGACCCCAAAATGGTACTGAGGAAACATAGTAACATAGTAACCTGCAAGTTGATCCAGAGAAAGGCAAAAAAAAAATTGAGGTAGCCAATATTCCTGAATTTTCCCCACATCATCACATCCCTCAAAAAACAAGGCCCCACATAATATAATCACCATAAAAATAAAAAATAATATATGGCTTTCCGAAAATTGTAACTCGAAAACAGGATTTTTTCTTTTCAAAAATGCTTTTACTGTGTAAATTTTTTTTTTTTAAATGCACATATTAGGCATATGTACCTAAAAATGGTACCAATAAAAATGTCAGCTCTTCTTGCAAAAAACAAGCCTCTACACATGACGATCAGCAGAAAAATAAAAGAAATGTAGCTTTAAGAAAATGGAGACACAAAAATGTTTTCTTTTCAAAAATGCTTGTATTACAGTATATAAAACTGAAATAAATAAAAAACAATAAACATATAAGGTATTGCTGTGTCCGTTTTTTTTTTTATAAATATTTTTATTATGAGACAAACAATAATGCAAATAAATATCCAAAACATTATTACTTTATTGCTTTTTATCCCAACCTCATAATACACTCCCTAACCACCCTCCCATTGCGGTGCGTCTCCCCAAGAAAGGGGGAAGTCAAAGGAAGAGAGTTAATATTTCCAATCCCCCCCCTATCTTAATCAATTTTTCCTCTATGTTCATTTGTTTGTAAAGAGCTTTTTCATATTTAATTTGTTGACCAAGTTGAGCCATTTGGTCAAATTTGGAATATCTCGTAAAAACCAGACCCGTGTAATCAGAAGTCTTCCAAAAACATTACCTTTATCAAAAGAGTCTTTTTTTTATATTTACAGTGACACTCTGCCCAAATCCCCTGAGGACGCCAGGTTAGCTGGCAAAACATGTTGGGGGGCAGTGTTTGAATTATTTTAGGGTATTTTCACACTTGCGGCAGAGGATTCCGGCAGGCAGTTCTGTTTGGCAATCCGGTCGCAAACGGATGCATTTGTAAGGCGGATCCGGATGCAGATCCGTCTCACAAATGCATTGCAATACCGGATCCGTCTCTCCGGTGTCATCCGGAAAAAACGCATCCGGTATAATTTTTTTTTGCATTTTTAAAGGTCTGCGCATGCGCAGACTGGAAAGCCGGATCCGTTTTGACGGAACACTTAATACACTTCAATGTAAATTAATGCCGGCATTCCGGCAAGTGTTCAGTATTTTTGGCCGGAGAAAAAAATGCAGGGTCTGAACTGATGCATCTTGAACGGATGGATTTCCTGAGACTGTTGCGTCACAGTCGCAGAATGTTGCATGTCGCAGTGTGACACCATAGACTATCATTGTAAAAATTGTCGTACGACAAAATGTCACACCTCAGCAGATACTGAGCCTAAGCACATGTCAAGGCACAATTACTACTTAAATTATTTACAAATGGTCCTTATGACCAATAAAGCCTATTTATTCCATCTGCTATTTGATACATGTTAAAATGTAACCTTTATTAATTCCATATTGTTCAATATTATTAATTCCATATTCCATAGTATGCGAGCAAGGCCATTGCTGCTGGATTGTAGGATGGTCATAACCCATGGAAACAAGCAATGTGTAATGTGATGGAAAAATTAATCAAGCCAGCAAAGGAAGCAATATGGACAATCAGAATACATTAGTAAGTGCCTTGTATTAACTTTGTCTACATGATAAAGTTCACATTTCCATGAGTCCTGAAGCAGCACACTTAAGGGGTTAATCCTCATTTTCCCTACTAGGACAGAAGAAGAAAAAATTAAGTCAATATAAACCAGCCCATGGGGCAGAACACTATAATAAACCCGCAGAGACAATAATGAGATATGTAAGTATGCAGCAAAAACACAATTTAACCCCTTAAGGACTCGGCCCTATTTCAACTTACGGACTTGGCCATTTTTTGCAAATCTGACAAGTGTCACTTTAAGTGGTGATAACTTTAAAACGCTTTGACTTATCCAGGCCATTCTGAGATTGTTTTTTCGTCACATATTGTACTTCATGACACTAGTAAAATGAAGTTAAAAAAAAAACATTTTTATTTATAAAAAAATACCAGATTTACAAAAAATTTGTAAAAAATAGCTAATTTCCAAGTTTCAATTTCTCTACTATTATAATACATAGTAATACCTCCAAAAATAGTTATTACTTTACATTCCCCATGTGTCTACTTCATGTTTGGATCATTTTGGGAACAAGGCTTAGAAGTTTAGAAGCAAATCTTAATTTTTTTAAAAAAATTTCAAAAACCCAATTTTTAGGGACCAGTTCAGGTCTGAAGTCACTTTGCGAGGCTTACATAATAGAAACCACCCAAAAATGACACCATTCTATAAACTACACCCCTCAAGGTATTCAAAACTGATTTTACAAACTTTGTTAACCCTTTAGGTGTTCCACAAGAATTAATGGGAAATAGAGATACAATTTCAAAATTTTACTTTTTTGGCAGATTTTTCCATTTTAATAATTTTTTTCCAGTTACAAAGCAGGATTAACAGCCAAACCAAACTCAATATTTATGGCCCTGATTCTGTAGTTTACAGAAACACCCCATATGTGGTTGTAAACTACTGTACGGGCACACGGCAGGGCTCAGAAGGGAAGGAATTCCATACGGTTTTTGGAAGGCAGATTTTGCTGGACTGTTTTTCTTGACACCATGTCACATTTAAAGCCCCCCTGATGCACCCCTAGAGTAGAAACACAAAAAAAGGCCCCATTTCAGAAACTACGGGATAGGGTGGCAGTATTGTTGGTCCTAGTTTAGGGTACATATGATTTTTGGTTGCTTTATAGTACACTTTTTGTGAGGCAAGATAACAAGAAATAGCTGTTTTGGCACCGTTTTTATTTTTTGTTATTTACAACATTTATTTGACAGGTTAGATCATGTGATATTTTTATAGACCAGGTTGTCACGGACGCTGAGATACCTAATGTATACTTTTTTTTATTTATGTAAGTTTTACACAATGATTTCTTTTTTGAAGCAAAAGTTTTAGTGTCTCCATATTCTTTATTTTTATTTTTTGTGCGATTGTCTCAGGTAGGGGCTCATTTTTTGCGGGATGAGGTGACGATTAGATTGGTACTATTTTGGTGGGCAAACGCCTTTTTGATCGCTTGCTGTTGTACTTTTTGTGATGTAGGGTGACAAAATATGGTTTATTTAGCAGTTTTTATTTAACATTTTTTACTGTGTTCCTCTGAGGGGTTAGATCATGTGATATTTTTATAGATCTGGTCGATACGGACGCGACGATACCTAAAATGTATACTTTTTTTATTTATGTAAGTTTTACACAATGATTTAATTTTTGAAGCAAAAAAAATCATGTTTTAGTGTTTCCATAGTTTGAGAGCCATAATTTTTTCAGTTTATGGCCGATTACCTTGGGTAGGGTATAATTTTTGCGGGATGAGATGACGGTTTTATTGGCACTATTTTGGGGTGCGTGTGACTTTTTGATCGCTTGCTATTACACTTTTTGTGATGTAAGGTGACAAAAAATGGTTTATTTAGCACAGATTTTATTTTTATTTTATTACAGTGTTCATCTGAGGGGTCAGGTCATGTAATATTTTTATAGAGTCGGTCAATACGAATGCGGCGATACCAAATATGTATACTTTTTTTATTTATGTAAGTTTTACACAATAACAGCTTTTTTAAAACAAAAAAATGATGTTTTAGTGTCTCCATATTCTGAGCCATAGTTTTATTTTTATTTTTTTGAGCGATTGTCTCAGGTAGGGGCTCATTTTTTGCGGGATGAGGTGACGGTCAGATTTGTACTATTTTGGTGTGCAAACGCCTTTTTGATCGCTTGCTGTTGTACTTTTTGTGATGTAGGGTGACAAAATATGGTTTATTTAGCAGAGTTTTTATTTTTTATTTTTTACGGCGTTCATCTGAGGGCTTAGGTCATGTTATATGTTTATAGAGCCAGTCGATATGGACGCGGCAATACCTAATATGTATTTGGGGAAAATGACGTTTTTGTTTATTTTTACTTGAAACTTTATTTTATTTTTACAACTTTATTTTTCACTTGTACCACATAAAAGGTTAGTATATAAAATGAGAATGCTCGGACTGGGAGAAAACGTCTGTATGTGGGTAAGTAACTGGCTGAGGGATAGAAAACAGAGGGTGGTTATTAACGGTACATACTCAGATTGGGTCACTGTCACTAGTGGGGTACCTCAGGGGTCAGTACTGGAGGGGTCACTGTCACTAGTGGTGTACCTCAGGGGTCAGTATTGGGCCCTATTCTCTTCAATATATTTATTAATGATCTTGTAGAAGGCTTGCACAGTAAAATATCTATTTTCGCAGATGACACTAAACTGTGTAAAGTAATTAACACTAAAGAGGACAGTATACTGTATATATACTACAGAGGGCAGTATACTGTATATATACTACAGAGGACAGTATACTGTATATATACTACAGAGGACAGTATACTGTATATATATACTACAGAGGATAATATACTACTACAGAGGGATCTGGATAGATTGGAGGCTTGGGCAGATAAGTGGCAGATGAGGTTTAACACTGACAAATGTAAAGTTATGCACATGGGAAGGAATAATGCAAGTCACCCGTACATACTAAATGGTAAAACACTCGGTAACACTGACATGGAAAAGGATCTAGGAATTTTAATAAACAGCAAACTAAGCTGCAAAAACCAGTGTCAGGCAGCTGCTGCCAAGGCCAATAAGATAATGGGTTGCATCAAAAGGGGCATAGATGCCCGTGATGAGAACATAGTCCTGCCACTTTACACATCACTGGTCAGACCACACATGGAGTACTGTGTACAGTTCTGGGCTCCTGTGAACAAGGCAGACATAGTAGAGCTGGATAGGGTCCAGAGGAGGGCATCTAAAGTAATAACTGGAATGGGGCAACTACAGTAACATAGTAACATAGTAACATAGTACATAAGGCCGAAAAAAGACATTTGTCCATCCAGTTCGGCCTGTTATCCCGCAAGTTGATCCAGAGGAAGACACCTCTCTAGTAGCTATAGCCTGTAATATTATTAAGCTCCAGAAATACATCCAGGCCCCTCTTGAATTCATGTATTGTACTCACCATCACCATCTCCTCAGGCAGAGAGATCCATAGTCTCACTGCTCTTACCGTAAAGAATCCTCTTCTATGTTTGTGTACAAACCTTCTTTCCTCCAGACGCAGAGGATTTCCCCTCGTCACAGTCACAGTCCTGGGGATAAATAACTGATGGAATAGATCTCTGTACTGACCCCTGATATATTTAGACATATTAATTAGATCTCCCCTCAGTCGTCTTTTTTCTAAAGTGAATAACCCTAATTTTGATAATCTTTCAGGGTACTGTAGTTGCCCCATTCCAGTTATTACTTTAGATGCCCTCCTCTGGACCTTCTCCAGCTCTGCTATGTCTGCCTTGTGTACAGGAGCCCAGAACTGTACACAGTACTCCATGTGTGGTCTGACTACCGATGTGTAAAGTGGTAGGACGATGTTCTCATCACGGGCATCTATGCCCCTTCTGATGCAACCCATTATCTTGTTGGCCTTGGCAGCAGCTGCCTGACACTGGTTTTTGCAGCTTAGTTTGCTGTTTATTAAAATTCCTAGATCCTTTTCCATGTCAGTGTTACCGAGTGTTTTACCATTTAGTATGTACGGTTGACTTGCATTTTTCCTTCCCATGTGCATAACTTTACATTTATCAGTGTTAAACCCCATCTGCCACTTATCTGCCCAAGCCTCCAGTCTATCCAGATCCCTCTGTAGTAGTATACTGTCCTCATCAGTGTAAATTACTTTACACAGTTTAGTGTCATCTGCGAAAATTGATACTTTACTATGCAATCCTTCTACAAGATCATTAATAAATATATTGAAGAGAATAGGGCCCAATACTGACCCCTGAGGTACCCCACTAGTGACAGTGACCCCTCCAGTACTGACCCCTGAGGTACCCACTAGTGACAGTGACCCAATCTGAGTGTGTACCGTTAATAACCACCCTCTGTTTTCTATCACTGAGCCAGTTCCTTACCCACATACAGACGTTTTCTCCCAGTCCGAGCATTAGCATTTTATATACTAACCTTTTATGTGGTACAGTGTCAAATGCTTTGGAGAAGTCCAGATACACGACATCCATTGATTTGCCGCTGTCAAGTCTAGAACTTACCTCCTCATAGAAACTGATTAAATTAGTCTGACATGACCGATCCCTCACGAAGCCATGCTGATATGGCGTTATTTGCTTATTTCCGTTGAGATGCTCTAAGATAGCATCTCTCAGAAAACCTTCAAACAGTTTACCCACAACAGATGTTAAACTTACCGGCCTATAGATTCCAGGCTCTGTTTTTGGCCCCTTTTTGAATATTGGCACCACATATGCCATGCGCCAATCCTGTGGGACATTCCCTGTCAGTATAGAGTCCGCAAATATCAGAAATAAGGGTCTGGCTATGACATTACTTAATTCCTTTAGGATACGGGGGTGTATGTCATCCAGTCCTAGCGATTTGTCTATTTTAATCTTTTTAAGTCGCTGTTGTACTTCTTCCTGGGTCAGGCAGGACACTTTTAATGGGGAATTTATTTTTGCATTCTGCATGTCATCTGACAATTTATTTTCCTCAGTGAATACATTGGAGAAAAAAATATTTAACAGCTTTGCTTTCTCCTCGTCGCTCTCTGCGACTTCCCCCTCATTACTCTTTAAAGGGCCGACACCTTCAGATTTATACTTTTTAACATTTATATAATTGAAGAACATTTTAGGGTTAGTTTTACTCTCTTTGGCAATTAATCTCTCGGTCTCTAGTTTGGCCGCTTTTATTTGTTTTTTACATGTTCTATTTTTTTCCTTATAGTTTTTCAGTGCTTCCGTGCTCCCCTCCTGTTTCAGTGAATGATATGCTTTCTTTTTGTCATTTATTGCTTTCGTTACAGTTCTATTTATCCACATTGGTTTCTTTTTGTTCCTTAACCTTTTATTACCATACGGTAAGTTAGTTTGGCCTATGGCCTCTCTTAGTTGGCTAAATTTAGCTTTTTGGAAGTTTGGTATTTTTGTTCCTCCCTGTAGAAACGCTCTTTTGAATGATAATTGGAAGGTTATTACTTTGTGGTCACTATTTCCCAGGTGTCCCCCGACCTGCACGTCTGTTGTTCTGTCAGGCCTATTGGTTAATACTAAGTCCAGTATGGCCGTCCCTCTAGTCGGGTCCTGAACCAGTTGGGAGAGGTAATTGTCTTTGGTTATTGCCAAGATCCTGTTTCCTTTATGAGATATACAAGTTTCAGTTTCCCAGTCTATATCTGGGTAGTTGAAGTCCCCCATAATAACCACCTCATTATGATTTGCCGCCTCATCTATCTCGTTTAGTAATAGATTTTCTGTGGACTCTGGTATATTAGGTGGTTTATAGTAAACTCCTATTAGTAATTTATTGTTGTTTTTAGCTCCATGTATCTCTACCCACACTGACTCCACATGTTCATGTCCCTCACTTATATCTTCGCGGAGTGTGGGCTTTAGACCGGACTTTACATAAAGGCAGACCCCTCCCCCTCTCTGGTTTTGACGATCCTTTCTAAACAGACTGTAACCTTGTACATTAACCGCCCAGTCATAGCTATCATCCAGCCGTGTCTCAGTTATTCCCACTGTCATAGCCATCATCCAGCCATGTCTCAGTTATTCCCACTGTCATAGCTATCATCCAGCCATGTCTCAGTTATTCCCACTATGTCATAGTCCTCCTCACACATCACTAATTCCAGTTCACCAGTTTTATTAGTCAGACTTCTGGCATTAGTATACATACATTTGAGAGGTTTATGTATATTTTTTTACCCTACACCTTTCCTTCTGAACTGTTCTAGTCCCTCCTTCCATTCCTCCCCCAGTCCCATTACCTTGCCCCCGGTCTCTATCTGCGCTATCTTCCCGTCCTATAACGTAATTACCCTCCCCCCCAGTCCCTAGTTTAAACACTCCTCCAACCTTCTAGCCATCTTTCTCCCCAGCACAGCTGCCCCTTCCCCATTGAGGTGCAGCCCGTCCCTACGATAGAGCCTGTAGCCGATAGAAAAATCGGCCCAGTTCTCCAGGAACCCAAACCCCTCCTTCCTACACCAGTTCTTGAGCCACTTGTTAACCCCCTAATCTCCCACTGCCTCTCTTGTGTGGCTCGTGGTACAGGCAGTATTTCGGAAAATACTACCTTTGAGGTCCTTGCCCTCAGCTTTTGACCTAAATCCCTGAAATCATTTTTAAGGACTCTCCACCTACCTCTAACTTTGTCATTGGTTCCGATATGGACCATGACCGCTGGATCTTCTCCAGCCCCTCCCAGTAATCTGTCAACCCGATCCGCGATGTGTCGAACTCTAGCGCCAGGAAGACAGCACACTGTTCGGCGATCACGGTCTTTGTGACAGATTTTCCTATCTGTTCCCCTAATAATGGAGTCGCCCACTACCAGCACCTGTCTGGCCTGCCCTGCTCTCCTGGTTCCCTGCTTACCGGTGCTGACATTCCCCTGACTGGCGGAGGAAGTGTCCGGCTGCAGCAGTGCCGTCCCCGGACTGACATCCCCCTCATCTGCCAAACGTGCAAACTTGTTGGGGTGTGTCAGATCAGGGCTAGCCTCCCTGGCACTCTTCCCTCTACCCCGCTTTCTAACTGTTACCCAGCTAGCTACCTCACTTTCCTCAGCCTCTTCTCTGTCACCCTCCCCCTCATCTACCCCAAAGAGTGCTTGCTCGGTGAGAAGCAAACTCTTTTGAAAATTATCAATGCCTCTCAGTGTTGCAACTTGCCCGTTTAGAGACTCGATTTGCGATTCCAAACGGGTTATTTGCTCACATCTAGAACAAAGATATGCACCCTTGAACTCCTGTTCCAGGACTGCATACATCATGCAAGATGTGCACTGGACTGCATTGTAAATTGTGCAACACATACTAAATGGGGATTATAACAGTAAAAAAGTAAAACAGTATATATGATTCAGACCCAGACCCTGTCTGCTGTAGCCGAAGGGCGACGCAAAACCAAGCCAACAACACACAAGGAAATTATATCCAACCTTAGTTTCCAAACTCCTTTTCTTAAACTCCTTGTTTTTTTAACTCCACTTAATAAGAAGCCCACTTAGTAGAGCAAGCCCCAGGAAGAGCAGGCTCTAGAGAGTTTTAGTGGGTCAATTTATAGCACCTGGTTGCCCAGGGCACTCCCCTTAATTAAGCAGAGAAAAAAAGAAAAAGAAAAAAAAGGTTTAAATGGCAGTACTAGAATACAAACACTTAACTTTCAATGATCTCTGCTGCAATCCACACTCAGCCACCTGCAATCACTCCCACAAAACCACACACAGCACTAGAACTCCTTGTTTTTTTAACTCCACTTAATAAGAAGCCCACTTAGTAGAGCAAGCCCCAGGAAGAGCAGGCTCTAGAGAGTTTTAGTGGGTCAATTTATAGCACCTGGTTGCCCAGGGCACTCCCCTTAATTAAGCAGAGAAAAAGAGAAAAAGAAAAAAAAGGTTTAAATGGCAGTACTAGAATACAAACACTTAACTTTCAATGATCTCTGCTGCAATCCACACTCAGCCACCTGCAATCACTCCCACAAAACCACACACAGCACTAGAACTCCTTGTTTTTTTAACTCCACTTAATAAGAAGCCCACTTAGTAGAGCAAGCCCCAGGAAGAGCAGGCTCTAGAGAGTTTTAGTGGGTCAATTTATAGCACCTGGTTGCCCAGGGCACTCCCCTTAATTAAGCAGAGAAAAAAAGAAAAAGAAAAAAAAGGTTTAAATGGCAGTACTAGAATACAAACACTTAACTTTCAATGATCTCTGCTGCAATCCACACTCAGCCACCTGCAATCACTCCCACAAAACCACACACAGCACTAGAACTCCTCGTTTTTTTAACTCCACTTAATAAGAAGCCCACTTAGTAGAGCAAGCCCCAGGAAGATTATCAAAATTAGGGTTATTCACTTTTGAAAAAAGACGACTGAGGGGAGATCTAATAAACATGTATAAATATATCAAGGGTCAGTACAGAGATCACTCCCATCATCTATTTATCCCCAGGACTGTGACTGTGACGAGGGGACATCCTCTGCGTCTGGAGGAAAGAAGGTTTGTACACAAACATAGAAGAGGATTCTTTACGGTAAGAGCAGTGAGACTATGGAGCTCTCTGCCTGAGGAGGTGGTGATGATGAGTTCAAAAAAGGAATTCAAGAGGGGCCTGGATGTATTTCTGGAGCGTAATAATATTACAGGCTATAGCTACTAGAGAGGGGTCGCTGATCCAGGGAGTTATTCTGATTGCCTGATTGGAGTCGGGAAGGAATTTTTTATTCCCCTAAAGTGAGGAAAATTGGCTTCTACCTCACAGTTTTTTTTTTTTGCCTTCCTCTGGATCAACTTGCAGGATGACAGGCTGAACTGGATGGACAAATGTCTTTTTTCGGCCTTATGTACTAAGTTACTATGTTACTTTATTTTTTGTCCCAATTTGGGACTTGAACTTTTGGGGGTCTAATTCTTTACAATGCATTCCAATACTTCTGTATTGGAATGCATTGGCTGTATGAATAATATTGTGTGTATTACTCATACAGTTTCCGGCCTGTGAGATCCAGGGGTCCGGCCTGTGAGATCCAGGGGGCTGGATCTCACAGGCTCGTCACCGGAAGGCAGCACAATGCCTTCCTTAGGCTTCGCGCTGCCTTCCATGCCATCGGGTCCCCCCCACAGCCCCATGAGGACCTGATGGCACCGCCAACTACCGCCGCCCGCACAATAAAAAGCCTCAAACCGCAGGTCTGAATTGACCTGCGGTTTGCGGCGATCGCTGACACGGGGGGGGGGGGGGTCACGGGACCCCCCCCCCCCGCGCATTTAGCCGTGGTGCCTGCTCAATGATTTGAGTAGGCACCGTGTTCCGATCATACGGGGATGCAAAAGCTTTGGACATATACAAACAGGATGCAAAGAGGAGGTGATATTCTGTGGAAAATGTCAAAAAACAGGTCATAAGAGTGTGGACTGTCCAGATGTGATTGTTTGCAATCTATGCAGAACAGAAGGTCATGCCTACAAAGAGTGCCCTAGGTGGTCAAATAGATCGTATGCGGAGGCTGCTGCGGGTCCTGCAAGGAAGCTGGAGGGACCAAAGAAACCGGATGAAATTGGGACTCCAGCGGATTCTGCTTCGGGAGTGTCTGCTGTGGGTGAACCTAGTTCAGGGAAGCCTGGAGGCAAAGAACCTGTGACCATAAGCCTACCTGCAATCGTATCTGAAGCTTGTACATCCAGAAGACTGAAAGAGGTGGACCCTGGGAAGATTCCTCCTAGAACAATTCCCCTGCAAAAGTGGTAGAGAAAACTATCACTGTAGCAGGGGTGAAGGAGAAGTCTGCGGGGGAAGAAGCCATGGACCTGGAAGCAAAAGCTACAAAGAGGAAAGTGGACAAACAGGAAGAAAAGACCCTCAGAGTAAAAAGACCTTCTTCCATAAGTATAGATGAGAGCGATAGCGGGCTGAGTCCTAGTGTCTCTTTGACAAATCCAGCCCGGATTTAACAGTTCGAGAGTCCTATTACTCCGGTTTTATGTCAAGTGGATCCAGTGATGAAATTACCTAAATCAGAATGTCACCTCTAAAGAGAAAATATGTAAAGAGCTCTTGGAGAGAGCTGCTTTTTCTGTTTTTTCTTAGATAAATAAATAAATAAATGATGTCGGGAATATTAAAGGTCTCCTCTTAAAATGTCAGGAGCATTAAGGGAGCAACTAGAAGTGCAGCCCTGTTTTCATATTTAGAGACATTTGACAGTGACATTATTTTCTTACAAGAATGTGGCATAGAATATTCTCTGAATTATGCAGAATTAAGAAGAGATTGAACGCAAGGACCCTCACTGTGGTCCGGTGACAACAGCAATAAAGCCTCTGGAGTCGGGATATTATTTAAAGGAAACAATTGCCAGAAAGGGCCTTGTTGGCTAATATAAAATATAACAACAAAGAAATAAAGTTGTTGAGTGCATACATTTCACCGGAGATCCATGAGAGAGCAGAAATGCTGGAGGATGTGCAACCCTTCTTAATAGGTCAGACACCTATCATCAGAGACGGAGATTTCAATTGTGCACTGAAAGAGAAAGATGAATTGATAAAACTGTACAGAAGTTGAATAATCTGATTATGGACTTGAGCCTAATAGATGTCTGGCCAAATACCAATAACAAAGACCCAGGGTATACATGGAGCAATCCCCAATCCCCATTTTTTTTTTATTTCTAAAGTCTTCAAGCCAAGAAATATGCATTTGGAGGAAAAACATATTTTCTGATCATAAGATGATCCAAGCACAAATTAAAGTGACAGGTGGCCAAAAAGGCAAAGGCACATGGAGATTAAATGTGGACTTGCTGGAAGACAAAAAAATAAAGGATCATTTTGTTTACAATTATAAAAAGTGGGTCAGCTACAAAAAGTTTTGCAACAGCATTAAAATGGGGGTACGTGAAAACAAAAATGAAAGATTTCATCATTAAAGATGGAATAAAAAACTAAGGAAATGAAGAAATGGTTTAAGGATTTAAACACAAAGTTGCAGTCTTACCTGTAGCTGGAAAAAGCCAGTGTTGATATATCTGAACTAATTAAAAAAACTAAAGAAAACATCAAAAATGCGATCTATAATAAAGGAAAAGAGATAATTTTTAACATCAAAGTCAAATAATTAGAAGAGGATGAATAATATTCACATTTTATCTTTAACTCCTTAAGGACTCAGCCTTATTTCACCTTAAGGACCAGGCAATTTTTTGCAAATCTGACCAGTGTCACTTTAAGTGGTGATAACTTTAAAACACTTTGACTTATCCAGGCCATTCTAAGATTGTTTTTTCGTCACATATTATACTTCATGACGCTGGTAAAATGAAGTAAAAAAAAATCTTTTTTATTTATTAAAAAATATCAAATTTACCAAAAAATTGAAAAAAATGGCTATTTTCCAAGTTTCAATTTCTCTGCTTCTATAATACATAGTAATACCTACAAAAATAGTTATTACTTTACATTCCCAATATGTCTACTGCATGTATCATTTTGGGAATTATATTTTTTATTTTGAGGATGTTACAAGGCTTATAAGTTTGGAAGCTAATCTTGAAATTTTTCAGAAATTTTCAAAAACCAATTTTTAGGGACAAGTTCAGGTCTGAAGTACCTTTGTGAGGCTTATATAATAGAAAACACCCAAGAATGACCCCATTCTAGAAAAAAAAAAACCTCAAGGTATTCAAAACTGATTTTACAAACTTTGTTAACCCTTTAGGTGTTGCACAAGAGTTATTGGCAAATGGGGATGAAATTTGAAAATTTCATTTTTTTGCCACATTTTCCATTGTAACCCATTTTTTCCACTAACAAAGCAAGGGTTAACAGCCAAACAAGACTGTATCTTTATTTCCTTGACTCTGCCGTTTACAGCAACACCCCATATGTGGCCATACACTACTGTACGGCCACACAGCGGGGCGTAGAGGGAAAGGAGCTCGTTTGGTTTTTGGAGGGCTGATTTTTATTGACCGGTTTATTTACACTGTGTCCTATTTCAACTTCCATGATGCACCCCTGGAGGAGAAACTCTCTAAAAGTGACCCTATCTAAGAAGCTACACCCCTCGAGGTATTCAAAACTGATTTTACAAACTTTGTTAACCCTTCAGGTGTTGCACAAGAGTTATTGGCAAATGGAGACGAAATTTGAAAATTTCATTTTTTTGCCAGAATTTTCAATTTTAACCAATTTTTTTCACTAACAAAGCAAGGGTTAACAGCCAAACAAGACTGCATCTTTATTGCCCTGACTCTGCCGTTTACAGAAACACCCCATATGTGGCCGTACATTACTGTACAGCCATACAACGGGGCGTAGAGCGAAAGGAGCGCCGTTTGGTTTTTGGAGGGCTGATTTTTATGGATCGGTTTATTTACATCGCTGGAGTAGAAAGTCCCTAAAAGTGACCCCATTTTGGAAACTATGGGATAAGATGTTTTTTTTTTTTACCGTCTTAATCTGGGGGGGGTTAGGTCATGGGGTATTTTTATAGAGGAGAATCTTACGGACGTGGCGATACCTTATAAGTCAACTTTTTTACAATTATTTAGATTTTAGACTATATTATCATTTTAGATCTCTAAAATCTAAGAGTAATTTTTTTTTGTTTTTTAGCTGATTATCTTATGTAGGGGCTAATTTTTTGCGGGATGAGAGGACGGTTTTATTGGCACTATTTTGGGGGCTATATGACTTTTTGATCACTTATAACAATTTCTGTTATGTAAGGTGACAAAAAAAGATATTTTTTTGGACCATGTTAATCTGGGGGGTTAGGTCATGTGGTATTTTTATAGAGGAGATTATTTCTGACGCAGCGATACCTAATTTGTATACTTTTTTTATATTATTTTATTTTTTGTGTGTCTCAAGTCTGAGAACCAGTTTTATATCCGATAGTCAGTGGCTAAATTGGGATATAAATTTAGTACTCCATGGAAGTGTGATACTCTCTGAAGCAACCGTCAATGCAGAGGCCCGGATGATCGGGGCACGTGTCGCACTGAGTGGTGGTGTCCTTCCGTATCCCCCTCCTGCGACACACTCTGCACTTTTTTGGGTTTGTCCCTTCTTTCCAGTATCGGGGACCACACCTGGAAAGTGTTGGCCAGGGACGATCCGGGCGCCTCCAGTTCCCGAGGTACTCCGGCCTGCTCTTTCCCGGTCCGAAAAGATCAGGGCCTTGAGCACTGCCTCACAGAACTGAAGGAATGTCCCTGTGTTGCCAGCGCTCCGGGACAGCACAAAAGAGTTGTACATGGCAACCAAGTAGACCGCTACTTTTTTGTACCGTGCCCGGGTTTTGCACATGGCGTTATATGGCTTGAGGATTTGATCAGAGAGATCAACTCCTCCCATATACCAATTGTAGTCGACGATACAATCGGGCTTGAGGACCGTTGCCGCGGTACCTCGCACAGGGACAGGGGTGATGCCGTTACCATGAATTGTGGACAGTACAAGGACATCCCTCTTGTCCTTATATCTGACCAGCAACAGGTTTTCACTGGTAAGGGCACGGGTCGCATCCCTGGGGATAGGTACCTGGAAGGGGTGGGCAGGGAGGCCGCGTTGATTTTTCTGCACGGTCGCACAAGCAGACGTGGATCTGGCGGCGAGAAACTGGAACAAGGGGATACTAGTATAAAAGTTATCCACGTAAAGGTGGTAACCCTTATCTAGCAGTGGGTACATAAGGTCCCACACAAGTTTCCCGCTAACACCCAGAGTGGGGGGACACTCTGGGAGTTGAATACGGTAATCTCGCCCCTAGTACACACAAAACTTGTAAGTGTAAGTGTAAGTTTGTACAGCTTCACACCATACCTCACCCGCTTTGAGGGAACATACTGGCGGAAAATGAGTCTCCCCTTGAACGCAATGAGAGACTCATCAACCGCGACCTCCCTTCCAGGTACATAGGCCTCTACAAATTTGGCCCCAAAGTGATCGATGACCGGCCGTATCTTATACAGACGGTCATAGGCAGGATCACCTTGGGGGGAACATGCTGCATTATCTGAATAATGCAGACATTTCCTGATGGCCTCAAACCGGGAACGTGTCATGGCCGTACTGTAAAGTGGGGTCTGGTATAGGACGTCCCCACTCCAGTACAACCTGACACTGGGTTTCTTGACCAGGCCCATACGCAGCACGAGGTCCCAAAATGTCCTCATTTCGGCTGCACTGACCGGCGTCCAGCCACCGGACCTGGCCAAAAAGTAGCCCGGGTGTTGAGCAACGAACTGTTGGGCGTACAGGTTTGTCTGCTCCACCATCAGATTTACCAGTGGGTCACTGAAAAAATGACAAAAAAAAGTCATATTCAGTGTAGCCCACTGTGGAAATCTGGATTCCTGATTGGCCTACAAAATCAGGAATCACGGGCTCGTATCGCTCTGGGCTACACCAGACTAGTTCACCGACAGGGCGCTCCAGTGGATTTAACTGGTGGGCCGGGAAACCAGTACGAGCCCCAGAGCTGCTCGTACTAGTGTGGGCCACAGGGTCCCTAACATGCCGCTCCCCTTGCTCCGCCTGGCGGCGTCTCCGCCTCCTTGGGGGCTCATCATCACTAGATGATGATGAGGACGCAGATGACAACAGGAATGTGGGGTTATCCTCGTCCTCACTGGGACTCTCGGAGTCGGAGGCAAGCTGGGCGTATGCCTCCTCGGCCGAGAACGTCCGGCGGGCCATAGGGGAGTGTGTGTCTTTGTGTGTATGTGTGTGTAAATCTTTATTTGGTGTGAGTGTGTGTGGGGGCATGGCGGGCCGGCGGGAGATTCAAATGATAGCAGCGCTCCTCTCCTCCTCCTTTTGTGTCCGGAGCCCGAGGAGAGAGGAGCGTTGCTATCATTTGAATATCCCGCCGGCCCGCCATCCTACCAATCAGAAGCGATCCTGAGAGGTGATGTCACCATCACCACTCAGGATCGCAGGATGGTGATTGGTGGGGTAAAATCACACCACGATCACCATCCTGTTCCGGGTTATCGGGTCCTCAGAGACCCGAATACCCCCAGAAATGCAGCAAACCGCAGGTCTGAATTGACCTGCGGTTTGTTGCGATCGCCTACATGGGGGGGGGGGGGGGTCACAGGACCCCCCGGCGCATTTGTCCCAGGTGCCTGCTCAATGATTTGAGCAGGCACCAAATTCTGATCACCGCCCGCCACGCAGCGGTGATCGAAAATACACAGGGCGTACAGGTACGCCCGGTGTCGTTAAGTACCAGGACATAAGGGCGTACCTGTACGCCCTGTGTCCGGAAGAGGTTAAAAAAGTCAGGAAACAGAAAAGTGTCATCTCAAAAATAGCGGACAAAACTGAAAAAGAAGAGATACTCAAAGAGACCCAAATGTTCTATGAAAGACTCTTTGGCAAGAAAAAATTTATAATTACTTTGTAATGGATGCTTTAAAGACCCTGGAATGTTAATTTGGACAAAAAGACTAAGAGCACCTCAACAGGATCAGTAGAGGAACTACAAGAAACAATTTAAAGTTTTGTCGAAAGCAAAGCACCAGGTTTGGATGGCTTACCCATTGAGCACTACAGTATTTTCTGGAACACCATGAAAGAAAATTTATTACAAGTGTTTAAAGAAGCGCTACTCTGTGATACCTTACCTGAATTTTGGAGAAAAAGAATAGTCATTTTGCTATATAAAAAGGGAGACAGAGAAAATCTAGAAAATTGGAGACCCATAACTTTGCTAAATGTTGACTATAAAATCTTAGCCAAAATCGTGGTTAATAGAATCAAGAAAGTCATCGGAAAAGTAATCCACAAAGACTAAACATGTGGGATTCCAGAAAGGAGTTTAAGTGAAAATCTCAACATTATTAAAGACTGTATATGGTATCAGAGTGAAAGAAACTGGCGATCTTATCACTGGATTTCCTTAAAGCATACCATCGGATATCTCATGAGTTCCTGTGGATAGTTTTGGAACATATGAACTTTCCGAAAATTATGATAAAACAGATTTCAGCACTGTACAATGAGGCGTACAGTCAAGTATCTATTAATGGGTTTCTGTCAGAAAAAGTACCTTAAATCTGGAGTGAAACAGGGTTGCCCCCTATCACCAATACTGTTCATCTGTGTACTAGAGCTACTATTAGTGTCACTAAGAAGAGACAGTCATCAGAGGGGTACCAATCCCTGGAGGTAGTGGTCTATCTGTTAAACCAATGCATATTTGGTTGACGTAGCAATATTCTGTACTAATGCACCATCACTCAGAAGAGCCCTCCAAGTTACAGATTATTTTTGTCAAGCCTCAGGTTTCAAATTAAATAGACAAAAGTGTGACTGTTTTGTGATCGGAGATTGGTCCGGATCTGGAGATCAAAGAGAGTCCTGTACAAGCTAAAAAAAATATGGAGGCAAAAAAATACCGAATTTTAAACGGCTTCTGTGCTTACAGTTTTTCTCTTTATGCGCAAAAGTGATACACTCACTTTTGCGCACCTGTTTCGAAAAAGGTAATGGATACAGTTACCCTTGACAGCTCCAGTGTTATTAGTGCCACCAAACAATATGCAATAATAGAAAAGGTAATAAGACTATAGTCCCTTGAAAAACATGAAAGTAATATCCACAACAACCCAAAGAAAGTAAGAGCTATACTCGATAATGAACAGCAAGTTGAAATGGTGGTAAATTATCCTATAAATCTCTTGAGTGCTGGAGAACGTGTAACATGCCTTATATGTCCAACAGTTTGAAAGACCTTGCATGGATGATAATGCACGAGTGTGTGCCAACTAAAGATTTTCAGCATCGAAGGGGATTAAGTGTAACATCTAAGTGCCCCAAAAGGAACTGTGCAAGTGGTAAAACAACGATGCATGTTTTCTGGAATTGCTCCTTTGCCCAAAATGTATGGAGAAGAGTCGGGGTATTCTTAAAACATACATCTGACCTCCAGAGACTAGATTATGAGATTGTGTTATGTGGCTTATGAAATACAGTAAAGCAAGAAAAGAAGAGAGTAAGGCCTAGTTCACACGAACGTATGGCTTTTATAGTTTTTTCAAAGTAAAGAAGTGGAATAGACGGCTCTACTGCTCAGGTAAATGGTAGAGGTGCAAGGCTGCTTGATCTGACTCACCCAGTCAGAGGCATAAAATTACAAAAGGATAAAGGATAAGCAGGCACACTCTTATTTGGGTACAAGGTAATGATTTATTTATATTCTAGTGTTCGTGGGGTCTGGTGGATGGATGTAAAAAGTGTATAAAAGTCGTAGTCCCTTTTAATAAATGAAAAATGAAAGAGTATTGGAGTGATAAATAATCACCACTGGATGAGAGGTGATGGATGTCCTGGAAAAATTGTCCTAGGAAAACTGGTGGATAATAAAATATATAAGAAAATGTATAGGATACCTAGATAAAAGTAAAATATCTAGATAAAAAACCTTGGAAAAAGGATGTTCATAGAGTCTTTCAAAAGCAGATAAAAATACCTAGAAAAAATATATATTCATAAAGTCTTACATATAGTGGTCACTGATCAGAAGTAAAATCAAGTAGAAGATGTATGGGATAGTCATTCATAGTCGCTGTAAAGAGGATTTTTGTCCAATAATGCCCCTTTGTGCAATTGTATCTCCGTTTATGGGATATAGTGTAGATAACAAATTGCCGCTCAGCAGAGGATCAATGGTGCGCCTTTTCAAAGTGTAGTTTACAAATGTAACAATTTATGGCTGTTGGTAGTTATGTTCCATATATTGCGCTGTGGAGGAAAGGGGTGCTCTGTGCCTAAGGTGCGGCGTCCCGCACTGTCTCTGGCTACAGAGATCACTTACCCTTCCCGACGTTTGTTCTCTTGGGTCCTCTGATGGTAGTCTACTGTTCCTGGGAGGCTGTTGCGATCCAGTCCGGTTCTTAGGAGTCGGCGGCGTGCCTCGTGTTGCCAAGGACACCGGGGGCGTGGTTCGCGCGTCTAGAGAGTGACGTAGGTGGTCACGTGATCACGGACTTTCTTTCAAGCGCCTTCACAGTGTTTCTCCTACTCTGTTGTGAGTAGTGAATAGTCCGGTAATCCTCAGCTTTCTTAAACGCGTTTCGGGAGTCTATCCCTTCATCAGTAAGTGGAGGTATATAGCGGATGCTGTGGTATTTATAGGGCAGTGATTAACTTGTTTATCAACCAATTATCATTGCCAATAAGGTTGATGTATTTGATTGGTTGCTTTATTTCAGTTTTGTTTGGCACATAGGTTTGTGGCCTGAATAAAAATTGTACAGGTTATCAGAGAATAAAAGTTGGTTGCTTTATTTCAATTTTATTTGGTACATTAAGTTTGTGGTCTGTATAAAAATGTACAGTTTATCGAAAAGTAAATCGGTGAATAAAAAAATATGTGTATATATATATATATAAGAAAAATATATATAAGGAAATGGAAACATATAAGGATAGGAGTGGTATGAAGATATATAAATAGTGTCAATTACTCCTATAGTAAGGTGATTGTTTTTTTGCAAGTTGATTGATTTGATGAATATTGTAGTTTTTGTCTATATTTTAAAAGAGGAACTCTTATGTATTCCATGTGTAGAATACCCATCTGGTGGTGTAGGAGAATACACCGCCCAATATCGTTCGGCATGGGAATACACCACTGAATGTAATATAGCATCATGGGTTAGTTGCTGTATAAGTCTTTTTTACTGATAGTATTAGTAGTGTATAGAGCTTGTTTTTGTTGTAGATGTAGCCATGTTCTAATTTCTGTGTTTTTCTAGTTGTGAGTGATGTTTCTTGATGGGAGGTTTGCAGTGGTCCTGATGTTTTCTGGTTGTAAACACACACTAGGGATGGGCCCATTGTATCACTGGTCCGTAGCATAAAAGACCCAGTGATTTTTGGGGTTAACATTCCTGTCTGTGCTAAAAAGCAGAAGGACTAGTTGAAACTGCAACTTAAAAGCAAGATTTAGTATTGTAAATCTAGAAGTCTTTGTGCACCTTGGTTGTCAGCACAGGCCTTTTCAGCACACAGTGAGAGATGTCCTTTGTATCGCTGGTCCGTAGTGAAGACCCAGTGAGTACCCGGGTTTGTTCTCCCTGTGTGTTTCCAAAAAAGGAGGGACAAGGGAAATAGTGCATGAGAGGGTTCATAATATGAGGTACCTTGGATGCGGTAGTAGTGTCAATATGATAGGGGCCCGTAATTTGGGGCATATGTGTTTACTGAATTCTTGTTGATGGAGTAGTAGATATCTGTATGTGTGAGTAGTATAGTTGTTAGTGAGGGGCAGCCGCTCGCCAAGGGGCAACCGGAAGGGATATAATGACCTTCCCGGTTACTCATCGAGGAGCGGCAACCCCCCAATCAGAGGAACCCAAAGATCTCCATCTCTGCGTTCAATCCATTAGGCAGTCTAATGGACTGCCTATTCTACCTAATGGATTGAACGCAGAGATGGAGAACAGTAGACTACCATCAGAGGACCCAAGAGAACAAACGTCGGGAAGGGTAAGTGATCTCTGTAGCCAGAGACAGTGCGGGACGCCGCACCTTAGGCACAGAGCACCCCTTTCCTCCACAGCGCAATATATGGAACATAACTACCAACAGCCATAAATTGTTACATTTGTAAACTATTTTACTTTTATCTAGGTATCCTATACATTTTCTTATATATTTTATTATCCACCAGTTTTCCTAGGACAATTTTTCCAGGACATCCATCACCTCTCATCCAGTGGTGATTATTTATCACTCCAATACTCTTTCATTTTTCATTTATTAAAAGGGACTACTACTTTTATACACTTTTTACATCCATCCACCAGACCCCACGAACACTAGAATATAAATAAATCATTACCTTGTACCCAAATAAGAGAGTGCCTGCTTATCCTTTATCCTTTTGTAATTTTATAGTTTTTTGTGGTCCGTTTTTCACGGATCCGTTGTTCAGTTTTTGAGTTCCATTGTGTTTCCATTTCTGTTCCGTTTTTCCGTTCTGTTTTTCCGTATGGCATATACAGTATACAGTAATTACATAGAAAAAATTGGGCTGGGCATAACATTTTCAATAGATGGTTCAGAAAAAACGGAACGGAAACGGAAGACATACGGATGCATTTCCGTATGTGTTCTGTTTTTTTTGCAGACCCATTGACTTGAATGGAGCCAGGACCCGTAATTTACGGCCAAATATAGGACAAGCTCTATCTTTCAATGGAACGGAAATACAGAAACGGAATGCATACGGAACACATTCCGTTTTTTTGCGGAACCATTGAAATGAATGGTTCCGTATACGGACCGCATACGGAACACAAAAAAACGGCCCGTACACTTGCAAAAAAAACGTTCGTGTGAACTAGGCCTAATGTGGATCATGCTAAACTGTATAAAAAATGCAATTTGGAAGGTGCGCAACATTTTGCTCTTCAAAAGAGATAGCATTGAAGAAAAAGACTGGGAATTTGTATACTATCTACAAGATCAGAAGAAAATGGTAAAAAACTGCTGCCATGATATGGAATATTTATGTGGAATTTTTTTTAGTTTAGTTCATAGTATAAGAGTTTTTTAGATAAGATAGATTATAGTTTTTTTCTATTTTCAGTTTGTGTTGTAAGCTTTTTAATTTTATAATAAAAATGTAAGATGGTCTTGCATGTCTCATAGAGCACAAGGCTGCCATTGTAAAGTATGCTGACTGTACCTGTCTCATGGATAGGTTGTTGGCTTCCACATACTAAGAGATAGCATTGAAGAAAAAGCCTGTGTGAATTTGGCTCTGAGCGTAATGTACAGTGGATATAAAAAGTCTACACACCCCTGTTAAAATGTCAGGTTTCTATGATGTAAAAAAATTAGACAAAGATAAATCATTACAGAACTTTACTGTGACCTATTGTCACGACCATGTTTATGGCCGTGACTCCTTGGGAGCCGCATACAGTTGCCCGCGGTTTGGGTTGTTGTTTCAACCGCAGCTGGAGGCATAATGTTGTTAGCCTCAAGTGCGGTTGCCGCGGACAACAGCTATGTGTGCGGTTCCCTTGGAGTTGTGTGCGTGTTTGTATGCACTTTGGTATGTCTGTGTGCACTCTGTGTTATGTGTGGTGTGCACTCACATCTTCCCCTCACTGTGGTTGCCCGTAGCAACGTTTGGTCGTTGTGTGTACATGTGGTGGCAGTGTCCCGGCCTTCGGGCTGACTCCCAGGACATGAGTGCCACCCATGTCGTTGCCGGCGGCCACAGCCACAGTGTGTGCTGGTTTTGGACACTTCCCCTTTAAGATGTGTGTTTCCCTTCTCTGGTGCTGGAAGGGTTAACTCCCTTCCCAGTGTGTGTGTGTGTGTCACTGGGTGTGTCCGACTGTGGGGTGTGGCTTCTTGGCCTATAAAACCTCACTGTTTTCCCAGGTCTGGAGGTTGCTTCAGCCATGCTTAGCTGAAGCAGCCGTCTGTATTTTCTACCTGTCAGTGAGAGCCACCCCTGTGGTCATAACCATTATGTCACATTTAAGTTTATGTCCAGTTATCTGTGATGTCTACTTGATGTTTACTTGTGTGATTTTGTGCAGCTATGGATCTGGGTCCCTGTGTGTGGATGCGTTGTGATCTTCCCCTTGCCAGCACAGGGATCCAGTCAGCAAGGCGGTGGCAGGTAGGTGGAACTCCTTGTTCACCTGCCATATCCATTTGGCTGTTTATGTTCCCCCTTTTCCAGCAGCTTGGCCATTGAGACTTCTGCTCCTCCGTGCCTAGGAGGAGTAGGTTGTCTTACCCTGACTCCTAGCTAGGGACCGGACGGAGGGTAAGTCAGGGCTTTTAGGTTCCTGCGCATGGGTCCTCCTACCTTTAAGGTCGGCCCATGCAGATAGGAGTTAGGGTCAGGTTAGGGACGCTGTAGGAGGTGACCTGCTCCCTATCCTGTTGTTCTGGCCGAGCAGCCATAACATCATCTGGCAACACACGGCTGAGGGTTTCCCCCATCCTCAGCCGTGACACCTATAAACTGTACCACTCAATAGTGATGTCCCGAACTATTCGCCGGCGAATAGTTCCCGGCGAACATAGCTTGTTCGCGTTCGCCGCTGCGGGCGAACATATTCGATGTTCGGTCCGCCCCCAATACATCATCATTGAGTAAACTTTGACCCTGTACCTCACAGTCAGCAGACACATTCCAGCCAATCAGCAGCTGACCCTCCCTCCCAGACCCTCCCACCTCCAGGACAGCATCCATTTTAGATTCATTCGGAAGCTGCATTCACAGTGAGAGGAGGGACAGTGCTGCTGCTGCTGATTCAATAGGGAAAGCGTTAGCTAGGGCAGTGTTCTGTGTCCACAG
This sequence comes from Bufo gargarizans, assembly GCF_014858855.1. NCBI lineage: Eukaryota > Metazoa > Chordata > Amphibia > Anura > Bufonidae > Bufo > Bufo gargarizans. Next base: position 14,286,908 of record NC_058080.1, read on the forward strand.
ACTCATCTGCTGTAAGGACAGCGTCCAGACACCACCCCAAAGAGCCCTTTTTAGGGCTGGTACATCAGTCTGTTTTTTTTTTGTTTATTTTTATATATATATATATATATATATATATATATATATATTGCAGTTGCCTGGCTGCCCGTGTGTGAGAGGCTGCAGGCTCAGTCACAGACAGCACTGTGTGCACACCATTCATACAGGGTGTCACAGAAAATACCTCGCAGATAAAAAAAAATATATTTAATATTTTTCTGTGACATAATCAGATTTGCAAGCCCGTGTGTGTCAGGCGCACACAGACTGTATTGTGGCCACTGGCTAGTGGCTGGTTCGGCCTCCACTCATACCGTTACAGGGTATCATTCACTCAAATACCTTGCAGATAAAAAAAATTATATTTAAAATTTTTCTGTGATATAATCACATTTGCAAGCCTGTGTGTGTCAGGCCCACACGGACTGTACTGTGGCCACTGCCCACCACTTATATAGGTTGGCACAGTACCTTGCACGCATAGTACCACTTCACATTAAAAAAAAAAGACAGGCAGAGGCAGGCCACCCCGCAGGGTCCGTCGTGATCATGGTGCTGTGATTTCCACTGGCCCTGGAATAATGCCCAGTGTTCAGAGGCCACGTACCCTGAACCCAAAAAATTCTGAGAAAATAGTTGACTGGCTTACACAGGACACCCAATCTTCAACAGCTTCCACTAAGAACCTTGACGCACCATCCTCCTCCAACTCAGCTTTGGTCACCTGCTCTCAAGTTACCACTCTCCCACCCGCCGCCGCCACCACCACCACTACCACCACAGCCACCACAGCCGCTTCACTTGATCCCTCAGAGGAGTTATTTACACATCAGTTGGATGACATTAGTGATGTGCAACCATTATTGCCAGGGGATGTAGATAACAGGGATATGTCTCAGTCAGGCAGCATTACACACATGGACGTACAGTGTGATGATGATGATAATGTTGTACCCGCTGCTGCTTCCTTTGCTGAGGTGTCAGATACAAGTGAAGTGGTTGATGATGACGATGTGTCCGTGGATGCCACGTGGGTGCCTGCTCGAAGAGAAGAAGAAGAGGGGGAAAGTTCAGAAGGGGAGACAGAGAGAAGGAGGAGACGAGTTGGAAGCAGGGGAGGTCGTCTCAAGGAGCTAGTGGCACAGTCAGACAGCATGTATCGGCACCCGGGGTCAGCCAGACAGCACGCCAATCAACGCATGCTGTTGCCACCACTAGAATGCCGTCATTGCAAAGTTCAGCAGTGTGGCATTTTTTTTGTGTGTCTGCCTCTGACAACAGCGATGCCATTTGCAACCTGTGCCAAAAGAAACTGAGTCGTGGGAAATCCAACACCCACCTAGGTACAACTGCTTTGCAAAGGCACATGATCGCACATCACAAACACCTATGGGATCAACACATGATGACGAGTAGAAGCAGCACACAAGCTCAAAGCCACCATCCTCCTCCTGGTCCAGCATCTTCAGCCACGTCAACCACTGCTGTCCTCCTTGCCCCCTCTCAACCACCCGCCACTCCGCCTATCACCTTCAGCAGTTCCATCTCATCTGTAAAGGAAATGTTTGAGCGTAAGAAGCCAATGTCACAAAGTCACCCCCTTGCCCGGCGTCTGACAGCTGGCTTGACGGAACTCTTAGCCCGGCAGCTTTTACCATACCAGCTGGTGGAGTCTGAGGCCTTCAAAAAATTTGTCGCTATTGGGACACCACAGTGGAAGGTACCCGGGCGAAATTTTATTTCTAATAAGGCAATCCCAAACCTCTACTCGGTGATTGAAAAGGAAGTCATGGCATCTCTGGCATACAGTGTTGGGGCAAGGGTCCATCTGACCACTGATACCTGGTCTGCAAAGCACGGTCAGGGCAGGTATATCACCTACACTGCGCATTGGGTCAACCTGCTGACGGCTGCCAAGCATGGAATGCGTGGCTCTGCAGCGGAGTTGGTGACACCTCCACGACTTGCAGGCAGGCCTACTGCCACCTCCTCTACTCCTCCTACTCCATCCTTTTCCATAACCTCCTCGGCTGAGTCCTCTTCTGCTGCGGCGTCTGGCTGCACATCAACTGAATCCCCCCAGCTCCCCAGGGGCTATTCCACATCCAGGATACAACAGTGTCACGCTGTCTTGGGGTTGACTTGCCTGAAAGCAGAGAGCCACACCGGACCAGCACTCCTGTCTGCCCTGAACGCACAGGTGGATCAGTGCCTGACCCCGCACCAACTGGAGATAGGCAAAGTGGTGTGTGACAATGGAAGCAATTTGTTGGCGGCATTGAATTTGGGCAAGTTGTCACATGTGCCGTGCATGGCACATGTGTTGAATCTCATCGTACAACGCTTTGTGTCTAAGTACCCAGGCTTACAGGACGTCCTCAAGCAGGCCAGGAAGGTGTGTGCCACTGAGGCGCTTGATTTGCGACAGCCCGACCGGGATGCTAGGTATGACCGGGATGCTAGGACAGCCTCTGCGGAGCTGGGAATTTTTTTGGCACCTTACTGGACGCTTATGCGCAATGCCTCTAGGCTCATGCGTCCTTTTGAGGAGGTGACAAACCTAGTCAGTCGCACCGAAGGCACCATCAGCGACCTCATCCCATTTGTTTTCTTCCTGGAGCATGTCCTGCGAAGAGTGCTGGATCAGGCTGTAGACGAGCGTGAAGAGGAAGAGTTGTGGTCACCATCACCACCAGAAACAGCCTTGTCATCATCGCTTGCCGGACCTGCGGGAACGCTGCAAGAGGAGTATGAGGTAGAGGAGTCAGAGGAGGAATGTGGCTTTGAGGAGGAGGAAGACCAATCACAGCATGCATCCCAGGGTGCTCGTTGTTGTCACCTATCTGGGACCCGTGGTGTTGTACGTGGCTGGGGGGAAGAACAGACCGTCAATGACATCAGTGAGGAGGAGGAACGGGAAATGAGTAGCTCGAGATCCAACCTTGTGCAAATGGGGTCTTTCATGCTGTCGTGTCTGTTGAGGGACCCTCGTATAAAAAGGATGAAGGAGAACGACCTGTACTGGGTGGCCACGCTACTAGACCCCCGGTATAAGCAGAAAGTGTCGGAAATGTTACCAAATTACCGGAAGTCAGAAAGGATGCACCTGTTCAAAACCAAACTAAAAAATATGCTTTACACAGCTTATAAGGGGGATGTCACAGCACAACGTGAATCTAACAGGGGAAGAGGGGAAAGTAATCCTCCTCCTACCATGACCACGGCGGCAAGGACAGGATGCTTTACAGATGTGTTGTTGATGGAGGACATGCAGAGCTTTTTTAGTCCTACACATCGCCACAGCCCTTCGGGATCCAGCCTTAGAGAACGACTCAACCGACAGGTAGCAGACTACCTTGCCTTAACTGCAGATATCGACACTCTGAGGAGCGATGAACCCCTTGACTACTGGGTGTGCAGGCTTGACCTGTGGCCTGAACTATCCCAGTTTGCAATAGAACTTCTGGCCCGCCCGCTTCAAGTGTCCTGTCAGAAAGGACCTTCAGTGCAGCAGGAGGCATTGTCACTGACAAAAGAAGTCGCCTTGGTCAAAAAAGTGTTGATTACCTCACCTTCATTAAGATGAATAAGGCATGGATCCCGAAGGGACTGACAGTGGGGGATACGTTTAACTAACAAAAGGCCCGATGACATGCCTTGGCCTCAAAATGGTCCCCACGCTGCTGTATTTAATGTCTGCATACCGGATTATTTTTGTGAATTCTCCGCCACCAACTAGGGTTCAAGCCGCGATGTTTTAGTCACCTTTCTGCCTGGAAAACATAAATTTTTCCGGCCGCTGCTACAGCAACAATACCTAATTTTTCAGGAATGTGTACATGCCTAATTTTTCTGGCCTCTGGTGCTGCACTGTGGCTGCAAAAACAAAACAAAAAAAAGACACATACATGTGTAAGGCTGATTTATTGGCCTGTATTTGTGGGAGGGGCATGGCTGCCTACTTCAACAGCCAGCGTCCCTCTCACTCTGTACGTCGTTACAGCGTTTGATGAGCCACACCTGGCTTCCCAGTGAGAGGAGTTCAGCATACCTGGATATCCTGACGTCGGTGAGGGTGAGAAGCTGCTTCTCTGCAGCGCACAGTGTTAGGGTCCCCCCGCACCGGAGCATAATGCCAGGGAGTTGCGCGGCTCCCCACGCGGTACGGGTGTCCAGCCGGCGGTGGGTCGGCCCCTGACTGATGGGGGCTCCCCCGCACTGGTGCACTCTGCCAGGGAGCTTCGTGGCTCCCCACGCGGCATCGACTTCAAAATGCCAGGGTTCATAATGCCAGGGAGCTGCGCTGCTCCCCACGTGGCAGGAGTGACCAGCCGGCGGTGGGTCGGCCCCTGGCTGAATGAGGGGCACCCCCTGCACTGGTGCACTCTGCCAGGGAGCTTCGTGGCTCCCCACGCGGCATCGACTTCAAAATGCCAGGGTTCACAATGCCAGGGAGCTGCGCTGCTCCCCATGCGGCAGGAGTGACCAGCCGGAGGTGGGTCGGCCCCCGGCTGATGGGGGGCACCCCCGCACTGGTGCACTCTGCCAGAGAGCTTCATGGCTCCCCACGCGGCATCGACTTCAAAACCGGTGGAGGGCTGAGCCCCTGATGGAAGTAGGGCTCCCCCTGCCCCGGTTCATAATGCCAGGGAGCTGCACTGCTCCCCACGCGGCAGAAGTGACCAGCCGGTGGTGGGTCGGCCCCTGGCTGATGGGGGTCACCCCCGCACTGGTGCACTCTGCCAGGGAGCAGCATGAGCTCCCCACGCGGCACACGAATTTTGCTGATGGGGGGCGGGGGCCACTGTGTATGAAGGGCTCTCCCTGGCCCGGTTCATGGTGCCAGGGAGTTGCGCGGCTCCCCACGCGGTATGGGTGTCCAGCCAGCGGTGGGTCGGCCCCTGGCTGATGGGGGTTCCCCCGCACTGGTGCACTCTGCCAGGGAGCTGCGCGGCTCCCCACGAGGTTATCATGTAGGGACGCAGGGGACACCGTGGCCCCGCTCCTTGTCTTCGTTAAAGTCTGGCACGGGCCGCCGTGCCGTTAGTGAGGCAGGGATCAGGGATGAAAAAATCAGGCCGTTCAGGGGGAGCAGGTCATAGCCGGTGGCTAGCTTCCTTCTGCCGGCTGCACGCAAGGTCGCCAAGAGGGTCATTTAGGCATGGGGGATTAATTAGTTCATACAGGTGAGTACTAGGTCTCCGGGGAGGGGTGGGTTACAGAGTACTGCACGGTCTACAGACCTGGTCCACCATAGTAAATCCTAGCTGGGATTGCTTGTCAGGAGCCGAGGTTCACTTGTCTCAGTGTCAAGACAGTACAGGGGCTTAGTAGGTGCAGCTTGCGGTGGCAGCTTCCCCCCCAGGTTAGGCAATTCTTATTGGCAAGGGTTAATGGTTAAAAAAATAAAATAAAATATATATATATATATATATATATATATATATAAAAATCTTTACGACGAATGCACAATCCAGGGTTAATGTCTTGATTGTTTTGCTTCTAGGTCCTAACTTGTCTCGGCTACACCCTGATTTGTGGCTTATCAGCAAGGTACTAGGGGTACATGTCGGGGGGGGGGGGAGAGAAGTCACAAGCTTGGTTTTCAATAAAGTCTGGCACGGGCCGCCATGCCGTTAGTTAGGCAGGTTTCAGGGGTGGGAGAACTAAGCTTGGTCAGGGTGAGCACGTTATAGATGGGGGCTGCCTTCCTTCTGCCAGCCGTACATAAGGTTTCCCAGGGGGTTATTTAGATACAGGGTGTTATGAGTCCATGCAAGTGATTTATTTTAATTTGCAAAGGGTTGATTTCATAAAAAAAAAATATATATAATAATGCTGTCTTGCATTCTGCCATGGAGCAGCGCGAGCTCCCCGTGCGGTAATTGCGTAAAAGTACAGGGGACAGCATGTCCCCGCTCCTTGTCTTCAACAAAGTCTGGCACGACCCGCCGTGCCATTAGTTAGGCAGGGATCGTTGCTGGGAGAACTAGGCTCGGTCAGGGGGAACAGGTCATAGGCGGTGGCTGGCTTCCTTCTGCTGCCCATACATAAGGTTTCCCTGGGGGTTATTTAGCTACAGGGTGTTATTGAATCCATGCAGGTGATTACCAGGGATCTTAGACGGGTGTGTTGGGTCTGGTTTAGTAGGGACGGGTTTAAAAAAAAAAGAAAAGGGAATTCATAGTTGGCGAAGCAAGGTCTCCGGGGAAGAGCTGGTTACAGAGTACCGCACGGTCTACAGGCCTGGTCCGCTGTGAGCAACCCTAGCGGAGGCTGCAGGTCGGGGGCCTAGGTTCGCTGGTGTCAGTGTTAAGCCAGTACGGGGGCTTAGTAGATGCAGCTTGCCCTGGTATTTTACCCTCACTAGGTTTCCAGGTTAAGTAAATTTTAATTGGTAAAAGGTTAATTTGTAAAAAAAAAAAAAAAAATGCTGCTCTTGTTCCATCATTCACGTTTTACACATTCGCAGGGTTTCCTCACGACATGTGCACAATCTAGTGTTGATGCCTTAATTGTTTTGTTTCTAGGTCCAAACCTTGTCTCAAGTTACATCCTGAAATTTGGCTTATCGGCAAGGTAGTAGGGGTACACGTCGGGGAGGGGGGAGGAAGCTTGATGTGTGTCTCATGCACCGTCTCACGTCCAGGTCGTGCTGTGTTACTACCGTTCTGCGGTTGTCAGTCCGTAGGTATTCTGAGCAGGTAAGTGCATGGTCACCCTCTGGGTGTCTGTTCGAGTTGGGGAAGGGTTTTGATTGGTCTTTTTGAAGTGCCCCCCTTTCAGCGGTGGAGAGTTAGTCCCGATGGGGTGGTCACAGGTAAGTTTAGCAAGAAGGAGAGACATATCATCGACCTGTCAGCCCCACATGGTTACCACGTCCCTAGTCTTAACTCCCTCATTCCTTCAGAGGAAGTGGGCATGAAGTATTCTTCTATTGATAAGTGGAAGGTCCGATACTACTTTTCCACCAAACTCACTTTCTGTTCTAGGAGCAGCCCGTGGCTCTTTGATCAGTTGGCTCAGGCCTCCATTGGGTTTTAGAATATAAGGTACGCTCTGAATTTGTTATTCATTACTTCCTGCTTATCTAGAGGCCAGGGTCAGCCCCCTTAGGGCTGGGGAGATTGTTGAGCTGTTTTCCCAGTTAGGTGTCCCGGTCTCCCCCAAGAGACCTGCTAGCTCAGGTTTTGCTGCTATTTTGGCACCCACTTGGTCGCAGGCGAGTGGCCTGCTGAGGTGAGACAAATCCCAGGTTTCCACTTTTCGAGCTGTACCCCATTGTGGTGGCCGGCCCGTGTTTGGGGCAGCAGCTGGGTAAATCGCACTGTTTCGTTTGTAACCGACAACGCTGCGGTGGTAAATATCTTAACCAATGGGTTGTCTAAGTCATCTTATGTCATATGTCTCTTGAGACGTCTAGTTCAACTCTCCTTGCGACATCATTTTTGTGTTAGTAGTACGCATGTGCCAGGTTCTCAAAATGTGGCAGCTGATGCTTTATCGAGGGCTAATTTCTCCCTTTTCGCAGGTCACGCCATAGGCGGAATGTTGTGGGCGCTACCGTCCCCCGTCACGAGTCACTAATACTGGTTTAAATGGTCACCTAGAGACGGCCCACTCCTTACTAGCCAAGCCCCTTTCGCCAGTATACAACTAGGGCGTATCGCACTGGGTGGAGGGCATTTGCAGGTTTTAGGGAATATGCCCTCAAAGGGAGTCCAGTTTTGTTGAATACATCCTTGCCTTCATTGGCTACAGCCACTCGGAGCTCAAGCTGTCCCACAACACGGTGAAGTCGTACTTGTCGGGGGTGCAGCATTTCCTCTTTGTCAGTCATCCTGAACGGGCATCGGCGTTCTCTGTGCATGCTGTCAAAGCTACGTTGAGGGGTTTGAGCAGATGTGGACCAGGAGGCCAAGTACGCATACAAGCTGTTACTGGACTGCTTTTTCGTAACCTATCTGACATTCTGGATAGGAACCTTTCGGGTTTTGCCCAGCCTGGTGCTTAAATCCGCTGTTTATTTAGCCTTCTATGGTTTCTTGAGGCCTGGGGATAGTAGCAAGTTTCTCACAGTCAGCCAGTTGGTCCAGGGTCCCGAGGGTTACGTGCTGCTGCTGAGGACATCCAAGACCTCGCAGACAGGTCCCCCAGTCCCAACGTCCTAGTTCCCTATGTCTCATCGATTGTGCCCTGTCAGAGTTCTTCATCAGTTGGAGGTTCAGGCCAGATAGTCCACTATTGCCATTCGGGGTGGTACCGCTCGCTTCTCACCAGTTCATGTCTCACATACGCTCCTCAGTTGCCAGTTTGGGCGGCGACCCAGCTATGATCTCAGGACATCTATTCGTATAGGTGCAGCATCCACAGCCTACAAGAATCAGGTACCAGCGCATGCCATCCAGAAGTTGGGTCGTTGGCGCCCCTCGTGTTTTTAGCCGCTATATACCCTACCCCAAAACTAAGATGTCAATGGCTTTCCAAAGACTGGTTTTGTGATCTATGCTGTAATAATTACTCCTGCTACTCAGTATGTCTTTTGCCCTCTTTCAGGTGTCCCTACTACGGCGCGGTTGCGGCATAACTCTAACCGCTTAGGGGCAGGGTAGTCTCAGGTGGGACAGGGTGCATTCTCTTGGTTGCCACGACCACAAGTGTCAATTCGCATTCGTGATCGGTACCTTGTTGTGGTGAAGGGGCTTGCATATCACAATGAAGCGATCATCACCTCTATGAGTGTGTTGGCAATGTTGCCACACCCCAGATGATAAGGCCATTGCTTCATTATGATCAGACTAAAAGCGATCGGCTGGTAAATTTTTCATAGAAAAAAACATTATTATTTTTATTTAATTTTTTTAAGTTGTATGGGTTGGTTTTTAATACATAAAATAAAAAAAATCATAATGAAGTCTCTTAATAGTTTATTAGAAATAATGCAGACAATTTAAAAAATCCCCATCAATCCCAATACAAAGCAAGTACAAAGCTCAGAACTAAATTATTTCAGGATGTCGTTAATTCGACAATGATTAATAAATTCAACACACGTCCCCGGATAGGGGACGTAACAGGGATTAAACTGATGAGAATAGTACTACAGAAAATACCACTCATATTAGGTGTGACAGTAAATTGCACGGCGCAGGCGCAGTGACCGTGGATTCAAACAAAGGGGAGGGAGCCAGCAATTTTTTAACCATCTCCCCATTCGAAAAATCAATTCAATTCACCTTTCCGGGACCCTTGGTGTTGTACGTGGCTGGGTGGAGCAAGAAACCTTCAATGACATCAACGGGACATGGCTAGCTTGGTATCCAACCTTGTACAAATGGGAAGTTTGCTATTGGGCAAATGGACTGTTTTCGGTTGTTTGCGGTGCATTAAAAGGGGAGTTTGGTCTGTCAATGTCTGTGAAGCGGGCGTAACCCTTACACTACCTGATTAATACAGCATCATACCTGATCGTATACACACACTGGATGTTTTAAACCACGTTGTTCCAAAAAAATGTAGGATTGTTAGGTGATTTATGCCCTTTATGGATTAAAATCCAACTCTGCGTCAACTATGTAATTTTCCATGGGAGTTTTGCCATGGATCCCCCTCCGGCATGCCACAGTCCAGGTGTTAGTCCCCTTGAAACAACTTTTCCATCACTACTGTGGCTAGAAAGAGTCCCTGTGGGTTTTAAAATTCGCCTGCCTATTGAAGTCAATGGCGGTTCGCCCGGTTCACCCGTTCGCGAACATTTGCGGAAATTCGCGTTCTCCGTTCGCGAACGGAAAATTTTATGTTTGCGACATCCCTACAGATAGAGCAAGTAATGCAATATACCACATAGTTCGTGTTGCAATTTACATATCGTTTGTTATTAAAAGAATTGTGAGTTGCTGTTGAAACAACTGCTGAACCTATTTTAATGTAATTGCAGCACGTACAGATGCGGTTGCCGCATTTAAATGTGCTTTTACGTCTCAACCAAGCACTTTTTTACTGGTGTCACTATCCGTGAAAAGACTTGGGCTAATTTTTGGCGCAATAGTCGGTGCGCGACGTGCAATGCGTCTGACACCTGCTGAGCTGATGTCAGACCACTGTTCGTCACAATTTAGAACAGATAGGTGTTTAGTAACTATGGCGCAAATTTGTGAAAATTCCAAACTATAGTTGGTGACGAAACAGGGAACATTTTTAGCGGCTGCATTGGTTTGTCTATTTATACATGAAGGTAGGTCGGGTTGTGCTTTGTCTGGAAAAAACAAGCCTGTCTCTGGGTCTATTTAATGTGTTGGCCCTAGCTCGATCTAAGGTCCAAGGAGGGTACCTGCGCTCCGCAAGTCTCATGGCCACTGTCTCCATCTCCATTTTTAATTTGTCATCTTTAGAGCAATTTCTTTTGGCCCGAATAAATTCCCCTTTAGCGATATTACGGACCACATGTGGAGGATGGCAAGATGTGGCCATGAGAGTTACCTGACGTGTCCTTGCGATAGGTGCTAGAGTGGACTTGATGAGTCGCAGAGTCACCCTCCAAAGAGAGATCAAGAAAGGCAATGGTGGTAATGCCATGTGAAATAGTGAATTTTAGACAGCAATGGTTATTATTGAGAAAGGTCCCAAAAGATGGCACGGCCGCAGAATCGCCTGACCACACGAACAGCAGGTCATCGATATAGCGACCGTACCATCTCAGGGAGCCGCTCCAAGGGTTATCTGCTAAAAATAAAAAGTGACATTCCCACCATGCCATATAAATGTTTGCCATGGAGGGCGAACATTTCGCCCCCATGGAAACTCCTGTCAATTGCAAGAAGTAACGTTGTGAGAATATAAAGACATTATGTTTTAGCAGAAAGAGCACAACTTTACAAACAAAAACCTGGAAGGTAGGAGAAAAGTCAGGATAGACATTCAAAAACCAAGCTAAGGAGACCATAGCCAAATTGTGAGGGATGACCGTATATATAGGGATGTAACATCCGCTGTGATCCAAGAGAAGTGCTTTTCCTATTTAAAATCATAAAATGCTTGCAGCACTGCTCTAGTATCCTGCAGATAGCCAGGTATGGATTGTACCAGCGGCTGGAGGATACTCTCCACCCAGGCGGACAATCTCTCTGTGAAGGAGCCTATGCCAGCAACTATGGGCCTCATGGCTGGAGGAAAACCTCCCTTATGAATTTTTGGTAGGGAATGGAAAATTGGAACCACTAGATGTTGGATAAATATATATTCCAGTTGTTTTTGGTTAATGAAACCATGTTCCAAGCCATGAGTCAATAGTTGCAGCATCTCCTGTTGATTTGTGTGTCCACTCCTGCTAATCCAAACCATCTGCGAGTGCTAGGAAGTTCAGCTATTTAAGTATGTAGCCATTCAGCAACCAATGTGTCATGAATAAGGATCAGTATTAGAGCATCCGAAACATGTAGACCTGCTTGCCGTATTGGATTGTTTTTTTATCCTGTGTCATTTTGGAATAAAGAACAACGTCCTTTTTTGGAAAGCTGGACATCCCGTCTTATTTTTATACAGTTTGCAACTGGTGCCCCTTCCAAGCACCGTCCGTGCTTCCACTGCAAGACTGACCAGGTGAGCGCCGCCTACCGAACTTTTATACTTTCATCACTTGGAAACTTGGCGTGTCGCTCCCTGGTCTTATGTTCTGAATATATATTCCTACACTGCAGCTTATATATTTCCAACGGCTGCATCGTATTGTATAGCTGAATGTGAATCACTCATCTCTTCATATTATAGATGACTGCAACGAACGTCTTAAGAAAATGGATGCAATCTTCAACAGCAAAGACAAGGATCCCCATGACACTTTAGAACTTAAAATTCAGATGACCTCCCTGGAGAAATTATTAATATAAGAAATGCAAACCTGGTGGGACTTAACCTCGCTCCAACGTTATATTGAGAAAAATATGATTCCTCGTGGACTCAGATTACGTAAAAAACCCACTACTCTTTACTCTGATGGCTTTGTATCCCAGTGGCACGACATTTTATCTGATTGCTCCATCAAACTTATGGGCCTGATAGTGTCACATGAGGAAGAAGCCCTTTGTAATCTAAGGGAAGAAATTAAGGCCACGCAAGAGTTAATCATACCCTTCTCACATTTGGATATCTTCAAAGAAATGAACGCTGGTTTACACGATAACCTTAAAAAAATGGAAGAGAGCCTCATGACAGTCAAGCAAGGAAAATTTGCCCGCGATCTTCAAGACTATAAAGGCAACACAGTGTACAATTGGTCTGAAAATAGGGCCAACACGCCGCGCTCAATTATGCGCAAAAATTATTGCGGCAAAAAATGAAGAGCTCCCAAGGTTGCCTTTAGCTCTACAGATCCGGAGTCATCCGATCTCCCGAATGCCCGGGTGGGCGAAATACAGCAGGCCACACACAGCGCTTCCTGTGAACCAGATTTTTCACAAGCAAGAAAGTAAAAAAAACGCAAGGCCGGGCGCAAGCACGCCAGCAACCAATCACTACCCTTCACGCAGCAGGAGACCATGAGTACATCCCAAGTGGTGAACATATCTTCGCGATGTCTAAGTCAATAACAAATAAATATTCTGTCTAGAGGTCTCTCCTTCTCTCCAACTCACCATTTCAATCTGTACCACACCATTCTTGACATCAATAGACTGGCTCGTAATCTTACTCTGAAAAAACACTTTCATCAATCGGATCCATCCAAATGTGAGGATCCCAGGGGGGCCACACCACATGAAAATGACTCAACCAGCACGCACAGCACCTCGGCTTTTTCCTTTGAGGAACTTTCCAATCTTTCTTATATGCAGCAATGCCGTCCCTTACAGAATGAAGAAGAAGAAAATAATAATTTTTACACACGATTTTGTTACATCTAACCGTGACTTCTATCCTGTGCAGTCACGGTCTCCTGTGTTAGATCGTTTCCAGGAACTTGTAGAAAGGGACTTGGTCACCTTAAATGATAAAGTGTCCTCACAGGATAATGCTCAGAAATGTGACAATTTGTCTTACAAAGAAAATAGGGCTCTTAAAGAGCAGATGCTTCTGAAGGATATTGTCATTAAACAGGCGGACAAGGGTGGGGCTGTGGTGGTCCTAGATAGTTACATTTACAAAAAGCAAAACCTCGCTATGTTAGAGGATAATAGTACCTACCTTGAGCTCGACCACAACCCCACCCCCACCTATCAACAGGAGATGCTGCGACTATTGACTCATGGTTTGGAACATGGTTTCATTAACCAAAAACAACTGGACTATATATTTATCCAACATCCAGTGGTTCCAATTTTCCATTCCCTACCAAAAAAAGGGAGGTTTTCCTCCAGCCACGAGGTCCATAGTCGCTGGCATAGGCTCCTTCACAGAGAGATTGTCCGCCTGCGTGGACCGTATCCTCCAGCCGCTGGTACAATCCATACCTGGCTATCTGCAGGATACTAGAGCAGTGCTGCAAGCATTTTATGATTTTAAATGGGAACAGCACTTCTCTTGGATCACAGCGGATGTTACATCCCTATATATACGGTCATCCCTCACAATTTGGCTATGGTCTCCTTAGCTTGGTTTTTGAATGTCTATTCAGATTTTTCTCCTACCTTCCAGGATTTTGTTTGTCGGGTTGTGCTCTTTCTGCTAAAACATAATGTCTTTATGTTCTCGCAACGTTACTTCTTGCAATTGACAGGAGTTTCCATGGGGGCGAAATGTTCGCCCTCCATGGCAAACATTTATATGGCATGGTGGAAATGTCACATTATTTTTTTAGCAGATAACCCTTGGAGCGGCTCCCTGAGATGGTACGGTCGCTATATCAATGACCTGCTGTTCGTGTGGTCAGGCGATTCTGCGGCCGTGCCATCTTTTGGGACGTTTCTCAATAATAACAATTGCTGTCTAAAATTCACTATTTCACATGGCATTACCACCATTGCCTTTCTTGATCTCTCTTTGGAGGGTGACTGCGACTTATCAAGTTCACTCTAGCACCTATCGCAAGGACACATCAGGTAACTCTCATGGCCTCATCTTGCCATCCTCCACATGTGGTCCGTAATATCCCTAAAGGGGAATTTATTCGGGCCAAAAGAAATTGTTCTAAAGATGACAAATTAAAAATGGAGATGGAGATAGTGGCCATGAGACTTGCGGAGCGCAGGTACCCTCCTTGGACCTTAGATCGAGCTAGGGCCAACACATTAAATAGACCCAGAGACAGGCTTGTTTTTCCGGACAAAGCACAACCCGACCTACCTTCATGTATAAATAGACAAACCAATGCAGCCGCTAAAAATGTTCCCTGTTTCGTCACCAACTATAGTTTGGAATTTTCACAAATTTGCGCCATAGTTACTAAACACCTATCTGTTCTAAATTGTGACGAACAGTGGTCTGACATCAGCTCAGCAGGTGTCAGATGCATTGCACGTCGCGCACCGACTATTGCGAAAAAAATTAGCCCAAGTCTTTTCACTGATAGTGACACCAGTAAAAAAGAAAAAAGTGCTTGGTTGAGACGTAAAAGCACATTTAAATGCGGCCACCGCATCTGTACGTGCTGCAATTACATTAAAACAGGTTCAGCAGTTGTTTCAACAGCAACTCACAATTTCTTTAATAACAAACAATATGTAAATTGCAACACGAACTATGTGGTATATTGCATTACTTGCTCTATATGTAGTCTGCAATATATTGGATGCACAACCAATAGTTTATAAGTCTGAATTTGTAAACACCTCTCAGACATCCCACATACCAAAGTTAGAAATGTTTCAGCGGCCAGTCTACATTTCGCGGTCTCTCATCAGGGAGACACCGCAGGTTTTCAGGTTCAGGCCCTGGAAAGCGTTAATCCTCCTGCTAGAGGTGGTGACTACAAGCGAAAGCTCCTTAACAGGGAGTCCTACTGGATTTTTTGTATGGGTTCCCGAGTCCCAGCAGGGTTAAATCGCAAACATGATTTAATCCTGCAATACTGATCTTTGCTCAGATATACTTTTAAAACAGTTTATGTGTTTTTTGACATATCCAACTTTTTATTTCTATATGTATCTTTGCCCTTATACTCACATGGCATTTGGATAGTAGGCGGAACCCAATTTGTGTGTCCACTGCTGCTTATCCAAACCATCTGCGAGTGCTAGGAAGTTCAGCTATTTAAGTATGTAGCCATTCAGCAACCAATGTGTCATGAATAAGGATCAGTATTAGAGCATCCGAAACATGTAGACCTGCTTGCCGTGTTGGATTGTTTTTTATCCTGTGTCATTTTGGAATAAAGAACAATGTCTTTTTTGGAAAGCTGGACATCCCGTCTTATTTTTATACAGTTTGCAACTGGTGCCCCTTCCAAGCACCGTCCGTGCTTCCACTGCAAGACTGACCAGGTGAGCGCCGCCTACTGAACTTTTATACTTTTGTGCTTTCATCATCCGGTATGTAATAGATGGAATAACAGGGAGAACTTTATCCAGCACCAGGTCAAGTCACAATATTTCCCAATATTTCATTAGAGCCGACCTCATCTATTTCCACTCAGAGTTGTATGTTGATATAAATCGTACCTTGTCATCTTGAACGGTGTCTTGTTTGTGACGAGATTAAAGAAGATCATCTCTTTTTGTAATCTTTGCTTTATTGTATCCTTGGCATACATGACTTGGAGTAGCCTCTTGATTGAAATCGATGACAGAGATCCGCAGATTGTACTTCAGATAATTTTTATGTGGAGCAAATTTGTTTTAGTCGCAAAAATTTACTATATGGTATATTGGAAATGAGATTACACGAATGGCATGAATTAGCATCTAATAACGCATTAGTGGACGTTTCCTTCCTATAAAAATTGGTGGAAACTCTTCCCTCATCATTAACCGAGATCCAACATCGAGAAAGTCCAAATTATATTTTTCAACCCTATGGGTTAATTTGATGTTAAGGAGATTCCTATTCAGCGACTCTATTAACTGGCCGAGCCCAGCCTGTGGACCCTGCCACACAATGAAAATGAGAGTTTGAGGGTTAAAAGGGATCCAAATGGAACGGGTGTCCATGGGACCCGAGGTAACTGGAGGCGCCAGGTGATGGAGGGGGTGAGGGTGAGGGGGGGGGGCTGCTCACAGGGTCAGCCCTGCAGAAGAGTCCGCAGGTAAATGTAGATAAAAAAGGTGGGAGGGGGGGTAGGGTGTGCGTACACTCCCAGTCCTTCTCCAAGTGGACCCTGGAAAAAGCGCCAATCAAACTAGCGGGTGATGGAAAAAAAGGAAGGTGGGGGTAGGCTAGGTCACAGATGGTGGCAGGATGGGTTGTGGACATTAAAGGGCACTGAAAAACAATAAGAGGCAATAAAAGAAAATTATTACTAAACAAATATTAATCAGCAATAATAAAGCCGTTAAAAAATGGTGTGTATTTAAAAACATGAGTGGGAGACAGGAAGGGGGGGAGTGATAAAAAATTAAAAGTATTGGAATTAAAAATAAAATGTAATGTGTTATGCTTAAAATCTTTTTGTGTTGCACTGAATAAGCTAAAAATCGCCGCCTGAGTGGCGAATAGATGTACAGGTGAATACACATTGGTGTAAGTCTGCACCATAGGATGTTACTCACTTCATGGGGGGGGGGGTTACTCGGATAAGCATAATACACTGGTAAACCAATAGCCCCCCCAGCCAGGTTTGCCTCTAGATGGTGAAAGATGAAGGCATCTTTCACCATCTAGAGGCGAACCTGGCTGGAGGGGTATTGGTTTACCAGTGTATTATACTTATCCGAGTAACCCCCCCCCGTGAAGTGAGTAACATCTTATGGTGCAGACTTACACAAGTAGAATAAATGAGCTTTTTAGAGACTATGCTAGGTCCTTAGGTGTAGTGATGAGCAGCAGGGGCAATATTCGAATTTGCGATATTTCGCGAATATTTGGGCGAATATTCGCCATATATTCGCGAATTTGCGAATTCATGATCTCCAAGCATTATTTTCTTGATAGCGAAAATTCGCATAAAATTCGCATAAAATTTTTTGCATAAAAATTCGCATGAACTGGTATTTTCACAAAAATCAAATATTCATAATTACGAATATATTTTGCGATATTCGAAATATTCGCGAATTCTCGAAGTGACGATATTCGCGATTAAATTTCGCAATTCGAATATTCGTGATCAACACTACTTAGGTGTAACCACAATCTTAAGTGTAACTTCCTTCGCTGGCAGAAGTCCCACCAACATATCAGAGTCCTCAAGTATTTCAGCCAAAAGAAACAAACTAGCTGAACAACTTACTGTCAAGAGAGCAGAAATTGAGATGGAAGCTGCCATCGAGGCACAGCGCCATCAAATGGAAGTTGAAATGGAAGCATAGCGCCATTAAATGGAAACTGAAATGGAAGCACAGCGCCAACAGATGAAAAGTCTGGAAAGGCAAAAAAAAGTTAAGATCATAGAAGCCAGACTCAGAGTACACATAGAGGATATGAATCAGAGTAGTCATGGGTTCAAATCTGTACTAAGTGAAGAGACAGACTTGTCCTTTCATTCTCCCGGGAGTATGTAGGAAAGTAGATCTCCAGCACTTAGTGAGGAAATAAGTCATTATCCTTCCATCCTTGCTCAGAAAGACAAAGAGAGGCCTAGTCCAGTGTCAGGAAAAGGGTGTGTGAATTTACTTTCTAATTCTACCAGAAAAGATAAAGAAAGGGACTTACCTAATTCAGAAAAAAGTTAGCAAATAGAACTGGATGATTCTATTCCTAGATGTCACGGCAATGCTCAGGAGAGTGTTACAACCATTTTCCAAGCAAGACAACAGAGAACAGTCCTATCTAGACTTCCCTTTCTGGAACCTACTGTATTTTCAGGAGACGTACTAAAGTTCATAGAGTGGAAGGCAGGTTTTGAGATGATCATTGAGCATCATTGCTTCAGTCCAATTGACAAGTTATTCTACCTTCAGGGATATGTTGGTGGAGAGGCCAAGGAAGTTCTTGAAGGTAACTTCTATAGAAAAGACAAAAAAGCCTACAAGCAAGCTTAGCAAAAATGTAATGCAAGATATGCTCATCCTTTCTTAGTACAAAGAGCCTTTAGAGAGAAACTGAATAACTGGCCTAAAATAGGTCCTAATAAAACATTTCAGACTCCAAAAGTATGGTGACACCCTGCAAGCATGCAGCAATGCCATCCCACATTTTTAAGGACTGAAAGTACTGAACGACTATCTAGAAAACCACAGGATGCTAACTAAGCTACCTGAAGAAGTGGCTTCTAAATGGAATGGCTATGTGACTAAACAGTTAGATCTAGGTAAGAACTTCGCAAGTTTTAAAGATTTCTCTGAGTTCGTCAATAAAGAAGCACAGATAGCATGAAATCCAGTAACATCATCTTACGCCTTAAAATGCTTCGAAGAAAGGCCTGTGAGAGCAATAAGATGCGCAAGAGCAACTAGCTTTGCAACCAACACAGAAGCTAAAGGTCCAGATACCTACAAGAGCAATTTCAAAGTCACTACTAGGATCAGTAGAGAGACAGAACTGACAAATCTTCAGACTACCTTCAAATGTATGTTCTGTGGAGAGAACCACTCCATACACAAGTGTCAACAATTGAAGGAGAAGTTCCCAGAAGAAAATAAAAAAATTGTACTAGATAACCAACTGTGTTACGGATGTCTAAGAAAAGGCCATGTTACTAAGGAGTGTAAGAAAAAGGCCACATGCAAAGTTTGCAAATGACGCTATCCTACACCACTACATGAAGAACGTCCAAAGAAAGATAACTCTTCAATACCTAAAGATACTGAGGAAGGAAAGAACGTATCGGTATTCTCTTGCAGAGTGTGGGAAGGACAAAGCAACGGCACATCAATGGTTGTTCCTGTGTGCGTTTCAAATCCTAAAAGGAGGAACAAGAAGATATATGCCTATGCGCTACTGGATGCCCAGAGTGATGTCACCTTCATTGATCAAGAAATCTGCAAGAAATTACAATTGGCTACAGAACCAGTGAAGCTCAAACTCACCACAATGAAGGGGAGAGACACATTAATAAACAGTCAAAGGGTCAAAGGACTGAGAGTTGGAAGACTTCATTTAAATTTCACATTTGATCTACCTCCAGCTTATACAAAAGACAATATACCTCTAGATCGAGATTGCATACCTACCTATGAATGGGAGCACCTATCTGTCATATCTTATGAAATGTCCCCGCTGAAGGAGTTTGTGTTGGACTGTTGATAGGCTACGATTGTCCCGAAGCCTTGGTACCACGAAAGGTAATCACAGGAGGAAAGGGTGAACCCTACGCTGTTCAAACTGATCTAGGATGGGGTGTTGTTGGAGGAAAACAGCAGATCACAAACTCAAGACAGGTGAAAGGATTTTGTCATCGAATATCTGTCCAAGAGTTACCAACTGTAAGTCCAGCAAAAGTAATCAAGATCCTTGAATCCGACTTTGCAGACATAAGTTCTAAAGAAAAGAGTGTATCCCAAGAAGACATAAAGTTCATACACACTCTAGAAAAAAGTATTCAGCAGAATCAACAAGGTCATCTTGAAATGCCCTTACCTTTTAGAGAATGACCTCGTCTGCCAAATAACAGAAATCTTGCCCTAGCAAGATTGAAATGTTTGAAGAAAAGGATGGGAAGAGATCCCAAACTGAAGAATGATTATTTGAAATTCGTGGAAGGCATCCTTGAAGAAGGACATGCAGAGAAAGTTAATAATCAGCCTAAAGAAGGAGAAGTGTGGTACATACCACATCTAGGTGTTTACCACTCAAAGAAACCAGATAAGATTAGAGTGGTATTTAATGGCTCAGCAAAGTACGATGGTGTTGCATTGAACGATCATCTACTAAAAGGACCAAATCTTACAAACACTCTGCCTGGACTACTCTGTAGATTCAGAAAGTATCCCATAGCAGTCATGTGTTACATTGAAAATATGTTCCACCAGTTTCATGTGAAGAATGAAGATAGAGACTTCCTGAGTTTTCTATGGTGGGAGGACAGAGATACAGATTCAGAGCCAGCAGAATACAGAATAAAAGTACACTTGTTTGAAGCAGCATCGTCTCCAGGTTGTGCCAATTATGGTATGAAGTACCTGGTCAATCAGAATGAAAAGGATTTCTCATGAGCAGAAAATATTCTGAAGAAAAACTTTTATGTAGATGATGGTCTTATAAGTCTAGAGTCCACAGAATCTGCAATCAAACTAGTGAAACAAAGCCAAGAGTTATGCGCAAGAGGAAACCTGCGCCTTCACAAATTTTTCTCAAACAACAAAGAGCTACTGAAATCCATCAGTGACTCTGAACGTGCATCAACAATGAAGAATGTAGATCTCAATTATGATTATCTTTCAGTCCAGAACATACTTGGATTGGGATGGAATGTAGAGAATGACAGGTTCTTCTTTGAAGTATCTATTGAAGAGAAAATTGCAACTAGACATACCATTCTTTCCGCAGTGGCTTCTATATTTGATCCATTGGGATTCTTGGCCCCAGTAATCCTCAGAGCAAAATAAATACTACAAGAATTATGCAGACAAACCCATACCTGAAAATTTAAGGCCAAGGTGGGAGAGTTGGATAGGAGACTCAAAACTTGACAAAAAAGGAAAACGTCTCACTACTCCACTCAAGTTGGAACTTTCTATACAGAAGTTATTTGTTCTACTTGAGAGTGATAAAAGACACTTGGAAGTTGAGAACCTGATGGAAAATTCCTCAAATTCATGTTTAAGTCCTACCACTAAGAACATAGAATTATAGGTAATTTTGGTGGGAATGTAGCTGGCCAGCTAGGCCTGTCCTAGGTTGCTAATATATCTTATATGTTTATACAGCTAAACCTGCCAATAACCTTAATATAGTTCCTATGTTTGTGTGTTAAAGAAAAGGGCAGAGTTATTTACAGTGACTTCATGTTTAAAGTCATATACTGTAACTGTTATATATATTGTGTTCACAGAAGCAGAAAAGAAAATATGCCTTTTAAGATTCATTATATAATGTGAGGTAAGCACAATGACATAGCAGAAACAACAGAAATCATAGAGTTAAACTGTTGTTGCTGGGCAGGAGTCTAGACCAATCCTAGCTAGCCTCACATGGCCCAGAAGTTTTGACCAATTACAGCCAACCTCACACACAGCTTGTGTGGGAAATTCCCCTAGCAGGAGCTGCCGGAATCATTATTCACCAGAGAGCGGAGCTGAACAGACACACACTCCACTAAGAGCTGTGTTTTATGGAAGCAAGAGGCCAAAATAGGTATTTAAAACAGTTATATAATGTTCCTACTATTAATATAGTGATTAGAACTGTATACTTTATGTATGTTTACTTACAGTTCCACCATACAAACAATCTACTGATTCATACAATCCAAACAAATTGCATACAAATGCGAACTGCTCATATCAGATCATAAGCAATTGTATAGCGCAAACTGCAAACCAAATAGAGCAAGTGAACTATTGGTTAATCTCAGATATACTTCTCAGAGAGATCATAAAGTGCTTAAATAACTTGAAGTGAGAGTACAGATATCAAGAGAGAAATATACCCACCATTTTATGTTGAATGACAAGATTGAACAGTTGAACCACCATCTTAGGCTACTTTCACATTAGCGTTCGGGGCTCCGCTTGTGAGTTCCGTTTGAAGGCTCTCACAAGCGGCCCTGAACGCATCTGTACTGCCCTAATGCATTCTGAGTGGATGCGGATCCGCTCAGAATGCATCAGTCTGGCAGCGTTTGGCCTCCGCTCCGCTCAGCAGGCGGACACCTGAACGCTGCTTGCAGCGTTCGGGTATCCGCCTGGCCATGCGGAGGCAAACGGATCCGTCCAGACTTACAATGTAAGTCAATGGGGACGGATCCGTTTGAAGTTGACACAATATGGCTCAATTTTCAAACGGATCCGTCCCCCATTGACTTTCAATGTAAAGTCTGGACGGATCCGTCTGAGCTACTTTCACACTTACAATTTTTTCTAAAATATAATGCAGACGGATCCATTCTGAACGGATCCCACGTCTGTGCAGACCCCAGACGGATCCGCTCTGAACGCAAGTGTGAAAGTAGCCTTATGCATACCGCCATATTATGATACTTTATTCAACACGTGTTTTGTACTTGGACTATCTGCTGCGGAGGCGGCAGTGTTATATATGAAGAAAATTTGAAGTTAATAAAGAAGTTATTTCAAGCCTACTGCTTCCATAGAACTGCGCTAGAGGAATTAGAGTAATAGACAGTATGGTTAGAGACATCAAAAGGCACTTCATTGTGCTGCACCTGCCACAACCCCTGAAGGTCATTTTAAGAATCTGGTCAAGCCTATTGGGTCAACCAATGCGCCTTCAGTTTTTCAATACTTCGTTAATGACATCTTTCATCCTCTGGTGGGGAGGTTTGTTGTGGTATATCTGGATGATATACTAATTTATTCTCCTGATATGAAGACCCATCAGGATCATGTGAGACAGGTGTTACAGATCCTAAGAGAGAATAAATTAAATGCTAAGATGGAGAAATGTGTATTTGCAGTTCAGGGAGTGCAATTCCTGGGTTATCTACTCTCATCCTCAGGTTTTCGGATGGATCCTGAGAAGGTCCATGCTGTGCTGGACTGGGATCGTTCCGAAAATTTGAAAGCCCTTATGCGTTTTTTGGAGTTTACTAACTACTATCGTAAATTCATTTTTAAACTACTCGACTGTGGTTAAACCTTTAACGGACATGACTAGGAAAGGTTCGGTATCTCAGTCTGGTCGGATGCGGCATTACATCCGACACCTAGGGAGCAGATCCACTGTCAATATATCTCGTAGATTCTGGTGGCCAGGTTTACGCAAGTGTGTTGAGGACTATGTGTCAGCTTGCAGTACTTGTGCACATGCTAAGGTGCCACATACCCGGCCTTCCGGATCTTTACTTCCGCTCCCCATTCCTTCTAGACCATGGGCTCATTTATCCATGGATTTTATCACAGATTTACCTAATTCTTTGGGGAAAACTGTAATTCTGGTGGTTGTTGATCACTTTAGTAAGATGGTGCACTTTATAGCTTTACCAGGTCTTCCCAATGCTAAAACTACATGGTATTACCTTTGATGTGGTGTCAGATAGAGGGACTCAGTTTGTTTCCAATTTCTGGAAGGCTGTACTCATCTGGGGTTACAATTGTCCTTCTCTTCGGCCTTTCACCCTTAGTCGAATGGACAGACTGAACGCAGGAACCAGAATTTGGAGACTTACTTGAGATGTTTTATCTCATAGAATCAAGAGTAGTGGTATTCATTCTTGTCTTTGGCCGAATTTGCCATAAACAACCGTAGACAGGAATCTACTCCTAAGTCGCCGTTTTTTTTGGGCATATGGGTTCCACCCTCAATGTGGCAGATTTTCTGCCACTGTGACTTCTGGTATACCTGAAGAGGAAAGATTTTCTTCTTCTTTGTCAGCTATTTGGTGAAAAATTCAAAATAATCTGAAAAAGTTGGGCAAGAAGTATAAACGTATGGCTGACAAGAGACGTATGAATGGTCCGGACCTGAGAGTGGGTGATTCTGTGTGGCTATCCACAAGAAACTTTAAGTTGAAAATACCTTCTTGGAAGTTGGGTCCAAGGTTTATTGGTCCGTATAAGATCACTGCCATTGTTAACCCGGTAGCCTTTCTTCTTGAGCTCCCCCAAGCTTTGAAAATTCATAATGTGTTCCATAAGTCGTTGTTGAAGAGTTATGTTGAACCTATTGATGTCACCACCAGATCTTTGAGAAGTTCTGATAGACGTTCTTCAGTACCTCCTGCATGATCTTCTTTTGTTTTGCTTTTGTTTTGACATCTCTCCTCCCTCTCCCAGCTGTCATCTATTAGCAGTGATTGCCTCCCTATATATCTCCTCCCCATACTGCCTCACCTTGCGGTTTATACAACTTCCTGGAGTGTGCTCATGCTGCAAGCTGCAACTGATGCTTCTACAGATAAGTCTGTTCATTTATTTATGTTTTCCTGTTGCCTTGATTCTAGGTGACCCTGACTCCCTCTGTATTAAGTGTAGGGAGCCGGTGGTCGTGTCCCCTCACTATTATAGGGTGTTCAGGTGTCATACAGTGGAGGCACGAGGGCATGCAATTATCTATCATAGAGATCTTTGCATGGGCTGAGAAGACAGGGAGAGCTTCAGGGCTTTAATAGGGGTCACCTTTTTGTTCGGATCAAGCCAGTCGGATCCTTATTTGTAACTTCTTGTTTTCTGTTACACCATCCATGACATTATAAACCGCCAAAACCGTCCTAAGCATGGATCCGGTTTCAGCCTTGATTGACCGCATGCAGGGTCTTTCACTGGAGGTCGCAGAGCTCCGTAAAACTGTATCTCAGTTTCAGGTGACCGGTTCTGCTTGCGTTCATGGAGTTTGTTCTGAGCCTTAGATCTCGCTTCCGGATACCTTCTCTGGGGGTAGTGAGAATTTTGTTCGTTTTAGAGAGGCTTGCAAACTCCATTTTCGCCTACTTCCCCATTCCTCTGGTGATGAGGAGCAGAGGGTGGGGATCATCATCTCACTGCTCAGGGATAACGCTCAGTCTTGGGCCTTTTCGCTGCCAGTGGGGGCACGGCCCCTCCGATCAGTGGATGAATTTTTTGTAGCCCTGGGTCAGATATATGATGATCCGGATCGTATTGCTCTGGCTGAATCTAAATTGCGTCTTTTATGCCAGGGTAAACAGTCCGCAGAGATATACTGTTCAGAATTTCGGAGATGGGCAGCTGATACTGGTTGGAATGATGCTGCACTCCGAAGTCAATTTTGCCATGGTCTTTCAGAGGGATTGAAAGATGCATTTGCCTTTCATGAGAGACCTACCTCCTTGGAGTCTGCCATGTCTCGGGCCGTTCGTATTGACAGGCATCTTAGAGAGAGAGGAGAGATCACTCCTTCCTGTCATACTCAGTCCAAGGACAGTGTGGCGGTCTCATTCAGTGCGCAGGGGTCTCAGTCTCTCTCAATCCCCTCTGAGCAGGAGCCCATGCAGCTGGGTTTGCTTGCCTCTGACAATAGAGGATTCAGCTCTCAGAGGAGGGTTTGTTTCTGTTGTGGAGGTATAAATCATTTGGCAAATGTTTGTCCCTCTAGGAGATTCAGGCAGTTTTTTGAGAGTAATAAAGAAACAAAAAGAAAAAAATCCTCTAAAAACGTTCCATCTGTTACTATTGGCAAGGTTGATGCGGAAATTGAAGGTTTTCCGTTTGCTTGTAGTTCCCGTTTTGTCCTACCTGCCAGGGTGGCGCTAGAGAGCAAGAACATTCTTTGTGAGATTTTTGTAGATAGTGGAGCAGCTGTCAATCTCATTGATAATCAATTTGCTATAACACATGGTTTCCAGGTATGCACTTTGGGAAAGGATATACCTGTTTTTGCTATTGATTCCGCTCCACTTTCTCAAAATCGTTAAAGGGCATAGTTCACAATATCCGTTTGATTGTGAGTGATACTCATGTTGAGGATGTGTCATGTTTCGTCCTAAGCGGGTTGCCTACTCCTCTAGTGTTGGGGCTACCCTGGCTCACTAAACATAACCCCACCATTGATTGGCAAGCGAGGCAAATAAATGGTTGGAGTGACTTTTGCAGAGAGAATTGCCTCACGACATCTGTTTCAGAGGTTTCTACTAAGACTGTACCATCTTTTCTCTCTGAATTTTCGGATGTGTTTTCTGAGAGTGGTGTTCAGGAGCTGCCCCCTCACAGGGAGTACGATTGCCCTATTAATCTCATCCCAGGCGCCAAGCTGCCTAAATCTCGTTTATACAATCTCTCCCAACCTGAAAGGGTCGCTATGCGTGCTTATATCTCTGAGAGCCTGAGAAAGGGACACATACGACCCTCGAAGTCACCTGTTGCCGCTGTTTTTTCTTTGTTAAGAAAAAAGATGGTCTTTAAGACCATGTCTGGATTTTAGGGAGCTGAACAGTATCACAATTCGTGACCCTTATCCGCTTCCTCTGATCCCGGACCTGTTTAACCAGATTGTTGGGGCTAAAGTTTTTTCCAAGTTGGATCTAAGAGGGACATACAACCTGGTCAGGGTCAGAGAAGGAGACGAATGGAAGACGGCCTTCAATACCCCTGAGGGCCATTTTGAGAATTTGGTTATGCCTTTTGGTTTGATGAATGCTCCAGCCGTCTTTCAGCATTTTGTGAACAGCATTTTTTATCATTTAATGGGGAAATTTGTACTAGTGTATCTAGATGACATTTGATTTTTTTCTCCTGATTTCAAAACTCATAAGGACCACCTACGTCAGGTCTTGCTCATTCTGCGGGAGAATAAATTGTACGCTAAACTGGAAAAATGTGTGTTTGCGGTTCCAGAAATTCAATTTCTGGGGTTTCTTCTCTCCGCTTCTGGTTTTCGCATGGACCCCGAGAAGGTCCGCGCTGTGCTTGAGTGGGAGCTTCCTGAGAATCAGAAGGCGCTGATGCGCTTTTTGGGTTTTGCCAATTATTACAGGAAGTTATTTTGAATTATTCCTCTGTTGTTAAACCACTCACTGATATGACTAGAAAGGGGGTAGATTTTTCCTCCTGGTCGGTAGAGGCGCGTAAGGGCCTTTCTAGTATCAAGGAGAGTTTTGCTTCCGCTCCCATCTTGGTACAACCTGATATTTCTCTGCCCTTCATAGTTGAGGTGGACGCTTCTGAGGTGGGTGTGGGTGCGGTCTTGTCTCAGGGTCCCTCTCCTGCCAAATGGCGACCGTGTGCCTTTTTCTCGAAGAAACTCTCCTCCGCAGAGAGAAATTACGATGTGGGAGATAGGGAGTTGTTGGCCATCAAGTTAGCTTTTGAGGAATGGCGCCATTGGCTAGAGGGAGCCAGACACCCTATTACCGTGTTTACCGACCATAAGAATCTGGCCTACTTGGAGTCAGCCAAGCGTCTGAACCCGAGACAGGCCAGATGGTCTTTGTTCTTTTCAAGGTTTAATTTTGTTGTCACGTTCCGCCCTGGGGTTAAGAATGTGAAGGCGGATGCCCTGTCACGTTGTTTCCGGGAGGGGGGAACTTTGAAGACCCGGGTCCCATTTTGGCTGAAGGGGTGGTTGTGTCTGCTCTTTATCCTGAATTGGAGGCAGAGGTTCAGGCAGCCCAGGCAGAGGCTCCTGATCTTTGTCCTCCTGGGAGGTTGTTTGTGCCTCTCGCTTTGCGACACAAGGTTTTTAAGGAGCACCACGATACTGTCCTTGCTGAGCACCCGGGGGGTAGAGCCACAGTGGATCTCATTGCTCGGAGATTCTGGTGGCCGGCGCTTCAGAAGTCAGTTGAGGGTTTTGTGGCAGCCTGCGAGACCTGCGCTCGTGCCAAAGTCCCTCATTCACAGCCATCGGGTCCTCTCCTTCCGTTACCCATTCCTTCCCATCCTTGGACACATCTGTCCATGGATTTTATTACGGACCTGCCTCATTCCTCGGGGAAGACTGTGATTCTGGTGGTGGTGGATCGTTTTATCAAAATGGTGCATTTTGTTCCTTTTCCTGGCTTGCCCAATGCTAAAACGCTGGCGCAGGCATTTATTGATCACATTGTCAAACTGCATGGTATCCCTTCAGACATAGTCTCTGATAGGGGCACGCAGTTTGTTTCCAGATTCTGGAAGGCCTTCTGTTCTCGCTTGGGGGTTCGGTTGTCATTCTCTTCTGCTTTCCACCCGCAGTCGAATGGCCAGACAGAGCGCGTCAATCAGAATCTGGAGACATATCTGCGTTGTTTTGTGGCGGAGAATCAGGAGGATTGGTGTTCTTTTCTCTCCCTTGCTGAGTTTGCTTTAAATAACCGTCGTCAGGAGTCCTCTGATAAGTCACCATTTTTTGGTGCATATGGGTTTCATCCGCAGTTTGGGACATTCTCTGGAGAGGGGGCTTCTGGTTTACCTGATGAGGAGAGATTCTCCTCGTCTTTGTCATCTATTTGGCAAAAGATTCAGGATAATCTAAAGAGCATGAGTGAGAGATATAAGCGTGTGGCGGATAAGAGACGTGTGCCTGGTCCGGACCTGAATGTTGGTGATCTGGTATGGTTGTCTACTAAGAATATCAAATTGAAGGTTCCCTCCTGGAAGTTGGGTCCTAAGTTTATTGGGCCTTACAAAATCTTGTCCGTCATCAATCCCGTTGCCTACCGTCTTGATCTTCCTCAGACTTGGAAGATCCATAATGTTTTTCACAAGTCCCTATTAAAACCTTATGTCCAACCCACTGTACCCTCCTCTTTGCCTCCTCCTCCGATTGTGGTTGATGGTAATCTTGAATTTCAGGTCTCTAGGATTGTGGACTCTCGTATTGTCCGCGGTTCTCTTCAGTACCTCGTTCATTGGGAGGGTTATGGTCCTGAGGAGAGGATGTGGGTTCCAGTGGCGGACATTAAGGCCACTCGTCTTCTCAGGGCATTCCATAGGTCCCATCCTGAGAAGGTGGGCTCTGAGGGTCCGGAGTCCACTCGTAGAGGGAGGGGTACTGTCACCACCAGATCTTTGAGAAGTTCTGATAGACGTTCTTCAGTACCTCCTGCATGATCTTCTTTTGTTTTGCTTTCGTTTTGACATTTCTCCTCCCTCTCCCAGCTGTCATCTATTAGCAGTGATTGCCTCCCTATATACAGTACAGACCAAACGTTTGGACACACCTTCTCATTCAAAGAGTTTTCTTTATTTTCATGACTATGAAAATTGTAGATTGACACTGAAGGCATCAAAACTATGAATTAACACATGAGGAATTATATACATAACAAAAAAGTGTGAAACAACTGAAAATATGTCATATTCTAGGTTCTTCAAAGTAGCCACCTTTTGCTTTGATTACTGCTTTGCACACTCTTGGCATTCTCTTGATGAGCTTCAAGAGGTAGTCACCTGAAATGGTCTTCCAACAGTCTTGAAGGAGTTCACAGAGATGCTTAGCACTTGTTGGCCATTTTGCCTTCACTCTGCGGTCCAGCTCACCCCAATCCATGACAAGAGTAATAGTCAGGTATATGCAAGCCATCAATCTATCCATGAGACAGATGACAATCTTAGTTAGCATATCTTACAATGGCAGCCTTGAGCACTACAAGACTTTCCAAACCAGCTCTCATCTGACTCAAAGTTACTTCAGATCTGTGAGATGGCTTGGGTAGACCTGCGCACCTAGATCAATATCATTAGGGAGACAAAAAGTTTTCTGATTGTCCTAACATAAGAATCTGCCTTGTTTTTTTTTAAAAACAATTTGCATGGAAAAATTCACGATCTACACTACTCGTGAACAGTGCAATCTATTGGTTTCATAGTCTTATGACAAGACTATTACTGTATAGAAAGGTTATTAAATATTATGTTAGGACAATTAAACCAATAGATTGCCCTGTTCATGAGTTGTTTATATCGTGAATTTTTCCATGCAAATGTTTTTTTTAGTTGAAAAACAAGGCAAATTCTTATGTTAGGACAATCAGAAAACTTTTTGTCTCCCTAATTGGGATGAGCGAACCCGAACTGTATAGTTCGGGTTCGTACTGGATTTTGGGGTGTCCGTGGCACGGACCCGAAACCGAACATTTTTGTAAAAGTCCGGGTTCGGTGTTCGGCGCTTTCTTGGCGCTTTTTGAAAGGCTGCAAAGCAGCCAATCAACAAGCGTCATACTACTTGCCCCAAGAGGCCATCACAGCCATGACTACTATTGGCTTGGCTGTGATTGGCCAGTGCAGCATGTGACCCAGCCTCTATTTAAGCTGGAGTCACGTAGCGCCGCACGTCACTCTGCTCTGATCAGTGTAGGGAGAGGATGCAGCTGCTGCTGTTAGGGCGAGATTAGGCAGGGATTTACTCATCAAAAACACTTAATGAAGTGATCGATCTGCAGCTGTGAATCATTCAACCTCTGCTATTTAATTGCTTACTGTTTTTAGGCTGCCCAGAGTGTTTTTCTGTCACTTTTTTCTGGGGTGATCGGCGGCCATTTTGTGTCTTGTGGTGCGCCAGCACAAGCTGCCACCAAATACATTTAACCATCAATAGTGTGTTTTTTTCTTGCTATATCCTACATCAGGTGCTTGGCTGTGCTTGCTATTTTATTGAGGGGTGAAATACAATTGCCAAAATAGCAGTACCCTAAATCTGGTGTTTCAGCTGTGGCTAGCCAATTGTAATACTGTCTGCTGTCTGGCAAAGGATATATTTTTGTTCTGGGTTGAAATACAATTCCCAACTTAGCAATTCCCTAAATCAGTGGTTTCTGCTGTATCAGGCCAAGTTTAAATCTATCCATAAAAGGGTATATTAGATTGAAGGTGCTGATAGGGTCATCCTCAATAACTTCACACGCTACCGTGCATTTCCAAGTCTAATTCTGTCCGTAAACGTATACCTGTCATCCAGCGCCTAAATAATAGGCCTACAATTTATATTCAGCTAAATCTGTTGTTACTGCTGTGGCTGGTCAATTTATTTAGTGTCCGTCAAAGCACAGTTTTTGTTCTGGGTTGAAATACAATTCCCAACTTAGCAATTCCCTAAATCAGTGGTTTCTGCTGTATCAGGCCAAGTTTAAATCTATCCATAAAAGGGTATATTAGATTGAAGGTGCGGATAGGGTCATCCTCAATAACTTCACACGCTACCGTGCATTTCCAAGTCTAATTCTGTCCGTAAAAGGGATACCTGTCATCCAGGGCCTAAATACTAGGCCTACAATTTATATTCAGCTAAATCTGTCGTTACTGCTGTGCCTGTATTAGTGTAATACGGTACCTAAATAGATAGCCAGATAGTGTTAGGTGCCTGTAAAAAAAGGCCTGAATTTGAATTCAATACATTGGGCCAAATAATTTTTTCTTATTGTGGTGAACGGTAACAATGAGGAAAACATCTAGTAAGGGACGCGGACGCGGACATGGTCGTGGTGGTGTTAGTGGACCCTCTGGTGCTGGGAGAGGACGTGGCCGTTCTGCCACAGCTACACGTCCTAGTGAACCAACTACCTCAGGTCCCAGTAGCCGCCAGAATTTACAGCGATATTTGGTGAGGCCCAATGCCGTTCTAAGGATGGTAAGGCCTGAGCAGGTACAGGCATTAGTCAATTGGGTGGCCGACAGTGGATCCAGCACGTTCACATTATCTCCCACCCAGTCTTCTGCAGAAAGCGCACAGATGGCGCCTGAAAACCAAGCCCATCAGTCTGTCACATCACCCCCATGCATATCAGGGAAACTGTCTGAGCCTCAAGTTATGCAGCAGTCTCTTATGCTGTTTGAAGACTCTGCTGGCAGGGTTTCCCAAGGGCATCCACCTAGCCCTTCCCCAGCGGTGGAAGACATAGAATGCACTGACGCACAACCACTTATGTTTCCTGATGATGAGGACATGGGAATACCACCTCAGCACGTCTCTGATGATGACGAAACACAGGTGCCAACTGCTGCGTCTTTCTGCAGTGTGCAGACTGAACAGGAGGTCAGGGAGGAAGACTGGGTGGAAGACGATGCAGGGGACGATGAGGTCCTAGACCCCACATGGAATGAAGGTCGTGCCACTGACTTTCAGAGTTCGGAGGAAGAGGCAGTGGTGAGACCGAGCCAACAGCGTAGCAAAAGAGGGAGCAGTGGGCAAAAGCAGAACACCCGCCGCCAAGAGAGTCCGTCTGCTACTGGCCACCGCCATCTGGGACCGAGCACCCCAAAGGCAGCTTCAAGGAGTTCCCTGGCGTGGCAGTTCTTCAAACAATGTGCTGACGACAAGACCCGAGTGGTTTGCACGCTGTGCCATCAGAGCCTGAAGCGAGGCATTAACGTTCTGAACCTTAGCACAACCTGCATGACCAGGCACCTGCATGCAAAGCATGAACTGCAGTGGAGTAAACACCTTAAAAACAAGGAACTCACTCAGGCTCCCCCTGCTACCTCTTCTGCTGCTGCCGCCTCGGCCTCTTCCTCCGCCTCTGGAGGAACGTTGGCACCTGCCGCCCAGCAAACAGAGGATGTACCACCAACACCACCACCTCCGTCACCAAGCATCTCAACCATGTCACACGGCAGCGTTCAGCTCTCCATCTCACAAACATTTAGAGAAAGCGTAAATTCCCACCTAGCCACCCTCGATCCCTGGCCCTGAATGCCAGCATTTCTAAACTACTGGCCTATGAAATGCTGTCATTCAGGCTGGTGGACACAGACAGCTTCAAACAGCTCATGTCGCTTGCTGTCCCACAGTATGTTGTTCCCAGCCGCCACTACTTCTCCAAGAGAGCCGTGCCTTCCCTGCACAACCAAGTATCCGATAAAATCAAGTGTGCACTGCGCAACGCCATCTGTGGCAAGGTCCACCTAACCACAGATACGTGGACCAGTAAGCACGGCCAGGGACGCTATATCTCCCTAACTGCACACTGGGTAAATGTAGTGGCGGCTGGGCCCCAGGCGGAGAGCTGTTTGGCGCACGTCCTTCCGCCGCCAAGGATCGCAGGGCAACATTCTTTGCCTCCTGTTGCCTCCTCCTCCTACTCGGCTTCCTCCTCCTCTTCTTCCACCTGCTCATCCAGTCAGCCACACACCTTCACCACCAACTTCAGCACAGCCCGGGGTAAACGTCAGCAGGCCATTCTGAAACTCATATGTTTGGGGGACAGGCCCCACACCGCACAGGAGTTGTGGCGGGGTATAGAACAACAGACCGACGAGTGGTTGCTGCCGGTGAGCCTCAAGCCCGGCCTGGTGGTGTGCGATAATGGGCGAAATCTCGTTGCAGCTCTGGGACTAGCCGGTTTGACGCACATCCCTTGCCTGGCGCATGTGCTGAATTTGGTGGTGCAGAAGTTCATTCACAACTACCCCGACATGTCAGAGCTGCTGCATAAAGTGCGGGCCGTCTGTGCGCGCTTCCGGCGTTCACATCCTGCCGCTGCTCGCCTGTCTGCGCTACAGCGTAACTTCGGCCTTCCCGCTCACCGCCTCATATGCGACGTGCCCACCAGGTGGAACTCCACCTTGCACATGCTGGACAGACTGTGCGAGCAGCAGCAGGCCATAGTGGAGTTTCAGCTGCAGCACGCACGGGTCAGTCGCACTGCGGAACAGCACCACTTCACCACCAATGACTGGGCCTCCATGCGAGACCTGTGTGCCCTGTTGCGCTGTTTCGAGTACTCCACCAACATGGCCAGTGGCGATGACGCCGTTATCAGCGTTACAATACCACTTCTATGTCTCCTTGAGAAAACACTTAGGGCGATGATGGAAGAGGAGGTGGCCCAGGAGGAGGAGGAGGAAGAGGGGTCATTTTTAGCACTTTCAGGCCAGTCTCTTCGAAGTGACTCAGAGGGAGGTTTTTTGCAACAGCAGAGGCCAGGTACAAATGTGGCCAGCCAGGGCCCACTACTGGAGGACGAGGATGAGGAGGAGGTGGAGGAGGATGAGGATGAAGCATGTTCACAGCGGGGTGGCACCCAACGCAGCTCGGGCCCATCACTGGTGCGTGGCTGGGGGGAAACGCAGGACGATGACGATACGCCTCCCACAGAGGACAGCTTGTCCTTACCTCTGGGCAGCCTGGCACACATGAGCGACTACATGCTGCAGTGCCTGCGCAACGACAGCAGAGTTGCCCACATTTTAACGTGTGCGGACTACTGGGTTGCCACCCTGCTGGATCCCCGGTACAAAGACAATGTGCCCACCTTACTTCCTGCACTGGAGCGTGATAGGAAGATGCGCGAGTACAAGCGCACATTGGTAGACGCGCTACTGAGAGCATTCCCAAATGTCACAGGGGAACAAGTGGAAGCCCAAGGCGAAGGCAGAGGAGGAGCAAGAGGTCGCCAACGCAGCTGTGTCACGGCCAGCTCCTCTGAGGGCAGGGTTAGCATGGCAGAGATGTGGAAAAGTTTTGTCAACACGCCACAGCTAACTGCACCACCACCTGATACGGAACGTGTTAGCAGGAGGCAACATTTCACTAACATGGTGGAACAGTACGTGTGCACACCCCTCCACGTACTGACTGATGGTTCGGCCCCATTCAACTTCTGGGTCTCCAAATTGTCCACGTGGCCAGAGCTAGCCTTTTATGCCTTGGAGGTGCTGGCCTGCCCGGCGGCCAGCGTTTTGTCTGAACGTGTATTCAGCACGGCAGGGGGCGTCATTACAGACAAACGCAGCCGCCTGTCTACAGCCAATGTGGACAAGCTGACGTTCATAAAAATGAACCAGGCATGGATCCCACAGGACCTGTCCATCCCTTGTGCAGATTAGACATTTATAACTACCTCCCCTTAACCATATATTATTGTACTCCAGGGCACTTCCTCATTCAATCCTCTTTTTATTTTCATTTTACCATTATATTGCGGGGCAACCCAAAGTTGAATGAACCTCTCCTCTGTCTGGGTGCCGGGGCCTAAAAATATCTGACAGTGGCCTGTTCCAGTGTTGGGTGACATGAAGCCTGATTCTCTGCTATGACATGAAGCCTGAATCTCTGCTATGGGACCTCTCTCCTCTGTCTGGGTGCCGGGGCCTAAAAATATCTGACAATGGCCTGTTCCAGTGGTGGGTGACATGAAGCCTGATTCTCTGCTATGACATGAAGCCTGATTCTCTGCTATGGGACCTCTCTCCTCCGTCTGGGTGCTGGGGCCTAAAAATATCTGACAGTGGCCTGTTCTTGTGTTGGGTGACATGAAGCCTGATTCTCTGCTATGACATGAAGCCTGAATCTCTGCTATGGGACCTCTCACCTCTGTCTGGGTGCCGGGGCCTAAAAATATCTGACAATGGCCTGTTCCAGTGGTGGGTGACATGAAGCCTGATTCTCTGCTATGACATGAAGCCTGATTCTCTGCTATGACATGAAGCCTGATTCTCTGCTATGGGACCGCTCTTTCTGTCTGGGTGCCGGGGCCTAAATATCTGACAATGGCCTGTTCCAGTGGTGGGTGACGTGAAGCCTGATTCTCTGCTATGACGTGAAGCCTGATTCTCTGCTATGGGACCTCTCTCCTCTGTCTGGGTGCCAGGGCCTAAAAATATCTGACAGTGGCCTGTTCCAGTGTTGGGTGACATGAAGCCTGATTATCTGCTATGACATGAAGCCTGAATCTCTGCTATGGGACCTCTCTCCTCTGTCTGGGTGCCGGGGCCTAAAAATATCTGACAGTGGCCTGTTCAGTGGAGGGTGACATGAAGCCTGATTCTCTGCTATGACATGAAGCCTGATTCTCTGCTATGGGACCTCTCTCTTCTGTCTGGGTGCCGGGGCCTAAATATCTGACAATGGCCTGTTCCAATGGTGGGTGACGTGAAGCCTGATTCTCTGCTATGACATGAAGCCTGATTCTCTGCAATGGGACCTCTCTCCTCTGTCTGGGTGTCAGGGCCTAAAAATATCTGACAGTGGCCTGTTCCAGTGTTGGGTGACATGAAGCCTGATTATCTGCTATGACATGAAGCCTGAATCTCTGCTATGGGACCTCTCTCCTTTGTCTGGGTGCCGGGGACTAAAAATATCTGACAATGGCCTGTTCCAGTGGTGGGTGACATGAAGCCTGATTCTCTGCTATGACATGAAGCCTGATTCTCTGCTATGGGACATCTCTCCTCAGTCTGGGTGCCGGGGCCTAAAAATATCTGACAGTGGCCTGTTCTTGTGTTGGGTGACATGAAGCCTGATTCTCTGCTATGACATGAAGCCTGAATCTCTGCTATGGGACCGCTCTCTTCTGTCTGGGTGCCGGGGCCTAAATATCTGACAATGGCCTGTTCCAGTGGTGGGTGACGTGAAGCCTGATTCTCTGCTATGACGTGAAGCCTGATTCTCTGCTATGGGACCTCTCTCCTCTCTCTGGGTGCCAGGGCCTAAAAATATCTGACAGTGGCCTGTTCCAGTGTTGGGTGACATGAAGCCTGATTATCTGCTATGACATGAAGCCTGAATCTCTGCTATGGGACCTCTCTCCTTTGTCTGGGTGCCGGGGCCTAAAAATATCTGACAATGGCCTGTTCCAGTAGTGGGGGACATGAAGACTGATTCTCTGCTATGACATGAAGCCTGATTCTTTGCTATGACATGAAGCCTGATTCTCTGCTATTGGACCTCTCACCTCTGTCTGGGTGCCGGGGCCTAAAAATATCTGACAGTGGCCTGTTCCAGTGTTGGGTGACATGAAGCCTGATTCTCTGCTCTGACATGAAGCCTGAATCTCTGCTATGATACCTCTCTCCTCTGTCTGGGTGCCGGGGCCTAAAAATATCTGACAGTGGCCTGTTCCAGTGTTGAGTGACATGAAGCCTGATTCTCTGCTATGACATGAAGCCTGAATCTCTGCTATGGGACCTCTCTCCTCTGTCTCGGTGCCGGGGCCTAGAAATATCTGACAATGGCCTGTTCCAGTGGTGGGTGACATGAAGCCTGATTCTCTGCTATGACATGAAGCCTGATTCTCTGCTATGACATGAAGCCTGATTCTCTGCTATGGGACATCTCTCCTCAGTCTGGGTGCCGGGGCTTAAAAATATCTGACAGTGGCCTGTTCCAGTGTTGAGTGACATGAAGCCTGATTCTCTGCTATGACATGAAGCCTGAATCTCTGCTAAGGGACCTCTCTCCTGTGTCTGGGTGCCGGGGCCTAAAAATATCTGACAATGGCCTGTTCCAGTGGTGGGTGACATGAAGCCTGATTCTCTGCTATGACATGAAGCCTGATTCTCTGCTATGACATGAGCCTAATTCTCTGCTATGGGACCTCTCTCTTCTGTCTGGGTGCCGGGGCCTAAATATCTGACAATGGCCTGTTCCAGTGGTGGGTGACGTGAAGCCTGATTCTCTGCTATGACGTGAAGCCTGATTCTCTGCTATGGGACCTCTCTCCTCTGTCTGGGTGCCAGGGCCTAAAAATATCTGACAGTGGCCTGTTCCAGTGTTGGGTGACATGAAGCCTGATTATCTGCTATGACATGAAGCCTGAATCTCTGCTATGGGACCTCTCTCCTTTGTCTGGGTGCCGGGGCCTAAAAATATCTGACAGTGGCCTGTTCCAGTGGAGGGTGACATGAAGCCTGATTCTCTGCTATGACATGAAGCCTGATTCTCTGCAATGGGACCTCTCTCCTCTGTCTGGGTGCCAGGGCCTAAAAATATCTGACAGTGGCCTGTTCAAGTGTTGGGTGACATGAAGCCTGATTATCTGCTATGACATGAAGCCTGAATCTCTGCTATGGGACCTCTCTCCTTTGTCTGGGTGCCGGGGCCTAAAAATATCTGACAATGGCCTGTTCCAGTGGTGGGTGACATGAAGCCTGATTCTCTGCTATGACATGAAGCCTGATTCTTTGCTATGACATGAAGCCTGATTCTCTGCTATTGGACCTCCCTCATCTGTCAGGGTGCCGGGGCCTAAAAATATCTGACAGTGGCCTGTTCCAGTGTTGGGTGACATGAAGCCTGATTCTCTGCTATGACATGAAGCCTGAATCTCTGCTATGGGACCTCTCTCCTTTGTCTGGGTGCCGGGGCCTAAAAATATCTGACAATGGCCTGTTCCAGTAGTGGGGGACATGAAGACTGATTCTCTGCTATGACATGAAGCCTGATTCTTTGCTATGACATGAAGCCTGATTCTCTGCTATTGGACCTCTCTCCTCTGTCTGGGTGCCGGGGCCTAAAAATATCTGACAGTGGCCTGTTCCAGTGTTGGGTGACATGAAGCCTGATTCTCTGCTCTGACATGAAGCCTGAATCTCTGCTATGATACCTCTCTCCTCTGTCTGGGTGCCGGGGCCTAAAAATATCTGACAGTGGCCTGTTCCAGTGTTGGGTGACATGAAGCTTGATTCTCTGCTATGACATAAAGCCTGAATCTCTGCTATGGGACCTCTCTCCTCTGTCTCGGTGCCGGGGCCTAGAAATATCTGACAATGGCCTGTTCCAGTGGTGGGTGACATGAAGCCTGATTCTCTGCTATGACATGAAGCCTGATTCTCTGCTATGACATGAAGCCTGATTCTCTGCTTTGGGACATCTCTCCTCAGTCTGGGTGCCGGGGCTTAAAAATATCTGACAGTGGCCTGTTCCAGTGTTGAGTGACATGAAGCCGATTCTCTGCTATGACATGAAGCCTGAATCTCTGCTAAGGGACCTCTCTCCTGTGTCTGGGTGCCGGGGCCTAAAAATATCTGACAATGGCCTGTTCCAGTGGTGGGTGACATGAAGCCTGATTCTCTGCTATGACATGAAGCCTGATTCTCTGCTATGACATGAAGCCTAATTCTCTGCTATGGGACCTCTCTCTTCTGTCTGGGTGCCGGGGCCTAAATATCTGACAATGGCCTGTTCCAGTGGTGGGTGACGTGAAGCCTGATTCTCTGCTATGACGTGAAGCCTGATTCTCTGCTATGGGACCTCTCTCCTCTGTCTGGGTGCCAGGGCCTAAAAATATCTGACAGTGGCCTGTTCCAGTGTTGGGTGACATGAAGCCTGATTATCTGCTATGACATGAAGCCTGAATCTCTGCTATGGGACCTCTCTCCTTTGTCTGGGTGCCGGGGCCTAAAAATATCTGACAGTGGCCTGTTCCAGTGGAGGGTGACATGAAGCCTGATTCTCTGCTATGACATGAAGCCTGATTCTCTGCTATGGGACCTCTCTCTTCTGTCTGGGTGCCGGGGCCTAAATATCTGACAATGGCCTGTTCCAATGGTGGGTGACGTGAAGCCTGATTCTCTGCTATGACATGAAGCCTGATTCTCTGCAATGGGACCTCTCTCCTCTGTCTGGGTGCCAGGGCCTAAAAATATCTGACAGTGGCCTGTTCAAGTGTTGGGTGACATGAAGCCTGATTATCTGCTATGACATGAAGCCTGAATCTCTGCTATGGGACCTCTCTCCTTTGTCTGGGTGTCGGGGCCTAAAAATATCTGACAATGGCCTGTTCCAGTGGTGGGTGACATGAAGCCTGATTCTCTGCTATGACATGAAGCCTGATTCTTTGCTATGACATGAAGCCTGATTCTCTGCTATTGGACCTCTCACCTCTGTCTGGGTGCCGGGGCCTAAAAATATCTGACAGTGGCCTGTTCCAGTGTTGGGTGACATGAAGCCTGATTCTCTGCTCTGACATGAAGCCTGAATCTCTGCTATGATACCTCTCTCCTCTGTCTGGGTGCCGGGGCCTAAAAATATCTGACAGTGGCCTGTTCCAGTGTTGAGAGACATGAAGCCTGATTCTCTGCTATGACATGAAGCCTGAATCTCTGCTATGGGACCTCTCTCCTCTGTCTCGGTGCCGGGGCCTAGAAATATCTGACAATGGCCTGTTCCAGTGGTGGGTGACATGAAGCCTGATTCTCTGCTATGACATGAAGCCTGATTCTCTGCTATGACATGAAGCCTGATTCTCTGCTATGGGACATCTCTCCTCAGTCTGGGTGCCGGGGCTTAAAAATATCTGACAGTGGCCTGTTCCAGTGTTGAGTGACATGAAGCCTGATTCTCTGCTATGACATGAAGCCTGAATCTCTGCTAAGGGACCTCTCTCCTGTGTCTGGGTGCCGGGGCCTAAAAATATCAGACAATGGCCTGTTCCAGTGGTGGGTGACATGAAGCCTGATTCTCTGCTATGACATGAAGCCTGATTCTCT
This sequence comes from Bufo gargarizans, assembly GCF_014858855.1. Lineage (NCBI taxonomy): Eukaryota > Metazoa > Chordata > Amphibia > Anura > Bufonidae > Bufo > Bufo gargarizans. The sequence goes on from NC_058080.1 coordinate 14,326,669, forward strand.
GCTATGACATGAAGCCTAATTCTCTGCTATGGGACCTCTCTCTTCTGTCTGGGTGCCGGGGCCTAAATATCTGACAATGGCCTGTTCCAGTGGTGGGTGACGTGAAGCCTGATTCTCTGCTATGACGTGAAGCCTGATTCTCTGCTATGGGACCTCTCTCCTCTGTCTGGGTGCCAGGGCCTAAAAATATCTGACAGTGGCCTGTTCCAGTGTTGGGTGACATGAAGCCTGATTATCTGCTATGACATGAAGCCTGAATCTCTGCTATGGGACCTCTCTCCTTTGTCTGGGTGCCGGGGCCTAAAAATATCTGACAGTGGCCTGTTCCAGTGGAGGGTGACATGAAGCCTGATTCTCTGCTATGACATGAAGCCTGATTCTCTGCTATGGGACCTCTCTCTTCTGTCTGGGTGCCGGGGCCTAAATATCTGACAATGGCCTGTTCCAATGGTGGGTGACGTGAAGCCTGATTCTCTGCTATGACATGAAGCCTGATTCTCTGCAATGGGACCTCTCTCCTCTGTCTGGGTGCCAGGGCCTAAAAATATCTGACAGTGGCCTGTTCAAGTGTTGGGTGACATGAAGCCTGATTATCTGCTATGACATGAAGCCTGAATCTCTGCTATGGGACCTCTCTCCTTTGTCTGGGTGCCGGGGCCTAAAAATATCTGACAATGGCCTGTTCCAGTGGTGGGTGACATGAAGCCTGATTCTCTGCTATGACATGAAGCCTGATTCTTTGCTATGACATGAAGCCTGATTCTCTGCTATTGGACCTCCCTCTTCTGTCTGGGTGCCGGGGCCTAAAAATATCTGACAGTGGCCTGTTCCAGTGTTGGGTGACATGAAGCCTGATTCTCTGCTCTGACATGAAGCCTTAATCTCTGCTATGATACCTCTCTCCTCTGTCTGGGTGCCGGGGCCTAAAAATATCTGACAATGGCCTGTTCCAGTGGTGGGTGACATGAAGCCTGATTCTCTGCTATGACATGAAGCCTGATTCTCTGCTATGACATGAAGCCTGATTCTCTGCTATGGGACCGCTCTCTTCTATCTGGGTGCCGGGGCCTAAATATCTGACAATGGCCTGTTCCAGTGGTGGGTGACGTGAAGCCTGATTCTCTGCTATGACGTGAAGCCTGATTCTCTGCTATGGGACCTCTCTCCTCTGTCTGGGTGCCAGGGCCTAAAAATATCTGACAGTGGCCTGTTCCAGTGTTGGGTGACATGAAGCCTGATTATCTGCTATGACATGAAGCCTGAATCTCTGCTATGGAACCTCTCTCCTCTGTCTGGGTGCCGGGGCCTAAAAATATCTGACAGTGGCCTGTTCCAGTGTTGGGTGACATGAAGCCTGATTCTCTGCTATGACATGAAGCCTGAATCTCTGCTATGGGACCTCTCTCCTCTGTCTGGGTGCCGGGGCCTAGAAATATCTGACAATGGCCTGATCCAGTGGTGGGTGACATGAAGCCTGATTCTCTGCTATGACATGAAGCCTGATTCTCTGCTGTGGGACATCTCTCCTCAGTCTGGGTGCCGGGGCTTAAAAATATCTGACAGTGGCCTGTTCCAGTGTTGAGTGACATGAAACCTGATTCTCTGCTATGACATGAAGCCTGATTCTCTGCTATGGGACCTCTCTCCTCTGTCTGGGTGCCAGGGCCTAAAAATATCTGACAGTGGCCTGTTCCAGTGTTGGGTGTCATGAAGCCTGATTATCTGCTATGACATGAAGCCTGAATCTCTGCTATGGGACCTCTCTCCTCTGTCTGGGTGCCGGGGCCTAAAAATATCTGACAATGGCTTGTTCCAGTGGTGGGTGACATGAAGCCTGATTCTCTGCTATGACATGAAGCCTGATTCTTTGCTATGGGACCTCTCTCCTCTGTCTGGGTGCCGGGGCCTAAAAATATCTGGCAGTGGCCTGTTCCAGTGGAAGGTGACATGAAGCCTGATTCTCTGCTATGACATGAAGCCTGATTCTCTGCTATGACATGAAGCCTAATTCTCTGCTATGGGACCTCTCTCTTCTGTCTGGGTGCCGGGGCCTAAATATCTCACAATGGCCTGTTCCAATGGTGGGTGACGTGAAGCCTGATTCTCTGCTATGACATGAAGCCTGATTCTCTGCTATGGGACCTCTCTCCTCTGTCTGGGTGCCGGGGCCTAAAAATATCTGACAGTGGCCTGTTCCAGTGGAGGTTGACATGAAGCATGATTCTCTGCTATGACATGAAGCCTGATTCTCTGCTAAGGGACCTCTCTCCTCTGTCTGGGTGCTGGGGCCTAAAAATATCTGACAGTGGCCTGTTCCTGTGGAGGGTGACATGAAGCCTGATTCTCTGCTATGACATGAAGCCTGATTCTCTGCTATGGGACCTCTCTCTTCTGTCTGGGTGCCGGGGCTTAAATATCTGACAATGGCCTGTTCCAATGGTGGGTGACGTGAAGCCTGATTCTCTGCTATGACATGTAAGCCTGATTCTCTGCAATGGGACCTCTCTCCTATGTCTGGGTGCCAGGGCCTAAAAATATCTGACAGTGGCCTGTTCCAGTGTTGGGTGACATGAAGCCTGATTATCTGCTATGACATGAAGCCTGAATCTCTGCTATGGGACCTCTCTCCTTTGTCTGGGTGCCGGGGCCTAAAAATATCTGACAATGGCCTGTTCCAGTGGTGGGTGACATGAAGCCTGATTCTCTGCTATGACATGAAGCCTGATTCTTTGCTATGACATGAAGCCTGATTCTCTGCTATTGGACCTCCCTCTTCTGTCTGGGTGCCGGGGCCTAAAAATATCTGACAGTGGCCTGTTCCAGTGTTGGGTGACATGAAGCCTGATTCTCTGCTCAGACTTGAAGCCTGAATCTCTGCTATGATACCTCTCTCCTCTGTCTGGGTGCCGGGGCCTAAAAATATCTGACAATGGCCTGTTCCAGTGGTGGGTGACATGAAGCCTGATTCTCTGCTATGACATGAAGCCTGATTCTTTGCTATGGGACCTCTCTCTTCTGTCTGGGTGCCGGGGCCTAAATATCTGTCAATGGCCTGTTCCATTGGTGGGTGACGTGAAGGTGATTCTCTGCTATGACATGAAGCCTGATTCTTTGCTATGGGACCTCTCTCCTCTGTCTGGGTGCCGGGGCCTAAAAATATCTGACAGTGGCCTGTTCCAGTGGAGGGTGACATGAAGCCTGATTCTCTGCTATGACATGAAGCCTGATTCTCTGCTATGACATGAAGCCTAATTCTCTGCTATGGGACCTCTCTCTTCTGTCTGGGTGCCGGGGCCTAAATATCTCACAATGGCCTGTTCCAATGGTGGGTGACGTGAAGCCTGATTCTCTGCTATGACATGATGCCTGATTCTCTGCTATGGGACCTCTCTCCTCTGTCTCGGTGCCGGGGCCTAAAAATATCTGACAGTGGCCTGTTCTAGTGTTGGGTGACATGAAGCATGATTCTCTGCTATGACATGAAGCCTGATTCTCTGCTATGGGACCTCTCTTCTCTGTCTGGGTGCCAGGGCCTAAAAATATCTGACAGTGGCCTGTTCCAGTGGAGGGTGACATGAAGCCTGATTCTCTGCTATGACATGAAGCCTGATTCTCTGCTATGGGACCTCTTTCTTCTGTCTGGTGCCGGGGCCTAAATATCTGACAATGGCCTGTTCCAATTGTGGGTGACGTGAAGCCTGATTCTCTGCTATGACATGAAGCCTGATTCTCTGCAATGGGACCTCTCTCCTCTGTCTGGGTGCCAGGGCCTAAAAATATCTGACAGTGGCCTGTTCCAGTGTTGGGTGACATGAAGCCTGATTATCTGCTATGACATGAAGCCTGAATCTCTGCTATGGGACCTCTCTCCTTTGTCTGGGTGCCGGGGCCTAAAAATATCTGACAATGGCCTGTTCCAGTGGTGGGTGACATGAAGCCTGATTCTCTGCTATGACATGAAGCCTGATTCTTTGCTATGACATGAAGCCTGATTCTCTGCTATTGGACCTCCCTCTTCTGTCTGGGTGCCGGGGCCTAAAAATATCTGACAGTGGCCTGTTCCAATGTTGGGTGACATGAAGCCTGATTCTCTGCTCTGACATAAAGCCTGAATCTCTGCTATGATACCTCTCTCCTCTGTCTGGGTGCCGGGGCCTAAAGATATCTGACAATGGCCTGTTCCAGTGGTGGGTGACATGAAGCCTGTTTCTCTGCTATGACATGAAGCCTGATTCTTTGCTATGGGACCTCTCTCCTCTGTCTGGGTGTCGGGGCCTAAAAATATCTGACAGTGGCCTGTTCCAGTGGAGGGTGACATAAAGCCTGATTCTCTGCTATGACATGAAGCCTGATTCTCTGCTATGACATGAAGCCTAATTCTCTGCTATGGGACCTCTCTCTTCTGTCTGGGTGTCGGGGCCTAAAAATCTTACAATGGCCTGTTCCAATGGTGGGTGACGTGAAGCCTGATTCTCTGCTATGACACCTCTCTCCTCTGTCTGGGTGCCGGGGCCTAAAAATATCTGACAGTGGCCTGTTCTAGTGTTGGGTGACATGAAGCCTGATTCTCTTCTATGACATGAAGCCTGATTCTTTGCTATGGGACCTCTCTCTTCTGTCTGGGTACCGGGGCCTAAATATCTGACAATGGCCTGTTCCATTGGTGGGTGACGTGAAGGTGATTCTCTGCTATGACATGAAGCCTGATTCTTTGCTATGGGACCTCTCTCCTCTGTCTGGGTGCCGGGGCCTAAAAATATCTGACAGTGGCCTGTTCCAGTGGAGGGTGACATGAAGCCTGATTCTCTGCTATGACATGAAGCCTGATTCTCTGCTATGACATGAAGCCTAATTCTCTGCTATGGGACCTCTCTCCTCTGTCTGGGTGCCGGGGCCTAAATATCTCACAATGGCCTGTTCCAATGGTGGGTGACGTGAAGCCTGATTCTCTGCTATGACATGAAGCCTGATTCTCTGCTATGGGACCTCTCTCCTCTGTCTGGGTGCCGGGGCTTAAATATATATCAGACAGTGGCCTGTTCTAGTGTTGGGTGACATGAAGCATGATTCTCTGCTATGACATGAAGCCTGATTCTCTGCTATGGGACCTCTCTCCTCTGTCTGGGTGCCAGGGCCTAAAAATATCTGACAGTGGCCTGTTCCAGTGGAGGGTGACATGAAGCCTGATTCTCTGCTATGAAATAAAGCCTGATTCTCTGCTATGGGACTTTTTTCTTCTGTCTGGGTGCCGGGGCCTAAATATCTGACAATGGCCTGTTCCAATGGTGGGTGACGTGAAGCCTGTTTCTCTGCTATGACATGAAGCCTGATTCTCTGCAATGGGACCTCTCTCCTCTGTCTGGGTGCCAGGGCCTAAAAATATCTGACAGTGGCCTGTTCCAGTGTTGGGTGACATGAAGCCTGATTATCTGCTATGACATGAAGCCTGAATCTCTGCTATGGGACCTCTCTCCTTTGTCTGGGTGCCGGGGCCTAAAAATATCTGACAATGGCCTGTTCCAGTGGTGGGTGACATGAAGCCTGATTCTCTGCTATGACATGAAGCCTGATTCTTTGCTATGGGACCTCTCTCTTCTGTCTTTGTGCCGGGGCCTAAATATCTGACAATGGCCTGTTCCATTGGTGGGTGACGTGAAGGTGATTCTCTGCTATGACATGAAGCCTGATTCTTTGCTATGAGACCTCGCTCCTCTGTCTGGGTGCCGGGGCCTAAAAATATCTGACTGTGGCCTGTTCCAGTGGAGGGTGACATGAAGCCTGATTCTCTGCTATGACATGAAGCCTGATTCTCTGCTATGACATGAAGCCTAATTCTCTGCTATGGGACCTCTCTCTTCTGTCTGGGTGCCGGGGCCTAAATATCTCACAATGGCCTGTTCCAATGGTGGGTGACGTGAAGCCTGATTCTCTGCTATGACATGAAGCCTGATTCTCTGCTATGGGACCTCTCTCCTCTGTCTGGGTGCCGGGGCCTAAAAATATCTGACAGTGGCCTGTTCTAGTGTTGGGTGACATGAAGCATGATTCTCTGCTATGACATGAAGCCTGATTCTCTGCTATGGGACCTCTCTCCTCTGTCTGGGTGCCAGGGCCTAAAAATATCTGACAGTGGCCTGTTCCAGTGGTGGGTGACATAAAGCCTGATTCTCTGCTATGAAATGAAGCCTGATTCTCTGCTATGGGACCTCTTTCTTCTGTCTGGGTGCCGGGGCCTAAATATCTGACAATTGCCTGTTCCAATAGTGGGTGACGTGAAGCCTGATTCTCTGCTATGACATGAAGCCTGATTCTCTGCAATGGGACCTCTCTCCTCTGTCTGGGTGCCAGGGCCTAAAAATATCTGACAGTGGCCTGTTCCAGTGTTGGGTGACATGAAGCCTGATTATCTGCTATGACATGAAGCCTGAATCTCTGCTATGGGACCTCTCTCCTTTGTCTGGGTGCCGGGGCCTAAAAATATCTGACAATGGCCTTTTCCAGTGGTGGGTGACATGAAGCCTGATTCTCTGCTATGACATGAAGCCTGATTCTTTGCTATGACATGAAGCCTGATTCTCTGCTATTGGACCTCCCTCTTCTGTCTGGGTGACGGGGCCTAAAAATATCTGACAGTGGCCTGTTCCAGTGTTGGGTGACATGAAGCCTGATTCTCTGCTCTGACATAAAGCCTGAATCTCTGCTATGACACCTCTCTCCTCTGTCTGGGTGCCGGGGCCTAAAGATATCTGACAATGGCCTGTTCCAGTGGTGGGTGACATGAAGCCTGATTCTCTGCTATGACATGAAGCCTGATTCTTTGCTATGGGACCTTTCTCTTCTGTCTGGGTGCCGGGCCTAAATATCTGACAATGGCCTGTTCCATTGGTGGGTGTTGTGAAGCCTGATTCTCTGCTATGACATGAAGCCTGATTCTTTGCTATGGGACCTCTCTCCTCTGTCTTAGTGCCGGGGCCTAAAAATATCTGACAGTGGCCTTTTCCAGTGGAGGGTGACATGAAGCCTGATTCTCTGCTATGACATGAAGCCTGATTCTCTGCTATGACATGAAGCCTAATTCTCTGCTATGGGACCTCTCTCTTCTGTCTGGGTCCCGGGGCCTAAATATCTCACAATGGCCTGTTCCAATGGTGGGTGACATGAAGCCTGATTCTCTGCTATGACATGAAGCCTGATTCTCTGCTATTGGACCTCTCTCCTCTGTCTGGGTGCCGGGGCCTAAAAATATCTGACAGTGGCCTGTTCTAGTGTTGGGTGACATGAAGCATGATTCTCTGCTATGACATGAAGCCTGATTCTCTGCTATGGGACCTCTCTCCTCTGTCTGGGTGCTGGGGCCTAAAAATATCTGACAGTGGCCTGTTCCAGTGGAGGGTGACATGAAGCCTGATTCTATGCTATGACATGAAGCCTGATTCTCTGCTATGGGACCTCTCTCTTCTGTCTGGGTGCCGGGGCCTAAATATCTGACAATGGCCTGTTCCAGTGGTGGGTTATGTGAAGCCTGATTCTCTGCTATGACATGAAGCCTGATTCTCTGCTATGACATGAAGCCTGATTCTCTGCTATGACATGAAGCCTGATTCTCTGCTATGGGATCTCTCTCTTCTGTCTGGGTGCCGGGTCCTAAATATCTGACAATGGCCTGTTCCAGTGGTGGGTGACGTGAAACCTGATTCTCTGCTATGGGACCTCTCTCCAATTGATATTGGTTAATTTTTATTTATTTTATTTATATTTATATTCATTTCCATATCCACATTTGTTTGCAGGGGATTTACCTACATTTTGCTGCCTTTTGCAGCCCTCTAGCCCTTTCCTGGGCTGTTTTACAGCCTTTTTAGTGCCGAAAAGTTCGGGTCCCCATTGACTTCAATGGGGTTCGGGTTCGGATCGAGTTCGAATCCCGAACCCGAACATTTCTGGGAAGTTCGGCCGAACTTCTCGAACCCGAACATCCAGGTGTTCGCTCAACTCTACTCCCTAATGATATTGATCTAGGTGCGCAGGTCTATCCAAGCCATCTCACAGATCTGAAGTAACTTTGAGGCTTACTGGCTTTTAGTCAGATGAGAGCTGATTTGGAATGTCTCATAGTGCTCAAGGCTGCCATTGTAAGGTATGCTGATTAAGCCTGTAATCTGTCACATGGCTTGCATATACCTGGCTTTTGGAATAAAGCCTTTGTGTGGTTGTCTATTGTATGTCGTAGATAATAGGAGCCCAAGATGCATCCAGCCATCCTCTTAATGTTTCCACACCATTTTGATGGGGTTTCCATACATTTCTAACCTTTTTTGTGAACCAGACACTCTCTCTTCTTCAGAGCAGGGGGTGCCTGGTTTGATGCTCGGGTCTCCCATTGACTTTCATTGTAATAAATTGTACTCAAGCATTCATGTCATAGCAGAGAATCAGGCTTCATGTCACCCACCACTGGAACAGGCCTAAAAATATCTGACAATGGCCTGTTCCAGTGGTGGGTGACATGAAGCCTGATTCTCTGCTATGACATGAAGCCTGATTCTTTGCAATGGGACCTTTCTCCTCTGTCTGGGTGACGGGGCCTAAATATCTGACAATAGCCTGTTCCAGTGGTGGGTGACGTGAAGCCTGATTCTCTGCTATGACATGAAGCCTGATTCTCTGCAATGGGACCTCTCTCCTCTGTCTGGGTGCTGGGGCCTAAATATCTGACAGTGGCCTGTTCCAGTGGTGGGTGACATGAAGCCTGATTCTCTGCTATGGGACCTCTCTCCAATTGATATTGGTTAATTTTTATTTATTTTATTTATATTTATATTCATTTCCATATCCACATTTGTTTGCAGGGGATTTACCTTCATTTTGCTGCCTTTTGCAGCCTTCTAGCCCTTTCCTGGACTGTTTTACAGCCTTTTTAGTGCCGAAAAGTTCAGGTCCCCATTGACTTTAATGGGGTTCGGGTTCGGATCGAGTTCGAATCCCGAACCCGAACATTTCTGGGAAGTTCGGCCGAACTTCTCGAACCCGAACATCCAGGTGTTCGCTCAACTCTACTCCCTAATGATATTGATCTAGGTGCGCAGGTCTACCCAAGCCATCTCACAGATCTGAAGTAACTTTGAGGCTTACTGGCTTTTAGTCAGATGAGAGCTGATTTGGAATGTCTCATAGTGCTCAAGGCTGCCATTGTAAGGTATGCTGATTAAGCCTGTAATCTGTCACATGGCTTGCATATACCTGGCTTTTGGAATAAAGCCTTTGTGTGGTTGTCTATTGTATGTCGTAGATAATAGGAGCCCAAGATGCATCCAGCCATCCTCTTAATGTTTCCAAACCATTTTGATGGGTTTTCCATACATTTCTAACCTTTTTTGTGAACCAGACACTCTCTCTTCTTCAGAGCAGGGGGTGCCTGGTTTGATGCTCGGGTCTCCCATTGACTTTCATTGTAATAAATTGTACTCAAGCATTCATGTCATAGCAGAGAATCAGGCTTCATGTCACCCACCACTGGAACAGGCCTAAAAATATCTGACAATGGCCTGTTCCATTGGTGGGTGACGTGAAGCCTGATTCTCTGCTATGACATGAAGCCTGATTCTTTGCTATGGGACCTCTCTCCTCTGTCTGGGTGCCGGGGCCTAAAAATATCTGACAGTGGCCTGTTCCAGTGGAGGGTGACATGAAGCCTGATTCTCTGCTATGACTTGAAGCCTGATTCTCTGCTATGACATGAAGTCTAATTCTCTGCTATGGGACCTCTCTCCTCTGTCTGGGTGACGGGGCCTAAATATCTGACAATGGCCTGTTCCAATGGTGGGTGACGTGAAGCCTGATTCTCTGCTATGACATGAAGCCTGATTCTCTGCAATGGGACCTCTCTCCTCTGTCTGGGTGCTGGGGCCTAAATATCTGACAGTGGCCTGTTCCAGTGGTGGGTGACATGAAGCCTGATTCTCTGCTATGGGACCTCTCTCCAATTGATATTGGTTAATTTTTATTTATTTTATTTATATTTATATTTATTTCCATATCCACATTTGTTTGCAGGGGATTTACCTACATTTTGCTGCCTTTTGCAGCCCTCTAGCCCTTTCCTGGGCTGTTTTACAGCCTTTTTAGTGCCGAAAAGTTCGGGTCCCCATTGACTTCAATGGGGTTCGGGTTCGGATCGAGTTCGAATCCCGAACCCAAACATTTCTGGGAAGTTCGGCTGAACTTCTCGAACCCGAACATCCAGGTGTTCGCTCAACTCTACTCCCTAATGATATTGATCTAGGTGCGCAGGTCTACCCAAGCCATCTCACAGATCTGAAGTAACTTTGAGGCTTACTGGCTTTTAGTCAGATGAGAGCTGATTTGGAATGTCTCATAGTGCTCAAGGCTGCCATTGTAAGGTATGCTGACTAAGCCTGTAATCTGTCACATGGCTTGCATATACCTGGCTTTTGGAATAAAGCCTTTGTGTGGTTGTCTATTGTATGTCGTAGATAATAGGAGCCCAAGATGCATCCAGCCATCCTCTTAATGTTTCCAAACCATTTTGATGGGGTTTCCATACATTTCTAACCTTTTTTGTGAACCAGACACTCTCTCTTCTTCAGAGCAGGGGGTGCCTGGTTTGATGCTCGGGTCTCCCATTGACTTTCATTGTAATAAATTGTACTCAAGCACCCGCAGTATTCGGCCGAGCACTCAGATGTGCCGAGCATAGCGATGCTCGAGCAGAACAGCTTTCGGCCGAGAATGCTTGCTTAACACTAGTCTTGACCTTATTCTAGTTTGCAGGCCTGGTAACTAGAGTTGAGCGGACACCTGGATGTTCGGGTTCGGACGAACTTCAGAAAAAAGTTTGAGTTCGGGACCCGAACTTGAGCCCGAACCCGAACCCCATTGAAGTCAATGAGGATCCGAACTTTTGAGCACTAAAATGGCTGTATAAACGTCATGGAAAGGTCTAGATGGCTGCAAATGGCATCAAAATGTGGTTAAGAGCATGGCGAGCGCTCTGCAGACAAATGTGGATAGGGAAATGACTTTAAATAACATAAAATACGTAAAAATAAAAAATAATAATCTTGATCTAGGAGGACGAGATCCATATTGAGTAGGAGGTTGAGGAGGCGGTGGATGTAGTGGTGTAGGTGGAAGCGGCGTTGGAGGAGGAGGAGGTAGCCTACACTGCTTTTTGGTTTTAAATTTATTAATATTTTTTTAAATTAGGGTACACCCCAAAACATTGGGAAATATAACCTGTGATAACCCCCTCCAGTCGTGCTAAACACACGTTCAGACAATACACTGGCTGCAGGGCAGGGCCACCACCTCCAAAGGGTAAAGGGCAATTTCTGGCTATGTGCCCAATTTGGAGACCCAGAAGTTGCAGGGGCTGACCCCTGTCAGTCAGTTTCTGTAGGCGTTTGTGTAGGCGTGTGCACACTTACTGCCCCACCATGTCGCCCGCCCCTGTGATGTTCACAATCCAATTTGATCTCTGCTCTATTAACTTTCGATGTTCTTTTATGCGCCTACCATGGTGATCACGGGTGGCGGGGAATCAGGGTTCCAGGCCGGAGAGGGACCATGAGAAAAAGATACCAGATCCAAAGGAGGATACATTTTTTCAAATTTAAAATTATAGAGCGGAAATATGGGAAAAAGTATTAAAGCGTAAAAGTGGGACAACTTTTCAAAGTTTAAGCATTGAATGAAAGGATGTGTCACGCATCAATTAATGAAGAATTTATTACATTTTATTCCCCGTCAACTATGCAAAGCAGAGGTTTCTATGCGCTGCAGTATAACAATGGCGGTTAAGGCCGGTATATATGTCTATTCTGCACAAGGTACGGACAAGTTCTGTGGGATCAATGCCTGGTTCATTTTAATGAACGTGAGCTTGTCCACATTGGCTGTGGAAAGGCGACTGCGGTAGTCTGTGATGAGGCCCCCTGCCGTGCTAAACACACGTTCAGATAATGCACTGGCTGCAGGGCAGGGCAGCACCTCCAAGGCGTAAAGGGCAAGCTCAGGCCATGTGCCCAATTTGGAGACCCAGAAGTTGAGGGGGGCAGACCCGTCATTCAGTACGTGTAGGCGTGTGCACACATACTGCTCCACCATGTTGGTGAAATGCTGCCTCCTGCTAAGACGTTCAATATTAGCTGGTGGTGCTGGTTGTTCTGGCGTGCTGACAAAGCTTTTCCACATTTCGGCCATGCTAACCCTGCCTTCTGAGGTGCTGGCGGTGCCCCAGCTGCGTTGGCGACCTCTTCCTTATCCTCTGCCTTCGCCTTGTGCTTCCACTGTGCCCCCGCTGTCAGGTGGGAATGCCACCAGCAGTGCGTCTACCAGCGTGCGTTTGTACTCCCACATCTTACGATCACGCTCCAGTGAGAGAATTAAGGATGGTACGTTGTCCTTGTAACTGAGATCCAGCAGCGTAGCCACCCAGTAATCAGCACAAGTTAGAATGTGGGCAACTTGGCGGTCGTTGCGGACACACTGCCAGGCTGCCCAGAGGCAACGAAAAGCTGTCCTCTGTGGGAGGTGTATTGTCTGTGTCCTCTGTATCCCCCAGCCATGCACCAGTGATGGCCATGAGCTAGTCTGGGTGCCACCCTGCTGTAAACATGGCTACTCCTCCTCCATCTCCTCCTCCTCATCCTCCACCTCATCATCCTCCAGAACTGTGCCCTGGCTGGACAATTGTGTACCTGGCATTTGTGGGTGCAGGAACCCACTCTCGGAGCCACTTGTGAATGACTGGCCGGAAACCCTACCAAATCTCTCTTCTTCCTCCTCCTCCTGTGCCACATCCTCTTCCATCATCGCCAGCAGCGTTTTTTCAAGGAGGCATAGAAGTGGGATAGTTATGCTGAGAACGGCGTCATCGCCACTGGCCATGTTGGTGCAGTACTCGAAACAGCGCAACAAGGAACACAGGTCTCGCATGGAGGCCCAGTCATTGGTGATGAAGTGGTGCTGTTTCGCAGAGCAACTCACCCGTGCGTGCTGCAGCTGAAACTCCACTATCGCCTGCTGCTGCTCGCACAGTCTGGCCAGCATGTGCAAGGTGGAGTTACACCTTGTGGGCACGTCGCATATGAGGCGGTGAGCGGGAAGGCCGAAGTTATGCTGCAGCGCTGACAGGCGAGCAGCAGCAGGGTGAGAACTCCTAAAGCGCACACAGACGGTCCGCACTTTATGCAGCAGCTCTGACATATCGGTGTAATATTTAAGGAATCTCTGCACTACCAAATTCAGCACATGCGCCAGGCAAGGGATGTGCGTCAAACCGGCTAGTCCCAGAGCTGCTACAAGATTTCGCTCATTATCGCACACCACCAGGCCGGGCTTGAGGCTCACTAGCACAAACCACTCATCGGTCTGTTGTTCAAGGCCCGTCCACAGCTCCTGCGCGGTGGGTGGGATTCATCCTCCAAACAGATAAGTTTTAAAACTGCCTGCTGTCGTTTACCCCTGGCTGTGCTGAAGTTGGTGGTGAAGGTGTTACGCTGACCGGATGAGGAGCCGGTAGAGGATGAGGAAGCGGAGTAGGAGGGGGAAGCAACAGGAGGCAAACTGAAGCGCCCTGCAATCCTCGGTGGTGGAAGGACATGCACCAAACTGCATTTACCCAGTGTGCTGTTATGGAGATATAACATCCCTGACCGTGCTTACTGGTCCACGTATCCGTAGTTAGGTGCACCTTGCGACAGATGGCGTTGCGCAGTGCACACCTGATTTTGTCCCCTACTTGGTTGTGCAGGGAAGGGATGGCTCGCCTGGAAAAGTAGTGGTGGCTGGGCACGACGTACTGTGGGACAGCCACCGCCATAAGGCATTTAAAACTATCCGTCTCCACCAGACGGAATGACAGCATTTCAAAGGCCAGTAATTTAGAAATGCTGGCATTCAGGGCTAGGGATTGCGGGTGGGTAGGGGGGTACTTCCTCTTCCTTACCAGTGTTTGGGAGATGGAGAGCTGAACGCTTCCGTGGGACATTGTGGAGATGCTTGGTGACCCAGGTGGTGGTGTTGCTGGATGATCCTCTGTTTGCGGGGTGACAGGTGGCTCTGTCACTCCAGAGGTGGATGAAGAGACCGGGACTGCAGCAGAAGAGGAAGCAGGAGGAGCCAGAGACCTTTCTTGGTTTTTGAGGTGTCTACTGCACTGAAGATCGTGCTTAGCACTTAAATGACTGGTCATGCAGGTTGTGCTCAGGTTGAGAACGTTTATGCCACGCTTCAGGCTGTGATTGCACAGCGTGCAAAGCACTGGTGTCTTGTCAGCACATTGTCTGAAGAACTGTCACACCAGGGAATTCCTTGGAGCTGGTCCCTTGCTGCGGTGGGCAGTAGCAGGCGTACTGTCTAGAGGACGGCCGCTCCGCTTTTGCACCCTGCTCCCTCTTCTGCTGTGCTGGTGGCTTTGTGCGACCACCGCCACTTCTTCCGAACTACATAGGTCACTCGCATGACCTTGATTCCATGTGGGGTCGAGGACCTCATCGTCTTCCACATAATCTTCCCCCTGCTCTCCTTGTCGGTCTGCACACTTTCGAAAGCCCCAGCAGTTGGCACCTGTGTTTCGTCATCATCCGAGATGTGTGGCGATAGTCCTCCCATGTATTCATCTTGAAAGATAAGTGTTTGGGCATCTCTTCCACTTCTGGGGCAGGGATAGGTGGATGGCCCTGGGAAACCCTGCTAACAGCATCATCAAAAAGAAGAAGAGACTGCTGCATGACTTGGGGCTCAGAGTGCTTGGCTGATTTGCCAACTCTGATCATTCAGTAGGAGACTGGGTGGAAGACAATGTGAAGGAACTGGAGGCACTGTCAGCAACCCAATCTACTGTCGCCTGTACTTGTTCAGGCCTCACCATTTGTAGAGCCGCATCAGGTTCGACCAAATCCCGCTGCAGGTTCTGTCGCCTACTCTCACCTGAGGAAGGGGTTTCACTTGTGCGTGTAGCTGGAACAGATCGACCACGTCCTTTCCCTGCAACAGGAGCTCCACCAGCAGCACCACGAACTGGGCCACGTCACTTATTTGAATCTCTCCTCAAATTTCTCGAATTTAGGGTCTTGCCCTAAATGGGTGTTTAAGTAATAGTAGAATAGAACGACAGTATGTACAGGGTGTATCTCACACGTCCTGAACCAGACTAGGCCTCAATTAAATATGTTTGCCCAAAATGGCTGTATTTCAAATACCTGAATAGAACCCCTGTATATAAAGGGTGTATCTCACACGCCCTGATCCAGACTAGGCCTCAATTACATTTGTTTGCCCAAAATGGCTGTATTTCAAATACCTGAATAGAACCCCTGTATATAAAGGGTGTATCTTCCACAACCTGATCCAGACTAGGCCTCAATTAAACTTGTTTGCCCAAAATGGCTGTATTTCAAATACCTGAATAGAACCCCTGTATATAAAGGGTGTATCTCACACGCCCTGATCCAGAGTAGGCCTCAATTATTATTTTTTTGCCAAAATGGATGTATTTCAAATACCTGAATAGAACCCATGTATATAAAGGGTGTATCTCACACGCCCTGATTCAGACTAGGCCTCACTTAAATTTGTTTGCCCAAAATGGCTGTATTTCAAATAACTGAATATTACCCCTGTATATAAAGGGTGTTTCTCACAGGCCCTGACCCACACTAGGCCACAATTAAAGATTTGTGCCCAAAATGGCTGTATTTCAAATAACTGAATATAACCCCTGTATATAAAGGGTGTATCTCACAATGGCATCTGCAGCAAAGGCTGCCAAATATTTTTTTTATCCCAAACGGGTGTTTTTTTAATAACTGAATATGACAGCAGTATATAACCCTGGAATTTCAAACGTCTTGATACTGCAAGGGCTAAAAAATTGTGTATTTTACTTTAAAAAAGGGTGTTTTATTAATAGAAGAATATAACCCCTGTATATAAAGAGTGTATCCCACAATGACATTTGCAGCAAAGGCTGCCAAATTTATTTATTTTTTGCCCAAATGGGTGTTTGTTTAATAACTGAATATGACAGCAGTATATAACCCTCGAATTTCAAACATCTTGATGCTGCAAGAGCAGAAAAATTGTGTATTTTGCCCAAAAAAGGGTGTTTTATTAATAGAAGAATATAACCCCTGTATATAAAAGGGTGTATCTCAAACGCCCTGACCCACAATAGGCCGCAATTAAAGATTTGTGCCCAAAATTGCTGTATTTCAAATAACGGAATATAATCCATGTATATAAAGGGTGTATCTCACATGCCCTGATCCACACTAGGCTGCAATTAAATATTTGTGCCCAAAAAGGCTGTATTTCAAATAACTGAATATAACCCCTGTATATAAACAGTGTATCTCACAATGACATCTGCCGCAAAGGCTGCCAAATAAATTTTTTTTGCCCAAACGTTGTTTGTTTAATAACTGAATATGACCGCAGTATATAACCCTGGAATTTCAAACATCTTGATGCTGCAAGAGCGGAAAAATTGTGTATTTTGCCCAAAAAAGGGTATTTTATTAATAAAAGAATATAACCCCTGTATATTAAGGGTGTATCTCACACGCCCTGATCCAGAATAGACCTCAATTAAAGATTTGTGCTCAAAATGGCTGTATTTCAAATAACTCAATATAACCCCTGTAAATAAAGGGTCTTTCTTACACGCCCTGATCCAGAATAGGCCTCAATTAAAGATTTGTAACCAAAATGGCTGTATTTCAAATAACTGACTATAACCCCTGTATATAAAGGGTGTATCTCACAATGACATTTGCAGCAAAGGCTGCCAAATAAACGTATTTTGCCAAAACGGGTGTTTGTTTAATAACTGAATTTGACAGCAGTATATAACCCTGGAATTTCAAACGACTTAATGCTGCAAGGGCGGAAAAAATTGGTATTTTGCCCAAAAAAGGGTGTTTTATTATTAGAAGAATATAACCCCTGTATATAAATGGTGTATCTGACACGCCCTGACCCACACTAGGTCGTAATTAAAGATTTGTGCCCTAAATGGCTGTATTTTAAATACACCCTTTATATACAGGGGTTATTTTCAGGTATTTCACAATGACATCTGCAGCAAAGGCTGCCAAATTATTATTTTTTTTGCCCAAACGGTTGTTTTTTTAATAACTGAATATGACAGCAGTATATAACCCTGGAATTTCACACGTACTAATGCTGCAAGGGCTGTAAAATGCTCTATTTTGGCAAGAAAGTGTGTTTTAAAAAACCCAGAAAATTATGGCTGTATTTCTAGCTTAAATTGCACACTGACTAATACAGATGTTGTATATTGCCCAAAAAATATTTTTTTTTTTACTAACAGAATATGAAAGCTGTATATAACGTTTGAATTTCACATGTCCAGATGCAGCTAGGGATGTAAAATAGTGTATTTTGCACAAAAAGGGTGTTTTAAAAAACCCAGAAAATTATGGCTGTATTTCTAGCTTAAATCGCACACTGACTAATCCTGCAAATGCACCAGATGTTGCATATTGCCAAAAAAGGGTGATTTTTTTTACAACCAGATTATAAATGCAGTTTTCCAAGATTGCATTTCAATGTCACAAAAGCTCAGATGCAGTGCTGATGCACTGAGCTTGCATAAAATGGCCGCCGCCGCCCACCTAACTAACAGACGGATAAAAGTTTATTTATTTTCGGTCACTGGGCTCAGGGCAGGGTAAAAAGATTGTGCACTGCACCCACACAACTAAATGTATGTCGATCACTAAGTTAGATTCACGTTCTGAACTAAAGATTCTCTCCTATTCTCTCCCTGAAATCACCAGACGCATCCTCTCCCTACACTAGTAAGAGTAGAGTGACGTGCAGCGCTACATGACTCCAGCTTATATAGAGGCTGGGTCACATGCTGCACTGGCCATTAGTAGGCATGGCTGTGATGGCTTCTAAGGTCAGACAGTTAAAAGCTTGTTGATTGGCTGCTCTGCAGCCTTTCAAAAAGCAATGAGAAATCGACGAACACCGAACCCGAACTTTTACTAAAATGTTCGGGTTCGGGTCCGGGGTCCAAAAAACCTAACGTTCGGTACGAACCTGAACTTTACAGTTCGGGTTCGCTCAACCATACTGGTAACTTCTCTCTCCCTCTTATGCTTGGTGTGGAGTTCCCCTCCCACACCACGCCATGACAATAGGTCACCCAAAGAATAAATAGCTAGATGAGATTCCTAACACTCTCCCTCGCTGATAGGCGGTGCTATACATGATCCAGCTTGTATAGAGGCTGGGTCACATGATGCACCGGCCAATCACAGCCATGCCATTACTAGGCATGGCTATTATGGCTTCTAAGTGCCCACAGGTTAAAAGCTTGTTGATTGGCTGCTCTGCAGCCTTTCAACAAGCTTTATTAAATGCCCAAACACCGAAGGCGAACCCAAACTTTTTTGGCAACTTTGCAGTTCGGGTTCGCTCACCACTACTGCTGTTTACATAGTTACATAGTTACCATTCATGCTCCTGTGTAACAATGGCTGCTTCTGAGTATAAGAAGCCTGTTCCTGGAGACATCACATGTGTGATTGCTAACTATTGTATGTTTGGAAGTGACTGTCTTGTGTGTTTTCTGTATGTCTGGGTTTTGGAAGACTAGATCGAAGTCTGAACAAGTTCCATGTCCATGACTCTGTATGTTTGGGTTGCAGTAGTCTTGCCCCAAATTTAAACAAGCTCCAAGTCCATGTGTTTGTTTGTCCTGCCCTGTAGGTAAGCTGCCTTCAATCTGGAATCCACCCTTCTGGTGTTTTCCAGTTTGATGCACAGTGGTTCCAAAAAATCTGCAAAAACTGCTTATCAAATATGCCAGTCGTGTACTCAGGCCCTTTAAAAAGGCCACAAAATTTGTCAGTAGAGACAACTGTGGCATTAACAATGTCATCACCTTTATATTTGTCTTAGAGCAGACACTTACACCGATGCAAAGGATGGAGGAAGATGAGGAGGATGAGGAGCTGCCACTGGAGGAGAAGGAGGAGGTGATGGAAGAGTAGGAGGATTACGATGATAATGATGGCACCCTCCTCCATCACCAATCATCTCAGTGGTGGGTGGAGCCAGGAAGAACTGGGTCCTCGGTTACACTGGCCAAAATGGCAAGCTGTATGCTTCCTTTCTTATGTAATGAAAGGCGTATTATTCAAATAAAGCAATCTGATGATTACTGGATAGTCATGCTTTTAGATCCTCACTGTCAAAGCAAAATGGGAGAATGTTTTCTGTTGCAGAAAGGGAGGCCAAATCACTGTATTACCAGCAAACACTGTGTATGTAGGTTAAAGCAGCTTTTCACAAGCAGATGCATGGCGCCCACGTGTTTGTTTGCCACGCTAGACTGATGCAAATCAGCAAACTGAGATATACTGCCTCAACACCCAGGTTCTGTCATACTTGGACTGTGACCTTTTTCCGGGGCATACCCCGTTCCTTGATCTTATGGACTTCTGAGCAGGCAGACTGGAACACTGGTCTGAAATCAATATTTTCTCACTGTACTGTCTTGTCTAGCCTCAAGTGTCATCGCAGAAAGGGTTTTAGCATGGCAGGGGGCATTGTGACAACGTTGTTCTCTGCCAGTGTCCATAACAGCAGTTTTGTCAAAATGAATGCGCTGTGGCCGATAAATAGATCTGCCCCATCATGTCACTGTTGCTGTCTGCCTGCTTACCATCATGTTCTGTACCATATACAGTATCTGCTTCTGCTGCCACCACCACAGCTGCTACTCTCTGCTGCTAACCCCCTATTGCCACTACCATTACCGCTACACAGCGCCACTACTATTACTACTACTACTACCCCTAAACAGCCACACACACATCTACTGCCTCATCTGTTCCATATTGTGCTACTACTGCTGCCACTACTATTGCAGCCACTATTAGGCAGGTTTGAAACTAGCCTTAGGCTACTTTCACACTTGTGTTTTTCTTTTCTGACATAGAGTTCCGTCCTAGGATCCGTCCTTCCGGTCTGCGCATGCGCAGGCCGAAAAAAATTTGAAAATAAAAACGAAACGGATCGGTTTGTCCGTATGACAAACGGACAGACGGAACTGTTCTTGCAATGCATTTGTAAGAAGGATCAGGATCCTGATCAGTGTATCCGGCAGGCAGTTCTGGCGACGGAACTGCCTGCCAGATTCCTCTGCCGCAAGTGTGAAAGTACCCTTAGCGGATCTATGCACTGTGCCTACATTTTTTATGGATTTCATAGTGCTGGAAGAAAATCTATGGTTGGAATAAATAAAGCACACTGACATATTTTTCACATAATCTTTCTTAGGATTATTTTTACAGTTCCTACCAATTCCCCTGCACAATCTCTGGATGTAAATCAGTCCCATGTAATGAATATAAGCAGCTGCTGGCTGTCATCTCTCCTCTGTGCTGAGGGTCTGTGGAGCTGTCAGTGACCAGACTGCAGGAGAAGATCAAATCTCATGGGTCATGGATTGGTCTCCCACGTACTCCTTATCTTATATGTTCATTATCTTTCTACCTGTTACAGTTTCTGGGCAGCGATCCTCATCATGTAGCCTGACTAACCTGAGAGTTCAGTTTGAATACAAATATTATCAGAAAGGAGACATCATAATCGGAGGGCTGATTTCTGCTCATGTGGACACTATGAGTCTTCTTGTATTTTCTAAAGATCGTTGTTTATTCCTTTTCTGTACTGAGTGAGTAGATGTTTTCACCACACTGTATATATTGTAAATGATTGCATTGCTGATAGGGAAGAATTCAGTGCCTCACAGAGACATCATACATCATATGTGTCAGCGACACATAGAATCCATATCAGACCTTCACTGTGATCAGTAATTTGCATTGTTACTTTTATTCCAAAACCAGGAGGGTCCTAAAGAAGGACGAGGTGCAAACCTTTCTATTACACATTTTCTCTTTTATTTTCTAAAATGTTGCAGTGTGAATTTGGCCATAGGGTAAGGTCACCACATTAAATTTTCATGCCCTCGTCATTTGACCTTATCAGGAACCATTGAACCAAAGCTGTAAATGGAATGTAAATAATGCTTTGTATATTGTGTTAACGATTTAGCTCATTAGTATAAAATAAGTGGCAGTACCAGCGCTGGAATAAAGAGGAGGGGTGGTTTTATACAGTAAAGCTATTAAAAAGTACCTGTTCTGGGTAAATCGCAGTGCTTCCTGCTCCACCTCAATACGCGTGCGCCGCCCCGGCCGGTGGCTGGCGTGCGCGCGAAGGAGCCAGTTGGTGTGGGATTCCGGAGCGTGGAGTGTGACGTCACAGCGGTCCTATGGTAAGTTCCAGAGACCAAAAAGCGATCCAGCGCTGGTACTGCTACTTATTTTATACTTTTTGCATATTTTACTGGATCGGGGCAGCCGACATCCATTCAGGTACCTAGCAGCGGCTCTGTTTACCAATTGGGTATAGAGTTAACTATCCAGTGACAGCGCAGGCACAACCATTTTATATATATGATTTAGCTCATTACATTGATGATATCGTACGTATTTCAGAGTTCAAGTTGATCCATACAAAAACATTTTGGCTTTCATTTTTGCTATTGATGAGATTAACAAAGATCTCCACCTTCTGCCCAATATTACTCTTGGCTATAAAATATTTGACACATGTGGAAGTTCAAGGAAATCTCTGAAGTCTGCCATGCAAATAATGTCTGGAAAAGACAAGGAGGCTCCGAATTACTCCTGTGTGGATGATGGAGAAGTGGCTGCTTTTGTGGCTGATCCTGGATCTGAGAGCAATAGAGCCATGACAGAATTCCTTAGTCTATATAAGATAACACAGGTTAGTGGCATCTCCATGGTACAAACCAACATCTTCGAAATACTGATGTAGATACAAATTAATGGTGACACCTACACTATATTGCAGAATATATGGTCATGTTTAAGAGTTATGTATTTTGTTCACTCAGTCGTGAGGGGTTGGCGTGGTCTCCTTGTGCAAAATGTTGTCGTTGACAACTGTCAGGCAGTTAAACATGGCAGGAGACAGGTAGGCCATGAGAGATGCATATACGCATTTTTACACTCTTCATTAACTACAGTATATTCATTGTCTTTCTGTCCATTTTATAATATGCTCTTTTCTTCTACAATAACCGTCATGTTACCCCTCAGCCTTTCTCTCTTTCCCTCACCTATGTATAGCTCAGATGCTTTATACAGCTTCCAGAGAATCTTAACCTATCATGTCCCAGTGTGCAGCACAAGAAGCACTCTTACAAATCACAGAATCATTTGCTCTTTCTCTTTATACCTCGCTTGTAACTTTAGGGGATATCTCGCCTAACCCCTTCCCCATCTGACATAGAAACAATACGAACCTCATCAACCCTTGTTGTGTCATCTCTTCCCTCTTTTAACTGTCTGTTCTGGAACCCACTGTCTGAGAGCAACAAACTCTCCTGTATTCATGATTTTTTTCTTACTAATTCTCTTAATCTGCTGGCCCTCAATGAAACTTGGATTCAGCAATCTGGCACTGCTTTCCCTGCTTCTCTTTCTTATGGCAGCTAATACTTTTCTCATACCCCCAGACCTAACAACAGACAGATTACTGAAGTATGCATACTTCTTTCCCCACAATGCACTTTCCAGGTCATTCTTCCAGTACCATCACTCTTATTCCCATCTTTTAAGGTCCACACCCTTGTACTCCTTTATCCTCTCTCCTTTAGAGTAGCAGCTCACCCACCCAGTTCCTGGATTACTTTGCTGCCTGGATGCCACACTTCCTGTCCTCAAAATTACCAACGCTCAACGTGGGCAACTTTAAGATACCTATAGACAGCCCTATCTCCCCATCTGTCTCTCAGATTCTATCCTCCTGTCTTGGCCTGTTACTAACAGTAACTCTACAGTAGACCCGGTTTTCCTTTGTCTCTGTTTGATTTCTGACTTTACTAACTCCCCTCCACAACTCTCTGACCACAACCCTCTTTCATCCACAGTCACAAATCCTCATCCATTCCAGCACACTCCTACTTATCACACATTCAGGAAACGACATGCCATTGACTTATTGAATCTCTACAGTCATTATTGTCCCCAATATATTCCCTCTCTGGTCCTGATCTAGCTTTAAAACACTGTAATGAAACCCTTAGTAGTTCCCAGGATGATGTAGCACCTCCTATACCCAGATATTCCAAACAGAGACGAAAGCAACCCGGCACACACCTCAAAATTGCTTTGCCTAGCAATGCTCCAGGAAATGCCAAATGCCTATGGAGAAAAACCCACACACAAGAAGATTTCTTAAATTTATGCAGACAACTTACAACTTATCCCTGGTCTTCTCACTATCCAATAATCCCAACTCTTACACTTTTAACTTTCTCCTCAGTCCAAAGGTGCAGACACTTATTAGACCTATGTATGTGCTAAATATCTGGCCACTTACTTCAAACAGAAAATTAAAAACATCAGGCAGAAAATTAGTTCCCAGCCAAGTGTCATTGAATCCCATACCCCCCCCCAAACCCCCCCTCCCCCCCTTCCATCTCCTATGGTTCACTTTCCACATTTGACCTAGTCACAGAAGAAGAAATCTCCGGGCCCCTACCTTCTTACATAGCAAGGTTGGAAAAAGACAAAAGTCCATCAAGTTGAACTTGTAATCCTGCTATATTGATCCACGGAACAAATCCCTGGATCAACATCCATCTTCCTTTTAAAAAGAGGTTGGGCCAAAGGGAAAGGGTGTGTAGAACAAGATTTCTATACATTGTCATAAGCCTCAATGTTATTTTGAATTAAAAAGTCAACTAAATCTTTTTCGAAGGCATCTCCTGTGACCGGCTCCTGCGGCTATCCCAGAGATTCACAGCCCTTACTGTAAAGAATGCTTGTCGCCTCTTATGACTGAATTTTTTTTCTCCAGGGGCAGGGAGTGGACCCTTGTTTTTTGAGAGGGTTTAACACAGAATAGCTTCCCTTGATATTTTTTGTATGCTCCGTTTATATATTTCTACAGGTTAATCATGTCCCCCCCTTAGACGTCAAATTCAGTTCTTTTAAACTTTACTCATAGCTAAAATCTTTCAAGCATAGCTAAAATACCTGATCAGTCAGAAAAATGCATTGAAATGTCGGATCCGTCTTTCCAGTGTCATCTGGAAAAACGGATGTGGCATTTTTTTTTTCACCTTTTTTTCGGTGTGCACATGCGTAGACCAGAAGAACGGATCCGGCATTCCGGTATTTTGAATGCCAGATCCAGCACTAATACATTCCTAAGCAAAAAAATGCATTCAGGCAAGTCTTCCGTTTTTTTGGTCTGAGATAAAACCGTAGCATGCTGCGGTTTTATCTTTGTCCTGATCAGTCAAAAAGACTGAACTGAAGACGTCCTGATGCAAACTGAACAGATTGCTCTCCATTCAGAATGCATGGGGATAATCCTGATCAGTTATTTTCCGGTATAGGGCCTCTAGGACGGAATTCTATGCCAGAAAAGAAAAACACTAATGTGAAAGTAGCCTTACTCCCCCAGGACATATGCTGCATGCAGATTATTAGCTCCCAGGTGAATAACTTTACAGTTATCTAATTTTATCAATTGCCAAGTGGAGGCCCAAACAGTAAGTTTGTCCAAGTCAGCTTGTAACTTATTAACATCTTCCAAAGACTGGACCGTATTGCAAAGTTTGGTGTCATCTGCAAAAATAGAAACAGCACTACTACTCCCATCTTCTATGTCATTAATGAAGTTATGTAATAGTGGACCCAGTACAGAATCACTACTTATAACAGTGGACCATTCAGAGTAAGAATCATTGACAGCAACTTTTTGGATATGATTGTGAATAGAGTTGAGCGAACACCTGGATGTTCGGGTTCGAGAAGTTCGGCCGAACTTCACGGAAATGTTCGGATTCGGGATCCGAACTCGACCCGAACTTCGCCCCGAACCCGAACCCCATTGAAGTCAATGGGGACCCGTACTTTTTGGCACTAAAAAGGCTGTAAAACAGCCCAGAAAAATGGATAGAGGGCTGCAAAAGGCAGCAAAATGTAGGTAAATCCCCTGCAAACAAATGTGGATAGGGAAATGAATAAAAATAAAAATAAATAAAAATTAACCAATATCAATTGGAGAGAGGTCCCATAGCAGAGAATCAGGCTTCATGTCACCCACCACTGGAACAGGCCACTGTCAGATATTTAGGCCCCGGCACCCAGACAGAGGAGAGAGGTCCAATTGCAGAGAATCAGGCTTCATGTCATAGCAGAGAATCAGGCTTCACATCACCCACCAGTGGAACAGGCCATTGTCAGATATTTAGGCCCCGGCACCCAGACAGAGGAGAGAGGTCCCATAGCAGAGAATCAGGCTTCATGTCACCCACCACTGGAACAGGCCATTGTCAGATATTTTTAGGCCCCGACACTCAGACAGAGGAGAGAGGTCCCATAGCAGAGAATCAGGCTTCATGTCACCCACCACTGGAACAGGCCATTGTCAGATATATAGGCCCCGGCACCCAGACAGAGGAGGGAGGTCCCATAGCAGAGAATCAGGCTTCATGTCATAGCAGAGAATCAGGCTTCACGTCACCCACCACTGGAACAGGCCATTGTCTGATATTTAGGCCCCGGCACCCAGACAGAGGAGAGAGGTCCCATTGCAGAGAATCAGGCTTCATGTCATCCACCACTGGAACAGGCCACTGTCAGATATTTAGGCCCCGGCACCCAGACAGAGGAGAGAGGTACCATTGCAGAGAATCAGGCTTCATGTCACTCACCACTGGAACAGGCCACTGTCAGATATTTAGGCCCCGGCACCCAGACAGAGGAGAGAGGTCCCATAGCAGAGAATCAGGCTTCATGTCACCCACCACTGGAACAGGCCACTGTCAGATATTTAGGCCCCGGCACCCAGACAGAGGAGAGAGGTCCCATAGCAGAGAATCAGGCTTCATGTCATAGCAGAGAATCAGGCTTCATGTCATAGCAAAGAATCAGGCTTCACGTCACCCACCACTGGAACAGGCCATTGTCAGCACCAGAGGGTCCACTAACACCACCACGACCATGTCCGTGCCCGCGTCCCTTACTAGATGTTTTCCTCATTGTTACCGTTCACCACAATAAGAAAATAATTATTTGGCCCAATGTATTGAATTCAAATTCAGGCCTTTTTTTACAGGCACCTAACACTATCTGGCTATCTATTTAGTTACCGTATTACACTAATACAGGCACAGCAGTAACAACAGATTTAGCTGAATATAAATTGTAGGCCTAGTATTTAGGCCCTGGATGACAGGTATCCCTTTTACGGACAGAATAAGACTTGGAAATGCACGGTAGCGTGTGAAGTTATTGAGGATGACCCTATCAGCACCTTCAATCTAATATACCCTTTTATGGATAGATTTAAACTCGGCCTGATACAGCAGAAACCACTGATTTAGGGAATTGCTAATTTGGGAATTGAAATTCAACCAGAACAAAAACTGTTCTTTGACGGACACTAAATAACTTTACCAGCCACAGCAGTAACCACAGATTTAGCTGAATATAAATTTGAGGCCTATTATTTAGGCGCTGGATGACAGGTATACGTTTACAGACAGAATAAGACTTGGAGATGCACGGTAGCGTGTGAAGTTATTGAGGATGACCCTATCCGCACCTTCATTGTAATATACCCTTTTACTGATAGATTTAAACTTGGCCTGCTACAGCAGAAACCACTGATTTAGGGAATTGCTATTATTTCAACCCAGAAAAAAATATATCCTTTGCCAGACAGCAGACAGTATTACAATTGGCTAGCCACAGCTTAAAACACCAGATTTAGGGTACTGCTATTTTGGCAATTGTATTTCACCCCTCAATAAAATAGTAAGCACAGCCAAGCCCCTGATGTAGGATATAGCAAAAAACAACAACACACTATTGATGGTTAAATGTACTTGGTGGCAGCTTGTGCTGGCGCACCACAAGACACAAAGTGGCCGCCGATCACCCCAGAAAAAAGTGACAGAAAAACGTTCTGGGAAGCCTAAAAACAGTGAGCAATTAAATAGCAGAGGTTGAATGATTCATAGCTGTACATCGATCACTTCATTAAGTGTTTTTGAATAGTAAATCCCTGGCTAATCTGGCCCTAACAGCAGCAGCTGCATCCTCTCCCTACACTGATCAGAGCAGAGTGACGTGCGGCGCTACGTGACTCCAGCTTATATAGGGGCTGGGTCACATGCTGCACTGGCCAATCACAGCCATGCCAATAGTAGGCATGGCTGTGATGGCCTTTTGGGGCAAGTAGTATGACGCTTGTTGATTGGCTGCTTTGCAGCCTTTCAAAAAGCGCCAAGAAAGCGCCGAACACCGAACCTGAACCCGGACTTTTACGAAAATGTTCGGGTCCGTGTCACGAACACCCCAAAATTCGGTACGAACCCGAACTATACAGTTCGGGTTCGTTCATCCCTAATTGTGAAGCTAATTTTCAATCCAATTATAAATTATATTTTCTAAACCAATAGACCTCAATTTACCCATTAGTCTGTGTGGGACAGTATTGAGCACCTTTGCAAAGTCCAAAAATACTACATCCGCAGGCCTCCGTCTGTCCAGGCTTCCACACACCTCCTCATAAAAATAAATCAGGATAGTTTGACAGCTTTTGTTCCTAATTTGTTTTGGGCACGAATATTCAAATAGCGAATATTAATCGTGAATATCTGCACTTCGAGAATTT
The DNA here is from genome assembly GCF_014858855.1 of Bufo gargarizans. Taxonomy (NCBI): domain Eukaryota; kingdom Metazoa; phylum Chordata; class Amphibia; order Anura; family Bufonidae; genus Bufo; species Bufo gargarizans. The sequence continues at coordinate 14,354,461 of NC_058080.1, forward strand.
GCGAATATTTAGAATATACAGTTGCAAGAAAAAGTATGTGAACCCTTTGGAATGATATGGATTTCTGCACAAATTGGTCATAAAATGTGATCTGATCTTCATCTAAGTCCCAACAATAGACAATCACCGTCTGCTTAAACTAATAACACACAAAAAGTTAAATGTTACCATGTTTTTATTGAACACACCATGTAAACATTCACAGTGCAGGTGGAAAAAGTATGTGAACCCTTGGATTTAATAACTGGTTGAACCTCCTTTGGCAGCAATAACTTCAGCCAAACGTTTCCTGTAGTTGCAGATCAGACGTGCACAACGGTCAGGAGTATTTCTTGACCATTCCTCTTTACAGAACTGTTTCAGTTCAGCAATATTCGGATGTCTGGTGTGAATCGCTTTCTTGAGGTCATGCCACAGCATCTCAATCGGGTTGACGTCAGGACTCTGACTGGGCCACTCCAGAAGGCGTATTTTCTTCTGTTTAAGTCATTCTGTTGTTGATTTACTTCTATTCTTTGGGTCGTTGTCCTGTTGCAACACCCATCTTCTGTTGAGCTTCAGCTGGTGGACAGATGTCCTTAAGTTCTCCTGCAAAATGTCTTGATAAACTTTGGAATTCATTTTCTTTTCGATGATAGCAATCCGTCCAGGCCCTGATGCAGCAAAGCAGCCCCAAACCATGATGCCCCCACCACCATACCTCACAGTTGGGTTGAGGCTTTGATGTTGGTGTGCTGTGCCTCTTTTTCTCCACACATAGTGTTGTATATTTCTTCCAAAGAACTCAACTTTGGTTTCATCTGTCCACAGAATATTTTGCCAGTACTGCTGTGGAACATCCAGTGCATACTGTAAACGAGCAGCAATGTTTTTTTTGGACATCTGTGCAAACTGTAAACGTGCAGCAATGTTTTTTTGGGACAGCAGTGGCTTCCTCTGTGGTATCCTCACATGAAATCCATTCTTGTTTGGTGTTTTACGTATCGTAGATTAGCTAACAGGGATGTTGGCATATGCCAGAGACTTTTGTAAGTCTATAGCTGGCACTCTAGTATTCTTCTTCACCTAATTGAGCAGTCTGTGCTGTGCCACTCCTAGGGAGTGCTGAACTTTCTCCATTTATAGACAATTTGTCTTACCGTAGACTGATGAACAGCAAGGCTTTTGGAGATACTTTTATAACCCTTTCCAGCTTTATGCAAGTCAACAATTCTTAATTGTAGGTCTTCTGAGAGCTCTTTTGTGCAAGGCATCATTCACATCAGGCAATGCTTCTTGTGAAAAGCAAACCCAGAACTGGTGTGTGTTTTATAGGGCAGGGCAGCTGTAACCAACACCTCCAATCTCATCTCATTGATTGGACTACAGTTGGCTGACACCTCACTCCAATTAGCTCTTGGAGATGTCATTAGTCTAGGGGTTCACATACTTTTTCCACCTGCACTGTGAATGTTTACATGGTGTGTTTAATAAAAACATGGTAACATTAACCCTTTCAGGACCAAGCCATTTTTCACCTTAAGGACCAGGCTATTTTTTGCAAATCTGACCAGTGTCAGTTTATGTGTGAATAACTTTAAAACGCTTTTACTTATCCAGGCCGTTCTGAGATTGTTTTTTCGTCCCATATTGTACTTCATGACACTGGTAAAATGAAGTCCACAAAAATACCTAATTTACCAAAAATTTGGAAAAATTAGCAAATTTCTAAGTTTCAGTTTCTCTACTCCTGTAATACATAGTAATACCCCCAAAAATTGTGATGACTTTACATTCCCCATATGTCTACTTCATGTTTGGATCATTTTGGGAATTACATTTTATTTTTTGGGGACGTTACAAGGCTTAGAAGTTTAGAAGCATTTTTTCGGAAAATTTCCAAAACCCATTTTTTAAGGACCAGTTCAGGTCTGAAGTCACTTTGTGAGGCTTACATAATTGAAACCACCCAAAAATGACCCCATTTTGGAAACTACACCCCTCAAGGTATTCAAAACTGATTTTACAAACTTTGTTAACCCTTTAGGTGTTCCACAAGAGTTATTGGCAAATGGAGATGAAATTTCAAAATTAAATTATTTTTGCAAATTTTCAATTTTAATCAATTTTTTCCAGTAACAAAGCAAGGGTTAACAGCCAAACAAAACTCATTATTTATGGCCCTGATTCTGTAGTTTACAGAAACACCCCATATGTGTTCGCAAACTGCTGTACGGGCACACGGCGGGGCGCAGAAGGAAAGGAATGCCATACGGTTTTTGGAAGGCAGATTTTGCTAGACAGTTTTTTTGGACACCATGTCCCATTTGAAGCCCCCCTGATGCACCCCTAGGTTACAAACTCCAAAAGAGTGACCCCATTTTGGAAACTACGGGATAAGGTGGCAGTTTTGTTGGTACTATTTTAGGGTACATATGATTTTTGGTTGCTCTATATTACACTTTTTGTGAGGCAAAGTAACAAAAAATAGAAATTCTGAAATTTCATCTCCATTTGCCACTAACTCTTGTGGAACACTTAAAGGGTTTAAAATCAGTTTTGAATACCTTGAGGGGTGTAGTTTCCAAAATTGGGTCATTTTTTGTAATTTCTACTCTAGGGGTGCATCAGGGGGGGGCTTCAAATGGGACATGGTGTCAAAAATACCAGTCCAGCAAAAACCATATGGCATTCCTTTCCTTCTGCGCCCTGCCGTGTGGTCATACAGCAGTTTACTACCAAATATGGGGCATTTATATAAACTACAGAATCAGGCCAATAAATATTGAGTTTTATTTGGCTGTTAACCCTTGCTTTGTTACGGGAAAAAATGGATTAAAATGGAAAATTTCCCAAAAAATAGCTGTTTTGGCACTGTTTTTATTATTTGCAACATCCATCTGACAGGTACGATAATGTGCTATTTTTATAGAGCAGATTCCTACGGACGTGGCAATACCTAATATGTCTACCTTTTTTAAATTTATCTAGGTTTTACACAATAATATCATTTTTAAAACAAAAAAAAAATCATGTTTTAGTGTCTCCATAGTCTGAGAGCCATATTTTTTTTTTAGTTTTTAGGCGATTGTCTCAGGTTGGGTATCATTTTTGCGGGATGAGATAACGGTTAGATTGGTACTATTTTGGGGTGCATATGACTTTTTGATCACTTGCTATTACACTTTTTGTGATGTAAGGTAACAAAAAAATTGCTTTTTTGACACAGTTTTTATTTAATTTTTTTTACAGTGTTCACCTGAGGGGTTAGGTCATGTGGTATTTTTATAGAGCAGGTTCTTACGGATGTGGCAATACCTAATATGTCTAACTTTTTTTAATTTATCTAGGTTTTACACAATAATATCATTTTTGAAACAAAAAAATCATGTTTTAGTGTCTCCATAGTCTGAGAGCCATAGTTTTTTCAGTTTTTAGGCGATTGTCTCATGTTGGGGCTCATTTTTTGCAGGATGAGGTGATGGTTTGATTGGCACTATTTTGGCGTAGATGCGACTTTTTTGATCACTTTTATTACCTTTTTTGGGAATTAAGGTGGGCAAATTTTCTATTTCCTCATAGTTTTTATTTTTTTATTTTTGTGGTGTTCACCGTGCGGGGAAAGTAACATGATTGTTTTATAGATCAGGTCGTTACGGACGCGGCGATACCTAATATGTGTAGTGTATTTTATTTTTTAAATTTTTATTCAGTGATAAATGTATTTTTTTTATCTTTACTTTTTTCACTTTTTTTTTTACATTTTTTTGACCCAGACCCACTTGGTTCTTGAAGATCCAGTGGGTCTGATGTCTGTATAATACAGTACAGTACAATATACTATACAGTACTGCACTGTATTTTACTTACACTTTGAACAGATCTATGCCTTCAGCACAGATCTGTTCAGCACCATGGACAGCAGGATGCCTGAAAAGGCATCCTGTTACCATGGGAACCTTCCCCGTCTGCCACAACTGCGCAGACGGGGAAGGGTGAGGACTGGGGTGTCGGGGGGCTGTCTGGGGGCTCTCTCCCTCTCCCATCGGGGGGCTGCAAAGGCACAGCAGCCCCCCGATGAGAGAAGGAGGGAGCTCCCTGACTGTTAACCTTTTCCATACAGCGGTCCATACGGACCGCGGTATGGAAAGGGTTAAACGGCTGACATCGCAGCAGCGATGTCAGCCGTTTGTACCAGGGTGTCAGCAATGTGCTGACACCTGGTATACCCACTGTACACCAACGATTATTCAAGGGGAGGCGGGCGGGGGATCGCGATCCAGCCTGCCGCACCGCCCGCAACACCCCCCCTGCATCTCCCACCGCCATGAAATCATTCAGGGGTGCAGGGGGGGGTAAAAAAAACCTTTATTTTGGTAATTTTAAAGTTTCTGATCCCCGCGGTCAGGGACCGCAGGGATCAGAAACTACAGAAAGCGCTGCGAACCGCAGGTCTGAATTGACCTGCGGTTTGCAGCGATCGCCGATGCGGGGGGTCACAGGACCCCCCTCGGCATTGACTCAGGGTGCCTGGCTGTGTGTAACAGCCGGCACTCAGCGCTGTCACCATGTCTGCAGACATGGTGACAGTTTAATGCCATGACGTGTATACTCGTCATGGAGCACTAAGTAGCAGTGCTCCATGACGAGTATACTCGTCATAGGTCGGGAAGGGGTTAAATTCATGTGTTATTAGTTTAAGCAGACTGTGATTGTCTATTGTTGTGACTTAGATGAAGATCAGATCACATTTTATGACCAATTTTTGCAGAAATCCATATCATTCCAAAGGGTTCACATACTATTTATTGCAACTGTACATAGTAACATAGTATATAAGGCCGAAAAAAGACATTTGTCCATCCAGTTCGGCCTGCTATTCTGCAAGTTGATCCAGAGGAAGGCAAAAAAAAAACTGTGAGGTACCAGCCAATTTTCCCAACTTAACAATCAGGCAATCAGAATAACTCCCTGGATCAACGAGCCCTCTCTAGTATCTATAGCCTTTAATATTATTACTCTTCAGAAATTCATCCAAGCCCCTCTTGAATTCTTTTAGTGAACTCACCATCACCACCATAGTCTCACTGCTCTTATCGTAAAGAATCCTTTTCTATGTTTGTGTACAAACCTTCTTTCCTCCAGACGCAGAGGATGTCCCCTCGTCACAGTCACCGTCCTGGGGATAAATAGATGATGGGAGTGATCTCTGTACTGACCCCTGATATATTTATACATAGTAATTAGCTCTCCCCTCAGTCGCCTTTTTTCTAGAGTGAATAAACCTAATGTTGATAATCTTTCAGGGTACTGTAGTTGCCCCATTCCAGTTATTACTTTAGTTGCCCTCCTCTGAACCCTCTCCAGCTCTGCTATAACTGCCCTGTTCACAGGAGCCCAGAACTGTACACAGTACTCCATGTGTGGTCTGACTAGTGATTTGTAAAGTGGTAGGACTATGTTCTCATCACGGGCATCTATGCCCCTATTGATGCACCCCATTATCTTATTGGCCTTGGTGGCAGCTACCTGACACTGGTTTTTACTGCTTAGTTTGCTGTTTATTAAAATTCCTAGGTCTTTTTCCATGTCAGTGTTACCGAGTGATTTACCATTTAGTATGTACGGGTGACTTGCATTATTCCTTCCCATGTGCATAACCTGACATTTGTCAGTGTTAAACCTCATCTGCTACTTCTCTGCCCAAGCATCTAATCTATCCAGGCCATGCTGATATGATGTAATTTACTCCAAGATAGTATCTCTTAGAAAACCTTCAAACAGTTTACCCACAACAGAAGGTTAACTTAACGGCCTATAATTTCCTGGGTCTGTTTTTGCACCCTTTTTGAATATTGGCACCACATTTGCTATGCGCCAATCCTGTGGAACACTCCCTGTCAGTATAGAGTCTGCAAATATCAGAAATAAGGGTCTGGCTATGACATTATTTAATTATCTTAGGATACGGGGGTGTATGCCATCTGGTCCTAGCGATTTGTCTATTTTAATCTTTTTAAGTCACTGTTGTACTTCTTCCTGGGTCAGACAGGTCACTTTTAATAGGGAATTTACTTTTACATTCTGCATTTCATCTGACAGATTATTTTCCTTAATAAATACAGTGGAGAAAAAAATATATTTAATAGCTTTGCTTTCTCCTCGTCGCCCTCTGCAACTTTATTATTATTTATTTATATAATAAAAAAAAAAAATTAGGGTTAGTTTTGCTCTCTTTGGCAATTAATCTCTTGGTCTCTAGTTTGGCAGATTTTATTAGTTGTTTACATATTAAATTTTTTTCCTTATAGTTTTTCAGTGCTTCCTTGGGACCCTCCTGTTTTAGTGCTTTAAATGCTTTCTTTTGGTCATTTATTGCTTTTTATTAGAGATGAGCGAACCCGAACTGTATAGTTCGGGTTTGTACAGAATTTTGGGGTGTCCGTGACACGGACCCGAACCCGGACATTTTCGTAAAAGTCATGGTTCGGGTTCGGTGTTCGTCGCTTTCTTGGCGCTTTTTGAACTTGCCCCAAGAGGCCGTCACAGCCATGCCTACTATTGGCATGGCTGTGATTGGCCAGTGCAGCACGTGACCCAGCCTCTATTTAAGCTGGAGTCACATAGCGCCGCCCGTCACTCTGCTCTGATCAGCATAGGGAGAAGTTGCAGCTGCGACGTTAGGGCGAGATTAGGCAGTGATTAACTCCACCAAAAGACTTCATTCAGAGATCGATCTGCAGCTGTTTTTAGGCTGCCCAGAGCGTTTTTCAGTCACTTTTTAATGTGGTGATCGGCGGCAATTTTGTGTCTAGTGGTGCGCCAGCACAAGCTGCCACCAAGTGCATTTAACCCTCAATAGTGTGGTTGTTTTTTGGCTAAATCCTACATCAGGGTCAAGCTGTCACACCAAGTGCATTTAACCATCAATAGTCTGGTTATTTTTTGGCCATATACTACATCAGGGGCAAGCTGTCACCAAGTGCATTTAACCCTCAATGGTGTGGTTGTTTTTTGGGTAAATCCTACATCAGGGTCAAGCTGTCACACCAAGTGCATTTAACCATCAATAGTCTGGTTATTTTTTGGCCATATACTACATCAGGGTCAAGCTGTCACCAAGTGCATTTAACCCTCAATGGTGTGGTTGTTTTTTGGCTAAATCCTACATCAGGGTCAAGCTGTCACACCAAGTGCATTTAACCATCAATAGTCTGGTTATTTTTTGGCCATAAACTACATCAGGGGCAAGCTGAGCCTGTCACCAAGTGAATTTAACCCGCAATAGTGTGGTTGGTCAAGCTGTCACACCAAGTGCATTTAACCATCAATAGTGTGGTTATTTTTTGGCCATATCCCAGTCTAATTCTGTCAGTAAACGTATACCTGTCACCCAGCGCCTAAATAATAGGCCTCAAATTTATATCCAGCTAAATCTGTCGTTACTGCTGTGGCTGGACAAGTTATTTAGTGTCCGTCAAAGCACAGTTTTTGTTCGGGGTTGAAATACAATTCCCAATTTAGCAATTTCCTAATTTTGTGGTTTCTGCTGTATCAGAGCTACTTTAAATCTATCCCTAAAAGGGTATATAAGATTCAAGGTGCACATAGGGTCATTCTGAATAACTTCACACACACGCTACTGTGCAATTCCAAGTCTAATTCTGTCTGTAAACGTAAACCTGTCACCCAGCGCCTAAATACTAGGCCTCAAATTTATATTCAGCTAAATCTGTCGTTACTGCTGTGCCTGTATTAGTGTAATACGGTACCTAAATAGATAGCCAGATAGTGTTAGGTGTCTGTAAAAAAAGGCCTGAATTTGAATTCAATACTTTGGGCCAAATAATATTTTTCTTTTTGTGGTGAGCGGTAACAATGAGGAAAACATCTAGTAAGGGACGCGGACATGGTCGTGGTGATGTTAGTGGACCCTCTGGTGCTGGGAGAGGACGTGGCCGTTCTGCCACAGCCAGACGTCCTAGTGTACCAACTACCTCAGGTCCCAGTAGCCGCCATAATTTAAAGCGATATTTGGTGGGGCCCAATGCCGTTCTAAGGATGGTAAGGCCTAAGCAGGTACAGGCATTAGTCAATTGGGTGGCCGACAGTGGATCCAGCACGTTCACATTATCTCCCACCCAGTCTTCTGCAGAAAGCGCACAGATGGCGCCTGAAAACCAAGCCCATCAGTCTGTCACATCACCCCCATGCATACCAGGGAAACTGTCTGAGCCCCAAGTTATGCAGCAGTCTCTTATGCTGTTTGAAGACTCCGCTGGCAGGGTTTCCCAAGGGCATCCACCCAGCCCTTCCCCAGCGGTGGAAGACATAGAATGCACTGACGCACAACCACTTATGTTTCCTGATGATGAGGACATGGGAATACCACCTCAGCATGTCTCTGATGATGACGAAACACAGGTGCCAACTATTGCGTCTTTCTGCAGTGTGCAGACTGAACAGGAGGTCAGGGATCAAGACTGGGTGGAAGACGATGCAGGGGACGATGAGGTCCTAGACCCCACATGGAATGAAGGTCGTGCCACTGACTTTCACAGTTCGGAGGAAGAGGCAGTGGTGAGACCGAGCCAACAGCGTAGCAAAAGAGGGAGCAGTGGGCAAAAGCAGAACACCCGCCGCCAAGAGACTCCGTCTGCCACTGACCGCCACCATCTGGGACCGAGCACCCCAAAGGCAGCTTCAAGGAGTTCCCTGGCATTGCACTTCTTCAAACAATGTGTTGACGACAAGACCCGAGTGGTTTGCACGCTGTGCCATCAGAGCCTGAAGCGAGGCATTAACGTTCTGAACCTTAGCACAACCTGCATGACCAGGCACCTGCATGCAAAGCATGAACTGCAGTGGAGTAAACACCTTAAAACCAAGGAAGTCACTCAGGCTCCCCCTGCTACCTCTTCTGCTGCTGCCGCCTCGGCCTCTTCTGCTGCTGCCGCCTCGGCCTCTTCCTCCGCCTCTGGAGGAACGTTGGCACCTTTCGCCCAGCAAACAGGTGATGTACCACCAACACCACCACCTCCGTCACCAAGCATCTCAACCATATCACACGGCAGCGTTCAGCTCTCCATCTCACAAACATTTGAGAGAAAGCGTAAATTCCCACCTAGCCAACCTCGATCCCTGGCCCTGAATGCCAGCATTTCTAAACTACTGGCCTATGAAATGCTGTCATTTAGGCTGGTGGACACAGACAGCTTCAAACAGCTCATGTCGCTTGCTGTCCCACAGTATGTTGTTCCTAGCCGGCACTACTTCTCCAAGAGAGCCGTGCCTTCCCTGCACAACCAAGTATCCGATAAAATCAAGTGTGCACTGCGCAACGCCATCTGTGGCAAGGTCCACCTAACCACAGATATGTGGACCAGTAAGCACGGACAGGGACGCTATATCTCCCTAACTGCACATTGGGTAAATGTAGTGGCGGCTGGGCCCCAGGCGGAGAGCTGTTTGGCGCACGTCCTTCCGCCGCCAAGAATCGCAGGGCAACATTCTTTGCCTCCTGTTGCCTCCTCCTCCTACTCGGCTTCCTCCTCTTCTTCTTCCACCTGCTCATCCAGTCAGCCACACACCTTCACCACCAACTTCAGCACAGCCCGGGGTAAACGTCAGCAGGCCATTCTGAAACTCATATGTTTGGGGGACAGGCCCCACACCGCACAGGAGTTGTGGCGTGGTATAGAACAACAGACCGACGAGTGGTTGCTGCCGGTGAGCCTCAAGCCCGGCCTGGTGGTGTGCGATAATGGGTGAAATCTCGTTGCAGCTCTGGGACTAGCCGGTTTGACGCACATCCCTTGCTTGGCGCATGTGCTGAATTTGGTGGTGCAGAAGTTCATTTACAACTACCCCGACATGTCAGAGCTGCTGCATAAAGTGCGGGCCGTCTGTTCGCGCTTCCGGCGTTCGCATCCTGCCGCTGCTCGCCTGTCTGCGCTACAGCGTAACTTCGGCCTTCCCGCTCACCGCCTCATATGCGACGTGCCCACCAGGTGGAACTCCACCTTGCACATGCTGGACAGACTGTGCGAACAGCAGCAGGCCATAGTGGAGTTTCAGCTGCAGCACGCACGGGTCAGTCGCACTACGGAACAGCACCACTTCACCACCAATGACTGGGCCTCCATGCAAGACCTGTGTGCCCTGTTGCGCTGTTTCGAGTACTCCACCAACATGGCCAGTGGCGATGACGCCGTTATCAGCGTTAAGATACCACTTCTATGTCTCCTTGAAAAAACACTTAGGGCGATGATGGAAGAGGAGGTGGCCCAGGAGGAGGAGGAGGAGGAGGAGGAAGAGGGGTCATTTTTAGCACTTTCAGGCCAGTCTCTTCGAAGTGACTCAGAGGGAGGTTTTTTGCAACATCAGAGGCCAGGTACAAATGTGGCCAGCCAGGGCCCACTACTGGAGGACGAGGATGAGGATGAAGCATGGTCACAGCGGGGTGGCACCCAACGCAGCTCGGGCCCATCAGTGGTGCGTGGCTGGGGGGAAACGCAGGACGATGACGATACGCCTCCCACAGAGGACAGCTTGTCCTTACCCCTGGGCAGCCTGGCACACATGAGCAACTACATGCTGCAGTGCCTGCGCAACGACAGCAGAGTTGCCCACATTTTAACGTGTGCGGACTACTGGGTTGCCACCCTGCTGGATCCACGGTACAAAGACAATGTGCCCACCTTACTTCCTGCACTGGAGCGTGATAGGAAGATGCGCGAGTACAAGCGCACGTTGGTAGACGTGCTACTGAGAGCATTACCAAATGTCACAGGGAAACAAGTGGAAGCCCAAGGCCAAGGCAGAGGAGGAACAAGAGGTCGCCAAGGCAGCTGTGTCACGGCCAGCTCCTCTGAGGGCAGGGTTAGCATGGCAGAGATGTGGAAAAGATTTGTCAACACGCCACAGCTAACTGCACCACCACCTGATACGCAACGTGTTAGCAGGAGGCAACATTTCACTAACATGGTGGAACAGTACGTGTGCACACCCCTCCACGTACTGACTGATAGTTCGGCCCCATTCAACTTCTGGGTCTCTAAATTGTCCACGTGGCCAAGCTAGCCTTTTATGCCTTGGAGGTGCTGGCCTGCCCGGCGGCCAGCGTTTAGTCTGAACGTGTATTCAGCACGGCAGGGGGCGTCATTACAGACAAACGCAGCCGCCTGTCTACAGCCAATGTGGACAAGCTGACGTTCATAAAAATGAACCAGGCATGGATCTTACAGGACCTGTCCATCCCTTGTGCAGATTAGACATTAACTACCTCCCCTTAACCATATATTATTGTACTCCAGGGCACTTCCTCATTCAATCCTATTTTTATTTTAATTTTACCATTATATTGCGAGGCTACCCAAAGTTGAATGAACCTCTCCTCTGTCTGGGTGCCGGGGCCTAAATATATGACAATGGACTGTTCCAATGTTGGGTGACGTGAAGCCTGATTCTCTGCTATGACATGCAGACTGATTCTCTGCTGACATGAAGCCAGATTCTCTGTTACGGGACCTCTCTTCTCTGCCTGGGTGCCTGGGCCTAAATATATGACAATGGACTGTTGCAGTGGTGGCTGACGTGAAGCCTGATTCTCTTCTATGACATGCAGACTGATTCTCTGCTGACATGAAGCCAGATTCTCTATTACGGGACCTCTCTCCTCTGCCTGCGTGCCTGGGCCTAAATATATGACAATGGACTGTTCCAATGTTGGGTGACGTGAAGCCTGATTCTCTGCTATGACATGCAGACTGATTCTCTGCTGACATGAACCCAGATTCTCTGTTACGGGACCTCTCTCCTCTGCCTGGGTGCCTGGGCCTAAATATATGACAATGGACTGTTGCAGTGGTGGCTGACGTGAAGCCTGATTCTCTGCTATGACATGCAGACTGATTCTCTGCTGACATGAACCCAAATTCTCTGTTACGGGACCTTTCTCCTCTGCCTGGGTGCCTGGGCCTAAATATATGACAATGGACTGTGGCAGTGGTGGCTGATGTGAAGCCTGATTCTCTTCTATGACATGCAGACTGATTCTCTGCTGACATGAAGCCAGATTCTCTGTTACGGGACCTCTCTCCTCTGCCTGGGTGCCTGGGCCTAAATATATGACAATGGACTCTTACAGTGGTGGCTGACGTGAAGCCTGATTCTCTTCTATGACATGCAGACTGATTCTCTGCTGACATGAAGCCAGATTCTCTGTTACGGGACCTCTCTCCTCTGGCTGGGTGCCTGGGCCTAAATATATGACAATGGACTGTTACAGTGGTGGGTGACGTGAAGCCTGATTCTCTGCTATGACATGCAGACTGATTCTCTGCTGACATGAAGCCAGATTCTCTGTTACGGGACCTCTCTCCTCTGCCTGGGTGCCTGGGCCTAAATATCTGAGAATGGACTGTTCCAGTGGTGGGTGACGTGAAGCCAGATTCTCTGCTATGGGACCTCTCTCCAATTGATATTGGTTAATTTTTATTTATTTAATTTTTATTTTTATTTATTTCCCTATCCACATTTGTTTGCAGGGGATTTGCCTACATGTTGCTGCCTTTTGCAGCCTTCTAGCTCTTTCCTGCGCTGTTTTACAGCCTTTTTAGTGCCGAAAAGTTCGGGTCCCTATTGACTTCAATGGGGTTCGGGTTCGGGACGAAGTTCGGATCGGGTTCGGATCCCGAACCCGAACATTTCCGGGAAGTTCGGCCGAACTTCTCGAACCCGAACATCCAGGTGTCTGCTCAACTCTACTTTATTTACAGTTCTATTTATCCACATTGGTTCCTTCTTGCTCCTTAACCCTTTATTCCTATAAGGCAGGGATGGCCGACGTGAGGCTCTCCAGCTGTTGTAAAACTACAACTTCCACCATGCCCTGCTGTAGGCTGATAGCTGTAGGCAGTGTGGGCATGATGTGAGTTGTAGTTTTGCAACAGCTGGAGAGCCTCAGGTTGGCTATCCCTGCTATAAGGTATGTACCTCTCACAATTAGATTTCAGGATGCTTTTAAAAATATCCCATTTTGTGGCGGTATCTTTATTTTTGAGGACTTTGTCCCAGTTAGTTAGGCCTATGGCCTCTCTTAGTAGGCTAAATTTAGCTTTTTTGAAGTTTTTTTTTTTCCTCCCTGTAGAAATGCTTGTTTAAAAGATAATTGGAAGGTTATTACTTTATGGTCACTGTTTCCCAGGTGTCCCCCCGACCTGCACATCTGTTGTTCTGTCAGGTCCATTGGTTAATACTAAGTCCAGTATGGCTGTCCCTCTAGTCGGGTCCTGAACCAGTTGGGAGAGGTAATTGTCTTTGGTTATTGCCAATAACCTGTTTCCTTTATGAGATGTACAAGTTTCAGTTTCCCAGTCTATATCTGGGTAGTTGAAGTCCCCCATAATAACCACCTCATTATGATTTGCTGCCTTGTCTATCTTGTTTAGTAGTAGATTTTCTGTGGACTCTGGTATATTAGGTGGTTTATAGTAAACTCCTATTAGTAATTTATTATTATTTTTTGCCTCCACGTATTTCAACCCACAGTGACTCCACATGTTCATGTCCCTCACTTATATATTCTCGGACTGGGGTTTAGTGATATATATTTATAATTTCCAATATTCAAGATTTATTTTTCATCAGGAACCTAATTTTTTGCTCGTGGGCCAATGAGAAGGCTGCAATGTCTTTGTCTGAGCTTAGCAACATCCCTAGCAACCAATAGGAAAGTTGACTACCCCTTACTATATAAGAACCTCCCTAGCAGCCCTTGTATGCAGTATATTGCAGATCTGAGAGAGACGGCAGTGCTATTGCTGTGCTCTCTGCTTTCCTGTGTCATTACATTAGATTGTTAGCTTATATATATATATATATATATATACAGTACAGACCAAAAGTTTGGACACACCTTTTCATTCGAAGAGTTTTCTTTATTTTCATGACTATGATAATTGTAGATTTACACTGAAGGCATCAAAACTATGAATTAACACATGTGGAATTATATACATAACAAAAAAAGTGTGAAACAACTGAAAATATTTCATATTCTAGGTTCTTCAAAGTAGCCACCTTTTGCTTTGATTACTGCTTTGCACACTCTTGGCATTCCCTTGATGAGCTTCAAGAGGTAGTCACCTGAAATGGTCTTCCAACAGTCTTGAAGAAGTTCCCAGAGATGCTTAGCACTTGTTGGCCCTTTTGCCTTCACTCTGTGGTCCAGCTCACCCCAAACCATCTCGATTGGGTTCAGGTCCGGTGACTGTGGAGGCCAGGTCATCTGGCGCAGCACCCCATCACTCTCCTTCATGGTCAAATAGCCCTTACACAGCCTGGAGGTGTGTTTGGGGTCATTGTCCTGTTGAAAAATAAATGATGGTCCAACTAAACGCAAAATGGATGGAATAGCATGCCGCTGCAAGATGCTGTGGTAGCCATGCTGGTTTAGTATGCCTTCAATTTTGAATAAATCCCCAACAGTGTCACCAGCAAAGCACCCCCACACCATCACACCTCCTCCTCCATGCTTCACGGTGGGAACTAAGCATGTAGAGTCCATCCGTTCACCTTTTCTGCGTCGCACAAAGACATGGTGGTTGGAACCAAAGATCTCAAATTTGGACTAATCAGACCAAAGCACAGATTTCCACTGGTCTAATGTCCATTCCTTGTGTTCTTTAGCCCAAACAAGTCTCTTCTGCTTGTTGCCTGTCCTTAGCAGTGGTTTCCTAGCAGATATTCTACCACGAAGACCTGATTCACACAGTCTCCTCTTAACAGTTGTTCTAGAGATGTGTCTGCTGCTAGAACTCTGTGTGGCATTGACCTGGTCTCTAATCTGAACTGCTGCTAACCTGCGATTTCTGAGGCTGGTGACTCGGATGAACTTATCCTCCGCAGCAGAGGTGACTCTTGGTCTTCCTTTCCTGGGGCAGTCAGCATGTGAGCCAGTTTCTTTGTAGCGCTTGATGGTTTTTGTGACTGCACTTGGGGACACTTTCAAAGTTCTCCCAATTTTTCGGACTGACTGACCTTCATGTCTTAAAGTAATGATAGCCACTCGTTTTTTTTTACTTAGCTGCTTTTTTCTTGCCATAATACAAATTATAACAGTCTATTCAGCAGGACTATCAGCTGTGTATCCACCTGACTTCTCCACAACGCAACTGATGGTCCCAACCCCATTTATAAGGCAAGAAATCCCACTTATTAAACCTGACAGGGCACACCTGTGAAGTGAAGACCATTTCAGGTGACTACCTCTTGAAGCTAATCAAGAGAATGCCAAGAGTGTGCAAGGCAGTAATCAAAGCAAAAGGTGGCTACTTTGAAGAACCTAGAATATGACATATTTTCAGTTGTTTCACACTTTTTTGTTATGTATATAATTCCACATGTGTTAATTCATAGTTTTGATGCCTTCAGTGTGAATCTACAATTTTCATAGTCATGAAAATAAAGAAAACTCTTTGAATGAGGTGTGTCCAAACTTTTGGTCTGTACTGTATATATATATATATATATACAGTACAGACCAAAAGTTTGGACACACCTCATTCAAAGAGTTTTCTTTATTTTCATGACTATGAAAATTGTAGATTCACACTGAAGGTATCAAAACTATGAATTAACACATGTGGAATTATATACAGAACAAAAAAGTGTGAAACCACTGAAAATATGTCATATTCTAGGTTCTTCAAAGTAGCCACCTTTTGCTTTGATTACTGCTTCGCACACTCTTGGCATTCTCTTGATGAGCTTCAAGAGGTAGTCACCTGAAATGGTTTTCACTTCACAGGTGTGCCCTGTCAGGTTTAATAAGTGGGATTTCTTGCCTTATAAATGGGGTTGGGACCATCAGTTGCCTTGTGGAGAAGTCAGGTGGATACACAGCTGATAGTCCTACTGAATAGACTGTTAGAATTTGTATTATGGCAAGAAAAAAGCAGCTAAGTAAAGAAAAACGAGTGGCCATCATTGAGATGAAGGTCAGTCAGTCCGAAAAATTGGGAAAACTTTGAAAGTGTCCCCAAGTGCAGTCACAAAAACCATCAAGCGCTACAAAGAAACTGGCTCACATGCGGACCGCCCCAGGAAAAGAAGACCAAGAGTCACCTCTGCTGCGGAGGATATGTTCATCCGAGTCACCAGCCTCAGAAATCGCAGGTTAACAGCAGCTCAGATTAGAGACCAGGTCAATGCCACACAGAGTTCTAGCAGCCGACACATCTCTAGAAAAACTGTTAAGAGTAGACTGTGTGAATCAGGCCTTCATGGTAGAATATCTGCTAGGAAACCACTGCTAAGGACAGGCAACAAGCAGAAGAGACTTGTTTGGACTAAAGAACACAAGGAATGGACATTAGACCAGTGGAAATCTGTGCTTTGGTCTGATGAGTCCAAATTTGAGATCTTTGGTTCCAACCACCGTGTCTTTGTGCAACACAGAAAAGGTGAACGGATGGACTCTACATGCCTGGTTCCCACCGTGAAGCAAGGAGGAGGAGGTGTGATGGTGTGGGAGTGCTTTGCTGGTGACACTGTTAGGGATTTATTCAAAATTGAAGGCATACTGAACCAGCATGGCTACCACAGCATCTTGCAGCGGCATGCTAATCCATCCGGTTTGCGTTTAGTTGGACCATCATTTATTTTTCAACAGGAAAATGACCCCAAACACACCTCCAGGCTTGACCATGAAGGAGAGTGATGGGGTGCTGCGCCAGATGACCTGGCCTCCACAGTCACCGGACCTGAACCCAATCGAGATGGTTTGGGGTGAGCTGGAGCGCAGAGTGAAGGCAAAAGGGCCAACAAATGCTAAGCATCTCTGGGAACTCCTTCAAGACTGTTGGAAGACCATTTCAGGTGACTACCTCTTGAAGCTCATCAAGAGAATGCCAAGAGTGTGCAAAGCAGTAATCAAAGCAAAAGGTGGCTACTTTGAAGAACCTAGAATATGACATATTTTCAGTTGTTTCACACTTTTTGTTATGTATATAATTCCACATGTGTTAATTCATAGTTTTGATGCCTTCAGTGTGAATCTACAATTTTCATAGTCATGAAAATAAAGAAAACTCTTTGAATGAGAAGGTGTGTCCAAACTTTTGGTCTGTACTGTATATATATATATATATATATATATATATATATATTACAGATAGTTAGAGGGAGATAGTCAGTGTAGGTTAGATAGTGATATAGTGTAGCTGATAGGGTCTGCTGTCCATACATACATAGTGCTGTGATGTCACAAGTTCACAACAATACTTGCACCAATCACTAATAAGTAGTCAGACCTGTTAAAATGTGAAGTTGCATGTATTGCGCCAAAATATTTGCATCATTAGTGGCAATTTCACATTCGCGAATATATTGGAGCGCTCTATCTGCATATAAAGCTATTGTAATGTTCTGCTATGCCAACCATTTTCTCCAGTCTCAGGAAACTTCTAGCAGCTTGAAAAATGTAGCTATAGTGACCCACGCCTGTATTTCGCACGCATTACGCGAATATTACGTTGTTGATTTTTTGCAATCAAGAAAATATTCTACCAAATATTCGCAAATTCGAATATTGCCCCTGACGCTCATCACTATTCCTAATAAAACCATGTTGGCTCATTAGATTATTAACAGTTACATCATTCTGTGTGTAGTCCCATAGAAGGCCCTCAAACATATTTCCCACTATGGATCTTAAGCTTACTGGTGTATAATTTTCTGGTGGCCTTGTTCACTTTTAATGTTTTCAGCATATTTGGGACCATATCTAGAGTCAGCCTGTTAAGAATGTTATTTGAGGTATTTACACCAGTGCCACCACCATCATTAGATACCCTTTCTTCTTTTGTATATACAGAGGTAAAAAACCCATTTAGGGGCTCTGCCTTCTCTTGATCCCCATTGAACAACCCCCCGTTACGATCATTTAGGGGCCCTATATGTTCTGACCTTGTTTTTTTTAAGTTTATCTATAGAGTTAAGCAGACACCTGGATTTTCGGGTTCGAGGGGTTCGGCCAAACTTTACAAAAAAGTTTGAGTTCGGGACCCGAACTTGACCCCGAACCCGAACCCGATTGAAGTCAATGGGGACCCGAACTTTTGAGCACTAAAATGGCTCTAAAAATGGCATGGAAAGGGCTAGAGGGCTGCAAATGCCAGCAAAATGTGGTTAAGAGCATGGCAAGTGCTCTGCAAACAAATGTGGATAGGGAAATTACTTTAAATAACATAAAATACATAAAAATAAAAAATTATAATCTTGATCTAGGAGGACAAGGTCCATATGGAGTAGGAGGTTGAGGAGGCAGTGGATGTGGCAGTGTAGGTAGAAGTGGTGGAGGAGGAGGAGGAGGTAGCCTACACTGCTTTTTGTTTTAAAATGTATTTATATTTTTTTAAATTAGGGTACACCCCAAAACATTGGGAAATATAACCTGTGATAACCCCCTCCAGTCGTGCTAAACACACGTTTAGACAATACACTGGCTGCAGAGCAGGCCAGCACCTCTAAGGCGTAAAGGGCAAGCTCAGGCCATGTGCCCAATTTGGAGACCCAGAAGTTGCAGGGGGAAGACCCATCAGTCAGTTCGTGTAGGCGTGTGAACACATACTGCTCCACCATGTTGCACATCCCTGTGATGTTCATGATCCAATTGGATATCTGCTCTATGAACTTTCGATGTTCTTTTCTGCGTCTACCATGTTGATCACGGTTATCGGCGAATCAGGGTTCCCCACCGGAGAGGGAGAGTGAGAAAGAGAGAACACATCCAAGGGAGATCAATGGATGAAATTTTAGAAGCTATTAAAACGAAAGAATCGAAGGAAAGGAGGGGGCGCGCTGCAATTACCCACTCCCGACTTAGGGAGGTAGTGACAATAAATAACAATACAGGACTCTTAAGATTCCCTGTTATTGGATAGATTAATGAAAAGTTATAGGGATTGTCACTGCAGTATTTAGGATTTGAAACGTTAGACAGGAGGCCTGTCTAAAGCTGCCGCTTTGTTGACTCTAGATAACTTCTGCCTAATCGCACATCACCGTGACGTCCACGATCCATTTGGATATCTTCTCTATCAACTTTCGATGTTCTTTTCTGAGCCTACCATGTTGATCACGGTTATCGGCGAATCAGGGTTCCATGCCGGAGAGGGAGCGTGAGAATGAGAGACCACAGCCAAGAGAGGTTAATTTTTTTAAATTAAATATGATCGAGTGGAAAAGTGGGACAAATTATTGAAGCGCAAATGTGGGACAAGTTGTTAAAGTTTAAGCATTGAATGAAATTTAATTCCCCGTCACCTATGCAGAGCAGGAGTTTGTATACGGCAAAATTGGTAAAATCTCACCTTGTAACCGACGATTTTTAGAAATTTATGTCCCTATCACCTATGCAGAGCAGGGGTTTAATCACAGCAAAAATGGTCAAATGTCACCCAAGAATTTAACAGACAAATTAGTGAAATGTTTTCACCTGTCTACTAGGAATAGCAGGGGTACAGTCATGTGAAAAAATTAGGACACCCTTTGAAAGCATGTGGTTTTTTGTAACATTTTTAATAAAAGGTTATTTCATCTCCGTTTCAACAATACAGAGAGATTAAAGTAATCCGACTAAACAAAGAAAACTGAAGAAAAGTCTTTTCAAGATCTTCTGTAAATGTCATTCTACAAAAATGCCTATTCTAACTGAGGAAAAAGATAGGACACCCTTGCCCCTAATAGCGAGTGTTACCTCCTTTGGCTGAAATAACTGCAGTGAGACGGTTCTTGTAGCCATCTACCAGTCTTCGACATCGGTCTGAGGAAATTTTACCCCACTCCTCAATGCAGAACTTTTTCAGCTGTGAGATGTTTGAGGGGTTTCTTGCACGTACAGCCCTTTTCAAGTCACCCCACAGCATCTCAATGGGATTCAAATCTGGACTTTGACTTGGCCATTCCAGGACTCTCCATTTCTTCTTTTTCAGCCAATCTTTGGTTGATTTACTAGTATGTTTTGGGTCATTGTCATGTTGCATGGTCCAGTTCCGCTTCAGCTTTAATTTTCTAACTGATGGTCTCACATGTTCTTCAAGCACCTTCTGATACACAGTAGAATTCATCGTGGATTCTATGATGGTGAGCTGACCAGGTCCTGCTGCAGCAAAGCAGCCCCAAACCATGACACTTCCACCTCCATGCTTCACAGTTGGTATGAGGTTCTTTTCTTGGAATGCTGTGTTTGGTTTACGCCAAACATGTCCTCTGCTGTTGTGTCCAAATAATTCAATTTTGGACTCATCTGTCCAAAGAACATTATTCCAGAAGTCCTGGTCTTTGTCAACTTTATCTCTGGCAAATGTCAGTCTGGCCTCGATGTTTCTCTTGGAAAGCAAAGGTTTCCTCCTTGCACACCTCCCATGCAAGTTAAACTTGTACAGTCTCTTTCTGATTGTAGAGGCATGTACTTCTACATCAACAGTAGCCAGAGCCTGCTGTAGTTCTCGAGATGACACTTTAGGGTTTTTGGAGACCTCTTTTAGCATCTTGCGGTCTGCTCTTGGGGTGAACTTGCTGGGGCGACCAGTCCTGGGCATGTTGGCAGTTGTTTTGAAAGCCCTCCACTTGTAGACTATCTTCCGGACAGTGGAATGGCTGATTTCAAAATCTTTTGAGATCTTTTTAAATCCCTTCCCAGACTCATAGGCTGCTACAATCTTTTTTCTGAAGTCCTCTGACAGCTCTTTTGCTCTCACCATGGTGCTCACTCTCACTTCAACAGTCAGGAGCACACCAAACTAAATGTCTGAGGTTTAAATAGGGCAAGCCTCATTCAACATGCAGAGTAACGATCTACTAATTATGTGCACCTGGTGTGATATACCTGTGTGAGATCTGAGCCAATTTAAGAGGGAATACATGTGAGGGTGTCCTATCTTTTTCCTCAGTTAGAATAGGCATTTTTGTAGAATGACATTTACAGAAGATCTTGAAAAGACTTTTCTTCAGTTTTCTTTGTTTAGTTGGATTACTTTAATCTCTCTGTATTGTTGAAACGGAGATGAAATAACCTTTTATTAAAAATGTTACAAAAAACCACATGCTTTCAAAGGGTGTCCTAATTTTTTCACATGACTGTATATCACAGGCAAAAATGTGTGAATTTCACCCAAAAATGTAACAGAAAAATTAGTGAAATGTTACATGTCTACTAGGTAGAGCAGGGGTATATCACACCCAAAAATTGGTAAATTTCACCCAAAAATGTAACAGAAAAATTTGTGAAATGTTACCTGTCTACTAGGTAGAGCAGGGGTATATCACACCCAAAAATTTGTGAATTTCACCCTAATATGTAACAGACAAATTAATGTTTTTTTTTACCTGTCTACTAGGTATAGCAGTGAAGAAACAAGAGAACTAAAGCTCATAGATGTCCAATAATTAAAAATAGTGTACTTTATTAGTTACAAAAAATCTATGGATAATAAATACCATAAAAAAGGGGGATAAGAAGCAAGAAACACCATCCCAGCATTACAGAGTCTAAATGTATAGCGTCACATTGACATGCACATTCATTGATAGAGGCGGGTCCTAATATAAAAACATCATGCCAAAATTGCCAAACAATATAGCTATAACAGGTAGTATACCCAAAGGGTGTTATACAAAAAGACGCAGCAAAAAGCTGCTGTATAGACCCACTGGAGCCATATCCTGAGTTTGTGTGACAAGCCATGAATGAAGATGGAAATAACACGGACTCACCTAGCAGTGACAAAGACCTGAGTACCTGGGATGGCACTACCCTGACCCGCGTTTCGGCGTGCCTTCGTCAGGGGGTAACGACATCACTGTGGGGATTACAATTTAAACTGCCCTTAGCCAATCCACACTTTGATAGTGATTTCCCTCACCTGAACATCCCTTGAAGATATGTGTAAAAAATTTGTGGAAATATATGTAGATTAAGAAGTGCTGGAAATGTGCGTAGGTGAACACATGTGCAGTGAGTAGGAGGACACTATGAAAACATAATAATATATATAAATAAATACACACTCATAATACATAATATCTTATAATAAAAATCTAAGAAAATTCATAGAGGCAGTATTGGACAAAGCGTCCATGAGGTATATATACACATATATTGAAGCGATACAGCCCCAAACAATCCAAGATGATGTAGAGCAAAAGGTGCACTTGTATAGCATCCCGCAGAACAATTACAAAAGGCATAAACTGCCACCAAAAACCGACTTCACTGATGAATGGCCTAGGGCTAGAGAAACAGAAAGGATATTAATTAAAAGCAATGTAAATAAATTATAAATAAGAAAAAAAAAACATAAAACAGGGTATAAAGAGAAACCCCACATGTAGTGATCAGAGAAACGACGAGAAACCCAGATTCTCATTAACACCTCTTGGACGTAGTTCCAAGTGTCCATATCCAACAACTTTTTTTTTGGGCAAATTTTTTAGAAATATTGCCTGCTCTCAGATTTAGCTTGATGCAATCAGTCCCATTCACTTTGAGTAAACTGGGATTACATGCATGGTATTCTTTAAAGTGTCTAGCTATGGGTTTATGATCTTCATTGCCCTGTGTATCCGCTGCTGCAATGATATGTTTCACGTGCTGGCGTACCTGAACCTTCAGCTCACGAGTCGTCAGACCTACATAAATTTTCTTACATTGGCATGAGGCATAATAAATCACCCTAGAGCTAGAGCAGGTAAGATTGTGTCTAATTTGAAATGTCCGTTCCCCGGACGAATCCACAAAATCGCAAGCCCGTTCCATGTTCGGGCATGCGACGCATCTGCCACACGGTCTAAAACCATTGGTCGGTCTCCCAATACCAGGAAACAGCGGTATACTTGTTGGTTCAAGATAGATTTTGACCAAGGTATCTCCTAAAGTATTGGTTCTACGGGCTGTAATAGCTGGTCTTGAGGAAACAAATTTAGCCAGGATTGGGTCTGTTAAAAGGACCGGCCAATGTCTGTCCACAGATCTCCTCATTTTCTCCCAACGTGAATGATACTTGGTCACGTACCTAATGTTATTGTCTCCAGGTTTGTTTTTCTAGATTGTAGCAAGTCCGTTTGTTGGTGTTTCTTAGCCCTTTTATAGGCTTTCTTTATGGACCATGCATGTAATCCCAGTTTACTCAAAGTGAAAGGGATTAATTGCATCAAGCTAAATCTGAGAGCAGGCAATATTTCAAAAAAATTGGCGCAAAAAGAAAGTCGTTGGATATGAACACTTGGAACCTTACGTCCAAGAGGTCCTAATGAGAATCTGGGGTTCTCGTTGTTTCTCTGATCACCAGGACCACTACATGTGGGGTTTCTCTTTATACCCTCTTTTATGTTTCATTGTTTTATTATTTATTATTTATTAACCCCTTCCCAACCGCAATCTGTATATATACGTGATAGCTGCACATACCCCGTGCAGCTACCACGTATATAAACGTTCTGGCAGCTCTTTAATCCAAGCGCTGCAAAGCACTTGGATTAAAGCTTCTGCCCCTGCCCTGTATGCTGTCACGGACAGCATACAGTGCAGTAATGCCGGCAAGGGACCAATCAGAGTGGCCCCTTGCCGGCAATCGATCCGATTGGTTAGTCTGTGCAGACTAACCAATCGGATCGCGGCACTGAAAAAATGCCGGTTTCATGCTCTGATCTGCGCTCTGCAGATCAGAGCATGAAATCAGGTAATGTGTCCTCATAATACACCCCCCCGATCTGTGCCCCCGATCTGTGCCCCCATCTGTGGCTGTGCCCCCCCTTGTGCCGCCTGCAGCTCAACTCCTAGCTGCCCTGATGCGGTCCGCCCCCTCCCCGCCCCATGCAGTCATTTTGTAGCCGCCCCTCTTGTCCCAGCCTCCCTCAATATTGGCCGTACCCCCCCGATCCCCCCCCATTTCCAGCGCTGCCCCCCGATCCCCCTGCTGTGTGTGATGGCGGCGGCTCCATTACTGAGCCGCCGCCATCAGCAGAGAGTGTCAGTCTATGCTGACACTCTCCTGTAACCCCATAGATGCCGCGGTTGCGGCATCCATGGGGTTAACAGAGGGAGGGAGCTCCCTCTCTCAACCATCGGGGCTGCAGTGCTGTGATTGCAGCACCCGATGGTTGCCATGGCAACCGGACGCTTTGCAAAAGCGTCTGGTTGCCATAGAAAGGTGTCCAGTGCTGCCACCTACAGGACATCTGGAAGTATTATACTTTGGAATGCAAGAGCATTGCAAAGTATAGTACAACTATCAGCCCCTCTGGATCCAAGAGGGAACTGAACGGTCCAAGAGGGAACTGATAAAAAAAGTGAAAATAATAAAAGTTAAAATAAATAAATAAATAAAAATGTTAATTAAAAAAAGAAATTGCCTTTTCCTATAAAAAATGAAAAAATAAAATAAAATACACATATTAGGTGTCAGCGCGTCCCTAACGACCGTCTCTATAAATATATCACATGATAGACCCCGTCCGATAAACACCATAAAAATAAAATAAAAAAAACAGTGCCAAAAAAGCAATTTTTGTCACCTTACATCACAAAAAGTGCAACAGTAAGCGATCAAAAAGGCTTATGACCCCCAAAATAGTACCAATCAAACCGTCACCTCATCCCGCAAAAAATGATACCCGATTTAAGACAATCTCCCAAAAAATAAAAAAGCTATGGCTCTCAGACTATAGAGACACTAAAACATCATTTTTTTGGTTTCAGAAATGCTGTTATTGTGTAAAACTTAAATAAATAAGAAAAAGTATACATATTAGGTATTGCCATGTCCGTAACGATCTTCTCTATAAAACTATCACATGACCTAACTCCTCAGATGAACGCTGTAAAAATAAATAAATGAAAACTGTTCCAAAACAGCCAATTTTTGGGTCACCTTGCCCCATAAAGTGTAATAATGAATGATCAAAAAATCCTATGTACCCAAAAATGGTACCAATAAAAACCTCAAATCTTTCTGCAAAAAACGAGCCCCTGCACAAGACGATCAGCAGAAAAATAAAAAACATATGGCGTTCAGAAAACCAATCCAGCACAATCTGCCTTCCAAAAACCGTATGGCATTCCTTTCCTTCTGCGCCCTGCCGTGTGCCCGTACAGCAGTTTACGACCACATGTGGGGTGTTTATGTAAACCGCGGATCAGGGTAATAAATATTGAGTTTTGTTTGGCTGTTAACTCTCAATGTGTTAAAGAAAAAAAAATTATAAAATGGAAAATCTGCCCAAAAAGTGAAATTTAGAAATTTCATCTCCATTTTCCTTTAATTCTTGTGGAACGCCTAAAGGGTTAACAAAGTTTGTGAAATCAGTTTTGAGTAACTTGAGGGGTGTAGTTTCTACAATGGAGTCATTTATGGGGGTTTCCACTATGTAAGCCCCACAAAGTGACTTCAGATCTGAACTGGCCCTTAAAAAGTGCGTTTTGGAAATTTTCTTAAAAATTGTAAGAATTGCTTCTAAACTTCTAAGCCTTCTAACGTCCTAAAAAAAAAATATGACATTTCCAAAATGATGCCAACATAAAGTAGACATATGGGGAATGTTAAGTAATAAATATTTTATTAGGTATGACTTTCTGTTTCAGAAGCAGAGAAATTAAAATTTGGAAAATTGTGAATTTTTCAAAATTTTTGGTAAATTTGGTATTTTTTCATAAATAAAAGTGAAATATATTGACTCAAATATATGACTATCATGAAGTATAATGTGTCACGAGAATGGCGTGGATAAGTAAAAGTGTTCCAAAGCTATTACCACATAAAGTGACGCATGTCAGATTTGTAAATTTTGACCTGGACACTGGGGCATCAATGACCCTTGGTCATGAAAGGGTTAACATTGCTTTTAATTAATATCCTTTGGCCTCTTTCACACGGGCGTCATGTTTTTTGTCCGGATAAGAGCCGGGTGCGTTGCGGGAAAATGCGCGATTTTCCCGCGCGAGTGCAAAACATTGTCATGACGTTGCACTCGCGTGAGAAAAAATCGCGCATGTTTGGTCCCCAAACCCGAACTTCTTCATAGAAGTTCGGGCTTGGGATTGATGTTCTGAAGATTGTATTATTTTCCCTTATAACATGGTTATAAGGGAAAATAATAGCATTCTAAATACAGAATGCATAGTAAACCAGCGCTAGAGGGGTTAAAAAAAAATAAAAAAAAATGTAACTCACCTTAGTCCACTTGATCGCGAAGCTGGCATCTCCTTGTGTCTCCTCTGCGCTGAGCGGACTGAACAGGACCTGGGGTGAGCTGCTCCATTAAATACCAGGTTAAGGACCTTCGATGACGTCACTCTCCGGTCATCACATGGTACGTCACATGATCTTTTACCATGGTGATTCACCATGGTAAAAGACCATGTAGTGACCGGAGGACGTCATCGAAGGTCCTAACCGATATTTAATGGAGAAGCTCACCCCAGGTCCTGTTCATCCGCAAAGGAGACACAAGGAGATGCCGGCTCGCGATCAAGTGACTAAGGTGAGTTTATTTTTTTTTTATTTTTTTTAACCCCTCTAGCGCTGGTTTACTATCATTCTGTATCAGAATGCTATTATTTTCCCTTATAACCATGTTATAAGGGAAAAATATAATGATCGGGGTCTCCATCCCGAGCGTCTCGTAGCAACCGTGCGTGCAAATCGCACGGCATCCGTACTTGCTTGCGGAGGCCATCCGATTTTTCACACACCCCATTCATTTCTATGGGCCTGCGTCACGTTGAATCGGACAATATAGAGCATGCGATTTCAACTGAACGCACAAGTGATGCGTTAAAAACAACTCTCATGTGCACAGCCCCATAGAAATGAATGGGTCAGGATTTAGTGCGGGTGCCATACGTTCGCCGCACGGATCGCACCCGCACGTAAAACTCGCCCGTGTGAAAGGGGCCTCTCTGTTTCTCTAGCCCTAGGCCATTCATCAGTGAAGTCGGTTTTTGGTGGCAGTTTATGCCTTTTGTAATTGTTCTGCGGGATGCTATACTAGTGCACCTTTGGCTCTACATCATCCTGGATTGTTTGGGCTGTATCGCTTCAATATATGTGTATATATACCTCATGGACGCTTTGTCCAATACTGCCTCTATGAATTTTCTTAGATTTTTTTTATAAGATATTATGTATTACGAGTATGTATTTATTTATATATATATTATTATGTTTTCATAGTGTCCTCCTACTCACTGCACATGTGTTCACCTACGCACATTTCCAGCACTTCTTAATATATATTTCCACTCATTATTTTTTACACAATCTTCAATTCACATTTTATCACCTTGTTGCTTTGGCAACAATTTCATATATTTTTTGCACCTATGATATTATGTTCATCTTTAGCCTTATTATTATTACGCTGTCCT